>NW_022145601.1:28436663-29071310 GCF_000002235.5 Strongylocentrotus purpuratus | reverse complement strand
ATGTGAGTTTCAGCACATTTAAAGCAAATGGGAAATCAGCAACGAATGTATTAACCCCACCCCCTTCTATATACTCTGGACGTTATAGCGCCAAACGTTGAGGTTTGTTCTTGACATTGGTTGATATGCGCTCAAATAAGACCTTTTTATTGTCAGCTGCTAGAATTTTTGCACACGTATTGGTGAGGTATAATAATATCTACATTTCATGTGATTTTCAGCAAAATTAAGGCAAATGGAAATAGCGGCGACTGTATTAAAGCCTGAAACCCCTTACCGATATACTCTACATGTTATGCGCTATACATTAAGGTTTGTTCTGCCACATTGGTTGATATGCGCTCAAATAAGACCTTTTTAAAGTCGGTTGCTAGAATTTTGCACCCCGTATTCGATGAGGTATATAATAATCTACATTTCATGTGAGTTTCAGCACATTTAAAGCAAATGGAAATCAGCAACGAATGTATTAACCACCACCCCCTTCTATATACTCTGGACGTTTACTTGCGCCAAACGTTTAGGTTTGTTCTGGACATTGGTTGATATGCGCTCAAATAAAACCTTTTTATTGTCAGCTGCTAGAATTTTTGCATCCCGTCTTGGGTGAGGTATATAATATCTACATTTCATGTGATTTTCAGCAAAATTAAGCAAATGGGAAATAGCGGCGACTGTATAAAAGCCCGAAACCCCCTTCACCGATATACTCTACATGAATATGCGCTAACATTAAGGTTTGTTCTGCCACATTGGTTGATATGCGCTCAAATAAGACCTTTTTTATGTCGAATGCTAGAATTTTTACACCACGTATTCGATGGGGTATAAGATTATCTACATTTCATGTGATTTTCAGCACATTTAAAGCAAATGGGAAATCAGCAACGAATGTATTAACCCACCCCCTTCTATATACTCTGGACGTTATATGCGCCAAACGTTGAGGTTTGTTCTTGACATTGGTTGATATGCGCTGAAATAAGACCTTTTTATTGTCAGCTGCTAGAATTTTTGCACCCCTATTGGTTGAGGTATATAATAATCTACATTTCATGTGATTTTCAGCAAAATTAAGGCAAATGGGAAACAGCGGCGACTGTATAAAGCCTGAAACCCCCTTTACCGATATACTCTACATGTTTATGCTTTATACATTAAGGTTTGTTCTGCCACATTGGTTGATATGCGCTCAAATAAGAACTTTTTAAAGTCGGCTGCTAGAATTTTTGCACCCCGTATTCAATGAGGTATATAATAATCTACATTTCATGTGAGTTTCAGCACATTTAAAGCAAATGGGAAATCAGCAACGACAATTTAACTCCCATCTCCTTTCATATACTCTAGAAGTTTTATGCGCCAAACGTTTAGGTTTGTTCTGGACATTGGTTGATATGCGCTAAATAAGACCTTTTAATTGTCAGCTGCTAGAAATTTTGCACCCCGTATTGGTGAGGTATATATAATCTACATTTCATGTGAATTTCAGCAAATTAAGGCAAAGGGAAATAGCGGCGACTGTATTAAAGCCGAAACCCCCTCACCGATATACTCTACATGTTATTCGCCTATACATTAAGGTTTGTTCTGCCACATTGGTGATATGCGCTCAAATAAGACCTTTTTAATGTCGGTTGCTAGAATTTTTGCACCCGTATTCGATGAGGTATATAATAATCTACATTTCATGTGATTTTCAGCACATTTAAAGCAAATGGGAAATCAGCAACGAATGTATTAAACCACACCCCTTTTATATACTCTGGACGTTACATGCGCCAAACGTTTAGGTTTGTTCTGGACATTGGTTGATATGCGCTCAAATAAACCTTTTTATGTTAGCTGCTAGAATTTTTGCATCCGTCTTGGGTGAGGTATATAAAAATCTACATTTCATGTGATTTTCAGCAAAATTAAGGCAAATGGGAAATAGCGGCTTTGAATTAAAGCCCGAAACCCCCTCACCGATATACTCTACATGTTATTCGCTATACATTAAGGTTTGTTCTGCCACATTAGTTGATATGCGCTCAAATAAGACCTTTTAAATGTCGGTTGCTAGAATTTTTGCACCCCGTATTCGATGAGGTATATAATAATCTACATTTCATGTGATTTTCAGCACATTTAAAGCAAATGGGAAATCAGCAACGAATGTATTAACCACCACCCCCTTCTATATACTCTAGACGTTACATGCGCCAAACGTTTAGGTTTGTTCTGGACATTGGTTGATATGCGCTCAAATAAGACCTTTTTATTGTCAGCTGCTAGAATTTTTGCATCCGTCTGGGTGAGGTATATAATAATCTACATTTCATGTGATTTTCAGCAAAATTAAGGCAAATGGGAAATAGCGGCGACTGTATAAAAGCCCGAAACCCCCTCACCGATATACTCTACATGTAATATGCTAAACATTAAGGTTTGTTCTGCCACATTGGTTGATATGCGCTCAAATAAGACCTTTTTAATGTCGAATGCTAGAATTTTTACACCACGTATTCGATGGGGTATAAAATAATCTACATTTCATGTGATTTTCAGCACATTTAAAGCAAATGGGAAATCAGCAACGAATGTATTAACCCCACCCCCTTTCTATATACTCTGGACGTTATATGCGCCAAACGTTGAGGTTTGTTCTTGACATTGGTTGATATGCGCTGAAATAAGACCTTTTATTGTCAGCTGCTAGGATTTTGCACCACCTATTGGTTGAGGTATATAATAATCTACATTTCATGTGATTTTCAGCAAAATTGAGGAAAATGGGAAACAGCGGCGACTGTATTAAAGCCTGAAACCCCCTTTACCGATATACTCTACATGTTATGCTTATACATTAAGGTTTGTTCTGCCACATTGGTTGATATGCGCTCAAATAAGAACTTTTTTAAAGTCGGCTGCTAGAATTTTTGCACCCCGTATTCAATGAGGTATATAATAATCTACATTTCATGTGAGTTTCAGCACATTTAAAGCAAATGGGAAATCAGCAACGACAATTATCCCCCATCTCCTTTCATATACTCTAGAAGTTTATGCGCCAAACGTTAGGTTTCTTTCTGGACATTGGTTGATATGCGCTCAAATAAGACCTTTTTAATTTCAGCTGCTAGAAATTTTGCACCCTGTATTGAGTGAGGTATATATTATTCTACATTTCATGTGATTTCAGCAAATTTAAGGCAAATGGGAAATAGCGGCTACTGTATTAAAGCCTGAAACCCCCTCACCGATATACTCTACATGTTATCGCTATACATTAAGGTTTGTTCTGCCACATTGGTTGATATGCGCTCAAATCAGACCTTTTTAATGTCGGTTGCTAGAATTTTTGCACCCCGTATTCGATGAGGTATATAATAATCTACGTTTCATGTGATTTTCAGCACATTTAAAGCAAATGGGAAATCAGCAACGAATGTATTAACCACACCCCCTTTTATATACTCTGGACGTTACATGCGCCAAACGTTTAGGTTTGTTCTGGACATTGGTTGATATGCGCTCAAATAAACCTTTTTATTGTCAGCTGCTAGAATTTTTGCATCCCGTCTTGGGTGAGGTATATAAAAATCTACATTTCATGTGATTTTCAGGAAAATTAAGGCAAATGGGAAATAGCGGCTTCTGAATTAAAGCCCGAAACCCCCCTCACCGATATACTCTACATGTTATTCGCTATACATTAAGTTTGTTCTGCCACATTGGTTGATATGCGCTCAAATAAGACCTTTTTAATGTCGGTTGCTAGAATTTTTGCACCCCGTATTCGATGAGGTATATAATAATCTATTTCATGTGATTTTCAGCACATTTAAAGCAAATGGGAAATCAGCAACGAATGTATTACCCACCACCCCCTTCTATATACTCTGGACGTTATATGCGCCAAACGTTTAGGTTTGTTCTGGACATTGGTTGATATGCGCTCAAATAAGACCTTTTTATTGTCAGCTGCTAGAATTTTTGCATCCGTCTTGGGTGAGGTATATAATAATCTACATTTCATGTGATTTTCAGCAAAATTAAGGCAAATGGGAAATAGCGGCGACTGTATAAAGCCCGAAACCCCCTTCACCGATATACTCTACATGTAATATGCGCTAAACATTAAGGTTTGTTCTGCCACATTGGTTGATATGCGCTCAAATAAGACCTTTTTAATGTCGAATGCTAGAATTTTTACACCACGTATTCGATGGGGTATAAAATAATCTACATTTCATGTGATTTTCAGCACATTTAAAGCAAATGGGAAATCAGCAACGAATGTATTAACCCACCCCTTTCTATATACTCTGGACGTTATATGCGCCAAACGTTGAGGTTTGTTCTTGACATTGGTTGATATGCGCTGAAATAAGACCTTTTTATTGTCAGCTGCTAGGATTTTTGCACCACCTATTGGTTGAGGTATATAATAATCTACATTTCATGTGATTTTCAGCAAAATTAAGGAAATGGGAAACAGCGGCGACTGTATTAAAGCCTGAAACCCCCTTACCGATATACTCTACATGTTATGCTTTATACATTAAGGTTTGTTCTGCCACATTGGTTGATATGCGCTCAAATAAGAACTTTTTAAAGTCGGCTGCTAGAATTTTTGCACCCCGTATTCAATGAGGTATATAATAATCTACATTTCATGTGAGTTTCAGCACATTTAAAGCAAATGGGAAATCAGCAACGACAAATTATCCCCCATCTCCTTTCATATACTCTAGAAGTTTTATGCGCCAAACGTTTAGGTTTGTTCTGGACATTGGTTGATATGCGCTAAAATAAGACCTTTTTAATTTCAGCTGCTAGAAATTTTGCACCCCGTATTGGTGAGGCATATATATCTACATTTCATGTGAATTCAGCAAATTTAAGGCAAAGGAAATAGCGGCTACTGTATTAAAGCCTGAAACCCCCTCACCGATATACTCTACATGTTATTCGCTATACATTAAGGTTTGTTCTGCCACATAGGTGATATGCGCTCAAATCAGACCTTTTTAATGTCGGTTGCTAGAATTTTTGCACCCCGTATTCGATGAGGTATATAATCTACGTTTCATGTGATTTTCAGCACATTTAAAGCAAATGGGAAATCAGCAACGAATGTATTAACCACCACCCCCTTTTATATACTCTGGACGTTACATGCGCCAAACGTTTAGGTTTGTTCTGGACATTGGTTGATATGCGCTCGAATAAACCTTTTTATTGTTAGCTGCTAGAATTTTTGCATCCCGTCTGGGTGAGGTATATAAAAAATCAACATTTCATGTGATTTTTAGGAAAATTAAGGCAAATGGGAAATAGCGGACTGTATTAAAGCCCGAAACCCCCTCACCGATATACTCTACATGTTATTCGCTATACATTAAAGTTTGTTCTGCCACATTGGTTGATATGCGCTCAAATAAGACCTTTTCAATGTCGGTTGCTAGAATTTTTGCACCCCGTATTCGATGAGGTATATAATAATCTACATTTCATGTGATTTCAGCACATTTAAAGCAAATGGGAAATCAGCAACGAATGTATTAACACCACCCCCTTTTATATACTCTGGACGTTACATGCGCCAAACGTTAGGTTTGTTCTGGACATTGGTTGATATGCGCTCAATAAAACCTTTTTATTGTTAGCTGCTAGAATTTTTGCATCCCGTCTTGGGTGAGGTATATAAAAATCTACATTTCATGTGATTTTAGGAAAATTAAGGCAAATGGGAAATAGCGGCTTCTGAATTAAAGCCCGAAACCCCCTCACCGATATACTCTACATGTTATTCGCTATACATTAAAGTTTGTTCTGCCACATTGTTGATATGCGCTCAAATAAGACCTTTTCAATGTCGGTTGCTAGAATTTTTGCACCCCGTATTCGATGAGGTATATAATAATCTACGTTTCATGTGATTTTCAGCACATTTAAAGCAAATGGGAAATCAGCAACGACGAATATATAACCACCACCCCCTTCTATATACTCTGGACGTTACATGCGCCAAACGTTTAGGTTTCTTCTGGACATTGGTTGATATGCGCTCAAATAAGACCTTTTTATTGTCAGCTGCTAGAATTTTTGCATCCCGTCTTGGGTGAGGTATATAATAATCTAAATTTCATGTGATTTTCAGCAAAATTAAGGCAAATGGGAAATAGCGGCGACTGTATAAAAGCCCGAAACCCCCTTCACCGATATACTCTACATGTAATATGCGCTAAACATTAAGGTTTGTTCTGCCACATTGGTTGATATGCGCTCAAATAAGACCTTTTTAATGTCGAATGCTAGAATTTTTACACCACGTATTCGATGGGTATAAAATAATCTACATTTCATGTGAGTTTCAGCACATTTAAAGCAAATGGGAAATCAGCAACGAATGTATTAACCCCACCCCTTCTATATACTCTGGACGTTATATGCGCCAAACGTTTAGGTTTGTTCTGGACATTGGTTGATATGCGCTCAAATAAAACCTTTTTATTGTCAGCTGCTAGGATTTTTGCATCCCGTCTTGGGTGAGGTATATAATAATCTACATTTCATGTGATTTTCAGCAAAATTAAGGCAAAGGAAATAGCGGCGACTGTATAAAAGCCCGAAACCCCTTCACCGATATACTCTACATGTTATGCGCTAAATATTAAGGTTTGTTCTGCCACATTGGTTGATATGCGCTCAAATAAGACCTTTTTAATGTCGGTTGCTAGAATTTTTTAAACCACGTATTCGAGTAGGTATATAATAATCTACATTTCATGTGATTTTCAGCACATTTAAAGCAAATGGGAAATCAGCAACTGACGTATTAACCCCCATCCCCTTTTATATACTCTAGACGTTATATGCGCCAAACGTTTAGGACTGTTCTGGACATTTGTTTATATGCGCTCAAATAAGACCTTTTTATTGTCGGCTGCTAGAATTTTGCACCCCGTATTGAGTGAGGTATATAATATTCTACATTTCATGTGATTTTCAGCAAATTTAAGACAAATGGGAAATCAGCAACGAATGTATTAACCCCAACCCCTTCTATATACTCTGGACGTTATATGCACCAAAAGTTAAGGACTGTTCTGGACATTGGTTGATATGCGCTGAAATAAGACCTTTTTATTGTCAGCTGCTATAATTTTTGCACCCTGTATTGGGTGAGGTATATAATAATCTACATTTCATGTGATTTTCAGCAAAATTAAGGCAAATGGGAAATAGCGGCTACTGTATTAAAGCCCGAAACCCCTCACCGATATACTCTACATGCTATGCGCTATACATTAAGGTTTGTTCTACAACATTGTTGATATGCGCTCAAATAAGACCTTTTTAAAGTCGGCTGCTAGAATTTTTGCACCCCGTATTAGATGAGGTATATAATAATCAACATTTCATGTGAGTTTCAGCACATTAAAGCAAATGGGAAATCAGCAACGAATGTATTAACCACCACCCCTTCTATATACTCTGGACGTTATACGCGCCAAACGTTGAGGTTTGTTCTTGACATTGGTTGATAAGCGCTCAAAATAAGACCTTTATTGTCAGCTGCTAGAATTTTTGCACCCTGTATTTGGTGAGGTATATAATAATCTACATTTCATGTGATTTTCAGCAAAATTAAGGCAAATGGGAAAGAGCGGCGACTGTATTAAAGCCTGAAACCCCCTTTACCGATATACTCCACATGTTATGCGTTATACATTAAGGTTTGTTCTGCCACATTGGTTGATATGCGCTCAAATAAGACCTTTTTAATGTCGAATGCTAGAATTTTTGCACCACGTATTCGATGGGTATAAAATAATCTACATTTCATGTGAGTTTCAGCACATTTAAAGCAAATGGGAAATCAGCAACGAATGTATTAACCCCACCCCCTTCTATATACTCTGGACGTTATATGCGCCAAACGTTGAGGTTTGTTCTTGACATCGGTTGATATGCGCTCAAATAAGACCTTTTCATTGTCAGCTGCTAGAATTTTTGCATCCCGTATTGGGTGAGGTATATAATAATCTACATTTCATGTGAGTTTCAGCACATTTAAAGCAAATAGGAAATCAGCAACGAATGTATTAACCCCAACCCCCTTCTATATACTCGGACTTTATATGCACCAAAAGTTAACGTTTGTTCTGGACATTGGTTGATATGCGCTCAAATAAAACCTTTTTAATGTCGGCTGCTAGAATTTGTGCACCCCATATTCGATGAGGTACAGAAGAATCTACTTTTCATTAGAGTTTCAGCACATTTAAAGCAAACGGGAAATCAGCAACGAATGTATTAACCCCACCCCCTTCTATATACTCTGGACTTTATATGCGCCAAACGTTGCGGTTTGTTCTGGACATTGGTTGATATGCGCTCAAATAAGACCTTTTTAATGTCGGCTGCTAGAAATTTTGCATCCCGTATTGAGTGAGGTATATAATATTCTAAATTTCATGTGATTTTCAGCAAATTTAAGGCAAATGGGAAATAGCGGCTACTGTATTAAAGCCCGAAACCCCCCACCGATATCTCTACATGTTATTCGCTATACATTAAAGTTTGTTCTGCCACATTGGTTGATATGCGCTTAAATAAGACCTTTTCAATGTCGGTTGCTAGAATTTTTGCACCCCGTATTCGATGAGGTATAATAATCTACGTTTCATGTGATTTTCAGCACATTTAAAGCAAATGGGAAATCAGCAACGAATGTATTAACCACTACCCCCTTCTATATACTCTGGACGTTACATGCGCCAAACGTTTAGGTTTGTTCTGGGCATTGGTTTATATGCGCTCAAATAAAACCTTTTTATTGTCAGCTGCTAGAATTTTTGCATCCCGTCTTGGGTGAGGTATATACTAATCTACATTTCATGTGATTTTCAGCAAAATTAAGGCAAATGGGAAATAGCGGCGACTGTATACAAGCCCGAAACCCCCTTCACCGATATACTCTACATGTAATATGCGCTAAACATTAAGGTTTGTTCTGCCACATTGGTTGATATGCGCTCAAATAAGACCTTTTTAATGTCGAATGCTAGAATTTTTGCACCACGTATTCGATGGGGTATAAAATGATCTACATTTCATGTGAGTTTCAGCACATTTAAAGCAAATGGGAAATCAGCAACGAATGTATTAACCCCACCCCCTTCTATATACTCTGGACGTTATATGCGCCAAACGTTGAGGTTTGTTCTTGACATCGGTTGATATGCGCTCAAATAAGACCTTTTTATTGTCAGCTGCTAGAATTTTTGCATCCCGTATTGGGTGAGGTATATAATAATCTACATTTCATGTGAGTTTCAGCACATTTAAAGCAAATAGGAAATCAGCAACGAATGTATTAACCCCAACCCCCTTCTATATACTCTGGACTTTATATGCACCAAAAGTTAACGTTTGTTCTGGACATTGGTTGATATGCGCTCAAATAAAACCTTTTAATGTCGGCTGCTAGAATTTGTGCACCCCATATTTGATGAGGTACAGAAGAATCTACTTTTCATGTGAGTTTCAGCACATTTAAAGCAAACGGGAAATCAGCAACGAGTGTATTAACCCCACCCCCTTCTTTATACTCTGGACGTTATTTGCGCCAAACGTTGAGGTTTGTTCTTGACATTGGTTGATATGCGCTGAAATAAGACCTTTTTATTGTCAGCTGCTAGTAATTTTGCACCACGTATTGGGTGAGGTATATAATAATCTACATTTCATGTGATTTTCGGCAAAATTAAGGCAAATGGGAAATAGTGGCGACTGTATAAAAGCCCGAAACCCCATTCACCGATAAACTCTACATGTTATGCGCTAAACATTAAGGTTTGTTCTGCCACATTGGTTGATATGCGCTTAAATAAGACCTTTTTAATGTCGGTTGCTAGAATTTTTACACCACGTATTCGATTAGGTATATAATAATCTACATTTCATGTGAGTTTCAGCACATTTAAAGCAAATGGGAAATCAGCAACGAACGTATTAACCCCCATCCCCTTTTATATACTCTAGACGTTATATGCGCCAAACGTTGAGGTTTGTTCTGGACATTGGTTGATATGCGCTCAAATAAGACCTTTTTATTGTCAGCTGCTAGAATTTTGCACTACGTATTGGGTGAGGTATATAATAATTTTTATTTCATGTGAGTTTCAGCACATTTAAAGCAAATACGAAATCAGCAACGAATGTATTAACCCCAACCCCCTTCTATATACTCTGGACTTTTATGCACCAAAAGTTAACGTTTGTTCTGGACATTGGTTGATATGCGCTCAAATAAAACCTTTTTAATATCGGCTGCTAGAATTTGTGCACACCATATTCGATGAGGTATATAATAATCTACTTTTCATGTGAGTTTCAGCACATTTAAAGCAAACGGGAAATCAGCAACGAATGTATTAACCCCCATCCCCTTTTATATACTCTAGACGTTATATGTGCCAAACGTTTAGGACTGTTCTGGACATTGGTTGATATGCGCTCAAAAAAGACCTTTTTATTGTCGGCTGCTAGAAATTTTGCACCCCGTATTGAGTGAGGTATATAATATTCTACATTTCATGTGATTTTCAGCAAATTTAAGGCAAATGGGAAATAGCGGCTACTGTATTAAAGCCCGAAACCCCCTCACCGATATACTTTACATGCTATGCGCTATACATAAAGGTTTGTTCTGCCACATTGGTTGATATGCGCTCAAATAAGACCTTTTTAAAGTCGGCTGCTAAATTTTTTTGCACCCCGTATTAGATGAGGTTTATAATAATCAACATTTCATGTGAGTTTCAGCACATTTAAAGCAAATGGGAAATCACCAACAATTGTATTAACCCCAACCCCTTCTATATACTCTGGACGTTATATGCGCCAAACGTTTAGGACTGTTCAGGACATTGGGTGATATGAGCTAAAATAAAACCTTTTTAATATCAGCTGCTAGAATTTTTGCACCCTGTATTCGATGTGCTATATAATAATCTACATTTCATGTGAATTTCAGCACATTTAAAGCAAATGGGAAATCAGCAACGAATGTATTAACCCCCCACCCCTTTTTATATACTCTAGACGTTATATGCGCCAAACGTTGAGGTTTGTTCTGGACATTGGTTGATATGCGCTCAAATAAGACCTTTTTATTGTCAGCTGCTAGAATTTTTGCCCCGTATTGGGTGAGGTATATAATAATCTACATTTCATGTGAGTTTCAGCACATTTAAAGTAAATAGGAAATCAGCAACGAATGTATTAACCCCAAGCCCCTTCGATATTCTCTGGACGTTATATGCACCAAAAGTTAACGTTTGTTCTGGACATTGGTTGATATGCGCTCAAATAAAACCTTTTTAATGTCGGCTGCTAGAATTTGTGCACCCCATATTCGATGAGGTATATAATAATCTACTTTTCATGTGAGTTTCAGCACATTTAAAGCAAATGGGAAATCAGCAACGAATGTATTAACCCCACCCCCTTCTATATACTCTGGACTTTATATGCGCCAAACGTTGAGGTTTGTTCTTGACATTGGTTGATATGCGCTGAAATAAGACCTTTTTATTGTCAGCTGCTAGAACTTTTGCACCCTGTATTGGGTGAGGTATATAATAATCTACATTTCATGTGATTTTCAGCAAAATTAAGGCAAATGGAAAATAGCGGCGACTGTATTAAAGCCTGAAACCCCCTTTACCGATATACTCTACATGTTATGCGCTATACATTAAGGTTTGTTCTGCCACTTTGGTTGATATGCGCTCAAATAAGACCTTTTTAAAGTCGGTTGGTAGAATTTTTGCACCCCGTATTAGATGAGGTATATAATAATCAACATTTCATGTGAGTTTCAGCACATTTAAAGCAAATGGGAAATCAGCAACGAATGTATTAACCACCACCCCCTTCTATATACTCTGGACGTTACTTGCGCCTAACGTTTAGGTTTGTTCTGGACATTGGTTGATATGCGCTCAAATAAAACCTTTTTATTGTCAGCTGCTAGGATTTTTGCATCCCGTCTTGGGTGAGGTATATAATAATCTACATTTCATGTGATTTTCAGCAAAATTAAGGCAAATGGGAAATAGCGGCGACTGTATAAAAGCCCGAAACCCCTTCACCGATATACTCTACATGTAATATGCGCTAAACATTAAGGTTTGTTCTGCCACGTTGGTTGATATGCGCTCAAATAAGACCTTTTTAATGTCGAATGCTAGAATTTTTACACCACGTATTCGATGGGGTATAAGATTATCTACATTTCATGTGATTTTCAGCACATTTAAAGCAAATGGGAAATCAGCAACGAATGTATTAACCCCACCCCCTTCTATATACTCTGGACGTTATATGCGCCAAACGTTGAGGTTTGTTCTTGACATCGGTTGATATGCGCTGAAATAAGACCTTTTTATTGTCAGCTGCTAGGATTTTTGCACCACCTATTGGTTGAGGTATATAATAATCTACATTTCATGTGATTTTCAGCAAAATTGAGGAAATGGGAAACAGCGGCGACTGTATTAAAGCCTGAAACCCCCTTACCGATATACTCTACATGTTATGCTTTATACATTAAGGTTTGTTCTGCCACATTGGTTGATATGCGCTCAAATAAGACCTTTTTAAAGTCGGTTGGTAGAATTTTTGCACCCCGTATTAGATGAGGTTTATAATAATCAACATTTCATGTGAGTTTCAGCACATTTAAAGCAAATGGGAAATCAGCAACGAATGTATTAACCACCACCCCCTTCTATATACTCTGGACGTTACTTGCGCCTAACGTTTAGGTTTGTTCTGGACATTGGTTGATATGCGCTCAAATAAAACCTTTTTATTGTCAGCTGCTAGGATTTTTGCATCCCGTCTTGGGTGAGGTATATAATAATCTACATTTCATGTGATTTTCAGCAAAATTAAGGCAAATGGGAAATAGCGGCGACTGTATAAAAGCCCGAAACCCCCTCACCGATATACTCTACATGTAATATGCGCTAAACATTAAGGTTTGTTCTGCCACATTGGTTGATATGCGCTCAAATAAGACCTTTTTAATGTCGAATGCTAGAATTTTTACACCACGTATTCGATGGGGTATAAAATAATCTACATTTCATGTGATTTTCAGCACATTTAAAGCAAATGGGAAATCAGCAACGAATGTATTAACCCCACCCCCTTTCTATATACTCTGGACGTTATATGCGCCAAACGTTGAGGTTTGTTCTTGACATCGGTTGATATGCGCTGAAATAAGACCTTTTTATTGTCAGCTGCTAGGATTTTTGCACCACCTATTGGTTGAGGTATATAATAATCTACATTTCATGTGATTTTCAGCAAAATTGAGGAAAATGGGAAACAGCGGCGACTGTATTAAAGCCTGAAACCCCCTTTTTACCGATATACTCTACATGTTATGCTTTATACATTAAGGTTTGTTCTGCCACATTGGTTGATATGCGCTCAAATAAGAACTTTTTAAAGTCGGCTGCTAGAATTTTTGCACCCCGTATTCAATGAGGTATATAATAATCTACATTTCATGTGAGTTTCAGCACATTTAAAGCAAATGGGAAATCAGCAACGACAAATTATCCCCCATCTCCTTTCATATACTCTAGAAGTTTTATGCGCCAAACGTTTAGGTTTCTTCTGGACATTGGTTGATATGCGCTAAAATAAGACCTTTTTAATTTCAGCTGCTAGAAATTTTGCACCCCGTATTGAGTGAGGCATATATTATTCTACATTTCATGTGAATTTCAGCAAATTTAAGGCAAATGGGAAATAGCGGCTACTGTATTAAAGCCTGAAACCCCCTCACCGATATACTCTACATGTTATTCGCTATACATTAAGGTTTGTTCTGCCACATTAGGTGATATGCGCTCAAATCAGACCTTTTTAATGTCGGTTGCTAGAATTTTTGCACCCCGTATTCGATGAGGTATATAATAATCTACGTTTCATGTGATTTTCAGCACATTTAAAGCAAATGGGAAATCAGCAGCGAATGTATTAACCACCACCCCCTTTTATATACTCTGGACGTTACATGCGCCAAACGTTTAGGTTTGTTCTGGACATTGGTTGATATGCGCTCGAATAAAACCTTTTTATTGTTAGCTGCTAGAATTTTTGCATCCCGTCTTGGGTGAGGTATATAAAAATCTACATTTCATGTGATTTTAGGAAAATTAAGGCAAATGGGAAATAGCGGCTTCTGAATTAAAGCCCGAAACCCCCTCACCGATATACTCTACATGTTATTCGCTATACATTAAAGTTTGTTCTGCCACATTAGTTGATATGCGCTCAAATAAGACCTTTTCAATGTCGGTTGCTAGAATTTTTGCACCCCGTATTCGATGAGGTATATAATAATCTACGTTTCATGTGATTTTCAGCACATTTAAAGCAAATGGGAAATCAGCAACGAATGTATTAACCACCACCCCCTTCTATATACTCTGGACGTTACATGCGCCAAACGTTTAGGTTTCTTCTGGACATTGGTTGATATGCGCTCAAATAAGACCTTTTTATTGTCAGCTGCTAGAATTTTGCATCCCGTCTTGGGTGAGGTATATAATAATCTACATTTCATGTGATTTTCAGCAAAATTAAGGCAAATGGGAAATAGCGGCGACTGTATAAAAGCCCGAAACCCCCTTCACCGATATACTCTACATGTAATATGCGCTAAACATTAAGGTTTGTTCTGCCACATTGGTTGATATGCGCTCAAATAAGACCTTTTTAATGTCGAATGCTAGAATTTTTACACCACGTATTCGATGGGGTATAAAATAATCTACATTTCATGTGATTTTCAGCACATTTAAAGCAAATGGGAAATCAGCAACGAATGTATTAACCCCACCCCTTTCTATATACTCTGGACGTTATATGCGCCAAACGTTGAGGTTTGTTCTTGACATCGGTTGATATGCGCTGAAATAAGACCTTTTTATTGTCAGCTGCTAGGATTTTTGCACCACCTATTGGTTGAGGTATATAATAATCTACATTTCATGTGATTTTCAGCAAAATTGAGGAAAATGGGAAAAGGCGGCGACTGTATTAAAGCCTGAAACCCCCTTTACCGATATACTCTACATGTTATGCTTTATACATTAAGGTTTGTTCTGCCACATTGGTTGATATGCGCTCAAATAAGAACTTTTTAAAGTCGGCTGCTAGAATTTTTGCACCCCGTATTCAATGAGGTATATAATAATCTACATTTCATGTGAGTTACAGCACATTTAAAGCAAATGGGAAATCAGCAACGACAAATTATCCCCCATCTCCTTTCATATACTCTAGAAGTTTTATGCGCCAAACGTTTAGGTTTCTTCTGGACATTGGTTGATATGCGCTAAAATAAGACCTTTTTAATTTCAGCTGCTAGAAATTTTGCACCCCGTATTGAGTGAGGCATATATTATTCTACATTTCATGTGAATTTCAGCAAATTTAAGGCAAATGGGAAATAGCGGCTACTGTATTAAAGCCTGAAACCCCCTCACCGATATACTCTACATGTTATTCGCTATACATTAAGGTTTGTTCTGCCACATTAGGTGATATGCGCTCAAATCAGACCTTTTTAATGTCGGTTGCTAGAATTTTTGCACCCCGTATTCGATGAGGTATATAATAATCTACGTTTCATGTGATTTTCAGCACATTTAAAGCAAATGGGAAATCAGCAGCGAATGTATTAACCACCACCCCCTTTTATATACTCTGGACGTTACATGCGCCAAACGTTTAGGTTTGTTCTGGACATTGGTTGATATGCGCTCGAATAAAACCTTTTTATTGTTAGCTGCTAGAATTTTTGCATCCCGTCTTGGGTGAGGTATATAAAAATCTACATTTCATGTGATTTTTAGGAAAATTAAGGCAAATGGGAAATAGCGGCTTCTGAATTAAAGCCCGAAACCCCCTCACCGATATACTCTACATGTTATTCGCTATACATTAAAGTTTGTTCTGCCACATTAGTTGATATGCGCTCAAATAAGACCTTTTCAATGTCGGTTGCTAGAATTTTTGCACCCCGTATTCGATGAGGTATATAATAATCTACGTTTCATGTGATTTTCAGCACATTTAAAGCAAATGGGAAATCAGCAACGAATGTATTAACCACCACCCCCTTCTATATACTCTGGACGTTACATGCGCCAAACGTTTAGGTTTCTTCTGGACATTGGTTGATATGCGCTCAAATAAGACCTTTTTATTGTCAGCTGCTAGAATTTTTGCACCACCTATTGGTTGAGGTATATAATAATCTACATTTCATGTGATTTTCAGCAAAATTGAGGAAAATGGGAAACAGCGGCGACTGTATTAAAGCCTGAAACCCCCTTTACCGATATACTCTACATGTTATGCTTTATACATTAAGGTTTGTTCTGCCACATTGGTTGATATGCGCTCAAATAAGACCTTTTTAAGTCGGTTGGTAGAATTTTTGCACCCCGTATTAGATGAGGTTTATAATAATCAACATTTCATGTGAGTTTCAGCACATTTAAAGCAAATGGGAAATCAGCAACGAATGTATTAACCACCACCCCCTTCTATATACTCTGGACGTTACTTGCGCCTAACGTTTAGGTTTGTTCTGGACATTGGTTGATATGCGCTCAAATAAAACCTTTTTATTGTCAGCTGCTAGGATTTTTGCATCCCGTCTTGGGTGAGGTATATAATAATCTACATTTCATGTGATTTTCAGCAAAATTAAGGCAAATGGGAAATAGCGGCGACTGTATAAAAGCCCGAAACCCCTTCACCGATATACTCTACATGTAATATGCGCTAAACATTAAGGTTTGTTCTGCCACATTGGTTGATATGCGCTCAAATAAGACCTTTTTAATGTCGAATGCTAGAATTTTTACACCACGTATTCGATGGGTATAAAATAATCTACATTTCATGTGATTTTCAGCACATTTAAAGCAAATGGGAAATCAGCAACGAATGTATTAACCCCACCCCTTTCTATATACTCTGGACGTTATATGCGCCAAACGTTGAGGTTTGTTCTTGACATCGGTTGATATGCGCTGAAATAAGACCTTTTTATTGTCAGCTGCTAGGATTTTTGCACCACCTATTGGTTGAGGTATATAATAATCTACATTTCATGTGATTTTCAGCAAAATTGAGGAAATGGGAAACAGCGGCGACTGTATTAAAGCCTGAAACCCCCTTTACCGATATACTCTACATGTTATGCTTTATACATTAAGGTTTGTTCTGCCACATTGGTTGATATGCGCTCAAATAAGAACTTTTTAAAGTCGGCTGCTAGAATTTTTGCACCCCGTATTCAATGAGGTATATAATAATCTACATTTCATGTGAGTTTCAGCACATTTAAAGCAAATGGGAAATCAGCAACGACAAATTATCCCCCATCTCCTTTCATATACTCTAGAAGTTTTATGCGCCAAACGTTTAGGTTTCTTCTGGACATTGGTTGATATGCGCTAAAATAAGACCTTTTTAATTTCAGCTGCTAGAAATTTTGCACCCCGTATTGAGTGAGGCATATATTATTCTACATTTCATGTGAATTTCAGCAAATTTAAGGCAAATGGGAAATAGCGGCTACTGTATTAAAGCCTGAAACCCCCTCACCGATATACTCTACATGTTATTCGCTATACATTAAGGTTTGTTCTGCCACATTAGGTGATATGCGCTCAAATCAGACCTTTTTAATGTCGGTTGCTAGAATTTTTGCACCCCGTATTCGATGAGGTATATAATAATCTACGTTTCATGTGATTTTCAGCACATTTAAAGCAAATGGGAAATCAGCAGCGAATGTATTAACCACCACCCCCTTTTATATACTCTGGACGTTACATGCGCCAAACGTTTAGGTTTGTTCTGGACATTGGTTGATATGCGCTCGAATAAAACCTTTTTATTGTTAGCTGCTAGAATTTTTGCATCCCGTCTTGGGTGAGGTATATAAAAATCTACATTTCATGTGATTTTTAGGAAAATTAAGGCAAATGGGAAATAGCGGCTTCTGAATTAAAGCCCGAAACCCCCTCACCGATATACTCTACATGTTATTCGCTATACATTAAAGTTTGTTCTGCCACATTAGTTGATATGCGCTCAAATAAGACCTTTTCAATGTCGGTTGCTAGAATTTTTGCACCCCGTATTCGATGAGGTATATAATAATCTACGTTTCATGTGATTTTCAGCACATTTAAAGCAAATGGGAAATCAGCAACGAATGTATTAACCACCACCCCCTTCTATATACTCTGGACGTTACATGCGCCAAACGTTTAGGTTTCTTCTGGACATTGGTTGATATGCGCTCAAATAAGACCTTTTTATTGTCAGCTGCTAGAATTTTTGCATCCCGTCTTGGGTGAGGTATATAATAATCTACATTTCATGTGATTTTCAGCAAAATTAAGGCAAATGGGAAATAGCGGCGACTGTATAAAAGCCCGAAACCCCTTCACCGATATACTCTACATGTAATATGCGCTAAACATTAAGGTTTGTTCTGCCACATTGGTTGATATGCGCTCAAATAAGACCTTTTTAATGTCGAATGCTAGAATTTTTACACCACGTATTCGATGGGGTATAAAATAATCTACATTTCATGTGATTTTCAGCACATTTAAAGCAAATGGGAAATCAGCAACGAATGTATTAACCCCACCCCTTTCTATATACTCTGGACGTTATATGCGCCAAACGTTGAGGTTTGTTCTTGACATCGGTTGATATGCGCTGAAATAAGACCTTTTTATTGTCAGCTGCTAGGATTTTTGCACCACCTATTGGTTGAGGTATATAATAATCTACATTTCATGTGATTTTCAGCAAAATTGAGGAAAATGGGAAAAGGCGGCGACTGTATTAAAGCCTGAAACCCCCTTTACCGATATACTCTACATGTTATGCTTTATACATTAAGGTTTGTTCTGCCACATTGGTTGATATGCGCTCAAATAAGAACTTTTTAAAGTCGGCTGCTAGAATTTTTGCACCCCGTATTCAATGAGGTATATAATAATCTACATTTCATGTGAGTTACAGCACATTTAAAGCAAATGGGAAATCAGCAACGACAAATTATCCCCCATCTCCTTTCATATACTCTAGAAGTTTTATGCGCCAAACGTTTAGGTTTCTTCTGGACATTGGTTGATATGCGCTAAAATAAGACCTTTTTAATTTCAGCTGCTAGAAATTTTGCACCCCGTATTGAGTGAGGCATATATTATTCTACATTTCATGTGAATTTCAGCAAATTTAAGGCAAATGGGAAATAGCGGCTACTGTATTAAAGCCTGAAACCCCCTCACCGATATACTCTACATGTTATTCGCTATACATTAAGGTTTGTTCTGCCACATTAGGTGATATGCGCTCAAATCAGACCTTTTTAATGTCGGTTGCTAGAATTTTTGCACCCCGTATTCGATGAGGTATATAATAATCTACGTTTCATGTGATTTTCAGCACATTTAAAGCAAATGGGAAATCAGCAGCGAATGTATTAACCACCACCCCCTTTTATATACTCTGGACGTTACATGCGCCAAACGTTTAGGTTTGTTCTGGACATTGGTTGATATGCGCTCGAATAAAACCTTTTTATTGTTAGCTGCTAGAATTTTTGCATCCCGTCTTGGGTGAGGTATATAAAAATCTACATTTCATGTGATTTTTAGGAAAATTAAGGCAAATGGGAAATAGCGGCTTCTGAATTAAAGCCCGAAACCCCCTCACCGATATACTCTACATGTTATTCGCTATACATTAAAGTTTGTTCTGCCACATTAGTTGATATGCGCTCAAATAAGACCTTTTCAATGTCGGTTGCTAGAATTTTTGCACCCCGTATTCGATGAGGTATATAATAATCTACGTTTCATGTGATTTTCAGCACATTTAAAGCAAATGGGAAATCAGCAACGAATGTATTAACCACCACCCCCTTCTATATACTCTGGACGTTACATGCGCCAAACGTTTAGGTTTCTTCTGGACATTGGTTGATATGCGCTCAAATAAGACCTTTTTATTGTCAGCTGCTAGAATTTTTGCATCCCGTCTTGGGTGAGGTATATAATAATCTACATTTCATGTGATTTTCAGCAAAATTAAGGCAAATGGGAAATAGCGGCGACTGTATAAAAGCCCGAAACCCCCTTCACCGATATACTCTACATGTAATATGCGCTAAACATTAAGGTTTGTTCTGCCACATTGGTTGATATGCGCTCAAATAAGACCTTTTTAATGTCGAATGCTAGAATTTTTACACCACGTATTCGATGGGGTATAAAATAATCTACATTTCATGTGATTTTCAGCACATTTAAAGCAAATGGGAAATCAGCAACGAATGTATTAACCCCACCCCTTTCTATATACTCTGGACGTTATATGCGCCAAACGTTGAGGTTTGTTCTTGACATCGGTTGATATGCGCTGAAATAAGACCTTTTTATTGTCAGCTGCTAGGATTTTTGCACCACCTATTGGTTGAGGTATATAATAATCTACATTTCATGTGATTTTCAGCAAAATTGAGGAAAATGGGAAACAGCGGCGACTGTATTAAAGCCTGAAACCCCCTTTACCGATATACTCTACATGTTATGCTTTATACATTAAGGTTTGTTCTGCCACATTGGTTGATATGCGCTCAAATAAGAACTTTTTAAAGTCGGCTGCTAGAATTTTTGCACCCCGTATTCAATGAGGTATATAATAATCTACATTTCATGTGAGTTTCAGCACATTTAAAGCAAATGGGAAATCAGCAACGACAAATTATCCCCCATCTCCTTTCATATACTCTAGAAGTTTTATGCGCCAAACGTTTAGGTTTCTTCTGGACATTGGTTGATATGCGCTAAAATAAGACCTTTTTAATTTCAGCTGCTAGAAATTTTGCACCCCGTATTGAGTGAGGCATATATTATTCTACATTTCATGTGAATTTCAGCAAATTTAAGGCAAATGGGAAGTAGCGGCTACTGTATTAAAGCCTGAAACCCCCTCACCGATATACTCTACATGTTATTCGCTATACATTAAGGTTTGTTCTGCCACATTAGGTGATATGCGCTCAAATCAGACCTTTTTAATGTCGGTTGCTAGAATTTTTGCACCCCGTATTCGATGAGGTATATAATAATCTACGTTTCATGTGATTTTCAGCACATTTAAAGCAAATGGGAAATCAGCAGCGAATGTATTAACCACCACCCCCTTTTATATACTCTGGACGTTACATGCGCCAAACGTTTAGGTTTGTTCTGGACATTGGTTGATATGCGCTCGAATAAAACCTTTTTATTGTTAGCTGCTAGAATTTTTGCATCCCGTCTTGGGTGAGGTATATAAAAATCAACATTTCATGTGATTTTTAGGAAAATTAAGGCAAATGGGAAATAGCGGCTTCTGAATTAAAGCCCGAAACCCCCTCACCGATATACTCTACATGTTATTCGCTATACATTAAAGTTTGTTCTGCCACATTAGTTGATATGCGCTCAAATAAGACCTTTTCAATGTCGGTTGCTAGAATTTTTGCACCCCGTATTCGATGAGGTATATAATAATCTACGTTTCATGTGATTTTCAGCACATTTAAAGCAAATGGGAAATCAGCAACGAATATATTAACCACCACCCCCTTCTATATACTCTGGACGTTACATGCGCCAAACGTTTAGGTTTCTTCTGGACATTGGTTGATATGCGCTCAAATAAGACCTTTTTATTGTCAGCTGCTAGAATTTTTGCATCCCGTCTTGGGTGAGGTATATAATAATCTAAATTTCATGTGATTTTCAGCAAAATTAAGGCAAATGGGAAATAGCGGCGACTGTATAAAAGCCCGAAACCCCCTTCACCGATATACTCTACATGTAATATGCGCTAAACATTAAGGTTTGTTCTGCCACATTGGTTGATATGCGCTCAAATAAGACCTTTTTAATGTCGAATGCTAGAATTTTTACACCACGTATTCGATGGGGTATAAAATAATCTACATTTCATGTGAGTTTCAGCACATTTAAAGCAAATGGGAAATCAGCAACGAATGTATTAACCCCACCCCCTTCTATATACTCTGGACGTTATATGCGCCAAATGTTTAGGTTTGTTCTGGACATTGGTTGATATGCGCTCAAATAAAACCTTTTTATTGTCAGCTGCTAGGATTTTTGCATCCCGTCTTGGGTGAGGTATATAATAATCTACATTTCATGTGATTTTCAGCAAAATTAAGGCAAATGGGAAATAGCGACGACTGTATAAAAGCCCGAAACCCCCTTCACCGATATACTCTACATGTAATATGCGCTAAACATTAAGGTTTGTTCTGCCACATTGGTTGATATGCGCTCAAATAAGACCTTTTTAATGTCGAATGCTAGAATTTTTACACCACGTATTCGATGGGGTATAAAATAATCTACATTTCATGTGAGTTTCAGCACATTTAAAGCAAATGGGAAATCAGCAACGAATGTATTAACCCCACCCCCTTCTATATACTCTGGACGTTATATGCGCCAAATGTTTAGGTTTGTTCTGGACATTGGTTGATATGCGCTCAAATAAAACCTTTTTATTGTCAGCTGCTAGGATTTTTGCATCCCGTCTTGGGTGAGGTATATAATAATCTACATTTCATGTGATTTTCAGCAAAATTAAGGCAAATGGGAAATAGCGGCGACTGTATAAAAGCCCGAAACCCCCTTCACCGATATACTCTACATGTAATATGCGCTAAACATTAAGGTTTGTTCTGCCACATTGGTTGATATGCGCTCAAATAAGACCTTTTTAATGTCGAATGCTAGAATTTTTACACCACGTATTCGATGGGGTATTAAATAATCTACATTTCATGTGAGTTTCAGCACATTTAAAGCAAATGGGAAATCAGCAACGAATGTATTAACCCCACCCCCTTCTATATACTCTGGACGTTATATGCGCCAAATGTTTAGGTTTCTTCTGGACATTGGTTGATATGCGCTCAAATAAGACCTTTTTATTGTCAGCTGCTAGAATTTTTGCATCCCGTCTTGGGTGAGGTATATAATAATCTAAATTTCATGTGATTTTCAGCAAAATTAAGGCAAATGGGAAATAGCGGCGACTGTATAAAAGCCCGAAACCCCCTTCACCGATATACTCTACATGTAATATGCGCTAAACATTAAGGTTTGTTCTGCCACATTGGTTGATATGCGCTCAAATAAGACCTTTTTAATGTCGAATGCTAGAATTTTTACACCACGTATTCGATGGGGTATAAAATAATCTACATTTCATGTGAGTTTCAGCACATTTAAAGCAAATGGGAAATCAGCAACGAATGTATTAACCCCACCCCCTTCTATATACTCTGGACGTTATATGCGCCAAATGTTTAGGTTTGTTCTGGACATTGGTTGATATGCGCTCAAATAAAACCTTTTTATTGTCAGCTGCTAGGATTTTTGCATCCCGTCTTGGGTGAGGTATATAATAATCTACATTTCATGTGATTTTCAGCAAAATTAAGGCAAATGGGAAATAGCGGCGACTGTATAAAAGCCCGAAACCCCCTTCACCGATATACTCTACATGTAATATGCGCTAAACATTAAGGTTTGTTCTGCCACATTGGTTGATATGCGCTCAAATAAGACCTTTTTAATGTCGAATGCTAGAATTTTTACACCACGTATTCGATGGGGTATAAAATAATCTACATTTCATGTGAGTTTCAGCACATTTAAAGCAAATGGGAAATCAGCAACGAATGTATTAACCCCACCCCCTTCTATATACTCTGGACGTTATATGCGCCAAATGTTTAGGTTTGTTCTGGACATTGGTTGATATGCGCTCAAATAAAACCTTTTTATTGTCAGCTGCTAGGATTTTTGCATCCCGTCTTGGGTGAGGTATATAATAATCTACATTTCATGTGATTTTCAGCAAAATTAAGGCAAATGGGAAATAGCGGCGACTGTATAAAAGCCCGAAACCCCCTTCACCGATATACTCTACATGTAATATGCGCTAAACATTAAGGTTTGTTCTGCCACATTGGTTGATATGCGCTCAAATAAGACCTTTTTAATGTCGAATGCTAGAATTTTTACACCACGTATTCGATGGGGTATTAAATAATCTACATTTCATGTGAGTTTCAGCACATTTAAAGCAAATGGGAAATCAGCAACGAATGTATTAACCCCACCCCCTTCTATATACTCTGGACGTTATATGCGCCAAACGTTGAGGTTTGTTCTTGACATCGGTTGATATGCGCTGAAATAAGACCTTTTTATTGTCAGCTGCTAGAAATTTTGCACCATCTATTAGTCCATGGGCCAAGACCAGAAATTTGGGTTATTGGTACCACTCAAGGTGGCAAGATCTACTTATGCATTTTGAAATGCCCTATATCTATACATAATATTTTGATATGATAGCATTTCCAGACTGGCAGCTTAGTCATATAATCAGCAGTTTCCATGGCAACACTACACTAAAAGCGGTATTATTCAAAGAAACAGTTAAAGTCATTTAAAAATTATAAAAACACTTTTGAATGCGTAAAAATGTACAGTTTAGAATACCTCGTCATAAAGGAAAGTAATGAAATGCAAATTACGTTACCATTTATAACGGTTGCCATGGTAACGACCCCAGAATAGCCTAAAATCAAGGATTTTTGAGTAATTTCAGTAACATATTAGACAATATGCTCTTTCAAGACAAGTTAAAGTCCCCTTTCCAATTTAACGAAAAAACTATATGACTAATACATCATATAAGCCAAGAATATGCTATTTAGTACCTTCCCATTGTTACCATGGCAACATGAATTAGAGTTAACAAGATGCCCTGTATGGTACTATATGCCATATTTTGGGTATATTTTGGCATTGGAGAGCTGTTGAAGGTTCATTTTGGTGTCTATAAACAGGTTTTCAGGCCCACAGAATAAAACTTTAGAATACCTCACCATAAAGAAAAGTAATGAAATGCAAATTACATTACCATTTATAACTGTTGCCATAGTAACGACTCCAGAATGGCCTAAAATCAAGGATTTTGGAGTAATTTCAGTAATATATTACACAATATACTCATTCAAGACAAGTTAAAGTCCCCTTTCCAAAATAATGACACAACTATATGACTAATACATCATATAAGCCAAGAATATGCTATATAGTACTTTGTCATTGTTTCCATGGCAACATGAATTAGAGTTAACAAGATGCCATGTACGGTACTATATGCCATATTTTGGCTATATCTTGGGATTGGAGGGCTGTTGAAAGTTCATTTTGGTGTCTATACCCAGGTTTTCAGGCCCACAGAATAAAAGTTTAGAATACCTCACCATGAACAAAAGTGATGAAATGCAAATTACATTACCATTTATAACGGTTGCCATAGTAACGACCCCAGAATGGCCTAAAATCAAGGATTTTGGAGTAATTTCAGTAATATATTACACAATATACTCATTCAAGACAAGTTAAAGTCCCCTTTCCAAAATAATGACACAACTATATGACTAATACATCATATAAGCCAAGAATATGCTATATAGTACTTTGTCATTGTTTCCATGGCAACATGAATTAGAGTTAACAAGATGCCATGTACGGTACTATATGCCATATTTTGGCTATATCTTGGGATTGGAGGGCTGTTGAAAGTTCATTTTGGTGTCTATACCCAGGTTTTCAGGCCCACAGAATAAAAGTTTAGAATACCTCACCATGAAGAAAAGTGATGAAATGCAAATTATATTACCATTTATAACGGTTGCCATAGCAACGACCCCAGAATAGCCTAAAATCAAGGATATTGGCGTATTTTCAGTAACATATTAGACGATTTGCTCATTCAAGACAAGTTAAAGTCCCCTTTCCAAATTATTGAAAAACTATATGAATAATCTATCATATAAGCCAATAATATGTTATATAGTACATTCCCATTATTACCATGGCAACATGAATTAGAGTTTACAAGATGCCCTGTACGGTACTATATGCCATAATTTGGCTATATCTTGGGATTGGAGAGGTGTTGTAAGTTCATTTTGGTGTCTATACCCAGGTTTTCAGGCACACGGAACACAGCTAAAGCTTTATTTAGGACATTACATAGGACATCATACATTTGCATAAAATCAGAGCAAAATGACCATAAAAGTATTCTGCCACTGCATATTACAAGCTGTTTCTTAGGGTTTAGAAAGATATAACATTGTGATGACTACATTAGATGCTAGGAAACTTCATTTGATTGTATGCAATGCTAGAACCAGCACAGATTCATGACATTAATGACCATTTGCTTCCTATTGTATCAAAACTGTCCCGAAGGATACTACGAGCAAAATGAGAATAAATGAGTCAAAGGTAAATATGAATGCCAGAAAATTTGTGTCTGTTTATCAAAACGCCTTCTTTGGGCAGAAATATTACAGGCGGTTTGCACGAAGTCTCAGAAACTATTTTGTCACACCCTCTCTTTCCTATTTTTTTGTTTACTCTCTTTGAAAGAAAGGTGTGATTGAATTTAAGTAGTCCATTTGGACACAAATTAATTCACATTCTCAACGCCAGAAAAAAACATGTATATGCCTTTTAAACTTTACATTGATTGTTCGAAATGATGTAACTGATAAAATATATCTAGTACATCTTCGAGTTTAACCTACAAGTGTCCTTTCCATGTGATCTGGAATTTTAAGCCTACCCTAAGTTGTCACCATGACTTTGATAATAGCAGCTTATTTGTCAATTAGATACTGGTGACTTGTGGTAAATAGATCACACACAATCACAGGTCACCGACTCTTCTTTTGTCTGCAACACCTCTCTTTGTTTTCATCCTGAATTGACAAGAGAGAAGAAAGCAACATCTACTACATGTATGTTCATCCTCACTTCGGCAAACTTTCTCAAAGTTACTCCTGCAGTCAACACGTTAATAAGGGAACGCCGAAGTTGTTTCCTACATTTCTCTTGGAACAAAATTATATTCATCTCACTTTAATTTATCATGAGTCTGTGTCTGAATCGTCTACCTTGACTTTTGCCACTTCTTTATCTTCATCATCTTCCTGCTGGTTTGTGAAGGTCTTTAATTTGCAAATGTTAGTGCATTTCAGTTGGTTCACGAGGCAGGAATTTTGCAGGCACGGGCACAGTACACTTGCAGGACATCAATTGCAACACAGATTCCGGTGCTGTGCTATCTATTCTATGGACAGATTGCTGTTGCCATCTGTGTTCCACCCACAGGTCGTTGGATATTTGACTACGGGTTAACTCACAAGGCAGCGTCGCCATATTGCAGCCTGGTACATGTAGTTCACCCGAAGAACATGCATGCGCAAAGAGTCTTTGCTTGGAGGTAGGTGGCTGGATTCTACCTCTCCTCCTTTTGCAAAGAAGGGGTGGTAGCGGAGTTCATTGATCCGGTCTCATCAGATTGTGGATATGAATACATACATTTCGACACACAAACTCTTGAATCTTGTCTATTAGCGTTGTTGAAACATCCCATTCTTCACCAAGATGCTTAAAGTCAGGAGCTTAAGTGCACCCAGCTTTCCACGTCCTGCAAACGCACTATGTCGCAGCCAGTAAAGGCAGGGGTTAGAGCCTGGCAGACATCTTCACCCAAAAAGCTTGCAGTTTGCAAACATAAATGTACCCGATGCGGTTCTTTGTCCAGCCAGACTTCTCAGAAAGCAGGTCAGTTTCTTGCTACAGTATCTGTCCCATTGCGCCGGCTAGGCCTACCGTGTGCCACCGTGTGGTAAATTTTGTGTGGTCGGTGGAAAACGATGAGGGCACACGGCGGGGCTTTGAGTGATCGGTGAACATGCACGGTAAGGGCCTGTTAGTGGCCAAAGAGACCAGCCGAGAACCGGCAAAAGTTATGGGCATGCCCAAAACTTTCGCCGTGTGGGCACAAGCGGAGGCACACAATGATCGAGAACCCGGTATGAGGACTATAAGAGGACGGTATAAGGACGGTGGGCTGGTACGAGGCCGTCGATCATGGATCCGTTCGTGGGGCAGTGAGAACGGTGACGTGACGATGTGTCATATTTTGTCCAACGGGCTGTTACTGTATACCAGCCCCCTCCCCAGTTTCGAAGTACCCCAGGAGTGCCCCTTTGTACATTGGACAATTGCCCCTTTTACTTTGACAAGTGCACCTAATTTGTTAGTCGCTCTGCCGCCCCTGCTTCCATGTGTAGGCATTATGAAGAATTATGAAGATTTATGATTAATTGTTGAGAAGAACAATGAGGACGTACATCCGTGAACTTGAGAACTGAAGTGTGACCGCGGTAGCTAGGGTGAGTGTCCAGCTTTCATATACCGTGTGTGACGTCTCCAAGGCCAAGCGAATGTTCAGCGAATGGCACTTATGGTTGCGTTCCGGGTGGTAAGTAGCAGGTACCCATCCGGTGGGGCTCTAGTGAGACCCGGCGAGGGAAAGGCCAACACGGTGACACTAGCTGGCACGAGCAAGCTGTAAGTGGTAAGGGACCAGTATGCAGACGGAATGGAAACGATGAGGGCACAGCGGAAAAATGTAACACCATGGGACAGCACGATAATACAAACACAGATTACCAGCACATCTGTGTCTTCGGCTGTGGTTACTATGGATCTGTATCCATCCTCCGCAGCATGTCATGCATGAAGAAGCATTCGTGTGTCAGCTTCCTCTTGTGTTGTTTTCAGAGTTATGATTTCTTCATAGTGCTTCTCCACTTGCTACATAAAGTGACTTATCATGAAGCTTCTCCCTCTCTGCAGGCTGCTTCCACTGATCGACCAAAAATTTAATCTAGGCTAACTTTTGTTTTCAGGGTTTCTTCAGAATTTTTTCCACTGCAAAATGTTGTGACAAGGTGCAATGTTCTTCCATTGTGTTTCAGCGGTGGAACCTCTGTTGTATTTCTTAGCATTCTTGATGGACTCATCCCTGTAGACATCGAACACGACATCAGTCCTGGCACTATCAGTGCCTTCGTGCAGAGCTAGCGTCAGTGCAGCATCTGCTAGATGTGCAAATGACTTGTCACCCCCTTTGAGTCTATGGACAAGGCTCATTCTATCAATGATACAAGCTGAAGGCTTCGGAGTGAGATCTGCTGGTGACACAATTTTCTCCAGCTCTGTTTGTCTTGCGCAGAGAGCAATGCTGTTGCCAGTGTCCACGGTATTGGTCCGAGTGGGCGTCCTAGAACCTCTATAATAGATATAGCGCTCTGCTGTGAGCAATGATGATCATGCATGCGCCCAAAGAGGTTTCGGTCTGCCTGCACGATTACCTGATTCCCTTTAGCTTTGTAACCAGCCTGCTTTTTATTGATGTTGAGGAAGGTCTTCAGGCTCTCTTTTTTCATCTTGTCATGAAAGTTTACCATGGGTTGCTCTTTTTCCAAACAATCTTTTCGGTATGCTTCTTTTCCAACTTTGTGAACTTTCAGCAGGTCTTTAATATCTAGTGG
Source organism: Strongylocentrotus purpuratus (assembly GCF_000002235.5). Classification (NCBI taxonomy): domain Eukaryota; kingdom Metazoa; phylum Echinodermata; class Echinoidea; order Camarodonta; family Strongylocentrotidae; genus Strongylocentrotus; species Strongylocentrotus purpuratus. The sequence continues at coordinate 29,041,669 of NW_022145601.1, read as the reverse complement.
GGCCGGGATTACAGTAGATAAGTTGACCCTCATCTTTTCTTATCCGGCTTAGTTGCAGGTCCAGATGGTTGAAGTGCTGTAAACTGTTTCTGCTGACCATGTCTCTCAACTCCCTCAAAATAATATGAGCTCCTGACCTTCTGTACTCAGATGTCAGCTCCTGGATTTAGGCTGAACCTTTTGTCCCCCCACCCCAGTGGTCTGTGTGTCCTTGTTGATGGTTTCTTCAATTTTCTGGTCGACTGGGATTCTGCCAAAGAGGTCCTACCAAGTTGTACAGAAAATCTCTGGCCATAACAATAATAAAAACCTGAATTAAATCACATATACCATTCCATTCAAAGAAAAGGAAAGTTCACAACAAATAAATTTCATAAACATTGCGCATGCTACCTATACGGTTTATAATAGCGATACGCGCATATCGTGGACATATTGTGCGAGAATGGGAAAGCGTGTCTGTTTTTTTGTTATGTTATAGGGTGAGAAGACATGAGCCCTTAAACGCTGGCGTACTGATGGGGGGGGGGGTATATCTGTACGATACCAGTGATTTACAAATGTTGCTGTTATGACATGATTTTCCGGTATTTTTTCTCCATTTTTTTGTAAGTCATACCTTTTTATGCGTTTGTTGGAAAATAAGAAATTCCTAAATTACAGTCGGGCGAAAATATGCTTATTTAGAAGCCTTTATGTCATGGTCTGCAAAGTGGCTGGGCTCGAACCCCCCCCCCCCCCCGTCACTTTTTGAAAAAGTATGTTAAAGAGAAAAAGAAAGATAGACGGAGAGAAAAAATGAATGACCTACCAATGTCACAAATAAGGTATAAAAATGCTCATCTGACCGTCATTAAATACCTAAATCCCTGAGCTTCGGGGGGCTCTGCCCCCTGGACCCCACCAAGGGCCCTAAGGCGGCCCCTGGATGCTCATCTGACCGTAATTAAATACCTAAAACCCCTGAACTTCCGGGTGCTCTGCCCCCTGGACCCCACCAAGGGCTCTAAGGCGGGCCCCTGGATGCTCATCTGACCGTAATTAAATGCCTAAAATCCCTGAGCTTCCGGGTGCTCTACACCCTGGACCCCACCAAGGGCCCTAAGGCGGCCCCTGGATGCTCATCTGACCGTAATTAAATACCTAAAACCCCTGAACTTCCGGGTGCTCTGCCCCCTGGACCCCACCAAGGGCTCTAAGGCGGGCCCCTGGATGCTCATCTGACCGTAATTAAATACCTAAATCCCTGAGCTTCGGGGGGCTCTGCCCCCTGGAGTCCCTGGACCCCACCAAGGGCTCTAAGGGGGCCCCTGGATGCTCACTTGACCGTAATTAAATGCCTAAAATCCCTGAGCTTCCGGGTGCTCTACCCCCTGGACCCCACCAAGGGCCCTAAGGCGGCCCCCGGATGCTCATCTGACCGTCATTAAATACCTAAAACCCCTGAACTTCCAGGTGCTCTGCCCCCTGGACCCCACCAAGGGCTCTAAGGCGGGCCCTGGATGCTCATCTGACCGTAATTAAATACCTAAAACCCCTGAACTTCCGGGTGCTCTGCCCCCTGGACCCCACCAAGGGCTCTAAGGCGGGCCCCTGGATGCTCATCTGACCGTAATTAAATACCTAAATCCCTGAGCTTCGGGGGGCTCTGCCCCCTGGAGTCCCTGGACCCCACCAAGGGCTCTAAGGGGGCCCCTGGATGCTCACTTGACCGTAATTAAATGCCTAAAATCCCTGAGCTTCCGGGTGCTCTACCCCCTGGACCCCACCAAGGGCCCTAAGGCGGCCCCCGGATGCTCATCTGACCGTAATTAAATACCTAAAACCCCTGAACTTCCGGGTGCTCTGCCCCCTGGACCCCACCAAGGGCCCTAAGACGGGCCCCTGGATGCTCATCTGACCGTAATTAAATAACTAAAACCCCTGAGCTCCCCGCCAATTAGTGAACTGCCATTGTCACAAATAAGGTATCTAAGTAAATATGCCTATCTGACCATAATTCAATGCCTACAAAAGTGAGCACTATTTTTTTGTTTTTGTTCTTTGAAAATTTAAAAAATTGCACCCGCCCCCCACCCTTCAGCGCCAGAGGAGGGGGCCCATCTCCAAAAAAAGATGTTAAAATAACGTGATTTTAAACTTTTGTTTCCCAAGGGGGGGGCGCCCCCCCCCCCCCCGGCCCCCCCCCCCCCCCCCTGGATCCGACACTGGGTGAGCCCCCTGGATTGTTTGCCCCCCCCCCCCCAATCCCAAACTGCTTCCGGCGCGCCTGTATACATCCCAGGGACTTCCCAGGGACAAACAAATGGTCATTAATGTGATGAATCTGTGCTGGTTCCAACATTGCATACAATCAAATGAAGTTTTCTAGCATCTAATGTAGTCATCACAATGTTATATCTTTCTAAACCCTAAGAAACAGCTTGTAATATGCAGTGGCAAATTACATTTATGGTCATTTTGCTCTGATTTTATGCAAATGTATGAAAAATAGCAGTGATGTCTTATGTTAATGTCCAAAATAATGCTTTAGCTGTGTTCCCTGTGCCTGAAAACCTGGGTATAGACACCAAAATGAACTTTCAACACCTCTCCAATCCCAATTATAGCCAAATTATGGCATATAGTACCGTACAGGGCATCTTGTTAACTCTAATTCATGTTGTCATGGTAACAATGCGAATGTAATATATATATTTTTGGCTGATATGATAGATTATTCATATAGTTTTTCATTAAGTTGGAAAGGGGACTTTAAGTTCTCTTGAAAGGGCATATTGTCTAATATGTTACTGAAAATACGCCAAAATCCTTGATTTTAGGCCATTCTGGGGTCGTTACTATGGCAACTGTTATAAATGGTAATGTAATTTGCATTTCATTATTTTTCTTTATAGTGAGGTATTCTAAACTTTTATCTGTGGGCCTGAAAACCGGTTTATAGACACCAAAATGAACCTTCAACAGCTCTCCAATGCCAAAATATACCCAAAATATGGCATATATTACCATACAGGGCATCTTGTTAACTCTAATTCATGTTGCCATGGTAACAATGGGAAGGTACTAAATAGCATATTCATGGCTTATATGATGTATTAGTCATATAGTTTTTTCATTAAATTGGAAAGGGGACTTTAACTTGTCTTGAAAGGGCATATTGTCTAATATGTTACGGAAATTACTCAAAAATCCTTGATTTTAGGTTATTCTGGGGTCGTTACCATGGCAACCGTTATAAATGGTAATGTAATTTGCATTTCATTACTTTCCTTTATGGCGAGGTATTCTAAACTGTACATTTTTACGCATTCAAAAGTGTTTTTATAATTTTTAAATGACTTTAACTGTTTCTTTGAATAATATCGGTTTTAGTGTAGTGTTGCCATGGAAACTGCTGATTATGTGACTAAGCTGTACATTCGGAAATGCTATCATAACTTTTTACACGTATATATGCCTACCAAACAAAAAAAAAGTACAATGGTTTTGCCACCTCTGGTGGTACCAATATCTTGTCTGGCCCATGGACTATATTGGTTGAGGTATATAATAATCTACATTTCATGTGATTTTCAGCAAAATTGAGGAAAATGGGAAACAGCGGCGACTGTATTAAAGCCTGAAACCCCCTTTACCGATATACTCTACATGTTATGCTTTATACATTAAGGTTTGTTCTGCCACATTGGTTGATATGCGCTCAAATAAGAACTTTTTAAAGTCGGCTGCTAGAATTTTTGCACCCCGTATTCAATGAGGTATATAATAATCCACATTTCATGTGAGTTTCAGCACATTTAAAGCAAATGGGAAATCAGCAACGAACGTATTAACCCCCATCTCCTTTCAAATACTCTAGAAGTTTTATGCGCCAAACGTTGAGGTTTCTTCTGGACATTGGTTGATATGCGCTAAAATAAGACCTTTTTAATTTCGGCTGCTAGAAATTTTGCACCCCGTATTGAGTGAGGCATATAATATTCTACATTTCATGTGAATTTCAGCAAATTTAAGGCAAATGGGAAATAGCGGCTACTGTATTAAAGCCCGAAACCCCCTCACCGATATACTCTACATGTTATTCGCTATACATTAAGGTTTGTTCTGCCACATTAGTTGATATGCGCTCAAATCAGACCTTTTTAATGTCGGTTGCTAGAATTTTTGCACCCCGTATTCGATGAGGTATATAATAATCTACGTTTCATGTGATTTTCAGCACATTTAAGGCAAATGGGAAATCAGCAACGAATGTATTAACCACCACCCCCTTCTATATACTCTGGACGTTACATGCGCCAAACGTTTAGGTTTCTTCTGGACATTGGTTGATATGCGCTCAAATAAGACCTTTTTATTGTCAGCTGCTAGAATTTTTGCATCCCGTCTTGGGTGAGGTATATAATAATCTAAATTTCATGTGATTTTCCGCAAAATTAAGGCAAATGGGAAATAGCGTCGACTGTATAAAAGCCCGAAACCCCCTCCACCGATATACTCTACATGTTATGCGTTATACATTGAGGTTTTTTCTGCCACTTTGGTTGATATGCGCTCAAATAAGACCTTTTTAATGTCGGTTGCTAGAATTTTTAAACCACGTATTCGAGTAGGTATATAATAATCTACATTTCATGTGATTTTCAGCACATTTAAAGCAAATGGGAAATCAGCAACTGACGTATTAACCCCCATCCCCTTTTATGTACTCTAGACGTTATATGCGCCAAACGTTTAGGACTGTTCTGGACATTTGTTTATATGCGCTCAAATAAGACCTTTTTATTGTCGAATGCTAGAATTTTTACACCACGTATTCGATGGGGTATAAAATAATCTACATTTCATGTGAGTTTCAGCACATTTAAAGCAAATGGGAAATCAGCAACGAATGTATTAACCCCACCCCCTTCTATATACTCTGGACGTTATATGCGCCAAATGTTTAGGTTTGTTCTGGACATTGGTTGATATGCGCTCAAATAAAACCTTTTTATTGTCAGCTGCTAGGATTTTTGCATCCCGTCTTGGGTGAGGTATATAATAATCTACATTTCATGTGATTTTCAGCAAAATTAAGGCAAATGGGAAATAGCGGCGACTGTATAAAAGCCCGAAACCCCCTTCACCGATATACTCTACATGTAATATGCGCTAAACATTAAGGTTTGTTCTGCCACATTGGTTGATATGCGCTCAAATAAGACCTTTTTAATGTCGAATGCTAGAATTTTTACACCACGTATTCGATGGGGTATTAAATAATCTACATTTCATGTGAGTTTCAGCACATTTAAAGCAAATGGGAAATCAGCAACGAATGTATTAACCCCACCCCCTTCTATATACTCTGGACGTTATATGCGCCAAATGTTTAGGTTTCTTCTGGACATTGGTTGATATGCGCTCAAATAAGACCTTTTTATTGTCAGCTGCTAGAATTTTTGCATCCCGTCTTGGGTGAGGTATATAATAATCTAAATTTCATGTGATTTTCAGCAAAATTAAGGCAAATGGGAAATAGCGGCGACTGTATAAAAGCCCGAAACCCCCTTCACCGATATACTCTACATGTAATATGCGCTAAACATTAAGGTTTGTTCTGCCACATTGGTTGATATGCGCTCAAATAAGACCTTTTTTAATGTCGAATGCTAGAATTTTTACACCACGTATTCGATGGGGTATAAAATAATCTACATTTCATGTGAGTTTCAGCACATTTAAAGCAAATGGGAAATCAGCAACGAATGTATTAACCCCACCCCCTTCTATATACTCTGGACGTTATATGCGCCAAATGTTTAGGTTTGTTCTGGACATTGGTTGATATGCGCTCAAATAAAACCTTTTTATTGTCAGCTGCTAGGATTTTTGCATCCCGTCTTGGGTGAGGTATATAATAATCTACATTTCATTTGATTTTCAGCAAAATTAAGGCAAATGGGAAATAGCGGCGACTGTATAAAAGCCCGAAACCCCCTTCACCGATATACTCTACATGTAATATGCGCTAAACATTAAGGTTTGTTCTGCCACATTGGTTGATATGCGCTCAAATAAGACCTTTTTAATGTCGAATGCTAGAATTTTTACACCACGTATTCGATGGGGTATAAAATAATCTACATTTCATGTGAGTTTCAGCACATTTAAAGCAAATGGGAAATCAGCAACGAATGTATTAACCCCACCCCCTTCTATATACTCTGGACGTTATATGCGCCAAATGTTTAGGTTTGTTCTGGACATTGGTTGATATGCGCTCAAATAAAACCTTTTTATTGTCAGCTGCTAGGATTTTTGCATCCCGTCTTGGGTGAGGTATATAATAATCTACATTTCATGTGATTTTCAGCAAAATTAAGGCAAATGGGAAATAGCGGCGACTGTATAAAAGCCCGAAACCCCTTCACCGATATACTCTACATGTAATATGCGCTAAACATTAAGGTTTGTTCTGCCACATTGGTTGATATGCGCTCAAATAAGACCTTTTTAATGTCGAATGCTAGAATTTTTACACCACGTATTCGATGGGGTATTAAATAATCTACATTTCATGTGAGTTTCAGCACATTTAAAGCAAATGGGAAATCAGCAACGAATGTATTAACCCCACCCCCTTCTATATACTCTGGACGTTATATGCGCCAAACGTTGAGGTTTGTTCTTGACATCGGTTGATATGCGCTGAAATAAGACCTTTTTATTGTCAGCTGCTAGAAATTTTGCACCATCTATTGGTTGAGGTATATAATAATCTACATTTCATGTGATTTTCAGCAAAATTGAGGAAAATGGGAAACAGCGGCGACTGTATTAAAGCCTGAAACCCCCTTTACCGATATACTCTACATGTTATGCTTTATACATTAAGGTTTGTTCTGCCACATTGGTTGATATGCGCTCAAATAAGAACTTTTTAAAGTCGGCTGCTAGAATTTTTGCACCCCGTATTCAATGAGGTATATAATAATCCACATTTCATGTGAGTTTCAGCACATTTAAAGCAAATGGGAAATCAGCAACGAACGTATTAACCCCCATCTCCTTTCAAATACTCTAGAAGTTTTATGCGCCAAACGTTGAGGTTTCTTCTGGACATTGGTTGATATGCGCTAAAATAAGACCTTTTTAATTTCGGCTGCTAGAAATTTTGCACCCCGTATTGAGTGAGGCATATAATATTCTACATTTCATGTGAATTTCAGCAAATTTAAGGCAAATGGGAAATAGCGGCTACTGTATTAAAGCCCGAAACCCCCTCACCGATATACTCTACATGTTATTCGCTATACATTAACCCGTTCCTTCCGAAATTATTCAGCCTGATAGCCACCCCACAAACGAGATTAAAAATCGATAACTCGACTCCTTCGCTGCCGTACCGTGCGACTGTTCAGCGCGCGGAACAATGCGTGTGCGTTGAAGCGACCTAAAGCCTGGCCAGTTGCTTCGACGAGCAGGAACTTAGCGCATGCGCAGATCATTTGGCAATCTGCCGTGCTCCAACCTCTAAGTTCTTTCAGCTCTTCCGTACGGTAGGTTTTTTTTTTCTTCGTTATCTTTTTTACCTCTTCTACCTACTTATTTTCTTCTTCTTCTTTCTCCTCTGTATCTTTTTTCCTTGTCACTCTTATTCATCCTCCTTCTTCTTATTTTTCTTCTTCTATCTATTCTTCTTATTTATCACTTTTTATTTTGATACTCGATTTCATGAGAAAATACACAGTTTATAAAAAGTAAACTATTTCAATGTAAGTTTCTGTTGCATTAAATTTAATTGAAATAGTTTATCAGCCAAAATTGACTGTTATAATTTACGTCTGACATTATACTGTAGCGAAAATATATAAACATGATCAAATGAAACTCAAGAAGAATCCAGAACGGGGGGGGGGGGGGGTGAAAGGATAGCCAAAATAGCATACCAATAAATACAGTACAGACTATATAACGATGCACCCAACTTTCTCTCTCTCTCTCTCTCTCTCTTTCTTTTTGTCTTGTCTGTCTGTCTGTCTCTCTCTCTCTCACTCTATAAAAACCGTTCATTATACTTCTTCTCTCTCATACTGTTTTCTGTTCCGCGATTTCCGAAAGCACGTTTCGACATATAAATAAGAATTGTTAATCATATAACGCATAGCCAGATTTTACCCTATCTAAAATATTGATGTAAATATATTATAATCATGGCAATATAAAGGAATAAACAAGAGGATTTAATTAAATAAAATGTCACAGACAAAAGGTGATAGGGGAAATGTTTGCTTCTCTCTCTCTTGATCGCTTGTCTCTCAACGCCAGTTTCCGTCTTTCTTTGCTTTCTGTTCCGCTATTTGTTTTTATACCGAAATTGTTCCTTCCGATTTTGAGAAAAATTATTATACAATATTTTTAAAATGAAGAAGAAAAACGGAACTAACGGCTGATATCGAAATGAGAAGAATATTACTGTACAATAATTAAAAAAGTAAGAGTTTGGATATAAAAACATCTCTTTTGCAAAAAATTAATATGAAACAATCTTTTTTGACAGAACTAATATACGTCGGACGAAGGAAATAACTCCTTGGTCGGACATTATACTCTAGCGAAAATATATATTCTTTTTAAAGAAATAAAGAAACATTCTGAACGGGGGGGGGGGGGGGGGGTTGATCAGATAGACAACTAGCATAATAATAAATACAGTACAGACTACGTCCAACTTTCTATCTCCCTCTCTCTCCCTCTCTCTCTCTCTCTCTCTCTCTCTATCTGCCAATGTTGTTCCGCCATTTGCTTGTATGCCGGCATCATTCCTTCTTTGAGATAAATTATGATAACATATCCATGATGATGAAAACATACATCTTAAATACTAGGGAAACAAAAATAGAGAACGAGCGGCTGATAATGTCAAAATGAATATTACTGTACACAAATTATAGAAAGTAAAAGTTTTGATTTTGAATGTAAATCTCTGTTGCATCAAAATAAAAATGAAACGTTCATTATATCGACGGAAATAATATACATCGGACATAATACTTTAACACAAAAGGGTCATCTAGAAGTAGGTGGATAACATTATACGAGAAAGAAGAGAAAGAGTGAAACTTTCTCTTTCAAAAACAGAATAATAATGGAGAGGGAGACAAGGACAAAATTAATACACAATAAATAAATATAAACAAGATAGGATTCTAGAGCGGAAGATGATATAAGGGAAACGAAATAGTTCGGAAGTATTGCCCGGAGAGCAAAATAATTATTCTGTTTTATTAATAATGTAAAGCGCTTTGATCATGTTTTATGTAAAGGCGCTTTATAATATCAATATGTATGAATATATTGGCAAATTTTGACAATTATAGTTTGTAAGTATGTATTGACAAAGTACATACAAATACAAATGACACAGAAATGTCTGCACGGATTTGGGACCTATATAGAATATGTGAAAAGAGCTATATCTTTGTATTTGGCCCATGATCCCACAGCTTAGTTACGTAAGAGGAACAAAGAACGTTGACGAATGTAAAGGTTGTTGTCATGGTTATAAACAATACAAGAGCGGAAGTAAGGTAAGGGTATAATTGAATGACAATGACTTGGCTTACAGCATCGATGATCCTACATGTATAACCCTGTTTTTGTTTGTGTGTGTGTTTTTGGGGGAGTGGGGTCTTGTTGTTTTTGCAATCATTTAAAGATAATATCAATCATACCAGATAAAGGAATGAACAAGAATATTTGATATGCTAAAATGTAACAGACAAAAAGATGATGATGAGAAATGATTGTTTCTCTCTCTTTTTCTCTCTCTTTTTCTCTCTCTTTATGTGTCTCTCTCCCTCTCTCTTTCCCCTCTCTCTCCCCCTCTCTCTCTCTCTTTCTCTCTCTCCACTTTCTCCCTCTCTCTCCGTCTGTCTCTCTGTCTATCTGCCAATGTTGTTCCGACATTTGCTTGTATGCCGGCACCATTCCTTCTTTGAGATAAATTATTATAACATAATCCTGATGATGTACACATATACCTTATATTTTGTATATAGGGAACGAAATAGAAAAGGAGCGGCTGGTAATGTCGAAATGAGAAGAATATTACTGTACAATAATTATACAAAGTTACCCTTTTGAATGATCTGTTGTATCAAATTGATATTTAAAACAAAAGTTTATTATGTTATATTGACGGTACTTTTATACGTCGGACATTGTACTTCTAAAACTAAAGGAAAACAAATCAGAGCTGGAGGGGGGGGGGGGGGGGGGGGGGGACGATCGGAGAAAAACAAATATCATAAAAATACAGTATACAGACTACGTCCAATTTTCTCTCTCTCCCGCCCCCCCTCTCTCTCTCTCTCCCGCTCTCTGTCTGTCTATCTGTCAATGTCGTTTTCCATCTTCATCTTTTATATTGTTATCTATTCCTCCATTTGCTTGTACGCCGGCAGCATCCCTTCCTTGAGATTATATCCCTGATGATGTACATTATTACACCTTATATTTATTATAGGGAGCGAAAACGAAAAAGAAAACGAGCGGCTGATAATGTCAAAATGAGAAGAATATTACTGTACAATATTTATACAAAATAAAAACTTTCAATGTAAACTCTGTTGCATCAAACTGATAGCCTATAAACAAATTTTTATTATGCTATATTGATGGTACTATTATCCGTTCGATATTGTGCTCTAGCCAAAAGATATAAACAAACAAAAAAAGAGAAAAACTAAAGAAAAAATCTGAGGTGTGTGAGGGGGGGGGGGGGGTCGGTGAGAAAAATATCATAAAAATAAATACAGAACAGACTACGTCAAAATTTCTATCTATCCTGTCCCCGCCCACCCTCCCCCCCCCCCCTCTCTCTCTCTCCATCTCTCCCCCTCTCGCTATCTCTCTCTCTCTCTCTCTCTCTCTACGTCGTTTACCATCTTCATCTTTCATAATGTTGTCTACTATTCCGCCATTTACTTGCATGCCGGCATCATCCCTTCCTTGAGATTAATTATTATAACATATCCCTGATGTTATACGTCAGACATTATACTTTAGCGAAAAGATATAATCCAAAAAAAAAGAAGATACGTACACAAAAGAAAAACAATCAGAGCTGGGGGGGGGGGGGGATCGGAGATAACTTTCAATCTCCCCCTCTTTCTCAAATAATTTATATCTCCTTTCACATATACCCCCCCCCCCCCTCTCACATATACCTTAGTATAGGGAACGCTATAGAGAGTGAGCGGCTGATAAAGTCGAAATGAGAAGAATATTACTGTCCAATACTTATAAAAATAAAACTTTTGAATGTAAATCTCTGTTGCATCAAACTGCTATACAAAAATGTTTATTATGCTATATTGACGTTACTATACGTCGGACATCATACTGTAGCCAGAAAATATAAACAAACAAAAAAAGAGACAAACTAAATAATAAATCTGAGCTTTGAAGGGGGGAGGTCGGTGATACAAAATATCATAATAATAAATCCAACGTACACCTGATCAAAACTCGTTTTCGGAGACTAAATCGACTACAACCTCGCGATCTTGCTTTAGACTTATAATACTCCTTGTTGTTGTTGACAATAGAGAGCTGCATGACCTTTGGATTTTCCTTTCATGTGCAGTGAAGTGCATTGTTCCGCGCGTGCCGCGTGCCGTTATAGGCTTTGGCTTTGCGCTGCTCCCAATTGAAATACCAGCAGTATTGGCATTCTGTGCATGGAAGGTCTCAGCGAAAGTCAATATCTGTGGGACAGACATCGCGGAGCTCCATACGCTGCTGTACGAATTTCATGTGAGAGAAAACTTGACATGCTTATGAAAAATTACAATTATAATGAATAATATTTAAGTAAACAAAACAGGAGTAATGGATAATGATAGCATATACTTTGGATAAACCCTCAAATCCACTAGTTTAGTGGATTAATGGCAGGAAAAGGCAATTTTAGGCTTGTAAAGACGTCATCTACCTGCCTATTATGGGAACCTGGTATAACAGGTTCCCGTCTGTGAGTGGGCTCCACGGGAGCCTGGTATACCAGGTTCCCGGAAGGAACGGGTTAAGGTTTGTTCTGCCACATTAGTTGATATGCGCTCAAATCAGACCTTTTTAATGTCGGTTGCTAGAATTTTTGCACCCCGTATTCGATGAGGTATATAATAATCTACGTTTCATGTGATTTTCAGCACATTTAAGGCAAATGGGAAATCAGCAACGAATGTATTAACCACCACCCCCTTTTATATACTCTGGACGTTACATGCGCCAAACGTTTAGGTTTCTTCTGGACATTGGTTGATATGCGCTCAAATAAGACCTTTTTATTGTCAGCTGCTAGAATTTTTGCATCCCGTCTTGGGTGAGGTATATAATAATCTAAATTTCATGTGATTTTCCGCAAAATTAAGGCAAATGGGAAATAGCGTCGACTGTATAAAAGCCCGAAACCCCCTCCACCGATATACTCTACATGTTATGCGTTATACATTGAGGTTTTTTCTGCCACTTTGGTTGATATGCGCTCAAATAAGACCTTTTTAATGTCGGTTGCTAGAATTTTTAAACCACGTATTCGAGTAGGTATATAATAATCTACATTTCATGTGATTTCAGCACATTTAAAGCAAATGGGAAATCAGCAACTGACGTATTAACCCCCATCCCCTTTATATACTCTAGACGTTATATGCGCCAAACGTTTAGGACTGTTCTGGACATTTGTTTATATGCGCTCAAATAAGACCTTTTTATTGTCGGCTGCTAGAAATTTTGCACCCCGTATTGAGTGAGGTATATAATATTCTACATTTCATGTGATTTTCAGCAAATTTAAGACAAATGGGAAATCAGCAACGAATGTATTAACCCCAACCCCCTTCTATATACTCTGGACGTTATATGCACCAAAAGTTAAGGACTGTTCTGGACATTGGTTGATATGCGCTGAAATAAGACCTTTTTATTGTCAGCTGCTAGAATTTTTGCACCCTGTATTGGGTGAGGTATATAATAATCTACATTTCATGTGATTTTCAGCAAAATTAAGGCAAATGGGAAATAGCGGCTACTGTATTAAAGCCCGAAACCCCCTCACCGATATACTCTACATGCTATGCGCTATACATTAAGGTTTGTTCTGCAACATTTGTTGATATGCGCTCAAATAAGACCTTTTTAAAGTCGGCTGCTAGAATTTTTGCACCCCGTATTAGATGAGGTATATAATAATCAACATTTCATGTGAGTTTCAGCACATTTAAAGCAAATGGGAAATCAGCAACGAATGTATTAACCACCACCCCCTTCTATATACTCTGGACGTTATACGCGCCAAACGTTGAGGTTTGTTCTTGACATTGGTTGATAAGCGCTCAAATAAGACCTTTTATTGTCAGCTGCTAGAATTTTGCACCCTGTATTGGGTGAGGTATATAATAATCTACATTTCATGTGATTTTCAGCAAAATTAAGGCAAATGGGAAAGAGCGGCGACTGTATTAAAGCCTGAAACCCCCTTTACCGATATACTCCACATGTTATGCGTTATACATTAAGGTTTGTTCTGCCACATTGGTTGATATGCGCTCAAATAAGACCTTTTAATGTCGAATGCTAGAATTTTTGCACCACGTATTCGATGGGGTATAAAATAATCTACATTTCATGTGAGTTTCAGCACATTTAAAGCAAATGGGAAATCAGCAACGAATGTATTAACCCCACCCCCTTCTATATACTCTGGACGTTATATGCGCCAAACGTTGAGGTTTGTTCTTGACATCGGTTGATATGCGCTCAAATAAGACCTTTTCATTGTCAGCTGCTAGAATTTTTGCATCCCGTATTGGGTGAGGTATATAATAATCTACATTTCATGTGAGTTTCAGCACATTTAAAGCAAATAGGAAATCAGCAACGAATGTATTAACCCCAACCCCCTTCTATATACTCTGGACTTTATATGCACCAAAAGTTAACGTTTGTTCTGGACATTGGTTGATATGCGCTCAAATAAAACCGTTTTATTGTCAGCTGCTTGAAATTGTGCACCCCGTATTGGGTGAGGTATATAATAATCTACATTTTATGTGATTTTTAGCAAATTTCAGGCAAATGGGAAGTAGCGGCGACTGTATTAAAGTCCGAAACCCCCTCACCGATATACTCTACATGTTATGCCCTATACGTTTAGGTTTGTTCTGCCACATTGGTTGATATGCGCTCAAATAAGACCTTTTTAATGTCGGTTGCTAGAATTTTTACACAACGTATTCGATGAGGTATATAATAATCTACATTTCATGTGAGTTTCAGCACATTTAAAGCAAATGGGAAATCAGCAACGAATGTATTAACCCCCACCCCCTTCTATATACTCTGGACGTTATATGCACCAAAAGTTAACGTTTGTTCTGGACATTGGTTGATATGCGGTCAAATAAAACCTTTTTAATGTCGGCTGCTAGAATTTGTGCACCCCATATTCGATGAGGTATATAATAATCTACATTTCATGTGAGTTTCAGCACATTTAAAGCAAATGGGAAATCAGCAACATATGTATTAACCCCCATTCCCTTTTATATACTCTAGACGTTATATGCGCCAAACGTTGAGGTTTGTTATTGACATTGGTTGATATGCGCTGAAATAAGACCTTTTTATTGTCAGCTGCTAGGATTTTTGCACCACCTATTGGTTGAGGTATATAATAATCTACATTTCATGTGATTTTCAGCAAAATTGAGGAAAATGGGAAACAGCGGCGACTGTATTAAAGCCTGGAACCCCCTTTACCGATATACTCTACATGTTATGCTTTATACATTAAGGTTTGTTCTGCCACATTGGTTGATATGCGCTCAAATAAGAACTTTTTAAAGTCGGCTGCTAGAATTTTTGCACCCCGTATTCAATGAGGTATATAATAATCTACATTTCATGTGAGTTTCAGCACATTTAAAGCAAATGGGAAATCAGCAACGACAAATTATCCCCCATCTCCTTTCATATACTCTAGAAGTTTTATGCGCCAAACGTTTAGGTTTCTTCTGGACATTGGTTGATATGCGCTAAAATAAGACCTTTTAATTTCAGCTGCTAGAAATTTTGCACCCCGTATTGAGTGAGGCATATATTATTCTACATTTCATGTGAATTTCAGCAAATTTAAGGCAAATGGGAAATAGCGGCTACTGTATTAAAGCCTGAAACCCCCTCACCGATATACTCTACATGTTATTCGCTATACATTAAGGTTTGTTCTGCCACATTAGGTGATATGCGCTCAAATCAGACCTTTTTAATGTCGGTTGCTAGAATTTTTGCACCCCGTATTCGATGAGGTATATAATAATCTACGTTTCATGTGATTTTCAGCACATTTAAAGCAAATGGGAAATCAGCAGCGAATGTATTAACCACCACCCCCTTTTATATACTCTGGACGTTACATGCGCCAAACGTTTAGGTTTGTTCTGGACATTGGTTGATATGCGCTCGAATAAAACCTTTTTATTGTTAGCTGCTAGAATTTTTGCATCCCGTCTTGGGTGAGGTATATAAAAATCAACATTTCATGTGATTTTTAGGAAAATTAAGGCAAATGGGAAATAGCGGCTTCTGAATTAAAGCCCGAAACCCCCTCACCGATATACTCTACATGTTATTCGCTATACATTAAAGTTTGTTCTGCCACATTAGTTGATATGCGCTCAAATAAGACCTTTTCAATGTCGGTTGCTAGAATTTTTGCACCCCGTATTCGATGAGGTATATAATAATCTACGTTTCATGTGATTTTCAGCACATTTAAAGCAAATGGGAAATCAGCAACGAATATATTAACCACCACCCCCTTCTATATACTCTGGACGTTACATGCGCCAAACGTTTAGGTTTCTTCTGGACATTGGTTGATATGCGCTCAAATAAGACCTTTTTATTGTCAGCTGCTAGAATTTTTGCATCCCGTCTTGGGTGAGGTATATAATAATCTAAATTTCATGTGATTTTCAGCAAAATTAAGGCAAATGGGAAATAGCGGCGACTGTATAAAAGCCCGAAACCCCCTTCACCGATATACTCTACATGTAATATGCGCTAAACATTAAGGTTTGTTCTGCCACATTGGTTGATATGCGCTCAAATAAGACCTTTTTAATGTCGAATGCTAGAATTTTTACACCACGTATTCGATGGGGTATAAAATAATCTACATTTCATGTGAGTTTCAGCACATTTAAAGCAAATGGGAAATCAGCAACGAATGTATTAACCCCACCCCCTTCTATATACTCTGGACGTTATATGCGCCAAATGTTTAGGTTTGTTCTGGACATTGGTTGATATGCGCTCAAATAAAACCTTTTTATTGTCAGCTGCTAGGATTTTTGCATCCCGTCTTGGGTGAGGTATATAATAATCTACATTTCATGTGATTTTCAGCAAAATTAAGGCAAATGGGAAATAGCGACGACTGTATAAAAGCCCGAAACCCCCTTCACCGATATACTCTACATGTAATATGCGCTAAACATTAAGGTTTGTTCTGCCACATTGGTTGATATGCGCTCAAATAAGACCTTTTTAATGTCGAATGCTAGAATTTTTACACCACGTATTCGATGGGGTATAAAATAATCTACATTTCATGTGAGTTTCAGCACATTTAAAGCAAATGGGAAATCAGCAACGAATGTATTAACCCCACCCCCTTCTATATACTCTGGACGTTATATGCGCCAAATGTTTAGGTTTGTTCTGGACATTGGTTGATATGCGCTCAAATAAAACCTTTTTATTGTCAGCTGCTAGGATTTTTGCATCCCGTCTTGGGTGAGGTATATAATAATCTACATTTCATGTGATTTTCAGCAAAATTAAGGCAAATGGGAAATAGCGGCGACTGTATAAAAGCCCGAAACCCCCTTCACCGATATACTCTACATGTAATATGCGCTAAACATTAAGGTTTGTTCTGCCACATTGGTTGATATGCGCTCAAATAAGACCTTTTTAATGTCGAATGCTAGAATTTTTACACCACGTATTCGATGGGGTATTAAATAATCTACATTTCATGTGAGTTTCAGCACATTTAAAGCAAATGGGAAATCAGCAACGAATGTATTAACCCCACCCCCTTCTATATACTCTGGACGTTATATGCGCCAAATGTTTAGGTTTCTTCTGGACATTGGTTGATATGCGCTCAAATAAGACCTTTTTATTGTCAGCTGCTAGAATTTTTGCATCCCGTCTTGGGTGAGGTATATAATAATCTAAATTTCATGTGATTTTCAGCAAAATTAAGGCAAATGGGAAATAGCGGCGACTGTATAAAAGCCCGAAACCCCTTCACCGATATACTCTACATGTAATATGCGCTAAACATTAAGGTTTGTTCTGCCACATTGGTTGATATGCGCTCAAATAAGACCTTTTTAATGTCGAATGCTAGAATTTTTACACCACGTATTCGATGGGGTATAAAATAATCTACATTTCATGTGAGTTTCAGCACATTTAAAGCAAATGGGAAATCAGCAACGAATGTATTAACCCCACCCCCTTCTATATACTCTGGACGTTATATGCGCCAAATGTTTAGGTTTGTTCTGGACATTGGTTGATATGCGCTCAAATAAAACCTTTTTATTGTCAGCTGCTAGGATTTTTGCATCCCGTCTTGGGTGAGGTATATAATAATCTACATTTCATGTGATTTTCAGCAAAATTAAGGCAAATGGGAAATAGCGGCGACTGTATAAAAGCCCGAAACCCCCTTCACCGATATACTCTACATGTAATATGCGCTAAACATTAAGGTTTGTTCTGCCACATTGGTTGATATGCGCTCAAATAAGACCTTTTTAATGTCGAATGCTAGAATTTTTACACCACGTATTCGATGGGGTATAAAATAATCTACATTTCATGTGAGTTTCAGCACATTTAAAGCAAATGGGAAATCAGCAACGAATGTATTAACCCCACCCCCTTCTATATACTCTGGACGTTATATGCGCCAAATGTTTAGGTTTGTTCTGGACATTGGTTGATATGCGCTCAAATAAAACCTTTTTATTGTCAGCTGCTAGGATTTTTGCATCCCGTCTTGGGTGAGGTATATAATAATCTACATTTCATGTGATTTTCAGCAAAATTAAGGCAAATGGGAAATAGCGGCGACTGTATAAAAGCCCGAAACCCCCTTCACCGATATACTCTACATGTAATATGCGCTAAACATTAAGGTTTGTTCTGCCACATTGGTTGATATGCGCTCAAATAAGACCTTTTTAATGTCGAATGCTAGAATTTTTACACCACGTATTCGATGGGGTATTAAATAATCTACATTTCATGTGAGTTTCAGCACATTTAAAGCAAATGGGAAATCAGCAACGAATGTATTAACCCCACCCCCTTCTATATACTCTGGACGTTATATGCGCCAAACGTTGAGGTTTGTTCTTGACATCGGTTGATATGCGCTGAAATAAGACCTTTTATTGTCAGCTGCTAGAAATTTTGCACCATCTATTGGTTGAGGTATATAATAATCTACATTTCATGTGATTTTCAGCAAAATTGAGGAAAATGGGAAACAGCGGCGACTGTATTAAAGCCTGAAACCCCCTTTACCGATATACTCTACATGTTATGCTTTATACATTAAGGTTTGTTCTGCCACATTGGTTGATATGCGCTCAAATAAGAACTTTTAAAGTCGGCTGCTAGAATTTTTGCACCCCGTATTCAATGAGGTATATAATAATCCACATTTCATGTGAGTTTCAGCACATTTAAAGCAAATGGGAAATCAGCAACGAACGTATTAACCCCCATCTCCTTTCAAATACTCTAGAAGTTTTATGCGCCAAACGTTGAGGTTTCTTCTGGACATTGGTTGATATGCGCTCAAATAAGACCTTTTTAATGTCGAATGCTAGAATTTTTACACCACGTATTCGATGGGGTATAAAATAATCTACATTTCATGTGAGTTTCAGCACATTTAAAGCAAATGGGAAATCAGCAACGAATGTATTAACCCCACCCCTTCTATATACTCTGGACGTTATATGCGCCAAATGTTTAGGTTTGTTCTGGACATTGGTTGATATGCGCTCAAATAAAACCTTTTTATTGTCAGCTGCTAGGATTTTGCATCCCGTCTTGGGTGAGGTATATAATAATCTACATTTCATGTGATTTTCAGCAAAATTAAGGCAAATGGGAAATAGCGGCGACTGTATAAAAGCCCGAAACCCCCTTCACCGATATACTCTACATGTAATATGCGCTAAACATTAAGGTTTGTTCTGCCACATTGGTTGATATGCGCTCAAATAAGACCTTTTTAATGTCGAATGCTAGAATTTTTACACCACGTATTCGATGGGGTATAAAATAATCTACATTTCATGTGAGTTTCAGCACATTTAAAGCAAATGGGAAATCAGCAACGAATGTATTAACCCACCCCCTTCTATATACTCTGGACGTTATATGCGCCAAATGTTTAGGTTTGTTCTGGACATTGGTTGATATGCGCTCAAATAAAACCTTTTTATTGTCAGCTGCTAGGATTTTTGCATCCCGTCTTGGGTGAGGTATATAATAATCTACATTTCATGTGATTTTCAGCAAAATTAAGGCAAATGGGAAATAGCGGCGACTGTATAAAAGCCCGAAACCCCTTCACCGATATACTCTACATGTAATATGCGCTAAACATTAAGGTTTGTTCTGCCACATTGGTTGATATGCGCTCAAATAAGACCTTTTTAATGTCGAATGCTAGAATTTTTACACCACGTATTCGATGGGGTATTAAATAATCTACATTTCATGTGAGTTTCAGCACATTTAAAGCAAATGGGAAATCAGCAACGAATGTATTAACCCACCCCCTTCTATATACTCTGGACGTTATATGCGCCAAACGTTGAGGTTTGTTCTTGACATCGGTTGATATGCGCTGAAATAAGACCTTTTTATTGTCAGCTGCTAGAAATTTTGCACCATCTATTGGTTGAGGTATATAATAATCTACATTTCATGTGATTTTCAGCAAAATTGAGGAAAATGGGAAACAGCGGCGACTGTATTAAAGCCTGAAACCCCTTTACCGATATACTCTACATGTTATGCTTATACATTAAGGTTTGTTCTGCCACATTGGTTGATATGCGCTCAAATAAGAACTTTTTAAAGTCGGCTGCTAGAATTTTTGCACCCCGTATTCAATGAGGTATATAATAATCCACATTTCATGTGAGTTTCAGCACATTTAAAGCAAATGGGAAATCAGCAACGAACGTATTAACCCCCATCTCCTTTCAAATACTCTAGAAGTTTTATGCGCCAAACGTTGAGGTTTCTTCTGGACATTGGTTGATATGCGCTAAAATAAGACCTTTTTAATTTCGGCTGCTAGAAATTTTGCACCCCGTATTGAGTGAGGCATATAATATTCTACATTTCATGTGAATTTCAGCAAATTTAAGGCAAATGGGAAATAGCGGCTACTGTATTAAAGCCCGAAACCCCCTCACCGATATACTCTACATGTTATTCGCTATACATTAAGGTTTGTTCTGCCACATTAGTTGATATGCGCTCAAATCAGACCTTTTTAATGTCGGTTGCTAGAATTTTTGCACCCCGTATTCGATGAGGTATATAATAATCTACGTTTCATGTGATTTTCAGCACATTTAAGGCAAATGGGAAATCAGCAACGAATGTATTAACCACCACCCCCTTCTATATACTCTGGACGTTACATGCGCCAAACGTTTAGGTTTCTTCTGGACATTGGTTGATATGCGCTCAAATAAGACCTTTTTATTGTCAGCTGCTAGAATTTTTGCATCCCGTCTTGGGTGAGGTATATAATAATCTAAATTTCATGTGATTTTCCGCAAAATTAAGGCAAATGGGAAATAGCGTCGACTGTATAAAAGCCCGAAACCCCCTCCACCGATATACTCTACATGTTATGCGTATACATTGAGGTTTTTTCTGC
Source organism: Strongylocentrotus purpuratus (assembly GCF_000002235.5). Taxonomy (NCBI): domain Eukaryota; kingdom Metazoa; phylum Echinodermata; class Echinoidea; order Camarodonta; family Strongylocentrotidae; genus Strongylocentrotus; species Strongylocentrotus purpuratus. The sequence goes on along the minus strand of NW_022145601.1, from coordinate 29,020,614 downwards.
CACTTTGGTTGATATGCGCTCAAATAAGACCTTTTTAATGTCGGTTGCTAGAATTTTTAAACCACGTATTCGAGTAGGTATATAATAATCTACATTTCATGTGATTTTCAGCACATTTAAAGCAAATGGGAAATCAGCAACTGACGTATTAACCCCCATCCCCTTTTATATACTCTAGACGTTATATGCGCCAAACGTTTAGGACTGTTCTGGACATTTGTTTATATGCGCTCAAATAAGACCTTTTTATTGTCGAATGCTAGAATTTTTACACCACGTATTCGATGGGGTATAAAATAATCTACATTTCATGTGAGTTTCAGCACATTTAAAGCAAATGGGAAATCAGCAACGAATGTATTAACCCCACCCCCTTCTATATACTCTGGACGTTATATGCGCCAAATGTTTAGGTTTGTTCTGGACATTGGTTGATATGCGCTCAAATAAAACCTTTTTATTGTCAGCTGCTAGGATTTTTGCATCCCGTCTTGGGTGAGGTATATAATAATCTACATTTCATGTGATTTTCAGCAAAATTAAGGCAAATGGGAAATAGCGGCGACTGTATAAAAGCCCGAAACCCCTTCACCGATATACTCTACATGTAATATGCGCTAAACATTAAGGTTTGTTCTGCCACATTGGTTGATATGCGCTCAAATAAGACCTTTTTAATGTCGAATGCTAGAATTTTTACACCACGTATTCGATGGGGTATTAAATAATCTACATTTCATGTGAGTTTCAGCACATTTAAAGCAAATGGGAAATCAGCAACGAATGTATTAACCCCACCCCCTTCTATATACTCTGGACGTTATATGCGCCAAATGTTTAGGTTTCTTCTGGACATTGGTTGATATGCGCTCAAATAAGACCTTTTTATTGTCAGCTGCTAGAATTTTTGCATCCCGTCTTGGGTGAGGTATATAATAATCTAAATTTCATGTGATTTTCAGCAAAATTAAGGCAAATGGGAAATAGCGGCGACTGTATAAAAGCCCGAAACCCCCTTCACCGATATACTCTACATGTAATATGCGCTAAACATTAAGGTTTGTTCTGCCACATTGGTTGATATGCGCTCAAATAAGACCTTTTTAATGTCGAATGCTAGAATTTTTACACCACGTATTCGATGGGGTATAAAATAATCTACATTTCATGTGAGTTTCAGCACATTTAAAGCAAATGGGAAATCAGCAACGAATGTATTAACCCCACCCCCTTCTATATACTCTGGACGTTATATGCGCCAAATGTTTAGGTTTGTTCTGGACATTGGTTGATATGCGCTCAAATAAAACCTTTTTATTGTCAGCTGCTAGGATTTTTGCATCCCGTCTTGGGTGAGGTATATAATAATCTACATTTCATGTGATTTTCAGCAAAATTAAGGCAAATGGGAAATAGCGGCGACTGTATAAAAGCCCGAAACCCCCTTCACCGATATACTCTACATGTAATATGCGCTAAACATTAAGGTTTGTTCTGCCACATTGGTTGATATGCGCTCAAATAAGACCTTTTTAATGTCGAATGCTAGAATTTTTACACCACGTATTCGATGGGGTATAAAATAATCTACATTTCATGTGAGTTTCAGCACATTTAAAGCAAATGGGAAATCAGCAACGAATGTATTAACCCCACCCCCTTCTATATACTCTGGACGTTATATGCGCCAAATGTTTAGGTTTGTTCTGGACATTGGTTGATATGCGCTCAAATAAAACCTTTTTATTGTCAGCTGCTAGGATTTTTGCATCCCGTCTTGGGTGAGGTATATAATAATCTACATTTCATGTGATTTTCAGCAAAATTAAGGCAAATGGGAAATAGCGGCGACTGTATAAAAGCCCGAAACCCCCTTCACCGATATACTCTACATGTAATATGCGCTAAACATTAAGGTTTGTTCTGCCACATTGGTTGATATGCGCTCAAATAAGACCTTTTTAATGTCGAATGCTAGAATTTTTACACCACGTATTCGATGGGGTATTAAATAATCTACATTTCATGTGAGTTTCAGCACATTTAAAGCAAATGGGAAATCAGCAACGAATGTATTAACCCCACCCCCTTCTATATACTCTGGACGTTATATGCGCCAAACGTTGAGGTTTGTTCTTGACATCGGTTGATATGCGCTGAAATAAGACCTTTTTATTGTCAGCTGCTAGAAATTTTGCACCATCTATTGGTTGAGGTATATAATAATCTACATTTCATGTGATTTTCAGCAAAATTGAGGAAAATGGGAAACAGCGGCGACTGTATTAAAGCCTGAAACCCCCTTTACCGATATACTCTACATGTTATGCTTTATACATTAAGGTTTGTTCTGCCACATTGGTTGATATGCGCTCAAATAAGAACTTTTTAAAGTCGGCTGCTAGAATTTTTGCACCCCGTATTCAATGAGGTATATAATAATCCACATTTCATGTGAGTTTCAGCACATTTAAAGCAAATGGGAAATCAGCAACGAACGTATTAACCCCCATCTCCTTTCAAATACTCTAGAAGTTTTATGCGCCAAACGTTGAGGTTTCTTCTGGACATTGGTTGATATGCGCTAAAATAAGACCTTTTTAATTTCGGCTGCTAGAAATTTTGCACCCCGTATTGAGTGAGGCATATAATATTCTACATTTCATGTGAATTTCAGCAAATTTAAGGCAAATGGGAAATAGCGGCTACTGTATTAAAGCCCGAAACCCCCTCACCGATATACTCTACATGTTATTCGCTATACATTAAGGTTTGTTCTGCCACATTAGTTGATATGCGCTCAAATCAGACCTTTTTAATGTCGGTTGCTAGAATTTTTGCACCCCGTATTCGATGAGGTATATAATAATCTACGTTTCATGTGATTTTCAGCACATTTAAGGCAAATGGGAAATCAGCAACGAATGTATTAACCACCACCCCCTTCTATATACTCTGGACGTTACATGCGCCAAACGTTTAGGTTTCTTCTGGACATTGGTTGATATGCGCTCAAATAAGACCTTTTTATTGTCAGCTGCTAGAATTTTTGCATCCCGTCTTGGGTGAGGTATATAATAATCTAAATTTCATGTGATTTTCCGCAAAATTAAGGCAAATGGGAAATAGCGTCGACTGTATAAAAGCCCGAAACCCCCTCCACCGATATACTCTACATGTTATGCGTTATACATTGAAGTTTTTTCTGCCACTTTGGTTGATATGCGCTCAAATAAGACCTTTTTAATGTCGGTTGCTAGAATTTTTAAACCACGTATTCGAGTAGGTATATAATAATCTACATTTCATGTGATTTTCAGCACATTTAAAGCAAATGGGAAATCAGCAACTGACGTATTAACCCCCATCCCCTTTTATATACTCTAGACGTTATATGCGCCAAACGTTTAGGACTGTTCTGGACATTTGTTTATATGCGCTCAAATAAGACCTTTTTATTGTCGGCTGCTAGAAATTTTGCACCCCGTATTGAGTGAGGTATATAATATTCTACATTTCATGTGATTTTCAGCAAATTTAAGACAAATGGGAAATCAGCAACGAATGTATTAACCCAACCCCCTTCTATATACTCTGGACGTTTTATGCACCAAAAGTTAAGGACTGTTCTGGACATTGGTTGATATGCGCTGAAATAAGACCTTTTTATTGTCAGCTGCTAGAATTTTTGCACCCTGTATTGGGTGAGGTATATAATAATCTACATTTCATGTGATTTTCAGCAAAATTAAGGCAAATGGGAAATAGCGGCTACTGTATTAAAGCCCGAAACCCCCTCACCGATATACTCTACATGCTATGCGCTATACATTAAGGTTTGTTCTGCAACATTTGTTGATATGCGCTCAAATAAGACCTTTTTAAAGTCGGCTGCTAGAATTTTTGCACCCCGTATTAGATGAGGTATATAATAATCAACATTTCATGTGAGTTTCAGCACATTTAAAGCAAATGGGAAATCAGCAACGAATGTATTAACCACCACCCCTTCTATATACTCTGGACGTTATACGCGCCAAACGTTGAGGTTTGTTCTTGACATTGGTTGATAAGCGCTCAAATAAGACCTTTTTATTGTCAGCTGCTAGAATTTTTGCACCCTGTATTGGGTGAGGTATATAATAATCTACATTTCATGTGATTTTCAGCAAAATTAAGGCAAATGGGAAAGAGCGGCGACTGTATTAAAGCCTGAAACCCCCTTTACCGATATACTCCACATGTTATGCGTTATACATTAAGGTTTGTTCTGCCACATTGGTTGATATGCGCTCAAATAAGACCTTTTTAATGTCGAATGCTAGAATTTTTGCACCACGTATTCGATGGGGTATAAAATAATCTACATTTCATGTGAGTTTCAGCACATTTAAAGCAAATGGGAAATCAGCAACGAATGTATTAACCCCACCCCCTTCTATATACTCTGGACGTTATATGCGCCAAACGTTTAGGTTTGTTCTTGACATCGGTTGATATGCGCTCAAATAAGACCTTTTCATTGTCAGCTGCTAGAATTTTTGCATCCCGTATTGGGTGAGGTATATAATAATCTACATTTCATGTGAGTTTCAGCACATTTAAAGCAAATAGGAAATCAGCAACGAATGTATTAACCCCAACCCCCTTCTATATACTCTGGACTTTATATGCACCAAAAGTTAACGTTTGTTCTGGACATTGGTTGATATGCGCTCAAATAAAACCGTTTTATTGTCAGCTGCTTGAAATTGTGCACCCCGTATTGGGTGAGGTATATAATAATCTACATTTTATGTGATTTTTAGCAAATTTCAGGCAAATGGGAAGTAGCGGCGACTGTATTAAAGTCCGAAACCCCCTCACCGATATACTCTACATGTTATGCCCTATACGTTTAGGTTTGTTCTGCCACATTGGTTGATATGCGCTCAAATAAGACCTTTTTAATGTCGGTTGCTAGAATTTTTACACAACGTATTCGATGAGGTATATAATAATCTACATTTCATGTGAGTTTCAGCACATTTAAAGCAAATGGGAAATCAGCAACGAATGTATTAACCCCCACCCCCTTCTATATACTCTGGACGTTATATGCACCAAAAGTTAACGTTTGTTCTGGACATTGGTTGATATGCGGTCAAATAAAACCTTTTTAATGTCGGCTGCTAGAATTTGTGCACCCCATATTCGATGAGGTATATAATAATCTACATTTCATGTGAGTTTCAGCACATTTAAAGCAAATGGAAAATCAGCAACATATGTATTAACCCCCATTCCCTTTTATATACTCTAGACGTTATATGCGCCAAACGTTGAGGTTTGTTATTGACATTGGTTGATATGCGCTCAAATAAAACCTTTTTATTGTCAGCTGCTTGACGTTTTGCACCCCGTTTTGGGTGAGGTATATAATAATCTACATTTTATGTGATTTTTAGCAAAATTAAGGCAAATGGGAAAGAGCGGCGACTGTATTAAAGCCCGAAACCCCCTTCACTGATATACTCTACATGTTACGCGCTATAAATTAAAGTTTGTTCTGCCACATTGGTTGATAGGCGTTCAAACAAGACCTTTTTAAAGTCGGCTGCTAGAATTTTTGAACCCCGTATTCGATGAGGTATATAATAATCTACATTTCATGTGAGTTAAGCACATTTAAAGCAAATGGGAAATTAGAAACGAATGTATTAACCCTCACCCCTTCTATATACTCTGGACGTTATATGCGCCATACGGTTTATGTTTGTTCTGCCACATTCGTTGATATGCGCTCAAATAAAACCTTTTTAATGTCGGCTGATAGAAATTTTCCACCCCGTATTCGATGAGGTATATAATCATCTACATTTCATGTGAGTTTAAGCACATTTAAAGCAAATGGGAATTCAGCAACGAATGTATTAACCCCCACCCCCTTCTAAATACTCTGGACGTTATATGCACCAAAAGTTTAAGTTTGTTCTGGACATTGGTTGATATGCGCTCAAATAAAATCTTTTTATTGTCGGCTGCTGGAATTTTTCCACCCCGTATTCGATGATGTATATAATAATCTACATTTCATGGGAGTTTAAGCACATTTAAAGCAAATGGGAAATTAGCAACAAATGTATTAACCCCTACCCCTTCTATATACTCTGGAAGTTATATGCACCAAAAGTTTAAGTTTGTTCCGGACATTGGTTGATATGCGCTCAAATAAGACCTTTTCAATGTCGGTTGCTAGATTTTTTACACCACGTATTCGATGAGGTATATAAAAATTGACATTTCATGTGAGTTTAAGCACATTTAAAGCAAATGGGAAATCAGCAACGAATGTATTAACCCCACCCCCTTCTATATACTCTGGACGTTATATGCGCCAAATGTTTAGGTTTGTTCTGGACATTGGTTGATATGCGCTCAAATAAAACCTTTTTATTGTCAGCTGCTAGGATTTTTGCATCCCGTCTTGGGTGAGGTATATAATAATCTACATTTCATGTGATTTTCAGCAAAATTAAGGCAAATGGGAAATAGCGGCGACTGTATAAAAGCCCGAAACCCCCTTCACCGATATACTCTACATGTAATATGCGCTAAACATTAAGGTTTGTTCTGCCACATTGGTTGATATGCGCTCAAATAAGACCTTTTTAATGTCGAATGCTAGAATTTTTACACCACGTATTCGATGGGGTATTAAATAATCTACATTTCATGTGAGTTTCAGCACATTTAAAGCAAATGGGAAATCAGCAACGAATGTATTAACCCCACCCCCTTCTATATACTCTGGACGTTATATGCGCCAAACGTTGAGGTTTGTTCTTGACATCGGTTGATATGCGCTGAAATAAGACCTTTTTATTGTCAGCTGCTAGAAATTTTGCACCATCTATTGGTTGAGGTATATAATAATCTACATTTCATGTGATTTTCAGCAAAATTGAGGAAAATGGGAAACAGCGGCGACTGTATTAAAGCCTGAAACCCCCTTTACCGATATACTCTACATGTTATGCTTTATACATTAAGGTTTGTTCTGCCACATTGGTTGATATGCGCTCAAATAAGAACTTTTTAAAGTCGGCTGCTAGAATTTTTGCACCCCGTATTCAATGAGGTATATAATAATCCACATTTCATGTGAGTTTCAGCACATTTAAAGCAAATGGGAAATCAGCAACGAACGTATTAACCCCCATCTCCTTTCAAATACTCTAGAAGTTTTATGCGCCAAACGTTGAGGTTTCTTCTGGACATTGGTTGATATGCGCTAAAATAAGACCTTTTTAATTTCGGCTGCTAGAAATTTTGCACCCCGTATTGAGTGAGGCATATAATATTCTACATTTCATGTGAATTTCAGCAAATTTAAGGCAAATGGGAAATAGCGGCTACTGTATTAAAGCCCGAAACCCCCTCACCGATATACTCTACATGTTATTCGCTATACATTAAGGTTTGTTCTGCCACATTAGTTGATATGCGCTCAAATCAGACCTTTTTAATGTCGGTTGCTAGAATTTTTGCACCCCGTATTCGATGAGGTATATAATAATCTACGTTTCATGTGATTTTCAGCACATTTAAGGCAAATGGGAAATCAGCAACGAATGTATTAACCACCACCCCCTTCTATATACTCTGGACGTTACATGCGCCAAACGTTTAGGTTTCTTCTGGACATTGGTTGATATGCGCTCAAATAAGACCTTTTTATTGTCAGCTGCTAGAATTTTTGCATCCCGTCTTGGGTGAGGTATATAATAATCTAAATTTCATGTGATTTTCCGCAAAATTAAGGCAAATGGGAAATAGCGTCGACTGTATAAAAGCCCGAAACCCCCTCCACCGATATACTCTACATGTTATGCGTTATACATTGAAGTTTTTTCTGCCACTTTGGTTGATATGCGCTCAAATAAGACCTTTTTAATGTCGGTTGCTAGAATTTTTAAACCACGTATTCGAGTAGGTATATAATAATCTACATTTCATGTGATTTTCAGCACATTTAAAGCAAATGGGAAATCAGCAACTGACGTATTAACCCCCATCCCCTTTTATATACTCTAGACGTTATATGCGCCAAACGTTTAGGACTGTTCTGGACATTTGTTTATATGCGCTCAAATAAGACCTTTTTATTGTCGGCTGCTAGAAATTTTGCACCCCGTATTGAGTGAGGTATATAATATTCTACATTTCATGTGATTTTCAGCAAATTTAAGACAAATGGGAAATCAGCAACGAATGTATTAACCCCAACCCCCTTCTATATACTCTGGACGTTTTATGCACCAAAAGTTAAGGACTGTTCTGGACATTGGTTGATATGCGCTGAAATAAGACCTTTTTATTGTCAGCTGCTAGAATTTTTGCACCCTGTATTGGGTGAGGTATATAATAATCTACATTTCATGTGATTTTCAGCAAAATTAAGGCAAATGGGAAATAGCGGCTACTGTATTAAAGCCCGAAACCCCCTCACCGATATACTCTACATGCTATGCGCTATACATTAAGGTTTGTTCTGCAACATTTGTTGATATGCGCTCAAATAAGACCTTTTTAAAGTCGGCTGCTAGAATTTTTGCACCCCGTATTAGATGAGGTATATAATAATCAACATTTCATGTGAGTTTCAGCACATTTAAAGCAAATGGGAAATCAGCAACGAATGTATTAACCACCACCCCCTTCTATATACTCTGGACGTTATACGCGCCAAACGTTGAGGTTTGTTCTTGACATTGGTTGATAAGCGCTCAAATAAGACCTTTTTATTGTCAGCTGCTAGAATTTTTGCACCCTGTATTGGGTGAGGTATATAATAATCTACATTTCATGTGATTTTCAGCAAAATTAAGGCAAATGGGAAAGAGCGGCGACTGTATTAAAGCCTGAAACCCCCTTTACCGATATACTCCACATGTTATGCGTTATACATTAAGGTTTGTTCTGCCACATTGGTTGATATGCGCTCAAATAAGACCTTTTTAATGTCGAATGCTAGAATTTTTGCACCACGTATTCGATGGGGTATAAAATAATCTACATTTCATGTGAGTTTCAGCACATTTAAAGCAAATGGGAAATCAGCAACGAATGTATTAACCCCACCCCCTTCTATATACTCTGGACGTTATATGCGCCAAACGTTTAGGTTTGTTCTTGACATCGGTTGATATGCGCTCAAATAAGACCTTTTCATTGTCAGCTGCTAGAATTTTTGCATCCCGTATTGGGTGAGGTATATAATAATCTACATTTCATGTGAGTTTCAGCACATTTAAAGCAAATAGGAAATCAGCAACGAATGTATTAACCCCAACCCCCTTCTATATACTCTGGACTTTATATGCACCAAAAGTTAACGTTTGTTCTGGACATTGGTTGATATGCGCTCAAATAAAACCGTTTTATTGTCAGCTGCTTGAAATTGTGCACCCCGTATTGGGTGAGGTATATAATAATCTACATTTTATGTGATTTTTAGCAAATTTCAGGCAAATGGGAAGTAGCGGCGACTGTATTAAAGTCCGAAACCCCCTCACCGATATACTCTACATGTTATGCCCTATACGTTTAGGTTTGTTCTGCCACATTGGTTGATATGCGCTCAAATAAGACCTTTTTAATGTCGGTTGCTAGAATTTTTACACAACGTATTCGATGAGGTATATAATAATCTACATTTCATGTGAGTTTCAGCACATTTAAAGCAAATGGGAAATCAGCAACGAATGTATTAACCCCCACCCCCTTCTATATACTCTGGACGTTATATGCACCAAAAGTTAACGTTTGTTCTGGACATTGGTTGATATGCGGTCAAATAAAACCTTTTTAATGTCGGCTGCTAGAATTTGTGCACCCCATATTCGATGAGGTATATAATAATCTACATTTCATGTGAGTTTCAGCACATTTAAAGCAAATGGGAAATCAGCAACATATGTATTAACCCCCATTCCCTTTTATATACTCTAGACGTTATATGCGCCAAACGTTGAGGTTTGTTATTGACATTGGTTGATATGCGCTCAAATAAAACCTTTTTATTGTCAGCTGCTTGACGTTTTGCACCCCGTTTTGGGTGAGGTATATAATAATCTACATTTTATGTGATTTTTAGCAAAATTAAGGCAAATGGGAAAGAGCGGCGACTGTATTAAAGCCCGAAACCCCCTTCACTGATATACTCTACATGTTACGCGCTATAAATTAAAGTTTGTTCTGCCACATTGGTTGATAGGCGTTCAAACAAGACCTTTTTAAAGTCGGCTGCTAGAATTTTTGAACCCCGTATTCGATGAGGTATATAATAATCTACATTTCATGTGAGTTAAGCACATTTAAAGCAAATGGGAAATTAGAAACGAATGTATTAACCCTCACCCCTTCTATATACTCTGGACGTTATATGCGCCATACGGTTTATGTTTGTTCTGCCACATTCGTTGATATGCGCTCAAATAAAACCTTTTTAATGTCGGCTGATAGAAATTTTCCACCCCGTATTCGATGAGGTATATAATCATCTACATTTCATGTGAGTTTAAGCACATTTAAAGCAAATGGGAATTCAGCAACGAATGTATTAACCCCCACCCCCTTCTAAATACTCTGGACGTTATATGCACCAAAAGTTTAAGTTTGTTCTGGACATTGGTTGATATGCGCTCAAATAAAATCTTTTTATTGTCGGCTGCTGGAATTTTTCCACCCCGTATTCGATGATGTATATAATAATCTACATTTCATGGGAGTTTAAGCACATTTAAAGCAAATGGGAAATTAGCAACAAATGTATTAACCCCTACCCCTTCTATATACTCTGGAAGTTATATGCACCAAAAGTTTAAGTTTGTTCCGGACATTGGTTGATATGCGCTCAAATAAGACCTTTTCAATGTCGGTTGCTAGATTTTTTACACCACGTATTCGATGAGGTATATAAAAATTGACATTTCATGTGAGTTTAAGCACATTTAAAGCAAATGGGAAATCAGCAACGAATGTATTAACCCCCACCCCCTTCTAAATACTCTGGACGTTATATGCACCAAAAGTTTAAGTTTGTTCTGCCACATTGGTAGATATGCGCTTAAATAAGACCTTTTTAATGTCGGTTGCTAGAATTTTTACACCACGTATTCGATGAGGTACATAATAATTTACATTTCATGTGAGTTTCAGCACATTTAAAGCAAATGGGAAATCAGCAACGAATGTATTAACCCCCACCCCCTTCTATATACTCTGGACGTTATATGCGCTATACGGTTTATGTTTGTTCTGCCACATTGGTTGATATAAGCTCAAATAAGACCTTTTAAAGTCGGCTGCTAGAAATTTTGCTCCCCGTATTCGATGAGGTATATAAACATCTACATTTCATGTGAGTTTAAGCACATTTAAAGCAAATGGTAAATTAGCAACGAATGTATTAACCCCCACCCCTTTCTATATACTCTGGACGTTATATGCACCAAAAGTTTAAGTTTGTTCTGGTCATTGGTTGATACGCTGTCAAACAAAACCTTTTTATTGTCGGCTGCTAGATTTTTTGCACCCCGTATTCGATGAGGTACATAATAATCTACATTCCATGTGAGTTTCAGCACATTTAAGGTCAATGGGAAATAGCGGCGACTGTATTAAAGCCCTAAACCCCCTTCACCGATATTTCTCTACATGTTATGCGCTATACATTAAGGTTTGTTCTGCCACGTTGGTTGATATGCGCTTAAATAAGACCTTTTTATTGTCAGCTGCTAGAATTTTCTGCTAGATTTTTTGCACCCCGTATTCGATGAGGTATATAATAATCTACATTTCATGTGAGTTTCAGCACATTTAAAGCAAATGGGAATTCAGCAACGAATGTATTAACCCCCACCCCCTTCTAAATACTCTGGACGTTATATGCACCAAAAGTTTAAGTTTGTTCTGGACATTGGTTGATATGCGCTCAAATAAAACTTTTTATTGTCGGCTGCTGGAATTTTTCCACCCCGTATTCGATGATGTATATAATAATCTACATTTCATGGAGTTTAAGCACATTTAAAGCAAATGGGAAATTAGCAACAATGTATTAACCCCTACCCCTTCTATATACTCTGGAAGTTATATGCACCAAAAGTTTAAGTTTGTTCCGGACATTGGTTGATATGCGCTCAAATAAGACCTTTTCAATGTCGGTTGCTAGATTTTTTACACCACGTATTCGATGAGGTATATAAAAATTGACATTTCATGTGAGTTTAAGCACATTTGAAGCAAATGGGAAATCAGCAACGAATGTATTAACCCCCACCCCCTTCTAAATACTCTGGACGTTATATGCACCAAAAGTTTAAGTTTGTTCTGCCACATTGGTTGATATGCGCTTAAATAAGACCTTTTTAATGTCGGTTGCTAGAATTTTTACACCACGTATTCGATGAGGTACATAATAATTTACATTTCATGTGAGTTTCAGCACATTTAAAGCAAATGGGAAATCAGCAACGAATGTATTAACCCCCACCCCCTTCTATATACTCTGGACGTTATATGCGCTATACGGTTTATGTTTGTTCTGCCACGTTGGTTGATATGCACTCAAATAAAACCTTTTTAAAGTCGGTTGCTAGAATTTTTACACCACGTATTCGATGAGGTATGTAATAATTCACATTTCATGTGAGTTTAAGCACATTTAAAGCAAATGGGAAAACAGCAACGAATGTATTAACCCCCACCCCTTCTATGAACTCTGGACGTTATATGCGCTATACGGTTTATGTTTGTTCTGCCACATTGGTTGATATAAGCTCAAATAAGACCTTTTAAAGTCGGCTGCTAGAAATTTTGCTCCCCGTATTCGATGAGGTATATAAACATCTACATTTCATGTGAGTTTAAGCACATTTAAAGCAAATGGTAAATTAGCAACGAATGTATTAACCCCCACCCTTTCTATATACTCTGGACGTTATATGCACCAAAAGTTTAAGTTTGTTCTGGTCATTGGTTGATACGCTGTCAAATAAAACCTTTTTATTGTCGGCTGCTAGATTTTTTGCACCCCGTATTCGATGAGGTACATAATAATCTACATTCCATGTGAGTTTCAGCACATTTAAGGCCAATGGGAAATAGCGGCGACTGTATTAAAGCCCTAAACCCCTTCACCGATATTTCTCTACATGTTATGCGCTATACATTAAGGTTTGTTCTGCCACGTTGGTTGATATGCGCTTAAATAAGACCTTTTTATTGTCAGCTGCTAGAATTTTCTGCTAGATTTTTTGCACCCCGTATTCGATGAGGTATATAATAATCTACATTTCATGTGAGTTTCAGCACATTTCAAGCAAATGGGAAATCAGCAACGAATGTATTAAACCCCCATCCCCTTCTATATACTCTGGACGTTATATGCGCCAAACGTTTAGGTTTGTTCTGGACATTGGTTGATATGCACTCAAATAAGACCTTTTTATTGTCAGCTGCTAGAATTTTTGCACCCTGTATTGGGTGAGGTATTTAATAATCTACATTTCATGTGATTTTCAGCAAAATTAAGGTAAATGGGAAATAGCGGCAACTGTATTAAAGCCCGAAACCCCCTCACCGATATACTCTACATGTTATGCGCTATACTTTAAGGTTTGTTCTGCCACATTGGTTGATATGCGCTCAAATAAGACCTTTTTAAAGTTGGCTGCTAGAATTTTTGCACCGTGTATTCGATGAGGTATATAATAATCTACATTTCATGTGAGTTTCAGCAAAATTAAGGCAAATTGGAAATAGCGGCGACTGTATTAAAGCCCGAAACCCCCTCACCGATATACTCTACATGTTATGCGCTATACGTTAAGGTTTGTTCTGCCACATTGGTTGATATGCGCACAAATAAAACCTTTTTAATGTCGGTTGCTAGAATTTTTACACCACGTATTCGATGAGGTATACAATAATCGACATTTCATGTGATTTTCAGCACATTTAAAGCAAATGGGAAATTAGCACATTATGTATTAACCCCACCCCCTTCTATATACTCTGGACGTTATATGCACCAAAAGTTTAAGTTTGTTCTGGACAATGGTTGATATGCGCTCAAATAAAACCTTTTTAATGTCGGCTGCTAGATTTTTGCACCCCGTATTCGATGAGGTACATAATAATCATGTGAGTTTCAGCACATTTAAGGCCAATGGGAAATAGCGGCGACTGTATTAAAGCCCGAAACCCCCTTCACTGATATACTCTACATTTTATGCGCTATACATTAAGGTTTGTTCTGCCACATTGGTTGATATGCGCTCAAATAAGACCTTTTTATTGTCAGCTGCTAGAATTTTCTGCTAGATGCTTTGCACCCCGTATTCGATGAGGTATATAATAATCTACATTTCATGTGAGTTTTAGCACATTTAAAGCAAATGGGAAATCAGCAACAAATGTATTAACCCCCATCCCCTTCTGTATACTCTGGACGTTATATGCGCCAAACGTTTAGGTTTGTTCTGGACATTGGTTGATATGCGCTCAAATAAGACCTTTTTAAAGTTGGCTGCTAGAATTTTTGCACCGTGTATTCGATGAGGTATATAATAATCTACATTTCATGTGAGTTTCAGCACATTAAAGCAAATGGAAAATCAGCAACGAATGTATTAACCCTCATCCTCTTTTATATACTATAGACGTTATATGCGCCAAACGTTTAGGTTTGTTCTGGACATTGGTTGATATGCGCTCAAATAAGACCTTTTTATTGTCAGCTGCTTAAATTTTTGCACCCCGTATTGGGTGAGGTATATAATAATCTACATTTCATGTGATTTTCAGCAAAATTAAGGCAAATTGGAAATAGCGGCGACTGTATTAAAGCCCGAACCCCCCGTCACCGATATACTCTACAATCTACATGTAATGCGCTATACATCAATGTTTGTTCTGCCACATTGGTTGATAGGCGCTCAAATGAGACCTTTTTAAAGTCGGCTGCTAGAATTTTTGCAACCCGTTTAATGTGAGGTATATAATAATCTACATTTCATGTGATTTTCAGCAAAATTAAGGCAAATGGGAAATAGCGGCGACTGTATTAAAGCCCGAAACCCCTCACCGATATACTCTACATGTTATGCGCTATACGTTTAGGTTTGTTCTGCCACATTGGTTGATATGCGCTCAAATAAAACCTTTTTAATGTCGGTTGCTAGAATTTTTACACCACGTATTCGATGAGGTATACAATAATCGACATTTCATGTGATTTTCAGCACATTTAAAGCAAATGGGAAATTAGCACATTATGTATTAACCCCACCCCCTTCTAAATACTCTGGACGTTATATGCACCAAAAGTTTAAGTTTGTTCTGGACAATGGTTGATATGCGCTCAAATAAAACCTTTTTAATGTCGGCTCCTAGATTTTTTGCACCCCGTATTCGATGAGGTACATAATAATCATGTGAGTTTCAGCACATTTAAGGCCAATGGGAAATTGCGGCGACTGTATTAAATCCCGAAACCCCCTTCACCGATATACTCTACATTTTATGCGCTATACATTAAGGTTTGTTCTGCCACATTGGTTGATATGCGCTTAAATAAGACCTTTTTATTGTCAGCTGCTAGAATTTTCTGCTAGATGCTTTGCACCCCGTATTCGATGAGGTATATAATAATCTACATTTCATGTGAGTTTTAGCACATTTAAAGCAAATGGGAAATCAGCAACAAATGTATTAACCCCCATCCCCTTCTGTATACTCTGGACGTTATATGCGCCAAACGTTTAGGTTTGTTCTGGACATTGGTTGATATGCGCTCAAATAAGACCTTTTTATTGTCAGCTGCTAGAATTTTTGCACCCCGTATTGGGTGAGGTACATAATAATCTACATTTCATGTGATTTTCAGCAAAATTAAGGTAAATGGGAAATAGCGGCGACTGTATTAAATCCCGAAACCCCCTTCACCGATATACTCTACATGTTATGCGCTATACTTTAAGGTTTGTTCTGCCACATTGGTTGATATGCGCTCAAATAAGACCTTTTTAAAGTCGGCTGCTAGAATGTTTGCACCCCGTATTCGATGAGGTATATAATAATCTACATTTCATGTGTGTTTCAGCACATTTAATGCAAATGGGAAATCAGCAACGAATGTATTAACCCCTACCCCCTTCTATATACTCTGGACGTTATATGCACCAAAAGTTTAAGTTTGTTCTGGACATTGGTTGATATGCGCTCATATAAAACCTTTTTATTGTCAGCTGCTAGAATTTTAGCACCCCGTATTCGATGAGGTATATAATAATCTACATTTCATGTGAGTTTCAGCACATTTAAAGCAAATGGGAAATTAGCAACAAATGTATTAACCCCACCCCTTTCTAAATACTCTGGACGTTATATGCACCAAACGTTTAGGTTTGTTCTGGACATAGGTTGATATGCGCTCAAATAAGACCTTTTTATTGTCAGCTGCTAGAATTTTTGCACCCCGTATTGGGTGAGGTATATAATAATCTACATTTCATGTGATTTTAAGCAACATTAAGGCAAATGGGAAATAGCGGCGACTGTATTAAAGCCCGAAACCCCCTTTACCGATATACTCTACATGTTATGCGCTATACATTAAGGTTTGTTCTGCCACATTGGTTGATATGCGCTCAAATAAGACATTTTTAAAGTCTGCTGCTAGAATGTTTGCACCCCGTATTCGATGAGGTATATAATAATCTACATTTCATGTGAGTTTCAGCACATTTAATGCAAATGGGAAATCAGCAATTAATGTATTAACCCCCACCCCCTTCTATATACTCTGGACGTTACATGCACCAAAATTTTAAGTTTGTTCTGGACATTGGTTGATATGCGCTCAAATAAAACCTTTTTATTGTCGGCTGCTAGAATTTTTGCACCCCGTATTCGATGAGGTATATAATAATCGACATTTCATGTGAGTTTCAGCACATTTAAAGCAAATGGGAAATTAGCAACAAATGTATTAACCCCCACCCCTTTCTAAATACTCTGGACGTTATATGCACCAAACGTTTAGGTTTGTTCTGGACATAGGTTGATGTGCGCTCAAATAAGACCTTTTTATTGTCAGCTGCTAGAATTTTTGCACCCCGTATTGGGTGAGGTATTTAATAATCTACATTTCATGTGATTTTAAGCAACATTAAGGCAAATGGGAAATAGCGGCGACTGTATTAAAGCCCGAAACCCCCTTTACCGATATACTCTACATGTTATGCGCTATACATTAAGGTTTGTTCTGCCACATTGGTTGATATGCGCTCAAATAAAACCTTTTTAATGTCGGTTGCTAGAAGTTTTACACAACGTATTCGATGAGGTATATAATAATCTACATTTCATGTGAGTTTCAGCACATTTAAAGCAAATGGGAAATCAGCAACGAATGTATTAACCCCCACCCCCTTCTATATACTCTGGACGTTATATGCACCAAAAGTTAACGTTTGTTCTGGACATTGGTTGATATGCGGTCAAATAAAACCTTTTTAATGTCGGCTGCTAGAATTTGTGCACCCCATATTCGATGAGGTATATAATAATCTACATTTCATGTGAGTTTCAGCACATTTAAAGCAAATGGGAAATCAGCAACGAATGTATTAACCCCCATTCCCTTTTATATACTCTAGACGTTATATGCGCCAAACGTTGAGGTTTGTTATTGACATTGGTTGATATGTGCTCAAATAAAACCTTTTTATTGTCAGCTGCTTGAAATTTTGCACCCCGTTTTGGGTGAGGTATATAATAATCTACATTTTATGTGATTTTTAGCTAACTTAAGGCAAATGGGAAAGAGCGGCGACTGTATTAAAGCCCGAAACCCCCTTCACTGATATACTCTACATGTTACGCGCTATAAATTAAAGTTTGTTCTGCCACATTGGTTGATAGGCGTTCAAACAAGACCTTTTTAAAGTCGGCTGCTAGAATTTTTGAACCCCGTATTCGATGAGGTATATAATAATCTACATTTCATGTGAGTTAAGCACATTTAAAGCAAATGGGAAATCAGCAACGAATGTATTAACCCCCATCCCCTTCTATATACTCATGACGTTATATGCGCCAAACGTTGAGGTTTGTTCTTGACCTTGGTTGATAAGCGCTCAAATAAGACCTTTTTATTGTCAGCTGCTAGAATTTTTGCACCCCGTATTGGGTGAAGTATATAATAATCTACATTTCATGTGATTTTCAGCAAAATTAAGGCAAATGGGAAAACGCGGCGACTGTATTAAAGCCCAAAACACCCCTTCACCGATATACTCTACATGTTATGCGCTATACATTAAGGTTTGTTCTGCCACATTGGTTGATATGCACTCAAATAAGACCTTTTAAAGTTGGCTGCTAGAATTTTTGCACCCCTTAATCAATGAGGTATATAATAATCTACATTTCATGTGAGTTTCAGCACATTTAAAGCAAATGGGAAATAAGCAACGAATGTATTAACCCCCACCCCTTCTATATACTCTGGACGTTATATGCACCAAAAGTTTAAGTTTGTTCTGGACATTGGTTGATATGCGGTCAAATAAAACCTTTTTAATGTCGGCTGCTAGAATTTGTGCACCCTGTATTCGATGAGGTATATAATAATCAACATTTCATGTGAGTTTCAGCACATTTAAAGCAAATGGGAAATCAGCAACGAATGTATTAACCCCCACCCCTTCTATATACTCTGGACGTTATATGCACCAAAAGTTTAAGTTTGTTCTGGACATTGGTTGATATGCGCTCAAATAAAACCGTTTTATTGTCAGCTGCTTGAAATTGTGCACCCCGTATTGGGTGAGGTATATAATAATCTACATTTTATGTGATTTTTAGCAAATTTCAGGCAAATGGGAAGTAGCGGCGACTGTATTAAAGTCCGAAACCCCCTCACCGATATACTCTACATGTTATGCCCTATACGTTTAGGTTTGTTCTGCCACATTGGTTGATATGCGCTCAAATAAGACCTTTTTAATGTCGGTTGCTAGAATTTTTACACAACGTATTCGATGAGGTATATAATAATCTACATTTCATGTGAGTTTCAGCACATTTAAAGCAAATGGGAAATCAGCAACGAATGTATTAACCCCCACCCCCTTCTATATACTCTGGACGTTATATGCACCAAAAGTTAACGTTTGTTCTGGACATTGGTTGATATGCGGTCAAATAAAACCTTTTTAATGTCGGCTGCTAGAATTTGTGCACCCCATATTCGATGAGGTATATAATAATCTACATTTCATGTGAGTTTCAGCACATTTAAAGCAAATGGGAAATCAGCAACGAATGTATTAACCCCCATTCCCTTTTATATACTCTAGACGTTATATGCGCCAAACGTTGAGGTTTGTTATTGACATTGGTTGATATGCGCTCAAATAAAACCTTTTTATTGTCAGCTGCTTGACGTTTTGCACCCCGTTTTGGGTGAGGTATATAATAATCTACATTTTATGTGATTTTTAGCAAAATTAAGGCAAATGGGAAAGAGCGGCGACTGTATTAAAGCCCGAAACCCCCTTCACTGATATACTCTACATGTTACGCGCTATAAATTAAAGTTTGTTCTGCCACATTGGTTGATAGGCGTTCAAACAAGACCTTTTTAAAGTCGGCTGCTAGAATTTTCGAACCCCGTATTCGATGAGGTATATAATAAGCTACATTTCATGTGAGTTAAGCACATTTAAAGCAAATGGGAAATTAGAAACGAATGTATTAACCCTCACCCCTTCTATATACTCTGGACGTTATATGCGCCATACGGTTTATGTTTGTTCTGCCACATTCGTTGATATGCGCTCAAATAAAACCTTTTTAATGTCGGCTGATAGAAATTTTCCACCCCGTATTCGATGAGGTATATAATCATCTACATTTCATGTGAGTTTAAGCACATTTAAAGCAAATGGGAAATCAGCAACGAATGTATTAACCCCCACCCCCTTCTAAATACTCTGGACGTTATATGCACCAAAAGTTTAAGTTTGTTCTGGACATTGGTTGATATGCGCTCAAATAAAATCTTTTTATTGTCGGCTGCTGGAATTTTTCCACCCCGTATTCGATGATGTATATAATAATCTACATTTCATGGGAGTTTAAGCACATTTAAAGCAAATGGGAAATTAGCAACAAATGTATTAACCCCTACCCCTTCTATATACTCTGGAAGTTATATGCACCAAAAGTTTAAGTTTGTTCCGGACATTGGTTGATATGCGCTCAAATAAGACCTTTTCAATGTCGGTTGCTAGATTTTTTACACCACGTATTCGATGAGGTATATAAAAATTGACATTTCATGTGAGTTTAAGCACATTTAAAGCAAATGGGAAATCAGCAACGAATGTATTAACCCCCCCCCCTTCTAAATACTCTGGACGTTATATGCACCAAAAGTTTAAGTTTGTTCTGCCACATTGGTTGATATGCGCTTAAATAAGACCTTTTTAATGTCGGTTGCTAGAATTTTTACACCACGTATTCGATGAGGTACATAATAATTTACATTTCATGTGAGTTTCAGCACATTTAAAGCAAATGGGAAATCAGCAACGAATGTATTAACCCCACCCCCTTCTATATACTCTGGACGTTATATGCGCTATACGGTTTATGTTTGTTCTGCCACATTGGTTGATATAAGCTCAAATAAGACCTTTTAAAGTCGGCTGCTAGAAATTTTGCTCCCCGTATTCGATGAGGTATATAAACATCTACATTTCATGTGAGTTTAAGCACATTTAAAGCAAATGGTAAATTAGCAACGAATGTATTAACCCCCACCCCTTTCTATATACTCTGGACGTTATATGCACCAAAAGTTTAAGTTTGTTCTGGTCATTGGTTGATACGCTGTCAAACAAAACCTTTTTATTGTCGGCTGCTAGATTTTTTGCACCCCGTATTCGATGAGGTACATAATAATCTACATTCCATGTGAGTTTCAGCACATTTAAGGTCAATGGGAAATAGCGGCGACTGTATTAAAGCCCTAAACCCCCTTCACCGATATTTCTCTACATGTTATGCGCTATACAATAAGGTTTGTTCTGCCACGTTGGTTGATATGCGCTTAAATAAGACCTTTTTATTGTCAGCTGCTAGAATTTTCTGCTAGATTTTTTGCACCCCGTATTCGATGAGGTATATAATAATCTACATTTCATGTGAGTTTCAGCACATTTAAAGCAAATGGGAAATCAGCAACGAATGTATTAACCCCCACCCCCTTCTAAATACTCTGGACGTTATATGCACCAAAAGTTTAAGTTTGTTCTGGACATTGGTTGATATGCGCTCAAATAAAACCTTTTTATTGTCGGCTGCTGGAATTTTTCCACCCCGTATTCGATGATGTATATAATAATCTACATTTCATGTGGGTTTCAGCACATTTAAAGCAAATGGGAAATCAGCAACGAATGTATTAACCCCCATCCCCTTTTATATACTCTAGACGTTATATGCGCCAAACGTTTAGGTTTGTTCTGGACATTGGTTGATATGCGCTCAAATAAGACCTTTTTTGTCAGCTGCTAAAATGTTTGCACCCCGTATTCGGTGAGGTATATAATAATCTACATTTCATATGATTTTCAGCAAAATTAAGGCAAATGGGAAATCAGCAACGATTGTATTAACCCCCACCCCCTTCTAAATACTCTAGACGTGATATGCACCAAACGTTTACGTTTGTTCTGGACATGCGTTGATATGCGCTCAAATAAAACCTCTTTAATGTCGGCTGCTAGAATTTTTGCACCCCGTATTCGATGAGGTATATAATAATCTACATTTCATGTGAGTTTCAGCACATTTAAAGCAAATGGGAAATTAGTAACAAATGTATTAACCCCCACTCCCTTCTAAATACTCTGGACGTTATATGCACCAAAAGTTTAAGTTTGTTCTGGACATTGGTTGATATGCGCTCAAATAAAACCGTTTTATTGTCAGCTGCTTGAAATTGTGCACCCCGTATTGGGTGAGGTATATAATAATCTACATTTTATGTGATTTTTAGCAAATTTCAGGCAAATGGGAAGTAGCGGCGACTGTATTAAAGTCCGAAACCCCCTCACCGATATACTCTACATGTTATGCCCTATACGTTTAGGTTTGTTCTGCCACATTGGTTGATATGCGCTCAAATAAGACCTTTTTAATGTCAGTTGCTAGAATTTTTACACAACGTATTCGATGAGGTATATAATAATCTACATTTCATGTGAGTTTCAGCACATTTAAAGCAAATGGGAAATCAGCAACGAATGTATTAACCCCCACCCCCTTCTATATACTCTGGACGTTATATGCACCAAAAGTTAACGTTTGTTCTGGACATTGGTTGATATGCGGTCAAATAAAACCTTTTTAATGTCGGCTGCTAGAATTTGTGCACCCCATATTCGATGAGGTATATAATAATCTACATTTCATGTGAGTTTCAGCACATTTAAAGCAAATGGGAAATCAGCAACGAATGTATTAACCCCCATTCCCTTTTATATACTCTAGACGTTATATGCGCCAAACGTTGAGGTTTGTTATTGACATTGGTTGATATGCGCTCAAATAAAACCTTTTTATTGTCAGCTGCTTGAAGTTTTGCACCCCGTTTTGGGTGAGGTATATAATAATCTACATTTTATGTGATTTTTAGCAAAATTAAGGCAAATGGGAAAGAGCGGCGACTGTATTAAAGCCCGAAACCCCCTTCACTGATATACTCTACATGTTACGCGCTATAAATTAAAGTTTGTTCTGCCACATTGGTTGATAGGCGTTCAAACAAGACCTTTTTAAAGTCGGCTGCTAGAATTTTCGAACCCCGTATTCGATGAGGTATATAATAAGCTACATTTCATGTGAGTTAAGCACATTTAAAGCAAATGGGAAATTAGAAACGAATGTATTAACCCTCACCCCTTCTATATACTCTGGACGTTATATGCGCCATACGGTTTATGTTTGTTCTGCCACATTCGTTGATATGCGCTCAAATAAAACCTTTTTAATGTCGGCTGATAGAAATTTTCCACCCCGTATTCGATGAGGTATATAATCATCTACATTTCATGTGAGTTTAAGCACATTTAAAGCAAATGGGAAATCAGCAACGAATGTATTAACCCCCACCCCCTTCTAAATACTCTGGACGTTATATGCACCAAAAGTTTAAGTTTGTTCTGGACATTGGTTGATATGCGCTCAAATAAAATCTTTTTATTGTCGGCTGCTGGAATTTTTCCACCCCGTATTCGATGATGTATATAATAATCTACATTTCATGGGAGTTTAAGCACATTTAAAGCAAATGGGAAATTAGCAACAAATGTATTAACCCCTACCCCTTCTATATACTCTGGAAGTTATATGCACCAAAAGTTTAAGTTTGTTCCGGACATTGGTTGATATGCGCTCAAATAAGACCTTTTCAATGTCGGTTGCTAGATTTTTTACACCACGTATTCGATGAGGTATATAAAAATTGACATTTCATGTGAGTTTAAGCACATTTAAAGCAAATGGGAAATCAGCAACGAATGTATTAACCCCCACCCCCTTCTAAATACTCTGGACGTTATATGCACCAAAAGTTTAAGTTTGTTCTGCCACATTGGTTGATATGCGCTTAAATAAGACCTTTTTAATGTCGGTTGCTAGAATTTTTACACCACGTATTCGATGAGGTACATAATAATTTACATTTCATGTGAGTTTCAGCACATTTAAAGCAAATGGGAAATCAGCAACGAATGTATTAACCCCCACCCCCTTCTATATACTCTGGACGTTATATGCGCTATACGGTTTATGTTTGTTCTGCCACGTTGGTTGATATGCACTCAAATAAAACCTTTTTAAAGTCGGTTGCTAGAATTTTTACACCACGTATTCGATGAGGTATGTAATAATTCACATTTCATGTGAGTTTAAGCACATTTAAAGCAAATGGGAAAACAGCAACGAATGTATTAACCCCCACCCCTTCTATGAACTCTGGACGTTATATGCGCTATACGGTTTATGTTTGTTCTGCCACATTGGTTGATATGCGCTCAAATAAGACCTTTTCATTGTCAGCTGCTAGAATTTTTGCACCCCGTATTGGGTGAGGTACATAATAATCTACATTTCATGTGATTTTCAGCAAAATTAAGGTAAATGGGAAATAGCGGCGACTGTATTAAATCCCGAAACCCCCTTCACCGATATACTCTACATGTTATGCGCTATACTTTAAGGTTTGTTCTGCCACATTGGTTGATATGCGCTCAAATAAGACCTTTTTAAAGTCGGCTGCTAGAATGTTTGCACCCCGTATTCGATGAGGTATATAATAATCTACATTTCATGTGTGTTTCAGCACATTTAATGCAAATGGGAAATCAGCAACGAATGTATTAACCCCTACCCCCTTCTATATACTCTGGACGTTATATGCACCAAAAGTTTAAGTTTGTTCTGGACATTGGTTGATATGCGCTCATATAAAACCTTTTTATTGTCAGCTGCTAGAATTTTAGCACCCCGTATTCGATGAGGTATATAATAATCTACATTTCATGTGAGTTTCAGCACATTTAAAGCAAATGGGAAATTAGCAACAAATGTATTAACCCCCACCCCTTTCTAAATACTCTGGACGTTATATGCACCAAACGTTTAGGTTTGTTCTGGACATAGGTTGATATGCGCTCAAATAAGACCTTTTTATTGTCAGCTGCTAGAATTTTTGCACCCCGTATTGGGTGAGGTATATAATAATCTACATTTCATGTGATTTTAAGCAACATTAAGGCAAATGGGAAATAGCGGCGACTGTATTAAAGCCCGAAACCCCCTTTACCGATATACTCTACATGTTATGCGCTATACATTAAGGTTTGTTCTGCCACATTGGTTGATATGCGCTCAAATAAGACATTTTTAAAGTCTGCTGCTAGAATGTTTGCACCCCGTATTCGATGAGGTATATAATAATCTACATTTCATGTGAGTTTCAGCACATTTAATGCAAATGGGAAATCAGCAACGAATGTATTAACCCCCACCCCCTTCTATATACTCTGGACGTTACATGCACCAAAATTTTAAGTTTGTTCTGGACATTGGTTGATATGCGCTCAAATAAAACCTTTTTATTGTCGGCTGCTAGAATTTTTGCACCCCGTATTCGATGAGGTATATAATAATCGACATTTCATGTGAGTTTCAGCACATTTAAAGCAAATGGGAAATTAGCAACAAATGTATTAACCCCCACCCCTTTCTAAATACTCTGGACGTTATATGCACCAAACGTTTAGGTTTGTTCTGGACATAGGTTGATGTGCGCTCAAATAAGACCTTTTTATTGTCAGCTGCTAGAATTTTTGCACCCCGTATTGGGTGAGGTATTTAATAATCTACATTTCATGTGATTTTAAGCAACATTAAGGCAAATGGGAAATAGCGGCGACTGTATTAAAGCCCGAAACCCCCTTTACCGATATACTCTACATGTTATGCGCTATACATTAAGGTTTGTTCTGCCACATTGGTTGATATGCGCTCAAATAAAACCTTTTTAATGTCGGTTGCTAGAAGTTTTACACAACGTATTCGATGAGGTATATAATAATCTACATTTCATGTGAGTTTCAGCACATTTAAAGCAAATGGGAAATCAGCAACGAATGTATTAACCCCCACCCCCTTCTATATACTCTGGACGTTATATGCACCAAAAGTTAACGTTTGTTCTGGACATTGGTTGATATGCGGTCAAATAAAACCTTTTTAATGTCGGCTGCTAGAATTTGTGCACCCCATATTCGATGAGGTATATAATAATCTACATTTCATGTGAGTTTCAGCACATTTAAAGCAAATGGGAAATCAGCAACGAATGTATTAACCCCCATTCCCTTTTATATACTCTAGACGTTATATGCGCCAAACGTTGAGGTTTGTTATTGACATTGGTTGATATGCGCTCAAATAAAACCTTTTTATTGTCAGCTGCTTGAAATTTTGCACCCCGTTTTGGGTGAGGTATATAATAATCTACATTTTATGTGATTTTTAGCTAACTTAAGGCAAATGGGAAAGAGCGGCGACTGTATTAAAGCCCGAAACCCCCTTCACTGATATACTCTACATGTTACGCGCTATAAATTAAAGTTTGTTCTGCCACATTGGTTGATAGGCGTTCAAACAAGACCTTTTTAAAGTCGGCTGCTAGAATTTTTGAACCCCGTATTCGATGAGGTATATAATAATCTACATTTCATGTGAGTTAAGCACATTTAAAGCAAATGGGAAATCAGCAACGAATGTATTAACCCCCATCCCCTTCTATATACTCATGACGTTATATGCGCCAAACGTTGAGGTTTGTTCTTGACCTTGGTTGATATGCGCTCAAATAAGACCTTTTTATTGTCAGCTGCTAGAATTTTTGCACCCCGTATTGGGTGAAGTATATAATAATCTACATTTCATGTGATTTTCAGCAAAATTAAGGCAAATGGGAAAACGCGGCGACTGTATTAAAGCCCAAAACACCCCTTCACCGATATACTCTACATGTTATGCGCTATACATTAAGGTTTGTTCTGCCACATTGGTTGATATGCACTCAAATAAGACCTTTTAAAGTTGGCTGCTAGAATTTTTGCACCCCTTAATCAATGAGGTATATAATAATCTACATTTCATGTGAGTTTCAGCACATTTAAAGCAAATGGGAAATAAGCAACGAATGTATTAACCCCCACCCCTTCTATATACTCTGGACGTTATATGCACCAAAAGTTTAAGTTTGTTCTGGACATTGGTTGATATGCGGTCAAATAAAACCTTTTTAATGTCGGCTGCTAGAATTTGTGCACCCTGTATTCGATGAGGTATATAATAATCAACATTTCATGTGAGTTTCAGCACATTTAAAGCAAATGGGAAATCAGCAACGAATGTATTAACCCCCACCCCTTCTATATACTCTGGACGTTATATGCACCAAAAGTTTAAGTTTGTTCTGGACATTGGTTGATATGCGCTCAAATAAAACCGTTTTATTGTCAGCTGCTTGAAATTGTGCACCCCGTATTGGGTGAGGTATATAATAATCTACATTTTATGTGATTTTTAGCAAATTTCAGGCAAATGGGAAGTAGCGGCGACTGTATTAAAGTCCGAAACCCCCTCACCGATATACTCTACATGTTATGCCCTATACGTTTAGGTTTGTTCTGCCACATTGGTTGATATGCGCTCAAATAAGACCTTTTTAATGTCGGTTGCTAGAATTTTTACACAACGTATTCGATGAGGTATATAATAATCTACATTTCATGTGAGTTTCAGCACATTTAAAGCAAATGGGAAATCAGCAACGAATGTATTAACCCCCACCCCCTTCTATATACTCTGGACGTTATATGCACCAAAAGTTAACGTTTGTTCTGGACATTGGTTGATATGCGGTCAAATAAAACCTTTTTAATGTCGGCTGCTAGAATTTGTGCACCCCATATTCGATGAGGTATATAATAATCTACATTTCATGTGAGTTTCAGCACATTTAAAGCAAATGGGAAATCAGCAACGAATGTATTAACCCCCATTCCCTTTTATATACTCTAGACGTTATATGCGCCAAACGTTGAGGTTTGTTATTGACATTGGTTGATATGCGCTCAAATAAAACCTTTTTATTGTCAGCTGCTTGAAGTTTTGCACCCCGTTTTGGGTGAGGTATATAATAATCTACATTTTATGTGATTTTTAGCAAAATTAAGGCAAATGGGAAAGAGCGGCGACTGTATTAAAGCCCGAAACCCCCTTCACTGATATACTCTACATGTTACGCGCTATAAATTAAAGTTTGTTCTGCCACATTGGTTGATAGGCGTTCAAACAAGACCTTTTTAAAGTCGGCTGCTAGAATTTTCGAACCCCGTATTCGATGAGGTATATAATAAGCTACATTTCATGTGAGTTAAGCACATTTAAAGCAAATGGGAAATTAGAAACGAATGTATTAACCCTCACCCCTTCTATATACTCTGGACGTTATATGCGCCATACGGTTTATGTTTGTTCTGCCACATTCGTTGATATGCGCTCAAATAAAACCTTTTTAATGTCGGCTGATAGAAATTTTCCACCCCGTATTCGATGAGGTATATAATCATCTACATTTCATGTGAGTTTAAGCACATTTAAAGCAAATGGGAAATCAGCAACGAATGTATTAACCCCCACCCCCTTCTAAATACTCTGGACGTTATATGCACCAAAAGTTTAAGTTTGTTCTGGACATTGGTTGATATGCGCTCAAATAAAATCTTTTTATTGTCGGCTGCTGGAATTTTTCCACCCCGTATTCGATGATGTATATAATAATCTACATTTCATGGGAGTTTAAGCACATTTAAAGCAAATGGGAAATTAGCAACAAATGTATTAACCCCTACCCCTTCTATATACTCTGGAAGTTATATGCACCAAAAGTTTAAGTTTGTTCCGGACATTGGTTGATATGCGCTCAAATAAGACCTTTTCAATGTCGGTTGCTAGATTTTTTACACCACGTATTCGATGAGGTATATAAAAATTGACATTTCATGTGAGTTTAAGCACATTTAAAGCAAATGGGAAATCAGCAACGAATGTATTAACCCCCACCCCCTTCTAAATACTCTGGACGTTATATGCACCAAAAGTTTAAGTTTGTTCTGCCACATTGGTTGATATGCGCTTAAATAAGACCTTTTTAATGTCGGTTGCTAGAATTTTTACACCACGTATTCGATGAGGTACATAATAATTTACATTTCATGTGAGTTTCAGCACATTTAAAGCAAATGGGAAATCAGCAACGAATGTATTAACCCCCACCCCCTTCTATATACTCTGGACGTTATATGCGCTATACGGTTTATGTTTGTTCTGCCACGTTGGTTGATATGCACTCAAATAAAACCTTTTTAAAGTCGGTTGCTAGAATTTTTACACCACGTATTCGATGAGGTATGTAATAATTCACATTTCATGTGAGTTTAAGCACATTTAAAGCAAATGGGAAAACAGCAACGAATGTATTAACCCCCACCCCTTCTATGAACTCTGGACGTTATATGCGCTATACGGTTTATGTTTGTTCTGCCACATTGGTTGATATGCGCTCAAATAAGACCTTTTTATTGTCAGCTGCTAGAATTTTTGCACCCCGTATTGGGTGAGGTACATAATAATCTACATTTCATGTGATTTTCAGCAAAATTAAGGTAAATGGGAAATAGCGGCGACTGTATTAAATCCCGAAACCCCCTTCACCGATATACTCTACATGTTATGCGCTATACTTTAAGGTTTGTTCTGCCACATTGGTTGATATGCGCTCAAATAAGACCTTTTTAAAGTCGGCTGCTAGAATGTTTGCACCCCGTATTCGATGAGGTATATAATAATCTACATTTCATGTGTGTTTCAGCACATTTAATGCAAATGGGAAATCAGCAACGAATGTATTAACCCCTACCCCCTTCTATATACTCTGGACGTTATATGCACCAAAAGTTTAAGTTTGTTCTGGACATTGGTTGATATGCGCTCATATAAAACCTTTTTATTGTCAGCTGCTAGAATTTTAGCACCCCGTATTCGATGAGGTATATAATAATCTACATTTCATGTGAGTTTCAGCACATTTAAAGCAAATGGGAAATTAGCAACAAATGTATTAACCCCCACCCCTTTCTAAATACTCTGGACGTTATATGCACCAAACGTTTAGGTTTGTTCTGGACATAGGTTGATATGCGCTCAAATAAGACCTTTTTATTGTCAGCTGCTAGAATTTTTGCACCCCGTATTGGGTGAGGTATATAATAATCTACATTTCATGTGATTTTAAGCAACATTAAGGCAAATGGGAAATAGCGGCGACTGTATTAAAGCCCGAAACCCCCTTTACCGATATACTCTACATGTTATGCGCTATACATTAAGGTTTGTTCTGCCACATTGGTTGATATGCGCTCAAATAAGACATTTTTAAAGTCTGCTGCTAGAATGTTTGCACCCCGTATTCGATGAGGTATATAATAATCTACATTTCATGTGAGTTTCAGCACATTTAATGCAAATGGGAAATCAGCAACGAATGTATTAACCCCCACCCCCTTCTATATACTCTGGACGTTACATGCACCAAAATTTTAAGTTTGTTCTGGACATTGGTTGATATGCGCTCAAATAAAACCTTTTTATTGTCGGCTGCTAGAATTTTTGCACCCCGTATTCGATGAGGTATATAATAATCGACATTTCATGTGAGTTTCAGCACATTTAAAGCAAATGGGAAATTAGCAACAAATGTATTAACCCCCACCCCTTTCTAAATACTCTGGACGTTATATGCACCAAACGTTTAGGTTTGTTCTGGACATAGGTTGATGTGCGCTCAAATAAGACCTTTTTATTGTCAGCTGCTAGAATTTTTGCACCCCGTATTGGGTGAGGTATTTAATAATCTACATTTCATGTGATTTTAAGCAACATTAAGGCAAATGGGAAATAGCGGCGACTGTATTAAAGCCCGAAACCCCCTTTACCGATATACTCTACATGTTATGCGCTATACATTAAGGTTTGTTCTGCCACATTGGTTGATATGCGCTCAAATAAAACCTTTTTAATGTCGGTTGCTAGAAGTTTTACACAACGTATTCGATGAGGTATATAATAATCTACATTTCATGTGAGTTTCAGCACATTTAAAGCAAATGGGAAATCAGCAACGAATGTATTAACCCCCACCCCCTTCTATATACTCTGGACGTTATATGCACCAAAAGTTAACGTTTGTTCTGGACATTGGTTGATATGCGGTCAAATAAAACCTTTTTAATGTCGGCTGCTAGAATTTGTGCACCCCATATTCGATGAGGTATATAATAATCTACATTTCATGTGAGTTTCAGCACATTTAAAGCAAATGGGAAATCAGCAACGAATGTATTAACCCCCATTCCCTTTTATATACTCTAGACGTTATATGCGCCAAACGTTGAGGTTTGTTATTGACATTGGTTGATATGCGCTCAAATAAAACCTTTTTATTGTCAGCTGCTTGAAATTTTGCACCCCGTTTTGGGTGAGGTATATAATAATCTACATTTTATGTGATTTTTAGCTAACTTAAGGCAAATGGGAAAGAGCGGCGACTGTATTAAAGCCCGAAACCCCCTTCACTGATATACTCTACATGTTACGCGCTATAAATTAAAGTTTGTTCTGCCACATTGGTTGATAGGCGTTCAAACAAGACCTTTTTAAAGTCGGCTGCTAGAATTTTTGAACCCCGTATTCGATGAGGTATATAATAATCTACATTTCATGTGAGTTAAGCACATTTAAAGCAAATGGGAAATCAGCAACGAATGTATTAACCCCCATCCCCTTCTATATACTCATGACGTTATATGCGCCAAACGTTGAGGTTTGTTCTTGACCTTGGTTGATATGCGCTCAAATAAGACCTTTTTATTGTCAGCTGCTAGAATTTTTGCACCCCGTATTGGGTGAAGTATATAATAATCTACATTTCATGTGATTTTCAGCAAAATTAAGGCAAATGGGAAAACGCGGCGACTGTATTAAAGCCCAAAACACCCCTTCACCGATATACTCTACATGTTATGCGCTATACATTAAGGTTTGTTCTGCCACATTGGTTGATATGCACTCAAATAAGACCTTTTAAAGTTGGCTGCTAGAATTTTTGCACCCCTTAATCAATGAGGTATATAATAATCTACATTTCATGTGAGTTTCAGCACATTTAAAGCAAATGGGAAATAAGCAACGAATGTATTAACCCCCACCCCTTCTATATACTCTGGACGTTATATGCACCAAAAGTTTAAGTTTGTTCTGGACATTGGTTGATATGCGGTCAAATAAAACCTTTTTAATGTCGGCTGCTAGAATTTGTGCACCCTGTATTCGATGAGGTATATAATAATCAACATTTCATGTGAGTTTCAGCACATTTAAAGCAAATGGGAAATCAGCAACGAATGTATTAACCCCCACCCCTTCTATATACTCTGGACGTTATATGCACCAAAAGTTTAAGTTTGTTCTGGACATTGGTTGATATGCGCTCAAATAAAACCGTTTTATTGTCAGCTGCTTGAAATTGTGCACCCCGTATTGGGTGAGGTATATAATAATCTACATTTTATGTGATTTTTAGCAAATTTCAGGCAAATGGGAAGTAGCGGCGACTGTATTAAAGTCCGAAACCCCCTCACCGATATACTCTACATGTTATGCCCTATACGTTTAGGTTTGTTCTGCCACATTGGTTGATATGCGCTCAAATAAGACCTTTTTAATGTCGGTTGCTAGAATTTTTACACAACGTATTCGATGAGGTATATAATAATCTACATTTCATGTGAGTTTCAGCACATTTAAAGCAAATGGGAAATCAGCAACGAATGTATTAACCCCCACCCCCTTCTATATACTCTGGACGTTATATGCACCAAAAGTTAACGTTTGTTCTGGACATTGGTTGATATGCGGTCAAATAAAACCTTTTTAATGTCGGCTGCTAGAATTTGTGCACCCCATATTCGATGAGGTATATAATAATCTACATTTCATGTGAGTTTCAGCACATTTAAAGCAAATGGGAAATCAGCAACGAATGTATTAACCCCCATTCCCTTTTATATACTCTAGACGTTATATGCGCCAAACGTTGAGGTTTGTTATTGACATTGGTTGATATGCGCTCAAATAAAACCTTTTTATTGTCAGCTGCTTGAAGTTTTGCACCCCGTTTTGGGTGAGGTATATAATAATCTACATTTTATGTGATTTTTAGCAAAATTAAGGCAAATGGGAAAGAGCGGCGACTGTATTAAAGCCCGAAACCCCCTTCACTGATATACTCTACATGTTACGCGCTATAAATTAAAGTTTGTTCTGCCACATTGGTTGATAGGCGTTCAAACAAGACCTTTTTAAAGTCGGCTGCTAGAATTTTCGAACCCCGTATTCGATGAGGTATATAATAAGCTACATTTCATGTGAGTTAAGCACATTTAAAGCAAATGGGAAATTAGAAACGAATGTATTAACCCTCACCCCTTCTATATACTCTGGACGTTATATGCGCCATACGGTTTATGTTTGTTCTGCCACATTCGTTGATATGCGCTCAAATAAAACCTTTTTAATGTCGGCTGATAGAAATTTTCCACCCCGTATTCGATGAGGTATATAATCATCTACATTTCATGTGAGTTTAAGCACATTTAAAGCAAATGGGAAATCAGCAACGAATGTATTAACCCCCACCCCCTTCTAAATACTCTGGACGTTATATGCACCAAAAGTTTAAGTTTGTTCTGGACATTGGTTGATATGCGCTCAAATAAAATCTTTTTATTGTCGGCTGCTGGAATTTTTCCACCCCGTATTCGATGATGTATATAATAATCTACATTTCATGGGAGTTTAAGCACATTTAAAGCAAATGGGAAATTAGCAACAAATGTATTAACCCCTACCCCTTCTATATACTCTGGAAGTTATATGCACCAAAAGTTTAAGTTTGTTCCGGACATTGGTTGATATGCGCTCAAATAAGACCTTTTCAATGTCGGTTGCTAGATTTTTTACACCACGTATTCGATGAGGTATATAAAAATTGACATTTCATGTGAGTTTAAGCACATTTAAAGCAAATGGGAAATCAGCAACGAATGTATTAACCCCCACCCCCTTCTAAATACTCTGGACGTTATATGCACCAAAAGTTTAAGTTTGTTCTGCCACATTGGTTGATATGCGCTTAAATAAGACCTTTTTAATGTCGGTTGCTAGAATTTTTACACCACGTATTCGATGAGGTACATAATAATTTACATTTCATGTGAGTTTCAGCACATTTAAAGCAAATGGGAAATCAGCAACGAATGTATTAACCCCACCCCCTTCTATATACTCTGGACGTTATATGCGCTATACGGTTTATGTTTGTTCTGCCACATTGGTTGATATAAGCTCAAATAAGACCTTTTAAAGTCGGCTGCTAGAAATTTTGCTCCCCGTATTCGATGAGGTATATAAACATCTACATTTCATGTGAGTTTAAGCACATTTAAAGCAAATGGTAAATTAGCAACGAATGTATTAACCCCCACCCCTTTCTATATACTCTGGACGTTATATGCACCAAAAGTTTAAGTTTGTTCTGGTCATTGGTTGATACGCTGTCAAACAAAACCTTTTTATTGTCGGCTGCTAGATTTTTTGCACCCCGTATTCGATGAGGTACATAATAATCTACATTCCATGTGAGTTTCAGCACATTTAAGGTCAATGGGAAATAGCGGCGACTGTATTAAAGCCCTAAACCCCCTTCACCGATATTTCTCTACATGTTATGCGCTATACAATAAGGTTTGTTCTGCCACGTTGGTTGATATGCGCTTAAATAAGACCTTTTTATTGTCAGCTGCTAGAATTTTCTGCTAGATTTTTTGCACCCCGTATTCGATGAGGTATATAATAATCTACATTTCATGTGAGTTTCAGCACATTTAAAGCAAATGGGAAATCAGCAACGAATGTATTAACCCCCACCCCCTTCTAAATACTCTGGACGTTATATGCACCAAAAGTTTAAGTTTGTTCTGGACATTGGTTGATATGCGCTCAAATAAAACCTTTTTATTGTCGGCTGCTGGAATTTTTCCACCCCGTATTCGATGATGTATATAATAATCTACATTTCATGTGGGTTTCAGCACATTTAAAGCAAATGGGAAATCAGCAACGAATGTATTAACCCCCATCCCCTTTTATATACTCTAGACGTTATATGCGCCAAACGTTTAGGTTTGTTCTGGACATTGGTTGATATGCGCTCAAATAAGACCTTTTTTGTCAGCTGCTAAAATGTTTGCACCCCGTATTCGGTGAGGTATATAATAATCTACATTTCATATGATTTCAGCAAAATTAAGGCAAATGGGAAATCAGCAACGATTGTATTAACCCCCACCCCCTTCTAAATACTCTAGACGTGATATGCACCAAACGTTTACGTTTGTTCTGGACATGCGTTGATATGCGCTCAAATAAAACCTCTTTAATGTCGGCTGCTAGAATTTTTGCACCCCGTATTCGATGAGGTATATAATAATCTACATTTCATGTGAGTTTCAGCACATTTAAAGCAAATGGGAAATTAGTAACAAATGTATTAACCCCCACTCCCTTCTAAATACTCTGGACGTTATATGCACCAAAAGTTTAAGTTTGTTCTGGACATTGGTTGATATGCGCTCAAATAAAACCGTTTTATTGTCAGCTGCTTGAAATTGTGCACCCCGTATTGGGTGAGGTATATAATAATCTACATTTTATGTGATTTTTAGCAAATTTCAGGCAAATGGGAAGTAGCGGCGACTGTATTAAAGTCCGAAACCCCCTCACCGATATACTCTACATGTTATGCCCTATACGTTTAGGTTTGTTCTGCCACATTGGTTGATATGCGCTCAAATAAAACCTTTTTAATGTCGGTTGCTAGAATTTTTACACAACGTATTCGATGAGGTATATAATAATCTACATTTCATGTGAGTTTCAGCACATTTAAAGCAAATGGGAAATCAGCAACGAATGTATTAACCCCCACCCCCTTCTATATACTCTGGACGTTATATGCACCAAAAGTTAACGTTTGTTCTGGACATTGGTTGATATGCGCTTAAATAAGACCTTTTTAATGTCGGTTGCTAGAATTTTTACACCACGTATTCGATGAGGTACATAATAATTTACATTTCATGTGAGTTTCAGCACATTTAAAGCAAATGGGAAATCAGCAACGAATGTATTAACCCCACCCCTTCTATATACTCTGGACGTTATATGCGCTATACGGTTTATGTTTGTTCTGCCACATTGGTTGATATAAGCTCAAATAAGACCTTTTAAAGTCGGCTGCTAGAAATTTTGCTCCCCGTATTCGATGAGGTATATAAACATCTACATTTCATGTGAGTTTAAGCACATTTAAAGCAAATGGTAAATTAGCAACGAATGTATTAACCCCCACCCCTTTCTATATACTCTGGACGTTATATGCACCAAAAGTTTAAGTTTGTTCTGGTCATTGGTTGATACGCTGTCAAACAAAACCTTTTTATTGTCGGCTGCTAGATTTTTTGCACCCCGTATTCGATGAGGTACATAATAATCTACATTCCATGTGAGTTTCAGCACATTTAAGGTCAATGGGAAATAGCGGCGACTGTATTAAAGCCCTAAACCCCCTTCACCGATATTTCTCTACATGTTATGCGCTATACAATAAGGTTTGTTCTGCCACGTTGGTTGATATGCGCTTAAATAAGACCTTTTTATTGTCAGCTGCTAGAATTTTCTGCTAGATTTTTTGCACCCCGTATTCGATGAGGTATATAATAATCTACATTTCATGTGAGTTTCAGCACATTTAAAGCAAATGGGAAATCAGCAACGAATGTATTAACCCCCACCCCCTTCTAAATACTCTGGACGTTATATGCACCAAAAGTTTAAGTTTGTTCTGGACATTGGTTGATATGCGCTCAAATAAAACCTTTTTATTGTCGGCTGCTGGAATTTTTCCACCCCGTATTCGATGATGTATATAATAATCTACATTTCATGTGGGTTTCAGCACATTTAAAGCAAATGGGAAATCAGCAACGAATGTATTAACCCCCATCCCCTTTTATATACTCTAGACGTTATATGCGCCAAACGTTTAGGTTTGTTCTGGACATTGGTTGATATGCGCTCAAATAAGACCTTTTTTGTCAGCTGCTAAAATGTTTGCACCCCGTATTCGGTGAGGTATATAATAATCTACATTTCATATGATTTTCAGCAAATTAAGGCAAATGGGAAATCAGCAACGATTGTATTAACCCCCACCCCCTTCTAAATACTCTAGACGTGATATGCACCAAACGTTTACGTTTGTTCTGGACATGCGTTGATATGCGCTCAAATAAAACCTCTTTAATGTCGGCTGCTAGAATTTTGCACCCCGTATTCGATGAGGTATATAATAATCTACATTTCATGTGA
This sequence comes from Strongylocentrotus purpuratus, assembly GCF_000002235.5. Lineage (NCBI taxonomy): Eukaryota > Metazoa > Echinodermata > Echinoidea > Camarodonta > Strongylocentrotidae > Strongylocentrotus > Strongylocentrotus purpuratus. The sequence goes on along the minus strand of NW_022145601.1, from coordinate 28,983,357 downwards.
GTTTCAGCACATTTAAAGCAAATGGGAAATTAGTAACAAATGTATTAACCCCCACTCCCTTCTAAATACTCTGGACGTTATATGCACCAAAAGTTTAAGTTTGTTCTGGACATTGGTTGATATGCGCTCAAATAAAACCGTTTTATTGTCAGCTGCTTGAAATTGTGCACCCCGTATTGGGTGAGGTATATAATAATCTACATTTTATGTGATTTTTAGCAAATTTCAGGCAAATGGGAAGTAGCGGCGACTGTATTAAAGTCCGAAACCCCCTCACCGATATACTCTACATGTTATGCCCTATACGTTTAGGTTTGTTCTGCCACATTGGTTGATATGCGCTCAAATAAACCTTTTTAATGTCGGTTGCTAGAATTTTTACACAACGTATTCGATGAGGTATATAATAATCTACATTTCATGTGAGTTTCAGCACATTTAAAGCAAATGGGAAATCAGCAACGAATGTATTAACCCCCACCCCCTTCTATATACTCTGGACGTTATATGCACCAAAAGTTAACGTTTGTTCTGGACATTGGTTGATATGCGGTCAAATAAAACCTTTTTAATGTCGGCTGCTAGAATTTGTGCACCCCATATTCGATGAGGTATATCATAATCTACATTTCATGTGAGTTTCAGCACATTTAAAGCAAATGGGAAATCAGCAACGAATGTATTAACCCCCATTCCCTTTTATACTCTAGACGTTATATGCGCCAAACGTTGAGGTTTGTTATTGACATTGGTTGATATGCGCTCAAATAAAACCTTTTATTGTCAGCTGCTTGAAGTTTTGCACCCCGTTTTGGGTGAGGTATATAATAATCTACATTTTATGTGATTTTTAGCAAAATTAAGGCAAATGGGAAAGAGCGGCGACTGTATTAAAGCCCGAAACCCCCTTCACTGATATACTCTACATGTTACGCGCTATAAATTAAAGTTTGTTCTGCCACATTGGTTGATAGGCGTTCAAACAAGACCTTTTTAAGTCGGCTGCTAGAATTTTCGAACCCCGTATTCGATGAGGTATATAATAAGCTACATTTCATGTGAGTTAAGCACATTTAAAGCAAATGGGAAATTAGAAACGAATGTATTAACCCTCACCCCTTCTATATACTCTGGACGTTATATGCGCCATACGGTTTATGTTTGTTCTGCCACATTCGTTGATATGCGCTCAAATAAAACCTTTTTAATGTCGGCTGATAGAAATTTTCCACCCCGTATTCGATGAGGTATATAATCATCTACATTTCATGTGAGTTTAAGCACATTTAAAGCAAATGGGAAATCAGCAACGAATGTATTAACCCCCACCCCCTTCTAAATACTCTGGACGTTATATGCACCAAAAGTTTAAGTTTGTTCTGGACATTGGTTGATATGCGCTCAAATAAAATCTTTTTATTGTCGGCTGCTGGAATTTTTCCACCCCGTATTCGATGATGTATATAATAATCTACATTTCATGGGAGTTTAAGCACATTTAAAGCAAATGGGAAATTAGCAACAAATGTATTAACCCCTACCCCTTCTATATACTCTGGAAGTTATATGCACCAAAAGTTTAAGTTTGTTCCGGACATTGGTTGATATGCGCTCAAATAAGACCTTTTCAATGTCGGTTGCTAGATTTTTTACACCACGTATTCGATGAGGTATATAAAAATTGACATTTCATGTGAGTTTAAGCACATTTAAAGCAAATGGGAAATCAGCAACGAATGTATTAACCCCCACCCCCTTCTAAATACTCTGGACGTTATATGCACCAAAAGTTTAAGTTTGTTCTGCCACATTGGTTGATATGCGCTTAAATAAGACCTTTTTAATGTCGGTTGCTAGAATTTTTACACCACGTATTCGATGAGGTACATAATAATTTACATTTCATGTGAGTTTCAGCACATTTAAAGCAAATGGGAAATCAGCAACGAATGTATTAACCCCCACCCCCTTCTATATACTCTGGACGTTATATGCGCTATACGGTTTATGTTTGTTCTGCCACATTGGTTGATATAAGCTCAAATAAGACCTTTTAAAGTCGGCTGCTAGAAATTTTGCTCCCCGTATTCGATGAGGTATATAAACATCTACATTTCATGTGAGTTTAAGCACATTTAAAGCAAATGGTAAATTAGCAACGAATGTATTAACCCCCACCCCTTTCTATATACTCTGGACGTTATATGCACCAAAAGTTTAAGTTTGTTCTGGTCATTGGTTGATACGCTGTCAAACAAAACCTTTTTATTGTCGGCTGCTAGATTTTTTGCACCCCGTATTCGATGAGGTACATAATAATCTACATTCCATGTGAGTTTCAGCACATTTAAGGTCAATGGGAAATAGCGGCGACTGTATTAAAGCCCTAAACCCCCTTCACCGATATTTCTCTACATGTTATGCGCTATACATTAAGGTTTGTTCTGCCACGTTGGTTGATATGCGCTTAAATAAGACCTTTTTATTGTCAGCTGCTAGAATTTTCTGCTAGATTTTTTGCACCCCGTATTCGATGAGGTATATAATAATCTACATTTCATGTGAGTTTCAGCACATTTAAAGCAAATGGGAAATCAGCAACGAATGTATTAACCCCCACCCCCTTCTAAATACTCTGGACGTTATATGCACCAAAAGTTTAAGTTTGTTCTGGACATTGGTTGATATGCGCTCAAATAAAACCTTTTTATTGTCGGCTGCTGGAATTTTTCCACCCCGTATTCGATGATGTATATAATAATCTACATTTCATGGGAGTTTAAGCACATTTAAAGCAAATGGGAAATTAGCACATTATGTATTAACCCCACCCCCTTCTAAATACTCTGGACGTTATATGCACCAAAAGTTTAAGTTTGTTCTGGACAATGGTTGATATGCGCTCAAATAAAACCTTTTTAATGTCGGCTGCTAGATTTTTTGCACCCCGTATTCGATGAGGTACATAATAATCATGTGAGTTTCAGCACATTTAAGGCCAATGGGAAATAGCGGCGACTGTATTAAAGCCCGAAACCCCCTTCACTGATATACTCTACATTTTATGCGCTATACATTAAGGTTTGTTCTGCCACATTGGTTGATATGCGCTTAAATAAGACCTTTTTATTGTCAGCTGCTAGAATTTTCTGCTAGATGCTTTGCACCCCGTATTCGATGAGGTATATAATAATCTACATTTCATGTGAGTTTTAGCACATTTAAAGCAAATGGGAAATCAGCAACAAATGTATTAACCCCCATCCCCTTCTGTATACTCTGGACGTTATATGCGCCAAACGTTTAGGTTTGTTCTGGACATTGGTTGATATGCGCTCAAATAAGACCTTTTTAAAGTTGGCTGCTAGAATTTTTGCACCGTGTATTCGATGAGGTATATAATAATCTACATTTCATGTGAGTTTCAGCACATTAAATGCAAATGGAAAATCAGCAACGAATGTATTAACCCTCATCCTCTTTTATATACTATAGACGTTATATGCGCCAAACGTTTAGGTTTGTTCTGGACATTGGTTGATATGCGCTCAAATAAGACCTTTTTATTGTCAGCTGCTTAAATTTTTGCACCCCGTATTGGGTGAGGTATATAATAATCTACATTTCATGTGATTTTCAGCAAAATTAAGGCAAATTGGAAATAGCGGCGACTGTATTAAAGCCCGAACCCCCCGTCACCGATATACTCTACAATCTACATGTAATGCGCTATACATCAAGGTTTGTTCTGCCACATTGGTTGATAGGCGCTCAAATGAGACCTTTTTAAAGTCGGCTGCTAGAATTTTTGCAACCCGTTTAATGTGAGGTATATAATAATCTACATTTCATGTGATTTTCAGCAAAATTAAGGCAAATGGGAAATAGCGGCGACTGTATTAAAGCCCGAAACCCCCTCACCGATATACTCTACATGTTATGCGCTATACGTTTAGGTTTGTTCTGCCACATTGGTTGATATGCGCTCAAATAAAACCTTTTTAATGTCGGTTGCTAGAATTTTTACACCACGTATTCGATGAGGTATACACTAATCGACATTTCATGTGATTTTCAGCACATTTAAAGCAAATGGGAAATTAGCACATTATGTATTAACCCCACCCCCTTCTAAATACTCTGGACGTTATATGCACCAAAAGTTTAAGTTTGTTCTGGACAATGGTTGATATGCGCTCAAATAAAACCTTTTTAATGTCGGCTCCTAGATTTTTTGCACCCCGTATTCGATGAGGTACATAATAATCATGTGAGTTTCAGCACATTTAAGGCCAATGGGAAATAGCGGCGACTGTATTAAAGCCCGAAACCCCCTTCACCGATATACTCTACATTTTATGCGCTATACATTAAGGTTTGTTCTGCCACATTGGTTGATATGCGCTTAAATAAGACCTTTTTATTGTCAGCTGCTAGAATTTTCTGCTAGATGCTTTGCACCCCGTATTCGATGAGGTATATAATAATCTACATTTCATGTGAGTTTTAGCACATTTAAAGCAAATGGGAAATCAGCAACAAATGTATTAACCCCCATCCCCTTCTGTATACTCTGGACGTTATATGCGCCAAACGTTTAGGTTTGTTCTGGACATTGGTTGATATGCGCTCAAATAAGACATTTTTATTGTCAGCTGCTAGAATTTTTGCACCCCGTATTGGGTGAGGTACATAATAATCTACATTTCATGTGATTTTCAGCAAAATTAAGGTAAATGGGAAATAGCGGCGACTGTATTAAATCCCGAAACCCCCTTCACCGATATACTCTACATGTTATGCGCTATACTTTAAGGTTTGTTCTGCCACATTGGTTGATATGCGCTCAAATATGACCTTTTTAAAGTCGGCTGCTAGAATGTTTGCACCCCGTATTCGATGAGGTATATAATAATCTACATTTCATGTGTGTTTCAGCACATTTAATGCAAATGGGAAATCAGCAACGAATGTATTAACCCCCACCCCCTTCTATATACTCTGGACGTTATATGCACCAAAAGTTTAAGTTTGTTCTGGACATTGGTTGATATGCGCTCATATAAAACCTTTTTATTGTCGGCTGCTAGAATTTTAGCACCCCGTATTCGATGAGGTATATAAAAATCGACATTTCATGTGAGTTTCAGCACATTTAAAGCAAATGGGAAATTAGCAACAAATGTATTAACCCCCACCCCTTTCTAAATACTCTGGACGTTATATGCACCAAACGTTTAGGTTTGTTCTGGACATAGGTTGATATGCGCTCAAATAAGACCTTTTTATTGTCAGCTGCTAGAATTTTTGCACCCCGTACTGGGTGAGGTATATAATAATCTACATTTCATGTGATTTTAAGCAACATTAAGGCAAATGGGAAATAGCGGCGACTGTATTAAAGCCCGAAACCCCCTTTTAATACCGATATACTCTACATGTTATGCGCTATACATTAAGGTTTGTTCTGCCACATTGGTTGATATGCGCTCAAATAAGACATTTTTAAAGTCTGCTGCTAGAATGTTTGCACCCCGTATTCGATGAGGTATATAATAATCTACATTTCATGTGAGTTTCAGCACATTTAATGCAAATGGGAAATCAGCAACGAATGTATTAACCCCCACCCCCTTCTATATACTCTGGACGTTACATGCACCAAAATTTTAAGTTTGTTCTGGACATTGGTTGATATGCGCTCAAATAAAACCTTTTTATTGTCGGCTGCTAGAATTTTTGCACCCCGTATTCGATGAGGTATATAATAATCGACATTTCATGTGAGTTTCAGCACATTTAAAGCAAATGGGAAATTAGCAACAAATGTATTAACCCCCACCCCTTTCTAAATACTCTGGACGTTATATGCACCAAACGTTTAGGTTTGTTCTGGACATAGGTTGATGTGCGCTCAAATAAGACCTTTTTATTGTCAGCTGCTAGAATTTTTGCACCCCGTATTGGGTGAGGTATTTAATAATCTACATTTCATGTGATTTTAAGCAACATTAAGGCAAATGGGAAATAGCGGCGACTGTATTAAAGCCCGAAACCCCTTTACCGATATACTCTACATGTTATGCGCTATACATTAAGGTTTGTTCTGCCACATTGGTTGATATGCGCTCAAATAAGACATTTTTAAAGTCTGCTGCTAGAATGTTTGCACCCCGTATTCGATGAGGTATATAATAATCTACATTTCATGTGAGTTTCAGCACATTTAATGCAAATGGGAAATCAGCAACGAATGTATTAACCCCCACCCACTTCTATATACTCTGGACGTTATATGCACCAAAAGTTTAAGTTTGTTCTGGACATTGGTTGATATGCACTCAAATAAAACCTTTTTATTGTCGGCTGCTAGAATTTTTGCACCATGTATTCGATGAGGTATATAATAATCTACATTTCATCTGAGTTTAAGCACATTTAAAGCAAATGGGAAATTAGCAACGAATGTATTAAGCCCTACTCTGGACGTTATATGCACCAAAAGTTTAAGTTTGTTCTGGACATTGGTTGATATGCGCTCAAATATTAGACCTTTTTAATGTCGGCTGCTAGAATTTTTGCACCCCGTATTCGATGAGGTATATATTATAGTATTAATGACTGCTTTGAGAGAAATAGTTGTTTTTATACGCTTAAGGGAAGGTTAGAATTGTGCTATTACCCGAGGCGTGCCGAGGGGAATAGCCCAATTGTAACCTTCCCGAGAGCGTATAAAAACAACTATTTCTCGAATATTAAAGCAGTCATTAATACTTTTATATGCCGAAAAAAAAGAAAAGAAAAAAAAAATTGTCGAAGATGGGATTCGAACTCTTGGGTACTAAATGTGATGTTGCTAAAGTCAGCGCATTAATCCGCTCGGCCAGCGCGCTCTGTCACCATGCACAGTAGTTTGCTTTAATATATACATTAAAATGAATTGAAAACGGCTTCGCGTGGTCGATGCTTCGCCGCTGCTCCATTAAACGGGCCCTTCTTTTACTTTTGCAATGCATATTGGCACGAACTTAGATCAAGATCTATCGGCAAATGTTGTTTTTTTGTTTTTGGAAGTTTATTTTCGTCTTCATGTCAACAATGCAAGATAAAATTGTCGGTAAGATCGATCGAGATTCAATTGTATTGAAATTACCGACCAATTCTTCGCACACGTACGGTATCCTCGATCGCTCAGACCTTTTTTAACATGTAAACCTATGGGGTAACCATGGAGACTGACCTATTTTCCCAATAACCATGGTTATTGGGATTTTGAACTGTTTTTTAACCATGGTTACCGGGAATTTTCGGGAACAGTTAAAGTTTATGAATGCAATTTCGACCAATCAGATTGCTGGATTACTTAAGTGAGGTATATAATAATCTACATTTTATGTGAGTTTCAGCACATTTAAAGCAAATGGGAAATCAGCAACGAATGTATTAACCCCCATCCCCTTTTATATACTCTAGACGTTATATGCGCCAAACGTTTAGGTTTGTTCTGGACATTGGTTGATATGCACTCAAATAAGACCTTTTGAAAGTCGGCTGCTAGAATGTTTGCACCCCGTATTCGATGAGGTATATAATAATCTACATTTCATGTTATGTTTAAGCACATTTAAAGCAAATGGGAAAGTAGCAACGAATGTATTAACCCCTACCCCTTCTATATACAAATGGATGTTATATGCACCAAAAGTTTAAGTTTGTTCTCGACATTGGTTGATATGCGCTCAAATAAGACCTTTTAAAAGTCGGCTGCTAGAATTTTTGCACCCCGTATTTGATGAGGTATATAATAATCTACATTTCATGCGAGTTTCAGCACATTTAAAGCAAATGGGAAATCAGCAACGAATGTATTAACTTCCATCCCCTTTTATATACTCTAGACGTTATATGCGCCAAACGTTTAGGTTTGTTCTGGACATTGGTTGATATGCGCTCAAATAAGACCTTTTTTGTCAGCTGCTAAAATGTTTGCACCCCGTATTCGGTGAGGTATATAATAATCTACATTTCATATGATTTTCAGCAAAATTAAGGCAAATGGGAAATCAGCAACGATTGTATTAACCCCCACCCCCTTCTAAATACTCTAGACGTGATATGCACCAAACGTTTAGGTTTGTTCTGGACATGCGTTGATATGCGCTCAAATAAAACCTCTTTAATGTCGGCTGCTAGAATTTTTGCACCCCGTATTCGATGAGGTATATAATAATCTACATTTCATGTGAGTTTCAGCACATTTAAAGCAAATGGGAAATTAGTAACAAATGTATTAACCCCCACTCCCTTCTAAATACTCTGGACGTTATATGCACCAAAAGTTTAAGTTTGTTCTGGACATTGGTTGATATGCGCTCAAATAAAACCTTTTTAATGTCGGCTGCTAGATTTTTTGCACCCCGTATTCGATGAGGTATATAATAATCTACATTTTATGTGAGTTTCAGCACATTTAAAGCAAATGGGAAATCAGCAACGAATGTATTAACCCCCATCCCCTTCAATATACTCTGGACGTTATATGCGCCAAACGTTTAGGTTTGTTCTGTTCGGTGGAAGGGTGGAATAACTGGTGCATATCGAGAAGAACAAAATAATGAAATGCGAGTGAATTGCTTACAGTTGCTTTCCTGCGTTATCGAGGTTGAATTTCCCTTTTAAGCTTCCGTTATACTGTGGGTATAGACCATAAAGCTATATCTTATTATATAGCTGTACATGGTATAGACCTACTTTGTACTGTGCGTAGTATCAACTCACCTCTCAACTCGCAAATTGGTAAGGTATAACATTCCACTTCATTTCTTATGGTGGTGGTGGTTATTTTACCTGACTGCTAAGAAAGCATAAATGCTTGTTAGTAAGCAACCAGAGGACCGGTGGCTTTAGGTCCTCTCCGAGAGACCTGGTAATGAGGATTCATGCCTAATTATACCAAAGGGATTACGAGACCACTGCTCTACCAACTGAGCTATTGCGCCTCCTTGCTTTGCTGTTAGCAAACGTGTTTCCTAGTCTAAAGTTCATTTTGGAGCTGCTTGTCTGGTAGACTTGTTTGTCCATCCATAGCCTACATTTTTACACCATAGAAACTAGAATTTTGTAGTGTAATTGAACAAGCGAACGAAAGAAGAAAATGTTCATTATTTGTCACGTTTTAGGATCAGTATAGGTAAGTTATATTGTTTTTGTTTTGTGATGGAGATTATGATAAATTGCTCACGAATGTCACTTCAAAACCATTGACTAATACTGCAATAGGCCATGTTCGTAGTGTAACCAAATTTATACATAAGTGCCTTGATACAAATTATTTCATTCACCTGTTACGAATAATTATATTTTAACAGTCAGAAACGCAAATTGCATCCACGACGTGTTGTTAGGTAGGGCAAGCCATAATGTTTGTCTTACCTAGCTAGTAACAACTATGCATTTTGAATTCTTACTATTGAGATACGTCACACAAACGTATGCATTAGATAGACCAGTTCACGGTTAGCACATTACTGCAATGACCCCGAATATCCACCACTTTGTACATTTTGGAATAATCACTCCTACAGCGATGTAGCTAGTACTATACAAATAGCCTTTGTTCCCCTTTTTCAAAGAATACTTCCACCTGTGTATAATGGAGTACACTGAATGTGCATGAATGAATAATGATTACATACGTTTCATGAGCACGTATCCAGTATTTTGTCTCCGCGTATTTCAAAATTTGTTCTGCAATGCAGAATGACCTTTATCTGCTCATGCTCAGACAACGTACAACCATAATCACTGAAATAGCCTATTGTGTGTGAAACTGCACAGAATTATCTGTGCTAGAATATAGGGTTGCAGAGGCGAACCATATATCAGGATATACTGTGAGTGATGCGTGTTTATTTAACAACTCATAATAGGGACTTTTAGATTCGCACGAAGACAATAGGTCTATGCTACGCTCGACGTCCTTATTAAGCACTACCTTGAATGGACGTCACACGTATTAGGCCACGCAAATCTAAAAGTCCCTAATAACAAAGTCCAACTACATGTAATACACGTACATCGCCTGCACTCCATTACCCTCCAACCTCAGGATTTTATAACATATTTACTACTTCGAATGCGATAAACTCGCTGATCTCCGAAAAGCGGAGGGACAACAGAGAGAGAGTTAGGCACCGTTTGATCCTCGTAGAATTATAGGGAATTCAATCCTGTTCAATTCAATTCAATTCAATGATATGATAGCTCTTTTTTCAACAATGCATTGCAGCCGTAGGCAGAATTGTGCATGTTACAATATAATTTCTCACAAATATTTGCATATCGCATTGCATCAATAGGAATGAAGAAAGGAATTTACAAATCGTTTTATTTCTTATTTTCGTCGACCCCGCCCCTCCCTTCTTATATGTTGGCATTTATATTATAGGCCTATTCTTTACTAAGGTATACCCAACATAATATTGGTGGATTTTATACCTTCATCCCTGTATTATTATTGTTTTGATTTTTTTTTTTAATTATGCCTGTTATTATTTTTGTTTTTGTTGTAATAATGCGAAAAATGTGAATTGAATTGGACTAAAATCTCCTCGAACGATATAATCCAGATGATGGTTTAACCTAATCGCTGAGTTTCCCTTAAACGCATTCGTATGTTTCTGGTATGTCTAGTGTTATACATCGCATAATAAATTAAGTTCTTATGTGACAAACGGTTGACTTTCGGACCATTCGGAAAACGACATTTCCTTTTGTTTTGACCAACATGACCTACATACAAAGACCATAAAGATTCAAACAAGACTGAGGATAACTAAGGGTTAGTGGCTTACCTGGGCAAAATAGTCCGATATTGCCCTCTGTCCAGGCATACGGAGTGGAACGTATACATGTAGTATACGTACAGCTATGTGAACATTAATTGCCCCACCTTTTTTACATAATTATACATGCATTTTAAGACGACACAACATGTTGTCATGTAGGAATCTTGTAAATTTCTGTAACAGTGGGGTATCCGGTTTCCAAACATTTAGGGGGCACTGGCATCGTTTTGAGGTCATTGTTACTGATTAGGGGAGGGGGCGGGCGGGGCGGGGCGTAGGACAGGGTCATACATTTTCCACGCTTCTCTTCCTTTCTCTCTTCCTTATTTTCCTTTTCTTTCGTCTTCGATTGGGGGGTGGGGAGGCGGGGTGCGTATATTTTCCGTGCCCCTATAGCTACGCCAAGGAGGATCGGAGGGGTTTCGGCTGAAATAAAAAAAAAAAAAAAAAAAGATCTCGACAAATCCGTCAAGAAAAGCACTATCATGTCAAACAGACCCGTCACCACTCTCCGCTTTTTAGCGATTCTTCGTTTTACAGATCATTCTTTGAATATTATTTTGATCATTCGTACTGTGCTAACTAGAAGGTTGAAGTGATACGAATAAATGTGTCGGATGATGACCCCGGAGCAATCGTCACTAGAGGGAGTGGCGTAAAACCAAAACTTTCAAGAAATCAACTCAAGGGCTATTAAATGATCCAACACCCTAATCCCTTGTCATTGGATATCCAGTTTGGATGTTGTCATTGTCACTATGAACATGACGGACAAAGAAAGAGGACAAAATATACAGTTTCTCATTCTACCCTCAACAATTGCTGTGGTAGAGAAAGGAACATCCCTTCACTACTATTGTGTAAAAATGTGTAGAACAGATGAATATGCATGTGAGACCTGTTCTACACATTATATAATAGCAGTGAAGGTATGTTCCTTTGTCTACCACAGCAATTGCAGAGGGTAGATTGAGGAACTGTATATTTTGTCCCCTTTCTTTGTCCGTCATGTTCATAGTGTGTAATGCCTACACATTTAAAAAGGCGAAGAACGAGTACTCTATTGGTCAAATTCTCGAAAGTCTTAACGATCCTACCAACCCTTTATATCTAGAACAATGGCAAGCAACTCCGAGAGGAAACCCGCTTGGGTGTTGGTGACGATTCCGAAGGCTTATCATCCCAGTCTCAAACTGACAGAAGCTATGCATGAGATGTATCAGGTGATACATTGGGAGGAGTTCAGCTCGGCAGTGGACCAGTATGCGGCTAAGGTGGATGCCATGCTTGTGACTCCGTCCGGCACGCCAAAGCTATCCCCCGGACTGCTGGATCGGATGGTCAATTTAAAGGTAACAGTACCCAATCAGCTTCAAAGGCTGGTATTATACTAATTCAGATAAAATAATTGTTATGCAATTATACCAATTTCACTTTGATTACGGATACAGTGCAATACAATAAATCACAACTACTTATAAAGTTCAATTGTAGAAAAAAGAAACTTAAAGGTATTACAAAGTTTCGGAAAATTTAGAAGATTGGCTGGATAGTGATTCTTTACAATTTTGATATATTTGAATGCCCCTGTGGATGTATTATAAGCACTAGAATATTTAGCACCTAAAACACTTTTGCTTTCGAGAATTTACCGGTGCTCCCGGTAAATTTCGATAAATTTCAATCAGCGCTGACGGCCGTACAATGGTAGCTATACGACAATGACATTTTCAGAAATTGTAGTTGTTATCTATAATTTCCAAACGGGAATAGCCAATCGGTCGATTTTAGTCAAGAAACATTATTTTATGGTTAAATTAATATCTTGACCGTGAGAGGGAGCTATACAACATAAAGAGTTTATTATTTACAATTTCATAACGTTAGACTCGATTTCAACCGCGAAAGCGATCACTGAATATTGTAGGATCGCATATGCTTCCAATATGTTCATTTGAACCAAATTCATGACCCCATACCAAAACTTTGTATTACCTTTAAGTATCTTCGGTATGAGCCGGAGTGGATCAGCCTTAATTACCTCGAACATATCTATATAACCATTACTTGATATTTGTCATCGGCTCTTTCCTTTTTATTCAGGCTGTTGTCACTGCGTCCAGTGGCACGGATCACCTTGACCTTGCCCTGCTCCGGAAGTACAACATCAAGGTTTATAATGCGGGAGGTGTGAACAGTGATGCATGTGCTGATATGGTCTTCAATCTACTACTCTCTATTGCAAGGAGAAACACAGAAGGTAGGTCACGGACACTCCAGTAGACGTACGACCCAATAGACCGTCGGCTCATGAGACCGTCTGCCAAATAGAACACCCATGTACACCGAAAGCCCATAAGAACGTCGTCCAAAATGACCACTATCCAAAGAGACCGAAAGCCCAAGAAACCGACAATGTCGATCTACTGAATTTTCTCAAGAGTTGAAAGAAGGCCCACAAGACCAACGTATCGGTCTCCAGTGCCGTCTTCCTAATCATTCATTAGAATTAAGGCCTACGTTTTCTAAATTATTCAGTAATTCCTGTAATCCATTTCTGCTAACTCAACCATGGCAGCGGAACTAACTTACACATTCTAAAGATGATGGTCAGGACTCCTCTACAATTCAAACTCGACAGTTGGGTTTAGGGTTTTGTTCAAAATCGGTTTAACAAAGGAATTTAGTCTGAGGTCGAAGCCCCCCCCCCCCCCCCCAGGGTCGTAGGGACCGCATTCGTGTTCCCAAAATCTCCGGTAAAGGGGCACTTTCACTCAACAAAGTCTGGCCCGTAAGACATAAAAGTCTGGCCCGTATTGACATACACACCGGAGATAGGGAATGCTTTCAAAGGGAGGGAACATATACATACGCATACCCTAAATAACACAGAGTGGGGGGGGGTCTAAGTTTTCCTCTGTTATACGTGATGTAAGACCCAGAGCCGGGTTTAACTGAATTATTAGAATACGGATTGATGAGCTTTTGTTAATACAATATTGCTACTTTTTTTTTCTTTCTCGGGGGTTGTTAATTTTTACTTTGTTTGCTTATGCCACTCCTTCTAATACACTATATGGTCATGATCATTAATAATTACAATTTGATACGTTTTGATGAACTATTCAGTTATCCAGCTAGCTCACCGCTTCGCAGCTCAATCAAAAGTAGTGGTTGAACAAATTATGCAAGTCCTAGGCCATGAAGTGACGAGTTCTACCCTCGGTATCGTAGGTATGGGAAGCATCGGTTACGAGGTCGCACGGAGGGCTGTGGGATTTAAGATGAAAACCCTATACTACAGTCGCAGTAGGAGGTAATGCAGTTATAATTAGACTAAAATTAATAAACTAACCTTACATTGTGTGGTTCTCGATCGCCCTCTACCACCTCCTTGCGCTCGGCAAAATTTGACAACAAATATTCTTTGAGACTTGTTTCAAGGCTGTAGAAAGAGTGGCTTCACTTTGCGGCTTGCTTCGATTTTGAAACATAATCGTGCCTCTGAATTATGAAATAGCTCCTTTATTTTGTTGTTTTTGTAGTCAGAGAACCCTCGATCCTTAACTGGTTCCTAATATTCAGGATTTGGTGGAAGTCATAGTGAGAAGCGGGGCTGACGACTCGTGTCTAAACTTTCCGCCTCTAGAGTTCCCCGAGCGAGCACAATTCTAGCAGTTTAATACATTGTTAACCTGATTTAGTCTGACATTAGAATGTACTTGATGCATAGTTGTACAACCTAATTAATGGAAAGGCACCCCAAAATGCGAGAACCGTTTTTATATGCATGTTTTAGCCTAGACCACAAGCTTCAGTCTCTGATATCGACGGTTAATTGTTCTGCTGAGCAGGCACGTAGCCATAGTTTGATGTTTGGGGGGGGGCACATACATGTAATCGATCGAGGTCAAAAAAGGGGTCTAAAAAAAGTTCAACCGATCTTGGAAATTTTGGGGGGCACCTGGCTCCTCTGACCGCCTCTTTACATATGTATTTGGAATTTTGACAAATGTCAGTTTTATTAAAGAGTGACCCATACTAGACGGTTACTTCTGTCTAGTTCTAGCCTTGATAAACTTTCTGCTATTTTCTAGGACTGCTGCCGAAGAAGACGAAGTAAAGGCCACTTACTGTTCCTCGATGGATGATCTGCTACCTCATGTAGACTTTCTGGTGCTCTCGCTTCCTCTAACGGAAGAAACACGTCATATCATGGGAAAACACCAGTTCAACAAAATGAAATCAAATGCAATCCTCATCAATGTCGCGAGAGGTATGTTATTGTTATCGTTCGTCATCAGCCTGTTGTTATATGCCATTGTTACTTTAAAAGATGTGATTTCTTTAAAGACCGTCATTACTACTGGGCCAGAAGGGATTAGACCACACAGCGAGGTCACTGACAAGTGGCTTTCTCATTAACTCAGCTCTCAACTAACATAAGAAAAAGAGGATCATGGGGGACCAACAGGCACCGATTGGGGAAGTTTTCTATTTAGAGGGAGCAAGTAGCTACAAGTAGGACAGTGGGGCTTTAAAAGACAATATCTCGTGAAACCACTTCCGGAAGATGAATCTCACGCAATAACGATGAAAAACGATTAGCGATTAGGACCTATCATGAAGGGGGGAGAGAATACGAAACCAATTGCAACTGAAATTAACGTGGTTACAGAGGTAGGTAAACTGTTATTTTTCATCATCAATATACTGTTCATAAATGTCATGGTTACTGTGGAAGAGTCTGACATAGTTCTTTGAAGAAAAAAACGACATATCACGGGGGAGAGGACAATTCCAGAAAAATCTTTATTTAATTTTATAAGAGGTAGGTTATCAATACTCAGTGGCGGATACAGTGTTCTCTTGTTAGGGGCATACACAAAACGTTCTTACATTCATTTTCGGATGCGTTTTGAATTAAAACATTACTATTTACAGCATAATTCAAATTCAATTTCATTACCACCAGCTAATATCTTTAAGATAGTATCTCTCACAATGCATTCTGTGACAAGCCCACTCCTCATTAAAAAATCGATCCTTTTTCACTTTTACCTGAATTTAGGAGAGTTGGTCGACCATGATGACCTCACAGACGCACTTCGGAGCGGTACCATCGCCGGAGCAGGCCTCGACTTGACCGAACCTTACCCGTTGCCTTCGGGTCATCCCCTGCTGAAGATGCCCAATGTCATCATCACTCCGCATTGCAGTGCTCTCACGGTGGACATGGGCAAAAAAATGATGCAAAGAATGATGGACAATCTTTCAGAAGCAATCCCCAAGGATTAAGCCTCAGTTATATGTTTAGTTCAGTATTTGCCGTTACATGAATAAATGAAGCACAACCATTTTGAAACGTATTTTATTTAGTTTTGTATTGTATTTGTAATGTATTGATGATATAACTATTCTTAAATTCAGAATATGAAATTAAGTCTCTAAAATCAAATCTCCAACCCTGGACTGACGCCCCTGAAATTCCAAGATTTTTTCTTTTTTTTTTAATTCAGAAGTAGAAAAAACAAAACAAACAGGCTAATTGGTAATATATTTTTATTTTCTGGCAGACCACTATAAATTAAATCACAACCCCTCGAATGACGCCCGTGAGAGTCAATGATTAATATATTATTCTTAAATACAGAATGCGAAATAGAGTTGAGGCATTTTGCCATTCGTGATCATACAAGGAGGGGCACTCACAGGAGCGTCGCCCTCTATATATTAAATCCTTTCAGTGGACGACCAACATTTCCAATATTCTGTACTTGGACAAAAACGAAAAAGAAAAAAGAAAAATTTAATAGAAGAAGAAAGAAACTTAAAGCGGGACTGTACTACTTGTAGCTACTAATTGCACCCTCTACAAGCTGTAGAGCTCTTTTTGAAGAAAAAAATGTTAAAGAAAAAAGAATAGTGACCTGCCAGTGTCGCAATACGGAGGCACCGCTCCCTGGACCCCACCAAGGACCCTAAGTTGGTGCCTTGGATGCTCATCTGACCGTTATTAAATACCTAAAACCCCTGATTTTCCGGTGGCTCTGAATGAACATGAATACTCCGACCGTCACACCCAACTGCAACTGAATGGTGATTAGTCAGTCTCTTGGACCATAAAGTATTCACAATGTAGGGGTATGATATACCAATGTCGACAAATGACATATTGAGGTTTTCCATGTAGCTGTCCTCTTTGTTACCAGAAATTTCCCTATTTTTGCCCCCCCCCCCCCTCCCCCCCCCCCCCCTACTTTGGAAGACGCTTCAAAGCCCATGGACGACATTATGATAGTTTTAAAAGCATTCGAACTTAAATACACATTTGGAGAAGAAAAAACCGTATATGCCGGTTCTAGTTCTAATTTCAATCGTAAACAGTAACACTCAGACAAAATCTTTCGGCACGCGACCTATGAGAGGAAAGAACAGGTTTTGATGTAGGCCATTATTTAGTTAAAATGTCCTTCGACAGTCTTAAAAGCAGTTGAAAACGCACTTTGGCCATTGATTGTATGTATTGTGCGGATAAGCCCTCCCTTTGAAAGCACCCCCCCCCCCCCCCTATCTCCGGTGTGAAAGTCAATACAGGCCGGACTTTGTCGCGCGAAAAAGTACCCCTTTACCGGAGATTTTAGGAACATGCATGTCTCTCCGACTCTGAATAATAAGAACCGGCCAAAAAGTTTCAGCATATGACATAATCATATGAGAGTAAAGAACAGGTTTTCAGCTTTAAAATGATGCAGGTCATTATTTAGTTTAAATGTTATAAGATATAATTTAAAAAACATCAACATCTCATATCTTAGGTACCTAATCCTGTTGCCGTTACCGTCAGCCGACACATGCAAACATTTTCTTTTTCATTTTCGATTGTACGATTCGGAGACACTATAGCCCTTTTTATTGGTGGTTAGCTCCTCCTTGGCACTTTGGTCAAAAGGGGATAAAAATTTCCGGTTTTGGCATTTGGTCAAAGGGGATAAAAATTTCTGGTTTTGGCATTTGGTCAAAGGGGATACAAATTTCCGGTTTGGCACTTTGGTCAAAGGGGATAAATATTTCCGGTTTGGCTATTGGCTCACACAAGTGGAGTAAATTGTATATGTGTCATTCATATGTAATTTAT
Source organism: Strongylocentrotus purpuratus (assembly GCF_000002235.5). Classification (NCBI taxonomy): domain Eukaryota; kingdom Metazoa; phylum Echinodermata; class Echinoidea; order Camarodonta; family Strongylocentrotidae; genus Strongylocentrotus; species Strongylocentrotus purpuratus. The sequence continues at coordinate 28,965,372 of NW_022145601.1, read as the reverse complement.
TATTTGTACTTATTTATTTATATCTGTAATGTATGAAGATGTCCAGATTTTGGCATTTGGTCAAAAGGGGATAAAAATGTTCGGTTTTCAAGACATGGTATTGCTATTGGCTGACTCAATCAATTGTATATGTATCGTCATATGTTTTTCATTATTTGTATATATCTATATTCGTAAATATTTGAAAATGTCCAGATTTGGGCATTTGGTTAAAAGGGGATGAAATTTTCCAGTTTCATGACATGGTTTTGCTATTGCCTTACACAAATGGATTGTATATGAATCATAGACATGTATTTCATTATTTGTACTTATGTTTGTAAATAATGAATATTCATTTTTGTAAAAGAAAGATATTACTTGATTTGTCTTTGATTATATGAATATTTTGTACAGTTATTATTTGTTTATTTTTGTTAGTAATAAAATTTTCTCTGCATACATTTATTTTGTAGATTTCTTTCATTAAATTGTGGCTGTGATTGTACTATATGATTCTGACAGATGAATCAATTAATAAGTGAGAATGATTATGTACAGTATAAATAGAGATAGAGAGAGAGAGAGAGGAAGAGAGAATTAAAGAGAATTGGCGCTTGGAATGAGATGAAAATGAACATTCAGTAATTAATTGGCAAAAGTGTTTTAAATAAATCATGTTACATGCAAAATATTGTCAGAGACACATAGTTTTTCCAAAGTACACTAGTATAGGAAAACAGTAATAATTTACCAGTAAATGAGCATAAAATTGCGTCACTTAATCTGGATTTATCAACATTCCTAGACCTACATACCAAAGCTTTTAAAAAATCTGATTTCCTTTGAAATAATTTATTGGTCTTATTGGTCTTCAAGGAGTGATTCAGAGTCTATGAATAGGTAAAAGCAATCTAGGGGAATTGGGTTATCTCTCATTTCAAATTCAGCCACTGTATAGCAAAGGAGTAAAGGAGGCGGGGCGGGGCGTAGTGAGGGGGGGGCGCTATTCCTGTCTATGGTGAGTGCTAGCTAGTATATAGCTATTATAGAATACGGAATGCTAAGGCTTTCGGCTTTTTTATGGGAGCACTAAAAACCGTCATGATGAGGGGACGTGGGCCGGCCATACCCATATTGCCTTATCTCCTGGCAACCGAATTAAATAATGGGGGGGGGAGCTATTGCATGGGAGTGGTGGTGAAAATATTTCCGCATCCCCACGCGCATGATGATAATAGGGATGAGCGGCTTCTTGGTGGACTGAATGGGGCAGAGTTTTAAAGCAAAATTTGTTATTATGATGTAATGAAACATGATCCAAACACTGTGAACATGAATGATATTACGTAATATGGTTTTTATATTGTAATTACCCTTATCTCTAATTTTAAAAAAAAATAATAATAATTTTTAAAATTTAGAGATATCTCTAATTTTCCCTCCCCTCTACCCCCACCCTCTCTCTCTCTCTCTCTCTCATCCTGGTTTCCCCCTTTCTCCGTGTTACCCTTTTCTTTCCTTCTTCTCCCTCAAGTATCTTATGAAACGGGCATCTTGTTTGAAATTGTGTGTATGCAAGGATTTAAAAGTGCTATTAAATCAGCAGAGTCGTAAAGGCTTTTGAAAAAGCAACAATGGCCGTATCCATCAATCTTTGTAATGTGCAAACAATATACAGTCCTTATAGCCCCACGTCTCTGGAACAAAATCCCCTCGTTTTTTAAAGTAGATATTCATTGATTTTAAAATCTAACTTTATTTTCATCATTGCAAAGTTGAAACTTTGATTCGACAAGGTTATCAAAATTCAATGCTTGGAAACATTCGAAGTAATGATTATTATACATTACAAAACGCTTAAATACAGGCCCGACATAGCACCTGAAGAGCTCTCTGAACGCTGCTGAGATGTGTGAGATCAGAGTGTGGACATGATTTGCACATTCAGACGATGTCCCATGACATCTCACACATTTTCAGTGCCTGTGTTTTCATCTTCTCTTGAGTTCTTTCTCTTACTTCACTACCGTCAGGCTATATGTATAATCTATTGCCTCACTCTAAACCCCGCGCATGGTTTTATTTTGATGACAAATGCAGCGATACAAAAATAAAGGAATCTGTCGCTTGTAAACAAAATAAGACGCCATTGTATATTCAGCTGCACACACCGCGGTATGCTCGGCGTTTCAAGAGGGAACAAATGCCGTCCTTAATATCATTCCGGGGGCTTTTCAATTGGAAAGTCTGGTTTCTTTGATTAATAATTAACCTCTATCCTGTGTATTTACAAGCAAACAATTTCAGTTATCAGAATCGGGTCATATCCCCTTTTGAATGGTTTGACATGCCATTACATTTATATACACTAAACCCATTATAATGTGACAAATAATAGCTTTGCAATTATGTTCATTCTTTATGGGATGTCGTCTGCTTGGGCAGTATTGGTCCATATAGTGACGTCATTAAAACATCGTTATTTTTCCGGCGAATCTCTCGTATATCCGAGCTGCTATGGAGGTGGTTGTATTTTTTTTTATAAATCACCCGATATGTAGTTGACCTAAAACTTGTACGATGGCCATCTGTTAGCTAACCAGTTTCTAGTGATATATATTAGTTGACATATTTGTGTTTTTCTTTGAATTTCACCTTTAAGAGATAGTACTTCACTAGATTTCTTCGAGAAAAAAATGAAAACATACCTGTACAACTATTCCAAAAATTGTTGATAGACCGAGCCTTGTATCCTTTGGAAAAGGCGCTCTATAAATCCAATTATTATTATTATTATTATGATACGTCACCCGAGTATGATTTCTATGGGACACAAAACAGTTTACTTAGAGGTGTCCTGGTCGAGTGCATATGTCACCGGACTGTGGATCACAAGGTCCACAGTTCAAGTCCCGCCGCGGCACTAATGTCCTTTGGCAAGACATTGATCTTCATTTGCCACTCTCCACCCAGGTGTTAAAATGGGTACCCGGTAGGATGCGAAAGCTAATGTGGTTTGATTAGCAATGGCGCTTGTAAAATGGCGACTGGCTGGAATGCTCCCCAGGGAGTGGAGAATGTGCATACATTGTGTGCGGGTATTTATAGCCTGAATCCGATGACCGGGGTAATAATATGTCCCGGGCCTCGAAACAAAGTATTAGGCGCATTATAAATGTGAGCTATTATTATTATTATTATTACGTAAATCTCCCTTGAGAAATTTCTCGAAAGCCCTTGAGACCATGTCTAACCTCCTATTTTATCCCAATCAACATTTGATATCGGTTTGTAATTGCAATTTATCACCAATTGTTTTACACCTTATTAAAGTCTTGATATTGGTGAGAATATCAGTTGAAAGTATGACAGATGGTAATAATTTGTTTTCTCTTTACCCCTAATGAATTGTTTATTCAATATTCAAACAATAAAATAATTTCACAAACAATTTAGCAAAACCATGGAACATCAATAATACACATAATATTTGTTCAAATATAACTAAAATCAAATTTGCAGGAATTTTCATACTTTGTACTTTCAAATGTTTATTTACTTTTAGTATGTGAGTCATATCAAATTCAAATCTTTTTTATCATCCTATACTTATTACGAAAAAAAATCATTTTATTAATAGACCAGAATGCAATGGTCATAATCGAATCGATTTCGGCTTGCAAATTCATTTTGAGTAAGAAAATAATATCTAGGCCGATCTCTATTTCAAGATAAAAAGCATGTAAAATTAATTCCTTTAAATACTCAAAGAATGTTTTGTTTGCCTTACATGAAATAAAAGCATGAACAACATCTTCAGTTTCTTTTTTCTTTAAACAAAGGTCATTATCTAGGAGACCCCACTTGAACAGATTTTCCCGAACTGGTAGTATTTCATAATTTTATAACAGCTTAAAATTAAATACTATACAACTTACTACATGTATACTGTTTTTCAATAATTCTGTTTCTGTTTCCTGTCTCTAACTGATTTATGTTTTTGTTTGCTAGCATTTCTCTTTTCTCTTTTCTAAGCTGAGAAATATTTAGTACTTCATCTCCCTCTTCCATCCATCTTTCCTTAGCTCTGATACCAGCTCCTTTAGATTCAACTTTATACATATTTTCCGGCTCTTCTTTTATGACTCTATATCCGATTTCATTATCATTACTTCCACTTTGGTTATCAATACGTTTTTGGTACCACATTAAGCTTCATTTCTAAAAAAAAAAAAAAAAAAAAACCTTTTCTGTTTTTGATCTGAAACTTTTATGTTTACAATATTTGTGTGTTTGAATTCACATATCTTTATTTTCAAAAGTTCCCATTTCTGCAGGGGACTCATACTTTGAGAATTGATTGAACAAATAACATGATAAATATCGTTATGATAACAGTCATCAAGCAGAACACGACTGTTCAGCTTTCAGTAACCTGGACCCTTTTGAACAGATTTTGTTTTGATTTTTAGATAAATTACGTTGTTATCAGCTCTTATTGCTGGTCTGATATTTGTGTTTACAACTTTCCCTAAAAAAAATTATCGACCTTCCAATAATCTAATCTTGAAGCAAGTTTGAGATATGTATTTCTCCAGGTAAACTCAATAGTATTAACATTCATTTTCCTCCAGATATCACACCATTCGTATTTCTTTAACAATCTATTAAACTTTAGGGGTTTGTTCCCTGAACGTCTGAAAGATGGTGATAATGATATCACTATTCAATAGCAATAAATGACATCGACACGAGATGATGACACCCCCCCCCCCCCCCACTCAGTGTTATTTAGGGTACGCATATGCGTGTTCCCAGCACCCCCCCCCCCCCCCTTTCAGCATAAGTCCGGTGTGTCAAGTCAATACGGGTAGACATTTTTCTTTTGTTATACGAGTCTTTTCAGCACCCATCCCCCACCCCCCCCCCCCCTTTTCAGCTTAAGTCTGGTGTGTCAAGTCAATACGGGTAGACCTTTTTCTTTTGTTGCGAGCCGGAGAGTTTGAGAACACGCATGTGGTCCCTACGTTCCCGGAGTAGGAGGTCGGGGATGACATGCACCCAATGTCTACGAAGAAAATAGGAGGACATTTCCCAAGCTGTTTCCAGCTGCGAGTATAGGCATTATTTCTTCCACCACGAGCGACGGCGACGACGACGACGACGACGACGACGTCGCCTGAATGTCGACGGTAGGGATGACGTTGAAGAGGACGTTCGGGCTGAGGAATCCTCTTCTTTATGTTCATGCTCTGGGTTGATCCATGGGGCAGTATTGGAAACATGGACCCTTTTTAGGGAGGGAGCAGTTTGAATACATTGACCAATTTAAATAAAGGGACTAATTGGCGTATAAGGGCCCATTAGAATACATGGACAGGTGGGGAAATATTGGTATCCCATTCTTTAGGATGGTCATGAAGTGTCGTATGAAGAACCGTCTGAAGAATCAGATTGGTGAAAGGAATCAGAGGAAGAATCATTGACAAAAGAGGGAGATGGGTAAGAAGATGAAGATTGGGGAGTATTGCTCGATTCAAGAGGAGGAGCAGCAGATGGAGAATGTGAGGAAGATGATGACGATGATGGAGAGGAGAGATAGCTAGGGAATAGAATAGAAGGGGAACGTGTTAGAGATGATGAAGAGGGTGAGATGGGAGAGGTGAGTGGAAGAGAAAAAGAAGGAGAGTGTGAAGGTTTAGACGATGTTAAACGAACTGTAGAGGGCGTTACAAGATATGTCGCAGGAGATGATGATGGTGGTGGTGATGGTGATGGTGATGCTGATGATGAAGAGGGTGAGATGGGAGAGGCGAGTGGAAGAGAAAAAGAAGGAGAGTATGAAGGATCAGACGATGTTAAACGATCCGTAGAGGGCGTTACAAGATATGTCGCAAAAGATGATGATGGTGGTGGTGATGGTGATGATGATGATGAAGAGGGTGAGATGCGAGAGGCGAGTGGAAGAGAAAAAGAAGGAGAGTATGAAGGATCAGACGATGTTAAACGATCCGTAGAGGGCGTTACAAGATATGTCGCAAAAGATGATGATGGTGGTGGTGATGGTGATGATGATGATGAAGAGGGTGAGATGGGAGAGGCAAGTGGAAGAGAAAAAGAAGGAGAATAAGAAGGATTAGACGATGTTAAACTACCTGTAGAGGGCGTTACAAGATATGTCGCAAGAGAAGATGATGGTAATGGTGATGGTGATGGTGATGGTGGTGGTGATGGTGATGGTGATGATGATGGTGATGGTGATGGTGATGCTGATAATGAAGAGGGTGGGATGATCGAGGCGAGTGGAAGAGAAAAAGAAGGAGAGTATGAAGTATTAGACAATGTTAAACGATCTGTAGAGGGCGTTACAAGATATGTCGCAAGAGAAGATGATGGTAATGGTGATGGTGATGGTGATGGTGATGGTGGTGGTGATGGTGATGGTGATGCTGATGCTGATGCTGATGATGAATAGGGTGAGATGATCGAGGCGAGTGGAAGAGAAAAAGAAGGAGAGTATGAAGTATTAGACGATGTTAAACGATCTGTAGAGGGCGTTACAAGATATGTCGCAGGAGATGATGATGGTGGTGGTGATGCTGATGTTGATGATGAAGAGGGTGAGATGCGAGAGGCTAGTGGAAGAGAATAAGAAGGAGAGTATGAAGGATTAGATGATGTTAAACGATCTGTAGAGGGCGTTACAAGATATGTCGCAGGAGATGATGATGGTGGTGGTGATGCTGATGTTGATGATGAAGAGGGTGAGATGCGAGAGGCGAGTGGAAGAGAATAAGAAGGAGAGTATGAAGGATTAGACGATGTTAAACGATCCGTAGAGGGCGTTACAAGATATGTCGCAAAAGATGATGATGGTGGTGGTGATGGTGATGATGATGATGAAGAGGGTGAGATGGGAGAGGCAAGTGGAAGAGAAAAAGAAGGAGAGTATGAAGGATTAGACGATGTTAAACGATCCGTAGAGGGCGTTACAAGATATGTCGCAAAAGATGATGATGGTGGTGGTGATGGTGATGATGATGATGAAGAGGGTGAGATGGGAGAGGCAAGTGGAAGAGAAAAAGAAGGAGAATAAGAAGTATTAGACGATGTTAAACTACCTGTAGAGGGCGTTACAAGATATGTCGCAAGAGAAGATGATGGTAATGGTGATGGTGATGGTGGTGGTGATGGTGATGGTGATGATGATGGTGATGGTGATAGTGATGCTGATAATGAAGAGGGTGGGATGATCGAGGCGAGTGGAAGAGAAAAAGAAGGAGAGTATGAAGTATTAGACAATGTTAAACGATCTGTAGAGGGCGTTACAAGATATGTCGCAAGGGAGGATGATGGTGGTGGTGATGGTGATGGTGGTGGTGATGGTGATGGTGATGGTGATGGTGGTGGTGATGATGATGGTGGTGGTGATGCTGATGCTGATGATGGAGAGGGTGAGATGCGAGAGGCGGGTGGAAGAGAAAAAGAAGGAGAGTAAGAAGGATTAGACGATGTTAAACTAACTGTAGAGGGCGTTACAAGATATGTCGCAAGAGAAGATGATGGTAATGGTGATGGTGATGGTGGTGGTGATGGTGATGCTGATGCTGATGCTGATGCTGATGATGAATAGGGTGGGATGATCGAGGCGAGTGGAAGAGAAAAAGAAGGAGAGTATGAAGTATTAGACGATGTTAAACGATCTGTAGAGGGCGTTACAAGATATGTCGCAAGAGATGAGGATGGTGGTGATGATGCTGATGAAGAGGGTGAAGAGGGTGAGATGCGAGAGGCGAGTGGAAGAGAATAAGAAGGAGAGTATGAAGGATCAGACGATGTTAAACTAACTGTAGAGGGCGTTACAAGATATGTCGCAAAAGATGATGATGGTAATGGTGATGGTGATGGTGGTGGTGATGGTGATGCTGATGCTGATGCTGATGCTGATGATGAATAGGGTGAGATGATCGAGGCGAGTGGAAGAGAAAAAGAAGGAGAGTATGAAGTATTAGACGATGTTAAACGATCTGTAGAGGGCGTTGCAAGATATGTCGCAAGAGATGAGGATGGTGGTGATGATGCTGATGAAGAGGGTGAAGAGGGTGAGATGCGAGAGGCGAGTGGAAGAGAATAAGAAGGAGAGTATGAAGGATCAGATGATGTTAAACGGACTGTAGGGGGCGTTACAAGATATGTCGCAAGAGATGATGATGGTGGTGGTGATGCTGATGCTGATGATGAAGAGGGTGAGATGGGAGAGGCGAGTGGAAGAGAAAAAGAAGGAGAGTGTGAAGGATTAGACGATGTTAAACGAATTGTGGAGGGCGTTACAAGATATGTCGCAAGAGAAGATGATGGTGGTGGTGATGGTGATGGTGATGGTGATGCTGGTGTTGATGATAAAGAGGGTGAGATGGGAGAGGCGAGTGGAAGAGAATAAGAAGGAGAGTATGAAGGATCAGATGATGTTAAACGGACTGTAGGGGGCGTTACAAGATATGTCGCAAGAGATGATAATGATGATGGTGGTGGTGGTGATGGTGATGCTGATGGTGGTGGTGATGATGATGGTGGTGGTGATGCTGATGGTGATGCTGATGATGAAGAGGGTGAGATGGGAGAGGCAAGTGGAAGAGAAAAAGAAGGAGAGTATGAAGGATTAGACGATGTTAAACGAACTGTAGAGGGCGTTACAAGATATGTCGCAAGAGAAGATGATGGTGGTGGTGATGGTGATGGTGATGCTGATGATGAAGAGGGTGAGATGGGAGAGGCGAGTGGAAGAGAAAAAGAAGGAGAGTATGAAGGATTAGACGATGTTAAACGAACTGTAGAGGGCGTTACAAGATATGTCGCAAGAGATGATGATGGTGGTGGTGATGCTGATGCTGATGATGAAGAGGGTGAGATGGGAGAGGCGAGTGGAAGAGAAAAAGAAGGAGAGTATGAAGAATTAGACGATGTTAAACGATCTTTAGAGGGCGTTACAAGATATGTCGCAAGAGATGATGATGGTGGTGGTGATGCTGATGGTGGTGGTGGTGGGGTAGGAGTGTTCCAAGGACCGTTAGTCGAATGCGGTTGAGTTGTTAGTCTTTCGTCCACCTGCATTGTACCTGTAACCAATAATGATAATAATAACAATAATTACAGTGCTTATATAGCGCCTAACACTTACTTTGTCAGAAGTCTCTAAGCGCTCTACAATAATGCAGCATAATTACCCTGGCTTTAGCAGTGCAGCTGGTACGCGCGCTGCGTTTCAAGGAATAAATTCCTACCAGGTACCCATTTACTTCACCTGGGTGGAGTGTGGCAAAAGTAGATCAATGTCTTGCCAAAGGACATTAGTGCAGCGGCGGGAGTCGAACCGCGGACCTTGTGATCGACAGTCCGGCGACGTATCCATAATCCACTCGATATCCACCAATACGATAACATGGTAAAACAGAGGTGATAGGTATGGTAATAGTACATCGCTCACATTTAAGGTGTCTCAGTTTTAGAGAAGGTTCATTAGGACACGTTTAACTTCTTCAAATTTTCATTTCGCGGTGAGCAGCGATTTATATTTTATTCTAATTTCATTTGTCTAATTTCCGCCTTTCAACACAATTTTATGGCCTCTGCCTTAAAATTAAAAAGAGAAACTCAAAGGAGGCACATAGTGAGCTTTAAAAAAGCTTATCTTGAGACACACTTCCTTGGTCTATACGTTGGTCTGTCATATTTGAAATTGCGATATTTTTATCTTCCTGATGAGATGCTTTTTAGTATTTCTTAAATGCAAATCTATTTGTGATACGGTATATTTACCTGTATCCGGACACCTACCCCCTAGATATCCACCCGCCGGAGAACCACCCCCAGTGAACTACCCGGCTAGGACAACTACCCTCTAAGGCAACCACCCTCTAGGACGACTATCCCCGGGACAACTACCCCGGACAACTAACCCCCAGACAGCTACCCCCTAGGACAACTACTCCCTATGACAACTACCCCCCCCCCCCGGGCAACTACCACAGACAACTACCCCCTATTTTACGACAACCATCCTCTAGGATAACTACCCCCGGAAAGCTATATCCTAGGGGATAGTTGTCCGGGCGTAGTTGACTGGGGTGGTTATCCGTGGGTGGATGTCCAGGGGGTAGGTGTCCTAGAACCATGTATTTACCAATTTCGCAGTTTTCTCCCTTGAAACCCGGTGAACAATCGCACATGTACCCGTCAACTGTTTCTTCACATTTTCCATTCGTGCATGGTTTCTTGTAGCAATCTACAGAACAAGAAATATATGTATCATCACTTGCACCAGTACCGCCCTGGGCATTCCGTCACACTCACACTCACTCATGTGTGTGTTTTAAAGGGAGGGAAGGAGAGAAGTGTAGGGAGAGACAATGAGAAAGAAGAGAAAAGGAGAGAAGAGAAGAAAAGAGAAGAGAGAAAGAGAGAGAAAGAGGGGGAGAGAGAGAGAGAAAGAATAACATCCAACCTGGTAACCGGCATAGGAGATGTCGGTCGATGTTGTCCAAAACAGGTAGACAAAGCGGTTGTTTGAAGATCCGTTTTGGCAGGAGTTTTATCACGGTTCCGTCCGGGCTGATAATTGACTGGCATGAAATGTGTTGCGTTAGGGTCTTGGTAGTCTTCATCTGCGAAGTCAACGATGATGAAACCTCGCGTCGGGGTCTTGTTTCGATGTTTAAACCCCACATTCCAGCTGTTTGAAATAGAAGAAGTTATAGGCAGGATATGAGACCAATATTTTATATTTTTGCTACAATCATGATAAGAATACGTGTCTGAGCATAATCATTTGAGAATGCAGCATTGGAGGGGATGATTTACTCTTTCTCGAAATAAATTCCAACCAAGACAAAAATAATGATGACGCTAATGTTGATGATACGGTGGGTAATGTTGAGGATCAGAATGATTTTAATGAAGATGATGATGATGATGGTGATGATGATGATGATGGTGATGATGATGATGATGATGATGGTGATGATGATGATGATGATGGTGATGATGATGATGATGATGGTGATGATGATGATGATGGTGATGATGATGATGATGATGGTGATGATGATGGTGATGATGATGTTGATGATGGTGATGATGATGTTGATGATGGTGATGATGATGATGATGATGAAGATAATGATGATGATGACGATGATGAGAATGATGATGAAATGATGATGGCAATTGATATTATGGATTTAGGGGTTGGATCACGCTGCTAATCAATTCGAATTCGTGTCTTACCTGTCAAGGATACCGATAGCATGATACATGACGATAGCAGTATGATGCGTACATATTGAGCAGGTTGCTGAATGTGCTGGAAAAAAACGTGTTGCATGAAAAATTAAGAAATCATCTCCTTTGTAGACTAGTAGAATACACTTGGAAAAAAAATGGTGGCCAGGAATAGTAAATTTTGATATTATATTTCGATCAATTGTTTATGGATCAGAATAGATGGATAGATAGAAACGGTTTTTATCAAAAAGATCATCGCAGCCTATGGCTAAATTACGATCCTATACACAAAGATACAATACAATTGCAATTCAAAGTTGAAATAACACAAAATATTACATAAATCAAAATCAATTTTTTTTTTTTTTTTTTTTTAAATAAGATAGAGAAAGGGAGAGGTGTAGGAGAGGGACCCCGAAAGATGGTGGTATATTTAATGATATTAATATATAATATTTGTAAGGGGCTAAATCCACTTGAGATCAAGGCTAAAGGCACCCTAGTGACAAAATATAACAAATACATAACACAAAATGAAATCATATATAAAGCATCTGCATTATAAACATAATAACAGGGGTAGTGTTGCGTACCGACTACGCCGAGCTTACGCTGCCCTACGCTGGCCTACGTAACTATACGCTAAAGGGGCTTTCACACCGGGCCTTGCGTAGAGTTGCGTAGTGTTGCGTACCGACTACGCCGAGCTTACGCTATCCTACGCCGGCCTACGTAACTGTACGCTGAGGGACGCAAATGGGTACGCGAGATGGACGCACAAAATTAAACATGTTTAATTTTTTTCGCGTACTTTCTGTGTAGACACTAGACGCAGAAAGTAAGCATTTTTACGCAAGTCTACGCAACAGTACGCTATTGTACGCCATGCCTACGCAATAGCACGCAACCTTACGCCTGCTATACGCAATCGTTCGCGTAGGTACGCCACTTGCATACGCCGTTTGTACGCGGTGCCTATGCCCAGGGTACGTAACCATATGCATGTACGCCAGCCTACGCATAACCTACGCAGAGACCAGGCCGAAGTAACATGTTGTTCATGAATACGCAGCTTAATTTCGACGTACTCGGTACGCCACACTATGCAACCCTACGCAGATCCAGAACAAGGAATGCGTTGTTTTAGAGCATAAAGATCTAGACGCAATGTAAAGATTTATTGAAGTAATATTGTACAATACCAGCGAAACAAAAAAAAATCATTGTAATAAAGTGATAAATATTTGTTTTTCTTAAAATGAGAGCATGTTACACATTACACAAGTTTATGATTTAATTTTTGATATAATTATAAATTATAGGCCTATACCTATTTTGTTTTCAGACAACATGTCTCGTGGTATAATGTTTAATGTTGGGTATATAGAAATACTCACACAGTCATAAATATGTATCTTATTGAGAAGAAGAATAAATCAGAAAATATTGCACGCTTTTACAAAATTAATACATGATTTTGTTTCCTTCTTCAACGAGACGAGTTAACGATGTTGTTGACAAAGTTTTGATAAAATCAAGCAGTAGGTTTCAAAAATTTCATACTCACCTTATTTCTGTTATTAGCTGTATCCTTCCGCTTTATCCCCATCTCAAAGAGTTAGCCTATGCAATTTTGGTTTCTTCAGAAACTAAAGATTTTGTAAAACAACGACGTAAACACGGAGACAGTTTTCTCTGTCCTTTAAATCAGGTGAAACCTTTCAATTCTAGTCTTATCCTTCGATTCACTGGTGTCAACAGCAATACCAAGCTTAGTCTTCTTCACATGTCTGTGGTGTAATCATGACTGTCAAAACGTAGCTTTACTCTGTAGTTTCGGGTGAAAACGAAAAGTAATCATGATTTTTTTTTGCCATTAGTCACTGTTCCTAAATCAATATATTGATGGAAAATAATTATCCACACCATCCATTGGGTCGATTAGATATTCTTTAATAAATTGTAATAGTTCTCAATTTGATCATTAATTTCTGTTTGTTGATGCTGTCTATTTGGTGATATATCTTTCAAAGACCTACGACTTAATTGGCATAATCATGCCCGTATACGAGAATTAAACACACTTCACTTTATGAAAACCGCCTAGATAGAGTTGCACTAACTTCAGACACTCATCTACACACATTTCTCCCATTCAGGGTCTCTTGGAAGACGGCCCTCTGTCAGGCTCTTTAAATATTCAAAACGAACAGGTTTAGACGAGGAATTATGTTCCTATGTCGGGAAAATCTCTCACAAAGTCCACTGTTTGATAGTACAAAAAGTTATGGGTTAATATATTGTTTCTTGATGTTATTGTCAGCCTGCCGAAAGCTCTTCATTTCCAAATCTAAATAGCACTCTCAAAATAAGTAGATATATTCCAATTCAACCTCTGAAACAAAAAAATTCCATGACAAATTTTCCTAACAACACGCGATTCAACAACAAAAACTAAATAATTCGTATAGCAATATGACGCTCGACTTGCACATCATTGGCATGGAAGAAGAAAAAGACAATTCTTCACTCAAATAGTTTTGACTGTATACCGTGAAAGTTAAGATGATTAGCCGGAGCAGACGTGTTCTCTGAATGGCGGATTGAGGGAAAATGAAGATTTGTTGTAATCTCTAGTATACTGTGTATTTCATAGTTTTATTATTTAATCGCTTTTTGTACAGATATTATTGCCACTTATGAGACGATAACGATTGTACTCGAATCGACCAAGCAAAGACAGTGTATACTAATTATTGTAATGACAATGGCCATGATGGATGTCGGGATAACTATTAAACAGATTACTTGATATGGATTCTGGGTTTGATAATTTATAGACCGTCACTGTTTTACATCGCTTCACACGCTTTTGCATTTAATTACATCGATTAACAACTGGGCAATTATTGTGTTGGGCTTATTATTGCCACACCTTAATGGAATTTAGGAGAGTGGATAATTATGATGACAATAGACATGATGGGTGTCGAGGTACCCATTTAACAGATTACTTGATACCGATGCTGATATTCTAGACGAAGGGGATACAAATTATTTAGGGGAAATAATAAGATATTATGGTCTTTGAGCAGCGTATATCATTCTATTCCGCGAGAGAGTACACAATTTTCCCCACATACACTCATTTAACCATTAACCATTACAACACAAGACTCCAAGTATTCGAGTCGTTTACTTGAATTTCAAACTTCATAAAATGCCGTCCTTCTTCTTAATGTAGCTTATCTTGTAGGAAATAAATTCTTAAAATAATTATCATAGAGAACACTGGTGATATGAACACTGGTCTCCTGCGTTCCAAATTACCTCTCTAATTTATTGAAAATATTTCATTTTTCTTATGTTATTGTATGCTTCGTACATGTTTATCGAATGATATAATTGTACATGATTTTTCATTCAATTACTTTTGTAAATATTGTATTCATTGTATTTGTTATTGTTCGAAATTTTGTACTTTGACTTTGAATTTGTATATTTTTGAACGCAGAAATAAAATCAATCAAACAAACAAACAAATATGCAAGAATTGACATCATTGATGACAAATTACCATCAAGTACTGGCTTGTTGATAAAAGGAGGGGGAGGGGGAGGGGGTGGGCATGCACATGTCGAGGGAAAATATCATGTTATACCGGTAATATTGACATTATTTGCTTTTACAATTTCAGATGAACAATACTGGGTACATAATGAATGAGCTGACAGAGGTTCCTAAACTTTTTAAACAAAAAAGGGGGTTCGTAATCATTTCGATTTACCGAAAATACTCAATAAATTCTTAAATGTATAGATGGATAATTTTGGGATTCCATGCACACGTCATCCTTCCCCCATTCAAGCGGTGCCCATGTTATCATCGTTGAAGGTGGAAACTAGATTCTGCACAATGGAACAATGGAACATCTATTACCATGGTAAATACAAAATAAAAACATAATAACTCAGAAAAGAAAAATGGTAATAAATTAATGGGGACGCTTTTTCAGGCGCCAATGATGGGTTTGACAGACCATCACTGTTTCACATCACTTCACATGATTTCGATCGATTAGCCACTATGGGCAAATATTGCGTTGGGCTTATTATTGTCACGACTTAATGGAATTTAGAGGTCAAATAGAGTTTGATTAAAGGGATAGTTGAGTTCTGTTGCAGAGGGCGCTACACAAAATATTTTTTTGTGAGATAATGAAAAACTGAGTGTCAAATTTGAAAGAAAATACAATTTAAATGACAAAATCATCTTTGTTTGATCTAAATCGGTACAGATACGGCTGAAATATCCATAAATATAACGATTTCTTATTGTGTACCACCACAAATATTAGATAATTTTAAAAAGTCGTTGAAAAAACGAAATAGCGCCTTTTACGTCATATTTCAGCCAGTGCCGGTGTTGGCTTTTTTGTTGGCATTTTCGTGTTAGTTATTTTACGCACAACCAGCCGACCCATGTATTGTTATTTTTAATTAAATAATAAATTAACGGTCGCCGTATTTTTTTTAAAGTGGAGCTGAATTGGTATGATCGTATCGGCTAAAATTTCACACATTTTGGGGTCTAAAAATTACCTTCATAGCAATTTTAGGTTCTAAAAGGGCACTAGAAATGTCATAGATAAGAATAAGAGCAATAACCAGGCGCGGATCCAGGGGGGGGCCGAGCGGGCCTTGGCCCCCCCCCCCCCCCGCAAAAAAAAAAAAAAAAAAAAAAAAAGAGAGAAAAAGGAAAAGAAGGGAAAGGGAAAGGGGAGAGAAAGGGAAAGAAAGAAGAGGAAGAAGAAAAGAAAAGGGGGAAGAAGGAGATCGGGGGCCGAAAGGGCCTTGCCTCCAAAGCTGTTGACCCCCCCCCCCCCCATCAAAAAATAAGAGAGAAGGAAGGAAAGGGAAAGAAAAAGGAAAAGAGGAGATACTGGCGTACTGATACTGATTGCTCATCTGACCGTGATTAAATGCCTAAAACCCCAAAGCTTTCGGGGCTCTGCCCCCTGGATTCCACCTAGGGCCCTACGGCGGGCCCTTAGATGCTCATCTGACGGTAATTTAATGCCTAAAACCCCTCTTTTGGAGGGCTCCGCCCCCTGGACCCTACGCCAAATAGTGACCTTCCAGTGTCACAAAATAATAGGTATTTTAAAAAAATGCTCATCTGACCTTAATTAAACGCCTAAAACCCCTGAGTTTCCGGGGCCGGCTCCGCCGCCTCGACCCCATCAGGGCCCTAAGGCGGGCCCCTGAATGCTTATCTGACCGCGGTCCCCCCAAATCGGAAGAGGACATAGGAAGAAAAAGTAGCAGACAAAGAACATCTTTGAAATTCAGACAAGGATTAAGAGTATAGAGAACGGTACAGCGAATCGTCTTCTTTCTCTCATAATCTTATGAAACGTCAAAGCTTCCGCGCTTTGCGCGGGAGGGGGATTCTGAATTAAGACGAGGATTCAGAGGCGAGAACGGTAATACGAATCTTTAATGATTTAATGAAACGTAAAAGCTTCCGCGCTTCGCGCGGGATGGGGGGAAACTAAATTCCGACGAGGATTATTTTCGAGAACGGTACAACGAATCGTCTTCTTTCTCTAATGATTTAATGAAAATTAAAAGCTTGAATTAAGACGAGGATTTATAGTCGAGAACTGTACAGCCAATCGTCTTCTTTCTCTCATAATCTTATGAAACTTAAAAACTTCCGCGCTTCGCGCGGGAGGGGGGGAGACCTGAATTCAGACGAGGATTAAGAGTCGAGAACTGTACAGCCAATCGTCTTCTTTCTCTCATAATCTTATGGAACTTAAAAGCTTCCGCGCTTCGCGTGGGAGGGGGAGGGGGGGGGACCTGAATTCAGACGAGGATTAAGAGTCGAGAACTGTACAGCCAATCGTCTTCTTTCTCTCATAATCTTATGAAACTTAAAAACTTCCGCGCTTCGCGCGGGAGGGGGGGGGAGACCTGAATTCAGACGAGGATTAAGAGTCGAGAACTGTACAGCCAATCGTCTTCTTTCTCTCATAATCTTATGGAACTTAAAAGCTTCCGCGCTTCGCGTGGGAGGGGGAGGGGGGGACCTGAATTCAGACGAGGATTAAGAGTCGAGAACTGTACAGCCAATCGTCTTCTTTCTCTCACAATCTTATCAAACTTAAAAGCTTCCGCGCTTCGCACGGGAAGAGAGGGGGGGGACCTGAATTCAGACAAGGATTAAGAGTCGAGAACTCTATAACGAATCGTCTTCTTTCTTTAATAGTTTAATGAAACGTCAAAGCTTCCGCGCTTCGCGCAGGAGGGAGAGGGGGTGACTGAATTTAGACGAGGATTAAGAGTCGAGAACTGTACAGCCAATCGTCTTCTTTCTCTCACAATCTTATGAAACTTAAAAGCTTCCGCGCTTCGCACGGGAAGAGAGGGGGGGGGACCTGAATTCAGACAAGGATTAAGAGTCGAGAACTCTATAACGAATCGTCTTCTTTCTTTAATAGTTTAATGAAACGTCAAAGCTTCCGCGCTTCGCGCAGGAGGGAGAGGGGGTGACTGAATTTAGACGAGGATTAAGAGTCGAGAACTTTACAACGAATCGTCTTCTTTCTCTAATAATTTAATAAATCGTAAAATTTTCCGCGCTTCGCGCGGGAGGGGAAAAACTAAATTCATACGAGGATTAAGAGTCGAGAACGGTACAACGAATCGTCTTCTTTCTTCAATAGTTTAATGGGGAAAAACTAAATTCATACGAGGATTAAGAGTCGAGAACGGTACAACGAATCGTCTTCTTTCTTCAATAGTTTAATTGGGAAAAACTAAATTCATACGAGGATTAAGAGTCGAGAACTGTACAGCCAATCGTCTTCTTTCTCTCACAATCTTATGAAACTTAAAAGCTTCCGCGCTTCGCACGGGAAGAGAGGGGGGGGACCTGAATTCAGACAAGGATTAAGAGTCGAGAACTCTATAACGAATCGTCTTCTTTCTTTAATAGTTTAATGAAACGTCAAAGCTTCCGCGCTTCGCGCAGGAGGGAGAGGGGGTGACTGAATTTAGACGAGGATTAAGAGTCGAGAACTTTACAACGAATCGTCTTCTTTCTCTAATAATTTAATAAATCGTAAAATTTTCCGCGCTTCGCGCGGGAGGGGAAAAACTAAATTCAGACGAAGATTAATAGTCGAGAACGGTACAACGAATCGTCTTCTTTCTTTAATAGTTTAATGAAACGTCAAAGCTTCCGCGCTTTGCGCAGGAGGGGAGAGGGGCTGAATTTAGACAAGGATTAAGAGTCAAGAACTTTACAACGAATCGTCTTCTTTCTCTAATAATTTAATAAATCGTAAAATTTTCCGCGCTTCGCGCGGGAGGGGAAAAACTTAATTCAGACGAAGATTAAGAGTCGAGAACGGTACAACGAGTCGTCTTCTTTCTCGAATAATTTAATAAAACGTCAAAGCTTCCGCGTTTCGCGTTTGCACCGACCCCCCCCCCCCCCCCCCCCCCCCGCATTACGCCACTGTTGGTCACCATTACGTACCAATATTTGGCTCGCATAATTTGAAATTTGGGCCCCCCCCCCTAAGAAATCCTGGATCCGCGCCTGGCAATAACCATGCACTTTGAAGACATTTGCGGTCTGAAAACAGAACTCAACTATCCCTTTAAATTGATATATTGACCTGGATCTTTATTTCACTTTACCCCTTCACTTTTAGCTGCAATATTCGTGGAAGTTCTGATAATGATGTGAACAAACTTTCTCTCATAGCAGAAATAATAATTATTGAGCAATTTAATGTTAATTGACCCTTCATAAAAAGATGACTTGATATTCTTTATTCGATTTATGTAACTTTCACTTATATAATCTTTTTATTTTCTCTCCTTCGGGTCATGTTTCTATGAAAGGGTCAACATTCCTTTCAGTATTATTCTTTGATTTTATTTTTTTGATTGATTTAGTCAATACTCATGGGTTAGATTGCCTTTGTCAGCTAATATCTGTCTTCAAAGGGAGAGCTGTGTATTTCCGCTCTAATTTCAGGATGCATCCAGGAATATCTCTAGATCATTTTTGAATGGGGGTTTCGGACCTAATTTACTGACTAGAGTAGCCGAAAATGTTCAAATGAGCCACCCCCCATGGGGGCCCTGGGAACGATTTTTTTTCACCGGGGGTGCTGAGATATATATACGTATATATATATATTCTTCTTCTTTTTCTTCTCCTTCTTTCTTTCTTTTTCTAAGTCACTATGTCAAGGTGCATTTTCCGTCTGGTGCTAATATGTTCGTCTGAGTTATTGATCTTTGTGAAGATTAAATAGTTTACAGAATTATCATTTGGTCGTACAGAGGATTTTTTAATGTTGGGGGCCGGGGTAAAATGCAATGAATTATTGAAAATTTATTGCATTTTCTTTTTTCTTTTTTTAATTTGTGGGAAGTGCCCCTACCCTAGCCCCCGTTGCGTACAGTCATGGTTAAGTGGCCAAGCAATGGCCTCGTAACTGTGAGGCCCCAGGATCAAAACCGTGTCGATGTGCTATGCGCTTTTGTGGGGCATTAATCCTCATTACTGTCATCAAGGGCGTAGGTCCCCTAGTTGATAAGCATAGTAGCATACACATGCTTTAGCAGTCACGCAAAACAAACACTTGCAATTTATTTTTCAATAAAATCTGAGAATGTATTCTATTATCTAGATCTATTAGGAATAAATCATCGTCAAAAATTAATAATTCCATAAATTGGGGTAAAAAAATATATGAGCGACAGTGTATAATCACGAGAATTTCGATTTTTTTTTTTTTTTTTTTTTTTTTTTTTTTCTTCTTTCTTCTGTTTCTTTTTCTTCAAACTTAAAAATATCATCCCCAACATCAACGCCAAAACCCTGTTTCTAAATTGGTTATACTTTCACACAGTTTAATTTGTCACGGTCAGAGGCTCAACGCGAGTCCTTCTATTTGTTTGTTTGTTTGTTTGTTTTATTTCCACTTTTTCATATCAATACAAAGAAACATACAAATGAATATAATGAATAACATGTAAGTTTGACAAAGTTTGTTTCTAGTTTAAATAAAAGTTTCATACTGTTACAAAAGGAGGGAGTGGCACCGGTCTTTCTCGGAAACTGTATATGATCATGAGCAACCAGGTGTCCGAACTTTATATCTTTTATATATCGAAATCACATTTTTACCACACCCGTTCGCTCCACTCGTTCGCAACATTTAGAACAGGATAATTCTTACTTCTGAGCCATTATGAGATGCCAGAATCTCCTTTTATTAGTGCATCGAATTTATCGCACATGATGATTGTTGTATTCATGTATTCGACAGCGAGCTGCCAGCACGCTTTTATCTGGTGTGTTGATCATAAATAATTTTAAAAAATCATATTACTAGTGTCTTTATTTTGCTCACTCGATTTGCTCGCGCGCAAAATTTAGAAACCAATGTGCGTGTGTGTACAGGCACTACGAGTGTGAGTAAGAGTGATGCAAAATGAATCTTGTTGTAAATGGATTTAATTGGGGTGACGCGAAACTTGTTATTTCTGAAAAGGGTACCGTCACTAAAATAAAGGTTGAAAACGCTGCCTTAGACTCCTGAAAATAAAATAAAATACAAAAATAGTAATCAAATTTTATATTACAAAAAGGAGTTTATATACTTGGAGAATGTTTTTTTCTCTCCAATATTTCAATATTGATAAGTAAATCAATCTCCTACAGACGAAGGCAGGACAAAAATCCGGGGAAAATGGTTATTGAAAACAAAACTTGATCTGGAAAACTAGATCTGTTATAATAAAAAGTAACGATTTTCCAATTCATGAAGATCTCTTTCTACTGTGGAGACAAATGAACCTCTCAGCCAGATTAACTCTGTGCCTTATTAGGAGCTGGATTGGGATCTTCGCACTTCCTTTTCTTTTTGGGGGTGATTAATTGACCAACTGCTTGCATTTGCTGTTTTTTTTAATCCAATTACAAGTTGGACTCTTTCTACTTCACCCCAACAAGAAGTACTCCATGCACAAAGCCGTTGGGGTCGACTTCGACAAGCTTTCGTGAGTTTTGGTTGGTTGAGTTGGTAACGGTGCCACGTTAATAAAATTCAAGATGCCTCCTCAAAATCAACCGAGTGAACCAGCTCGTAGTCGATATGATATTTCGATCAAATCACTTCTTACGGACAGAAAGTACCTGTGGTTTTCTGCAACCGTCTTATTCATTACAGAGTTGTTTATGAATGTCACTGTGATCGAAAAAGTAAAGTGTAAGTTCAGTCATTTTCTCCTTCAGTCCCATTCATTGAGAAATTTGTTATCAGAAATAGACATGAGTTTTCATGCGTGCATTTGAGTGTTATGTATCATAATTACCCTACTATCAATCAAAAATGAGTATTTACGCCTGGGACAGAGTTTTATTATCATTGAGATCCGCAAGACATGACTCGCCAATTCCATTTGCTGATCAGTACTACAGTAGAGGCGCGAAAGGCGGACAAACCGCGTCCTAAAAATAGTAACAAATAAGGTCAAGGTAGGCACATTCATGGGGCACTAGAGGGCGCTTTGCGCGCGTACGAAAATCTGAATGGCCTTGCTGCGGTGGGTCGGCAATAATCAGCCCAAAACTTGGATATTGTTATCTGGTCTTACCCTTAACCATCCTATGTTATGTAGAAATAACATGCGAGTACGATAAGAGAAACATCGCGCCCATTACTGATGCAACTTTTAAAATATTAGCCTAGAAATGACCACCAAACGGAAAAAAAAATTTCCCGACAAATCTTCATAAAATCTGATTTATAAACAAGTCACATCTAGGTACACTAATACAAATACGATTTTCTGAAAATTCAGGTATTATTTTTTAAGTTTCTTTCAAGTATATTTCTGCGCATTGCAGCGCCAATGTTCTTCACTGCTTCAAAATCACCCTTGAAATTTTTTTTTTGCAACAAATTTGTTACGAGGTCCGCGAGTGTTCCCCATTCCTTGCGTGTTGAAAGTTTGACTCGCGCACGAAAAAATGGTCGAAAACAAAATGTCAAATGAAGAAATAAACAAGCTTTTGTATAGTTATAAGAGTTCTACCGAGGTTTCTTTGTCGATTTAATTTATTATATAGTCTCAATTAGAATTCAGAATTATCTCACTGAAAAGTTAAGAAACCGACGATGTTCTCAATCGTAGTTATTTTCATTTTGCCAGCAGCCGATCTAGCGTTGTTTGGGCAAAAAGCTAGGCTGCTGCCTTCCCATCGCAAACCTTTCCGAGTCCCGCTAAAATGGCGCGCTGCGGAGCTCCGAAGCTGCGTTGGTATCGCTGCAAACTCTCAGCTAGCCGGCTAGCTCCCCAAGACGGACCATTCGCGGTATGGCGAGATTGTGTGTGTGAGGTACGATTTTGGATTCGAGAAGGCACGTAATGCAACCGTGCGCGTCATATTCAGCTGTCGAATGTCTACGACCAATTTTACATGTACGATTTTTAGTACAGATACTTGGTCAGTTTTCTTCTTATATCTTTGGTTTTACAACATTTAAAAATATAATTTCTTCAAATTTGCTCCTGACTCGGTTCAGACTAATTGTGTGATGTGTTTTCAAGTCAATTTTTTTAATATATTTTTTTGCATGAATTTGCCTAGTCAAGGACAAGGATGATTTTTTTACCGTTGGGGCTCTGCAGGTGTTGGGCTCCGCAGGTGTTGGGCTCCCAATCTTTGTGCTGGCAATGCAAAAAAACGGATTCTGCGTAATAAAATACCCCCACTTCACCGTTTACTTTTATGGGTTGTCCGTCTTACCGAGGATTTATCATAACATGAAAGTATCTTTGCAAAGTAAGTGTGAAATAAATCTAGGAGCACCATCGCGGAATACGTTTTTCGCATCGCCATTGCGCGGATTGGAAATAAGAATCGTCCGCGAAATACGTTTTTCGCATCGCCATTGCGCGGATTGGAAATAAGAATCGTCCGCGAAATTGTGGACGATCCTTAGTGTGAACATAAAACATAGAACACAAAGTCACTGAGTGTGAACATAAAACACAAAGTCACCAAGTGTAAACATAAAATTTGTTTCATGACCATAGCCAGTGATGATGACATTGTGTCTTTATATCACAGATACTGAGATAGACTGGAAGGCGTACATGCAAGAAGTAGAAGGAGTCATCAATGGCACTTATGACTATATGGAACTCAAGGGTGATACAGGACCTCTGGTGTAAGTCAAAATCTAGTGAACTATCTTAACCCCTTCAGTGCAACCAAGCTTTTGATCCATTGTCTGAATTGTCATAGATAAACTTTGAACTTTGAAGTGCTCCAAATGTGATTCTAACCTGTTGACTACTGAACTTTCTAATTCCCATAGGCTTAAAGATAAAGACCAGTTATGGTCATGTGATTGCATTGTGAAAGAAACGTTGTGGAATCAATCAGAAACGGTTGACGATCTAGCATATAAGTATTGGTGTGTACTGCAAGGTTCTGGAATCATCAAAATGAT
The DNA here is from genome assembly GCF_000002235.5 of Strongylocentrotus purpuratus. Lineage (NCBI taxonomy): Eukaryota > Metazoa > Echinodermata > Echinoidea > Camarodonta > Strongylocentrotidae > Strongylocentrotus > Strongylocentrotus purpuratus. Next base: position 28,941,557 of record NW_022145601.1, on the reverse strand, counting down.
AAGAAATTTGGCCCAGTCTTTGTAAAGTTACAAGCACTGTACACAGAAAGATGTATATGGGACTACGCACATGTGTGCGAGACATGCATTTATCTCTCACAGTCCAATAGATAAACTAATTTACCAAATATATCAATTAGTAGGCGGTTTCCCGGCAAATTTTTTATCATCATGTATTAGACATATTCTTTCACATGATTGGTAATAAAGAGCTTCCATTCCTTTTTTTGAAATTGGGGCGTTTTCAATACTGGTCTTTACCTTTAATACAAGGACCACACAGTTTCAGTAGGCAATGGGTTAAAAGGCTTGTTTAATCGGTATAAAACTTTATACTACTCCGTATCACAATGAGGCTTCCTGAAGTTCCTGTTCCTGTTGTAGGGGATTCAGATGTAGTGATTCTTTATTTAAAAAAATTGTACACACTGTAATTGATGGATAGGGTTTGATGTTAACAGCTCTGAATGGGTAAAAACCAGCAATAAGATGCTAATCTGCGTTATCATGAACCGACAAATCCGTCATGTATATCACTGTACAGATTGTTGGCACGACTGAGGGGAAAATGTGAATTCCTTCCTCAGCTCACTAACTAACAATATGTTCATAGTAAATAAGGATAGATAAAGCAACTGAAGGTGAAGATGTGATCATGAAGTCGAATTCAAATGTAGCATGCTTTTTGACTTTTGAGACACCAGAATTCACTCTTTTCTTTTTTACTTCTTAACTGAGGGCATATATTTGTTTCCCTTTTACTGAAAACCCATGTTTCTTTTTTTCCTTGTACATAAAAGGCAGTCATTTTTTAATATATTTTTGCAAGCTTGAGCATCAAAGAACCTTATTTTTGTAATAATGTTCTCCTGTAAATGACCATTTATGAACATTTCCTTCCAGTATATTTTCTTTCTTCTTTCCTTATCTGAAGGTACCCAGCTGGTTTTGTATACATCTTTATGGCTCTGTACTATGCTACTGAAGCAGGTACAAACATCAAGTTAGCCCAGTATATCTTCATGGCTCTCTACCTCATGAACCTAATCATGGTCTTCAAGATCTACATGAGGACAAAAAAGGTTGGTCCAGTAAAATACCGAAAAGCCACAAACTTTTGCTTATTCTGTGAATGGTCGAGATGATTCATGAAAGCTTCAAGCTGGAAAATGATAGACTTACAAAACTGATTTATTTCCAGTTCACAATGCATGTAGCTTTGGGTTTTATAATACCGGTACTACAATGCCTCTCAAGTTATGATCGCAAGAGACTTGCAAGGCAAGGTGCAATTTCCTAACCTATTCACTTATCGGTATTAATGTGTCAAGTGAAGTAAGCTCAAATTTGCTTAAAGGTAAAGACCAGTTATGGTCATGCGATTGCATTGTTAAAGAAACGTTGTGGAATCGATCAGAAAAGGTTGATCATCTAGCATCTAGCATCTGCAAGGTTCTGGAATCATCAAAATGATAAGAAATTTGACCCATTCTTCGTAAAGTTACAAGCACTATACACAGAAAGATGTATATGGGACTACCCTATATCTCTCACAGACCATGAGAGAAACAAATTTACCAAATATATGAATTATTAGGCGGTTTCCCGGCAAATTTTTTCATCATGTATTAGTCAAAACATATTCTTTCACATGATTGGTAATGAGAGCTTCCATTTCATTTTTTGAAATTGGGGCGTTTCCAATACTGGTCTTTACCTTTAAAAGATTCCTGCAGGAAACCAAAACGTATTACTGTGCTACATGAACAAGCCTTTATGGAATCTGAACAGAGTTTCTTCCTTTCTATTATTTGAAAACTGCCATGTAAAAGTCATGAATAAACACATTACTAAATTTCTTTTACATTCTTCCTTGCAGATACCACCGTATGTGTTTTTCTTCATGTGCTGTGCCTCCTACCGAGTTCATTCCATTTATGTGCTACGTCTCTTCAATGACCCAGTAGCCATGTACTTCCTCTATGTAGCCATCTGTTTGTTCATGGATAGACGCTGGACCATAGGGTGCTTTTTCTTCAGGTAGGAATATGGTTTGAATAACTTAGTAAATAGCTTAAAGGTATAGACCAGTTCTGGTCATGCGATTGCATTGTGAAAGAAACATTGTGGAATCGATCAGAAAAGGTTGATCATCTAGCATATAAGTATTGGTGTGTATTGCAAGGTTCTGGAATCATCAAAATGATAAGAAATTTGGCCCAGTCTTGGTAAATTTACATGTACAAGCACTGTACACAAAAAGATGTATATGGGACTTCGCGATATCTATCCAGCCCGGAATTCCGGATAGATATATTAATGTACCAAATATATCAATTAGAAGGTGGTTTCCCAGCAAAAGTTGTATCATCACGTATTAGTCAAAACATATTCTTTCACATGATTGGTAATAAGAGCTTCCATTTCATTTTTTGAGAGCGGGGCATTTCCAAAACTGTTCTGTACCTTTAACTGCAGAATACCCCACCATATGCATCAGTACAATGTACCAGGGTCATTATCTTTATTATGCCCAAGGATAAGGGTCAAGGTTAGGGTTCGTTGTGTGATGGGGGTAATTTGCTGTTGTTTCGTGAAATTTCCACCAGCTTTGCTCTAGCATTTAGGAAATAATTTTGTAACTAGGGTACAGTATTCTACAGTTGTGTGTTGGGTCCTGTCATAAGAAATAATAACTATTCATAGGAAGTAAAGCCAAAAAGGAAACAGATTAGGGAAAGTTTTAAAATATCAGATAATGAATGTAGTTTTATTTTTTGATAATCAAGCTCACTAAATGGTAAAGGTAATCTGACATTTGAAAATGATGTCTTACATTCTAGAGTAATTTCTATTTCCTTTATCATTGGTATAAGAATATTTTGATTTGTCTTTATGTACAGTAAGTTTATAATTGATGGCACAAAAAAGGCTGTGCCTGGTGTGGCAAATCTGTTGGGCCTGGTATTGGAAATGTTTCTTCTGCTTTCGGGACTTTGTTCTCAATCAAAGGGAGCAGGACAGACAGATATTTTGCTTGTAAGTTTGCACAGCCCAAGACTGATTTGGTATGCCCTGCAAAAACAACGAGGCAGTGAATGTGTGCGTCATTAGTTCAGAGATGCAAATCTGTACGTTTCATTGTATTAGTTTGATAAAAAAGTGAAATACAATCATTTTGTTGTTGTTGTTGAAATATCTGACTCTTGTTTTTGTTTTAATTGGTTTATAATGTTAGTTAATAGGAAAGTGGCTCATATTTCCATGAATATAATGCAAGTCTAAACTATAATTTGTTTCTCACTTCTACTTCTGTCTTGAACCAAATTCTCATTGGCCCAAAATATCCAAACAATTAAGTTGTATCATTATTTTCATTATGCATTTAATCACCATTTTCGCATCATAAGAATTATTACTGGTGCTTTACAATTTCTCATTTAATGTTAATGAAAGAGCAAACATTTTACTTGCCCGTTCTTACCAGTAATACCTTTTTCTGACATTTTACTGGCCTGGGGCCAACAGGCCAGTGTCAAGTTTTTCATGAAATCTGATTCTTTTAGTAGGCATTAATCAAATATGCATCGTTTATGAATATTAATGACTATGTGTTCCCTGTGGTGTAATTTTTCCAATATTAATATCTTTGTATCGTGATTTCTTTTGTTATTCATACAGTATAGCAGTAAGCGTCAAGATGAATGTCCTGCTGTTTGCTCCAGGTCTTCTCATTCTCCTTCTCACTCAATTTGGCTTCTGGTGGACTATACCCAGGCTTGCTGTATGTGCTTTAGTCCAGGTATGATTTAAAGGCATCATTTAACAATGTTTCCTGTTTTACATATCTGAGATGCATGGCCCTTTCGTGTTATCAGTGTGTGTGAAAATGGTGTTATATTGAAACCTTAAAAAAATTGTGCTTCAAAATGTCCATGAAGTGCCTCAAAAAAGTAAAAAAAATCTTTGAGTGACCAGTTTTACCATACACGTTTTCCCCAATAGACTGTAGTTTTATAAAAACCTTTGGAAAAATGGTAATTGAAATTTCGATTTCCATTCATAAATATCTGGATAATCATACAAGAGATTGGCTTGTAGAAGTCCTGGGTTAATAATTACGATTGCAGCATGAGCTAAATCCAAGATTTTGTTTATAATCTAAGGCAAAGATACCCAATCCCTTTAAAAGACACATAAGCATAGCTTCTCATGAAGAATTTGAGTAACAATACAATGGGTTAAGAATATTTTCTCCCACCCTCCCTTATCCAGCTGCACCATACACAGTTCTTTTACCTGTATCTTTACAAACTTTATTCCACCACACATTTTCTTTGAACAGCTTGGTCTTGCTTGGCCCTTCTTAGTAGCCAATCCTGAAGCTTACATCCTGCGGTCGTTTGAGCTCAGCCGACAGTTCTTCTATAAGTGGACGGTCAACTGGCGACTCATTCCAGAAGAGCTGTTCTTAAATCGCTACTTTCAGTTGAGTCTTGTCTTTCTTCACCTCCTCGTGCTGTTTCTCTTCGTTGTCCATCGCTGGAACAGGTGAGATAAGTACTGATAGGTAGTCTTTGAAGTTATTAGTCTAGGATGCAAAATCAAGAGGATGCGCTATGGCTCAGTGGTAGAGCGGTGGTCTCGCAACCGGCAGGTCCTGGGTTCGAATCCAAGTCGATGCGCTACTGCCCTTTGGTAAGGCATTAATCCTCATTACCAAATCCTGTCAGTCCTCTGGTTACTTACTTACAAGCACATGCTTTCATAGCAGTCATGTAAAACAAACAAACAAACAATCCAAAGTGTTCTGGACATGATGATAACCAAGAAAAGCGAACCATCTGCGAATCCGCCCCCCTCCTCCCTTCAAATGAATTTTGTAGGTATTTACAGCTGTTATTGCCATGTTTTTGCGACTAGGACGTTGAACCAAATTTTGAAAAGGAGACAATTTCCTTCTTATATTCTGAATATTAATTTTGCTTGAACATTTTTAATGTGTTCTTATAGATGTACAACATTTAGACTCATTTTGAAGAATAATTTCAAATCGATGTAGTGTCTACACATCGCCTCATGCAGTGGTAATTCTCGCTATTGCCAATATATTAAACTTACCCTTTTGTTACATTTAAGCCCCATTTCAAATGCACTCTGGGATATTTATTGGAAGGGTTGCTTTGTGCGAAACAACCTGTTTGAAAATTACCTATATCAGGTCTTGATTAGCTCCATGACAACCCTTTTAAAACCAGTATAGATTAAAGGTAAAGACCAGTTTTGGAAACGCCCGCCCTCTCAAAAAATGAAATGGAAGCTCTTATTACCAATCATGCCTGTGAAAGAATATGTTTTGACTAATACGTGATGATACAAATTTTGCTGAGAAACTACCTTTATAATTGATATATTTGGTAAATTAGTTTATCTATTAGGATGTGATAGATATTACGCACGTGCCGCGCACGTGTGCGTAGTCCCATATACATCTTTCTGTGTACAGTGCTTGTAACTTTACCAAGACCGGGCCAAGTTTCTTATGATTTTGATGATTCCAGAACCTTGCAGTACACACCAATACTTATATGCTAGATGATCAACCTTTTCTGATCGATTCCACAACGTTTATTTCACAATGCGATCACATGACCAGAACTGGTCTTTATCTTTAATCTTGCACCGGAAATGGTTAAATAATCTTGAAATCTGTGGTATATCTAGCTCATGATAAACACAATGTGACACAGGAAGATTAATTGTGTGGCATATAAAGAGTTAACTCATATCAGAGGTGCCGTGGTCGAGTGGTTGAGTCGCCGGACTGTCGATCATAGGTCTGTGGTTCAAAACCCGCCGCGAGCCTAATGTCCTTTGGCAAGACATTGATCTACATAACATTTGCCACACCCAACCCAGGTGATGTAAGCGGATGCCTGGCAGGAATTAATTCTTTGAAAAGCTAGAGCGCCGCAATGGCAGCACAGCTAAAGCCAGGGTAATAATCTCCAAGTTTGGAAGTGCTTTAATAGTGATTCTAATAAGCGCTATATATAAACTGGGTATCATCATTATTATTATTATTATTATCATGGACCATATTTATTCACTGTTTGTTTTCTCTTTGTATCATTTCCAGGAGAAATGGGGGTATCTTTGCGCTCCTGAAGGCCCCATCCTTGCGTGAAAAGAGTGTCCTGAATGAGAACTATATCCTTTATAAACCAAGAATTGCTATAATATGTCGGGAGTGTGGTACGTGTATGCTTTAAGCCCTTCTGTAAATGAATATCTATCTTAAATACATTTCCAAAAGGCAAACATCTAAGTTTTAATTACACTTATTTACTTTGATGCTAACTTTGGCATACAAAACAATATCCTTATTAGGGATATATTCTACAACACATAACATGTACACCCATTTCGATTCAAAGATAACCAGAACTATCGTAGTCATTCTTAGTCCAATTTCACTGTACAACATTAAAGAAAATTTTAAGCTGGATTCGCCTCCAACAGCAAAAAAGGGGTTAAGCAAGCTTGTACTTGTAATCTACTCAGCATCAATTGTAGGACAGTTCAGTTTAAGTTTATTTATATATTTAACATGTTGTATAATACATCATTACATTTGGCATGTTACATTTTTGTAATCATTTTTTGGATGCATTTATACAAACAAAACGAATAATACATAAGACTAAGTTAAATAAAGGAAGAAATATGATGGAGCCTAAAGAGAAAGCAATGCTTGTAGGTCATAGGCTCCGGAAGTTATAACAATGATATAGTCTTGTGTTTATTAAATAACGTAATTGAATTAAATTGAAATTATTATGAAGAAAAGATAAACAATATTCATATACTTAGCAATATTTATATTACATTTTCAGCATCAATTGTAGGACAGTCCAGGGATCAATTAGCAATGAACTCTGGCAGTACTATAATGATAATGACAATTTGATAATGAATAATGGTAATGATAATTCGATATACCTGTAATATGTAATATGTCTTATTTGAGCGTGATGCAATTTTAATACTTCAGCATCAACTTCAGGTGGTGCTGTAAAGCGCTGCTGTGGTTTTCACGAGAGCACGCCATGCAACTCTTTCACCTTCCATTTGTGTTGCACCTTTCATTCCTTGTCCAGACACTTTCTTGATATCATCAGTCCAAGATATTGGTGGACGACCTCTACCCCGTTTTCCTTCGACTGCTCCTTGCAGTATTTGCTTCTCAACACCTTCAGATCTTAAATATAACGAAATCTGACACCTAATATATCAAATCTCACTAGAATTGTACTTGGTTCTGTGATACAATGCTTGCTTGCTATTCTCCTTGACTCCACTGTACATATAGTAGGTACCCTCTTCACATCTAACTTCGTTGGCATGGTTTTCAGTCGTACCCTTCACTATCAGTTCTATGTCTGGTATTTCCACACTCTGCCTTATCTCCTGTGGACCACAGACTACTCAGACATGATAAGGTAAGATTTCAAGCCCCACTGTCCTACTTGTAGCTACTTGCTCCCTCTATATAGAAAACTTCCCTAATCGGTGCCTGTTGGTCCCCCATGATCCTCTTTTTCTTATGTTAGTTGAGAGCTGAGTTAATGCGATAGCCACCTGTCAGTGACCTCGCTGTGTGGTCTAATCCCTTCTGGCCCAGTAGTGTTGACGGTCTTTAAAAGGACGCACATCCACAAGAGTAATGTCACACACAACCTTTGGTAGCACGAAAAGACACCTTTGGAACTCAAAAGGCATAATTGTGGAAAAATCATGATTTATGGCATTGTGGTTGTTCATCTTACAAGAACATGGAACTGGTAATATGCCTCTATGGACTTGATTAGGCTAAATCATATAATGTATATGTCAGTCAGATATGCCAGATTGTAACTTTAAATCCACCTTCGGGACCAAAGTTGATGCCTTTTTTTTTCTTTCCTGGCATGTGTTTTTACTGCCAATACATTTCACTAGGCTATCTTACGACAATAACTCCAGATTATCAATTGTACACATAGCATGACAAAATGTTGAGTAGTCAATATATGTTCGTGGAAGACACACTTGTATTATAATTAAGTCTGGAGAGGATAGCCCAAGTAAAGTCTCATATCTCCTTTCGCTTTTTCTTGTGAAAGAGTCAAGATAGCTGCCCTCTAGGTGAATGACCACAATACTTAATCTATTAATCGGGAAATTACAGATGGAAAAATCATTTTATTTGGCCCAAAACTTGTAATCTTTAACTCTGCATTCACTATAGATTGAAAACCCAGACTGTCTCATTGTTTGGATGAAATGGAACATAACACTGTAAGTGTGACAAACATTGACTGTGGCAGTCCACTGATTCTTCCATTAGTTGACTGAAGCTGGTAAAGTATAACCTAATCTGAATATTCATTTATGTAAAATTATTTTCGGGTGTTAATTTTTTATCTAAATATATGACCTCTTCTCTCTTATTGCAGATTATTGATTCTTGGAGTCATAGAACTTTGTTGGAACACCTACCCTTCGACGGCGCTTAGCTCTGGCGCCCTCCATTGTTGTCATCTGCTTATTCTCGTCGGCCTGTGGCGCAATAAGGAGGAGAGGAGAAGGGCTGCAGCTCGTTCACAGATGACACAAGACATCAAAGATGAATAAGTACTATCATTTTGAAGTATATTTGGTATAATTTTGACAAAATTTATTTGGAAGATTTCTGCTTGCCATATGCCTTGTCCGTCGGAGTTAAGGAACGTCCCTGTCTTGGCATTGTGCATTCTTTATGTAGTATACTGAATATAGTCATACATTAAGCAGAAGACAGTGGGAGGAGATGTAAAAATCACTGCACAATGAATTTTATTCATTCATTTTCTTGGCCCTTTAAATGAAACAATCATTAAAAATCATAAAATCTCCAAAACAACAACTCAAATTTAACATGTATATTATCTACAGTAATTTATTTGTTCATGTTGTGACATCCCCAATTTCTATGTACCGGTTATACTTTACTTTGAGTTTTTTAACAAATACATCTAATTTCACCAAGATGCTGCGTTGCGTTTGAGACGAAATCTCTAACTTATGTTATTTCTATCTGAACGATGACCTACATGTAGAGATCTAAAACTGTAGTACATTTTCTTCAGTGCAAACACAGTCTATGCTCAGATGCTGCAATTTTTCAAATAAACTGAAGTAATTTTGGCTTGGTATGCATTTCTTCTCACAAAAATTAGATTAAGTGTCATTTTGAGGGTTATTTTTTTGTAGTCAGTCCTTTTTGCTTAGGTTTTTCAGTATCAGGGTTTTATTTATTTTTTGTCATGTCATGTTAAAGATTTTTTTTAAATATTCAAATTGATCAGTTTTGTTACTGTTAAATATAAAGATCAGTTCTGGTCATGCAATTGCATCTTGAAAGAAATGTGGAATCGATCAGAAAAAGGGTGAGTAAGTATTGGTGTCTACTGCAAGGTTCTGGAATCATCAAAATGATAATAAATTTTTGCCCAGTCTTGGTAAAGTTACAAGCACTGTACACAGAAAGGTGTATATGGGACTATGCGACACGTGCGTTATATCTATCAGGTCCAAATAGATATAAAAATGTCCCAAATATATCAATTAGTAGGCGGTTTCTCAGCAAAATTTGTATGATCACGTATTTGTCAAAACATATTCTTTCACATGATAGGTAATAAGAGCTTGCATTTCATTTTTTGAGAGGGGGGCGTTTCCAATACTGGTCTTTACCTTTAAGTAGATGTAGAAATGAAAAAAAAGGTGGAAAAAAGACAAAATCATGTTATGGTGTTTTTAGCTTGGCAAAGAAGAATCATTAAGTCAAATTAACAAAATCTATGTGCTACATGTTTATGATCATAATATTTTGTATTTGAATCATGACAATGCTAACATTAATTCAATGATTTGTTTTGATGAACTGTCAATACATGTTTGATCAAAATTAAGAGATTTGGGTGTCAAATATTGGAATAGTAATCAGGTTTTGACGCTGGATAATGTTAGAGCTACTTTATCATTTGAAAATCTTGATAGAATTTCCAAGGAAATTTGTCCTAAAAACAATGGGAAGCTAGATTATGTGGCTGGTGTTAGTTGTTTAGAATTCCTTTGAAAATACCTTTTATAACCAAATGTTAATCATTTTTATTTACCATATAAAGTCTTTCAGGGATGACCTTTGTAATATCCAAAGGCAAATTTATAATCAATTGAACTACATGTACCGTTATGTCCATGTTATAAGGTCAGCAGAATAAACAAGTGTTCATTTATACATACTATATAGAATCAAAGTACTGGTAATAAGAGAGAACAAGCTGGTGTTAACAAACAAAAATTGAAATATTGTAGAAGAGCCTCTCATAGTGTGCAAACAATATGAGGGTCTGCAATAAAGCCCTGGAGACTTTTTACATGTAGCTTGTTATATCAAATTTGTCAGTAATCAAATTATTGTGCCACTTCCTGCCAGAACTTACATCTGAATTGAGAAACAGTATTATCATGTTGGAAACAAGGTTTATATACCAGTAAATATATGTATACAGATAGTAGGTATACATGTGGATGTGTCGTGGTATAGTGGCTCATTCACTCGACTCCCATTCAATTGGCCGAGTATTCAAATCTCAGTCTGGCCCTAACTTCCTTTGGTAAGGCATTAATCCACACTTGCCACCCTCCACCGAGGGGTAAATGGGTACCTGGCGATTGCTGGGGTAATAATAATTGCAGGGCCCTAAGGAAGAACAGTATTGAAGCTGATGGGGCTTCTCTGGGTATACAAAATTACTATTATTAAAACGTTCATAAAGTGATCGTATAAGATTTATATTACAAATTGGACCCCTTTTAAGATTGGTCTTTAAGTATTGAGAGAGAGTTATTGTTAATTTAAAGATGGAGTCAATTTGAAAAGCATACACTATTTTTCAAGCTGATTATATAATTAATCATGTATTAAAAATTACACTTAGGAAAATTTCTTGTGAGAATTTGGTATTTGATGTGACCAAATGAATTCCTGTACAATGTTTTAATCATAAAGTGATGCGTATCAAGATTTTGAGCAAATAAATGATGATATTTTCTCAATTTCAATTCAATTGCTGCAAAATTGTGTTATTTATACCTAGTGTACATCTGCTTTGCATAAAGATACATGGTTGCAGTTATTTCAAAGTGGCGCAAACTGTTCTCGCCATTTTAAATTACTAACAGACAGAATTTCTGGACATCGAATGATAGGTAGATTTTAATAACTTTAATACAGAAAGCACTTACCGGTCTAAGGATACATCTTCATCTAACACTATTGTAAATTTCACAATTCACCAAGCAAGAATCAATTTCAAATCAAACCAAAATAAACATGTTGTACTTTGATTATTGTTCATATAATCTGTATCATTTTATTTTGCAAAGCAAGACATATTCATATGCACATAATACTTGTACAGAAATAAAGGCAAGAAAGCATTTCTTGAATAAAACACCATGAAATAACGACAGTATTCTGATATAAACTCCTCAAAAGAAGATCTTGAAGTCAAGTTTTAGCATTGATATCTCTCTCGTTTGTTTATTTTCATACTATCATTGAAAATCCTCTTTATTCCCCTTTATTGTCAATAGATTATTCATCATTTGTTTAGACAATGTATTATGTTTTGAAGAAATAACAATTGCATTTTGCAAAATTTTACTTTTGACTTGGCCCAATATTCAGGTGAACTGCACATTCTGTGATTACATAATCATTAGAAATGGTGCGTCATTGTAAAGGAGAATAAACAGGCTTTTCAATGATACCAATGTCATATATAATATTATAACGAGAAATATCGAAAATTATATCGCTAGTGATATTAGTTTGTCTCGCAATGTGGTCAATAAGGAAACTAAAAGATCACAACGTTTTGTTTGCCGCTGCAACGCTTAAACTAGAATTGCAGAACTTTTTTTGAAGAGTTTAGATTGCCCCTCCTTAATGACAGAACAAAGTAAAGGCTTCACAGTAATATATACAAACTAATATGTTCCTTGCATGAAACATACCCGCTAATACCTGTATGTAGATTGTTTGAAATGCTGAATGCCCTCTCTTTTTTCCTCTCCCTTTAAAAGATTCCAATGAAAGCATATTTATATGAAGAGATGTGCTCAAAGTAGATGATTGTGTGATGTGCTTGTGTATGCAGTCAGACCACAATATATGCCAAGATATTTAATCATCTTACAATACTTCTTTTTCAAGATGTGTCAGTGCACTGTACAAAGCGTGTCACTTGTCATATTATACTTTCCTCAACAAATATTGACATTATGTATACAAAAGTGAACACACTGGTCTTTCTTTTAAAGGGAAATTTACTTTACTTTAAAAACACAAAGGTTTTAAATATTATGCAACCCGGACTTTAACAACTAACCAAATGCAGGTTTACATTTTTTTCTGAAGAATACAATTACTGAATGGGGGGGGGGGGGTCACTATTGTTTTCTCCAGACCCAAAGACTTTACCATACTAAATTGTTGTCTGTGTGTCTGTCAGTCAGTCTTTCAGCTCATCTGTTTGTCAGTTTGTACATAAGTCTGTCCCGCTCACTTATTTATTATTTCGGTCATTTAAGGGGAAGTACTGTTATGCATGTAGGGGGAGGGGGGGGGAGGTACTCTAGGTCAGAGGTCACAGCAGTCCTTGAACATCACATCATGAATTTACATGAAAAGTACCTTACTTTAATAAAAGACATGTACTTTCTCAAATTGTATTAAACATTAAAAGACACTACATGTATGTCCCTTTTGCAGCCAACATCAAATTCTGTAGAATTTTGCAGATGAGGAATTATGAATATGTCATGTATGTCCTACCTGTAAAATTTAAATGCTAGCAGTGTCCTAATATTCAAATTATGCAAGGAAACCCGTTTACTTGCTAGACTTCACCGTCAGACACTATTGAGTGACTGACTGGCTTTTTTTTCTTCTTTGGTAATAACATACATAAAATGAGCTGTAAAGTGTACTTGAGCATTTGTCTACATGTTTAACTCATTTCTTGTAATGGCCAAAATTAAACTGATTGAATCTTTGCGCAGCATAAAACGTACGACCATTCTGTACAGTGGTCTGAAAATCAGACTATTACTTACTGGCTATATAGCTCTTAAGTCAATTCGACAACTAATAGTCGTTATTTTCCCACTTAACAACATTTTCAAGCCCCCCCCCCCTTTTTTTAGGGAAGTTCTAAATTAGTATTATCTCTCAAATGCTGTTGGAATTAAACCTTTTCATTTTTGGGGCCTGCAAATGGGACATAGTACCTTTAATATAAATACCAATTATTTCATTTAAATTCCTTATTGTGGAAAAAGATAATAGATTATTGTGTCCCTTTGCAGCTACATGTCATACCAAAAGACGTTAAAAGATGGGAGTTGTTGCTACCTTGTTTGGCGTTCAACAATAAGGGATAGAGCAACGTCGATCTGGTGCTGCTCAGTGGCTGCAGGGCTCACGATCAATTGGGCAAAAAGAATTTCTGTTTCGGTTTAATAAAATTTGGAGTGGACTATTAGGCTATTATTATTCTTATTTATGTAGAAGAGCTTTAACTCTGTTTTAAATGATGACTTAACACCCTTTTTGCTCCAAAAGGACAACTGAATATTAAAACCCAATGTTTTGAATAAAAAGAATAGATAGGAAAGACTGAAGGGGGTTGGTGACTACAAAAAGATATTTGATACACAATTCAAAGTTTTGTTCTTACATTTATTTCCTAGATGTTGTTCGCAAAGCATGATAAACAATTAAACATTATTTTCAAAATTTTGTTCCTGAAAATTGATAAACGTTCATGTTTTGTTCTTTTATCTTCAGTCAATCCCGACCGCTGATTCATAAAGGCATAAATTGTATCCAGTACTAAATGGGTTTTAACCTATAACAATAAAATGAACATATACATGTATAGTGTACACATCTTGGGTAACCTGACGTTTGCTCCAGTGACAATTGCTTTTGGCTTCATTTCATCCAAGTTTAGGGTTGCTATTGGGTTTTGGTTAGGTTTAGGGTTAGGTATTGTTTTGGGCCTAGGATTTAAGCTAGGGACTTGGTTAGTGTAGGAACTTCTAGTTGAGCAATTATCACAGGAACATATATCATATAACCCATCTTGTACATGAAACGTAATATACTGAGAACATATAGAATGTTTGAATTCAATGAATAATGTGCCAGTAAAGTGCTGTACTCATACTTTGCTATATGCATCGCTAATATACATTTAACAACAACAAAAACATGTGAAATTTGTACAAAAACTAGAATGCTACACTATACTTTCTGTATCAGCTGAACCTTACTCGTCGTTGATGTAGCATTGTTATCTTGCTTGTTACGGGGAGGGAGAATTTTTTTAAAGATTTTACTTCATAAATACGATAAACAGTCCCTTAATCTCTATTTATATGTATATTTATTTCAATTGATATTGTAAGTATTTTTGTTACCTTTGCTTGATAAGGGCTTGTGTTGTATGCTACTGTTCATTAACATATATTTTGTTGTTGTTGTTCTCTTAAAGCCATTAACTACTGAATTATTTCATTCCCATTTGCTTAATACAGGGACCAATCAATTTCTGTAGGCAGGCAATTAGTAAAATTATAAATGTGAGTTTCTAAAACGTCAAAAACGTTATCTGTTTGGAGCCAAAAGGGAATTACCTGGTAAGCAATTTTGTTCAACACAATTAACGTCCTTTTGGCAGCAAACAGATGATGTATAGTAGGTGTGAAAAGTAGTAGAACCACTCACAAAATAAGTGGATGATAACAATGCTACATCACATAGGACCATGGCGATACTTTTTACAACTTCTTCCTAAAACAATATGAACATATATATCTACTATGGTTTAAAATGGAATGAGTATCAGAAGTATGTACAATACAAACAAGCATCAAAATTTGATGATTGTTTCAAACACACCCTCGAACCATCTCTAGAACTCATCCGATTCATTTCCACTCCCTGAATAGTAAATAATCATCTCAAGAACAAGTTCAAATATAAAAATAAATAATTCATCTTTTGATCTCTTTTTTGCATTAGAAGTAAATCACTGATTTCTGAGCTTAAAGCACCTGACTTGCACAATAATTTCTCTCTCCAGACTGGACTATTTAAAGATCAGATTTTGTTCATGCTAAAATTAGAAGTATTGAAATATTCCAAACAACCGTTGGAAAGTTAATTTGTACTATCATATGTGAGAGTTTGAACAGAGGAAAATGTAGAAAGTTGCAACCAGTGAAAAGGCAGGAATCAGCACAAAGTTATACTCTCAATGCAATTGTTCTGTATTTTACAATCAATTTGTCACAATCCGGCCCAGGTATTTGTTTGCCTATCCAATCTTAATTCTTAATTCTCCATAGAATTTACAATTATATCCCGTTTAATACACATGCTCCATCTTGCCTCCTTATAAGCTTTCCCAACTTCTTTTATATTTACAATTTGGTCCATGTCATGATACGTGAAAGATGAAAATAGGAAAACAAAATATAGACGGAAAACAGTGATTAAAATGAAATACTGATAAGTACACAAGAAGATGACATTTATCTTCTACAGAATGTACAGTCACTATACAAGTACCAACAATGTTCAACATTGAACTAAGCATATTGTACAGAACTACGTTAAATTGTTCAATGAAAATTAAATTATAAGATATATTTACATTTTGTGAAAGGCAGACATTTAGAAAAGGCATTTTTCGCCATTCTTTTCTGTGTTCAGTTGCACATTTTCTTCCTTTAACAAGAGAGTTTAGATATGTACATTGCATGAACCCTTTGAAATTGATAATACATTTTTACAAATAAACTGTATTGCACTAGCAAAGAAATTACATTGCACAAAAGAATATCATGTTGGTCAGTAAATAATTGCATTAGCATAAGTCGCTATCACTTTTAAACAAATGTTAACTTGACTAAAAATTACACTTTCCCGAAACCAAACTCAATTTTTTTTAAGATTACTTGTTGTAACAGGTCTACAGGTACCGGTACATGGATTTTCAAAGAGAGCATAATTTATCTTTGAGATCGCAATTATCCATTCAAAAATATATTTTTCCCTACATGAACATTGCATAAAAATCAGATGCATAAAACAAAAGTGATATTTTTGTAACAACAATAAGATTGACAATGTAAAATGCTGTTCAAAATTTTGTTCCAATATACTTTCATGAGAATGCTTCATTACATGCTTCCCATTAGGGGTATATACCCTTCATTATATATGTACAGTTTGTATATAGCACAATGTAAGTCACAACTGAATGCAATTGCACTTTCCCTTCTAATGTATACATACACAGAAAGAACAAGAAATGTACAAACCTTACCGTTAATTGACCACTCTTTATAATGCTAGAAATTAATCTACACTTTTCTATATGTTGTAAAATTTGATCATATCACTACATCTGTACATGTTTTAAGTTAAGTCTATACTCTAATTCATACAAAGAAAACTATGAATACATTAAATGGCACAACCAAACTACAAAGGGTGGTATTCTCGAAAGTGCACTAACTTTAGTCCATGGTTTAATTCACCGACTAAGTATGGAATGCCAAGTGTCCATATGAATATATTTCTGATTAATTTGATATGTCCCTAAATAACCATGATAAAGTAATTATATCATAGTTATATTGTTGTTTATTAATTATGTTATTACATTTCATTTTAATTTAGTGACAGATTAAATTATTCAAAAACATATTCATAAGGACACTTGGCATTTCATACTTAGTTGATGGATTAAACCATGGACTAAAGTATAGTCCGCTTTCGAGAATACCACCCAAACAGTTTCTTCAAGATGGATTTAATATGACATTAACATACTGGCACTTTGGATACCTTGCTCAATCAGCCAGTGTCTAATATTTCCTTGAGAGAACGATAAGTTGTCTTGCAGATGCTTTGAGTTCTGCTAGATCTATCCCGCTGGCACTTGGTATTGGCTGCTCACTGAGCCAATGGTCTGCCTTAGCAGCCAGTAGCTCCCATTCATTAAAGAATGAGGCACAGTTATGTTCCAGCCAGACTAGAGCTAAAGCTGTGGCCCACAGCCTCTGCTGCTGAGACTCGTCTGGCGACAGATGGCGCATCTCTTTCCGAAGCTGCTGCACGGCGGCGAATCTCTCGCGGCGCCTACGACTGGGGCTGAAATTGGCAGCCGTCACGCTGTCCAGTTTCTTTGGTAGAGGGATGCCTCGCATGGCCGCAGCACCGGCTGGAGTTGGGGAAAGTGAGCGAACGCTCGCAAGAGATTCTGGCCTGCGATTGGCTGCTTTGAGCGTGTTGGAGTCCTGGCGTGCGTTCCCATTGGCCGGTCGGGCTGGGTGGGAATCCTCTGGGGAAGAAGTCGACTTCACAGTGATGTACCCACTCTCTGACTGGGACAACGACTCTGATATAATGCTTGCATTATCTGGTGGACTAACACCAGCTGATGCCTCATTGCCAGGGGCTTCGGCACTCCACTTCGAATTATCAACGCTTGCCTCTACATCTGGTGTCTGAAGACTACTTCCTTGGGAGCTACCGGCGTAAAAAGTTCTCAAGTGTGGTCCAGCCAGCGGACTGATCGCGTTCGGAATCATGGCTTCATAGTTCACAGGCACATCGCAGAACAGACAGGCACGTCTTAACTTTTCCAGTGGGATGTCGATGGCTTCCGCAAGCTCATAGTCCAACTCCCATGCCCCCGAGGCAAGTTGAAGGTTGACTAAGGCATGCAGTTCAACACATTCCATGCTGAGGGTTCTTCCTACACAGAATTCCGTCACATCGACTGCACGGAATAGAGGGCGCTTTGATGGACTGTTGCTGAGTCTTGATCGTAGTCGATTGAGACGAGAACCTAGCTGCCAGGAACGTGGCTTTGAAGCAGGATTTATCCCATATGGTTTCTCAAAGGACCCTGGTAAAAGAATGTAAGTAGAGATGATATAACAATGTTTTGATAACATCACATTTACAGAGTTTTGAAATCAGTGTTGGATTTTTTTTTTTAAAGAAAAGACCATATCCATTACAATTACAATGAACACTTACAAGACCTATGGAAATGTTCTTCAGGAAAGAAATTTCTTCAAAGATAAAAATAGATTATAAGTTGTCATATCTCCATACATGACGTTAATGATTAAGGGGACTGTTGGTTTGCAGAAGTGACGGTTCTACTACTCTTACATATTTCTTGAATGCCTCTAAAGAATATTATACCGGTAGAATTGTGATTGTCTAATAATCATTCAAAGTGAATAGAAATGAATGGATTAACAATGTAAGTGGTAAGAGTAGATGGTTTATAACAATCATTCAGAAACTAGAATAGTTGTGAGACTTACATGCATAGAAGTCTCCACTACACTGAGAGGACCACGGAGAATGGGGGCCTAGACCCCCGGGAGGTCCAGGGGGGTCCAGGGATTGACCATCCAGACCTGCAGGCATAGGAACCGGTTGAGAGGGGAGTGAACTGGGTGACTCAGATCGCCCTATAGGGTTGGAGTAGGGTTGGAGTGGGGGATGGAGAGGGGTGGAGTGGGTGTTGGGAGAGGGGTGGAGTGGGGGTTGGGAGAGGGGTGGAGTGGGGAGAGGGGGTGGTAGAGGGGAGGAGTGGGGGATGGGAGAGGGGAGGAGTGAGGGATGGGAGAGGGGAGGAGTGGGGGTTGGGAGAGGGGTGGAGTGGGGGTTGGGAGAGGGGTGGAGTGGGGGTTGGGAGAGGGGTGGAGTGGGGGTTGGGAGAGGGGGGAGAGGGGGTGGTAGAGGGGAGGAGTGGGGGATGGGAGAGGGGAGGAGTGGGGGATGGGAGAGGGGAGGAGTGGGGGATGGGAGAGGGGTGGAGTGGGGGTTGGGAGAGGGGTGGAGTGGGGGTTCGGAGAGGGGTGGAGTGGGGGGAGGGGGGTGAGAGAGGGGAGGAGTGGGGGTGGGAGAGGGGTGGAGTGGGGGATGGGAGAGGGGTGGAGTGGGGGAGGGGGTGGGAGAGGGGAGGAGTGGGGGTGGTAGAGGGGAGGAGTGGGGGTGGGAGAGGGGTGGAGTGGGGGATGGGAGAGGGGTGGAGTGGGGGAAGGGGTGGGAGAGGGGAGGAGTGGGGTGGTAGAGGGGAGGGGTGGGGGTGGGAGAGGGGTGGAGTGGGGGTGGGAGAGGGGTGGAGTGGGGGTGGTAGAGGGGAGGAGTGGGGGTGGGAGAGGGTGGGAGAGGGGTGGAGTGGGGGATGGGAGAGGGGTGAACAGATGCGAGTGGGAGGGTACGTGAGTGGAAGCAGGATGGGCACAGAGAAGGGTTTAAAGAAAGTGAAAGGGTGTATTGATATGTTCGGGGATGATAGAAGTACAGAGGGAATACATACATGAAGTAGAGAGAAGTGAACAGGGTCAATGGTAGAGGACAAAGGGTGACAATTAAAGCAAGAATTTAGAAAGTGCCAAAGAGGTAGTAAGGGAATTCAGATGAACACATACTCACAAAAAAGGAAGATCGTAAAATTGACAATTTTCATGGACAGTGATTTTGGAGGAGACGTTTTTTTTTTACAAAAGTGGTTGTTTAGATATCAGAATAATCAAAACGATGTTGGTACGATAGAATAAGCAAGGTATGAGGAAAAAGCGATTGATTGGCAGACAAAACAAAACAATTACATGTAAAACACAAATTTTAGGTTATGAGTTATGGACAGGAAACGCATGGAAGAGGTTACAATTTAACAAAATTCAAAGAAAGGGATCAAAGATAACGGGTGGATCGGAGTTCGGTATGGTCAAAAGAAAAGCAGAGAAATAATACAACATGTGAGTATATAAAACATCAAAAAGCTCATGCTACCCAGTTAACAAGGGTTTCAGATCTTTGTGTTTTGTTGGTAATACAGATATTATGGAGATTTATGATTATATTTAACAGTGCTGCATGGTGCAATTTGATTGAAAAACAAATTGGTTGCAACTTAAAATGACTGGAGGAAGTGCTTTTGAACTTTTGCCATAATGATTTAAAATATGTTTTCGTTAATAATGTACCTCATTAAATTTTTAACTGAACTAAAAAAAGTTTTTTTTTTGTTGACATCATGTACATCTATGACGAGAAAGTTACAGGACTTCTTCCTTTTATCCTCTTGTTTTCTCAGTCCATTCATCTCTACACTCACTTACTACCCCCTCTGATCTCTCTCTCTCTCTCTCTCTCTCTCTCTCCCTCTCTCTCTCCCTCTCCTTCTCTAACTCTCTCTTTCTCTCTAACTTTCTTTCTCAAACTCTTTCTCTAACTCTCTCTCTCTCTCTCTCTCTATGTATCTAGCATGTCATAAACAGTCTGAATGCAACTCTTGCATCCATAAAACTGATCTATGACATTACTAAGATCAAATTTATTTTCTTTAGATTTAGGTTGAAGTAATTTTCTGAAGATCAAAAAGGTTAACATCAAGAGAACAACATAAATGAGAAAATGTTGAAGAAGAATACATTTACAATACGGAACTCACTAGTGGTAAAGCTAGAAATAAATATATTGTTAAACCAAGAGAAATAGGAAGGTGAAAGAATGAACTAAATGAATAACACATGTATGTACACTAATTTTGTTATCATGATAAAAGGGGATTGTGGTTAATTTAACACAAGCTATCATTAATGGCATTTGTTGCCCTTTCCTCATTGCAACCTCCCCTCCCCCTTGCATTGTAAGTTGGAGTACTCAGTGGTCATGATTAATCTAGTAATATAGAAATTATTCTAACCATATCCAGAGGAGAAGGCCTCGTCTTCTGAATCGGTGAATGATGATGAATACTGTTTGCCCATCACGTTGTAGCCCCAGAAACGAGCAGCTCGTCGCTGGAATGGATGCGCCGCCTTGGGTTGGCTAGGCATGATCTGAAAGGCAGACATCATTGCAAACAGAATACAAAGTCAAGGGGCTTGTTGTTAATGGCTACTCTATCTTTAAAACAAAGAAATCCCTATAATAATGGTCATGAGCAGTGTTATTCTGAAAGCCAGTATATTTTTAACAATAGAGTGAGCTCTTTTGTGTCTTGTGAAAAATTTAAATTGCACAGAAAATTGACTAGGTGCTTATACAGCTGTTGACAGACATCTACATGCAAGAACTATCCTCTAATTCAATTTGATCTAATTTTCAAATGATATTTTTTCTCATTTATTCTGGAAAATGCATATATAGCGGTAGTTTTCAGAAAACAGCCCATATAGTCAATAATTTATTATTTTTGTGAAGTCTGAAACCTGTTTCACAACATAACTTCAATTTCAATTTCAATTTATTGTCAAATATTGGAAATTTGTTTGACTCACATTTTACAAACGTACAACGAATCAAAATAAGTTTACATACATAATATATTGTATACTTTGACATAGAAATGTGTCTTAATTGGCACCATCACACATGTAGCACAGTTATTCCTTAACTTTTTGACCCAATTCATGACCCAAACCAGCGCTCTGTTGTCATGCAGTTCTGTTACCCTCTTTGATCAACTGGGCATTCGATCACTACCCCACAAACCCCCAATTAACTCATGTGTGATTCATATGGCCCTCAGATTCAAGGGGACCAATTGCCTGAAAAGATTTAAAGATATACCTGGTAACTTTATATCCCAAGAAATGAATGAGACATTTCATTCCAATTATTAAGCTACGATGTCCCTCGGATATAGGAAGTTAAATGGAGGCCCCGTGTACAGGAGAGTCACCACCCTTGCATGTTAAGAACCCATTGCACTATTCGTATAAGAGTAGGGGGAAAACCCTGGTGTAGTGGTCCACCTGCACACCCCAATCAGACCGAGTATATACGGCATCTGCAAGAATCTTCAGTATTGAAGGAGGCAGATTATCTTAAAGGGAGTGTATCATGGGAATTACTGGTTGAAGCCATCTACGTCTTCTTTTGGACAACTGCACGTAAACGAATGGACTTGATTAACTGGGTCAGCGTGCGCTAACCTGGGTCAGTGCGCGCTAGCATTGGCGAAACAGACCAAAGTTCTCCTCACGCTTCGGTTTCGCATATGTTGCACGCACGCGAATGCTGCGGTTGTGTCGTCCGTAGTCCTATACCCGATTGGCCCTGGGTAGGGCCAGGGGAAAGACACATAGTCTCGTCATGACACACTCCCTTTAAAGAAGTAGCCCAATGAACTCACAACTACTGGTGATGGCAGGGGTTCTAGGGTCTCCAAATCTAGGGAGACGAAGGCTGTGTGACGACAAATCACATGACTTGCTTGGCTCAGATCCACCATCTTGCTTCGAAGCTTGAAGATGTCATCTGTCGATGGTTGATGAACTAGGGAGGAATTAAGGAGAATGGTATGAACAAATTGAGCCCCAAGTCATACTGATGAGATAAAAAACAGATCAACAAAAGACCAGATAAAGAATTACATTAATCTGAATGGATGGCTAAGATTCTGTTGGTTGCTGGTCATATTGGAGTTGGTCAAATGATGGGACTTCAATCGATTAGAGCAATAATAGTCACGGGAAATTTTTCAGTTCATTCCAAATCTATCCCAGGTCATTTTCTTAATTTGTAAGGATCTGCTTTTCACACAATTTTATGAAGCTTGCTAATTTGATATATTTTATATATATAAGCTTGCTTATTTATGATTCATTGCCAGAAAAATACTTATTGTACTTCATATTATTACTGTTGTCGAAAAACTGTATACTTACATGAATGCAGAAGAAAATCAAATCAAATAATCTACTCATGGTTTTGAAGTACTTGAAATAAATCTTTTTGAAATTATACTAAGAAGTTTACCATCATCCATGAGGTATCCCATGCTCTGTATATCATAGTCCATGAGCAGGCATCCAGCAGCTAGCTGATGTATCGTCTCTTCCCAAGCATCATCATCCTCCGTCGGCCCCCTCCACTCCCCAGACACCAAGGTTGTAATATCAAAGGGCACCTCACACCGTATGGGACGACCGCAGAACAGCCCCGTCACGATGACACACCCCTGCCCAGACCGATTAGCGATGTTGATTAGCTCGCCGTCATCCATCAAGACGGCGTTGCTCAGAGACATCTGGACGTCCGCATCAAAGAGTTCTTCCCCTTCGGCATCGATGTAGTCATCCCAGGCAGGGCTGGCTGGTTCAAAGTCAAAGCTGTTGAGGTGAGAGCGGTCATGACGCTGACCACTTAGGTGACGTCTCCTTCCATTCAGGTGACTTTCAGATTGTCTGTCAATTACAGGAAAACAGGAATTACGAGATTGGATGAGCAATCAATATATGTCTTATTTTCTATATTTCTGCAATATGATTATATAACAACTTGAATCACAATATATTATATAACAACTTCAATCACAATAGACTATAATAAGAGGTACATTTAGGAAGGTGAAGTAATTTCCTATTTGACTTCTTATACCCAATTTTCGCAATGGAATGAAATCATTAAAACTGGTATTAACTCTTAAATATCCACCTGTCTATGAACTTACTTGCGCAGGGAGTTAAGGAATTAAAAAAAGCTTTGCACTAGATTTCTTTTCAAAAATCAATTAAAAAATATTATTGATTTTTCATCAAAATACAATATTTCTGCTGAACAAGGTTGTTCAAAACATTAAAACTGGTATTTACTCTTAAATATCCACCTGTCTATGAACTTACTTGCGCAGGGAGTTAAGGAATTAAAAAAAGCTTTGCACTAGATTTCTTTTCAAAAATCAATGAAAAATATTATTGATTTTTCATCAAAATACAATATTTCTGCTGAACAAGGTTGTTCAAAACATTAAAACTGGTATTTACTCTTAAATATCCACCTGTCTATGAACTTACTTGCGCAGGGAGTTAAGGAATTAAAAAAAGCTTTGCACTAGATTTCTTTTCAAAAATCAATGAAAAATATTATTGATTTTTCATCAAAATACACTATTTCTGCTGAACAAGGTTGTTCAAAACATTAAAACTGGTATTTACTCTTAAATATCCACCTGTCTATGAACTTACTTGCGCGGGGAGTTAATGAATTAAAAAAAGCTTTGCACTAGATTTCTTTTTAAAAATCAATCAAAATATATTATTGATTTTCCATTGAAATACACAAATATTTCAGCTGAGAAGTATCTGCTGAACAAGGTTGTTCAAAACATTAAAACAAATTCTCCTCCTTTGCTATCTTCCCCAAATTACTTTGAATTTATCAAACTTTATGATTGAAAAATTATACTTCTTCTCTATAATGAAAAGTAATCAATGAATTGACAACTCCCCCAAAGTGAAGAGGATGAGATAAAAGAAGAAATAACAAGATCAAATGAATCATTAATAAACAATGTCTACTGTTTTATCAATCTTAATTAGGAGATTAAGGAGATCAGACATTGCTTCCGCATCCAGTTTCAGAAGCATGGGTATATTTATGGATCTTGACATACATACATGCTCATGATGAACAATAAAATAAGGAAAAGAAAATTATAGAAATGAACATTCATCTACTGAAAATTTGCATATTTAAGTTCTTCTTAAAATAGTCGATCAAAGTGGGAGAGCAAAAAATGAAGGGAGGGTGATCCATACTTTGAAGCCAAAATAAGAGAAACTATACACTCCCCCGATTCTGAGTTGCCATGTGGTAATCGGAGTAGTGTAGGATAATTGGAAGAATGGAGTTGATAGTGTGATCAGGTTGGTGTGTTCAAAAGAATGCATGGATGATATGTTGCAAAGTTATTTAAACATTTGTAGACTCTGAAGGTTCTCGAGTACAGATAGAGTTTAATTTAGAAAATGTAATTTTTGGTTTTGAAGACAAAAAAAAAGGATGCTTTGAATTGCATGGTGACTTTGATTAAGCATCAGCTATTCGTACAAAACCTTAATAACAAAATTCAAAATTTTAGTTCTTTGAAGAAAAAAATTGTTCAATATTATGATGACAAGAAATATATTCATTCTATATCTAGTATGTATAACAAATTTGTTACTAAATGGCAGTCACTTCAACATTTGTTTCTATGAACAACAAGGAGAAAATGTTAAGAGTATTTTTTTTCATTTGAGTTAAAGAAAGACTTCATTTCATTGATTTGTAAAATGTTTTGTTTGACTCAATAAAAAGCCTATAGACTCTAAAAGAAACTTTATATGAGATAAGCTTTATCAAGGGTAACAATTAGGTGCAATTATTGTACGTCTGAGCAAGGGGAATGCAGATTCTTGCCTTCCTCTGTCCAGAGCTAAAATATCTGATAACAATTTTTTAATACAACTCAGTGTTAATGAAAATAAAATAAACAGAAGGCTACAATCTATTCTCATTATAGTATAAATCTCTTGAGAGAGATTGGGTTTACAGCTAATTAGAATTGTAACAAATGTGTGCTGGATATACATGTATATAGGCAACTCCCTTGATGCAAATAGACAGTAATAATGGAATATTAAATTTACCTTGAGAAGGGAGAAAGCCTCGCTAGGGAAATAGGTTCTAAATATAATGAGCCATATGGCATTGAGGCTGCATTCAAAATTTGCCTGTCGGCTTAGAGCCAGAAGGTCATTAATTCATATCATTTCAAAAAGGGTTATTTAGTGTCTTTAAAATATAATTGCTTGTCATTGTATTTTGTTTGTTATAGCGCTCAGAGACTTCAGTGGAAAGCACTTTATAAGGACCATTTTATTGGTAGTATTATTATTGTTATCAACAGGTTTGTATAGTCTGCTGAGGGCCTTAAGCCATTATTTCATATTGATCACTTAACAAAAGATTAATGTCTTTATAGCTCTCAAGAGAGAATAAGCCTTTTCGTAAATACTATCTGCGCATGGGCAGATCGATAAAGGTCATTTCTGATAAAATTGTAAAACCCACCGACAGGAATACGTGCTCATGTTATGTAATCATTATTCATGTGTGCACCTATGGTACATTATTATAATACAAGAAGGCAAACAAAAGCTTTTCATGAAGCACATACATGTACATGACTTTGGCATTGATTATTCTAAAATACACAAAGTGGGACTTCTCCATGAGTAAAAGATCTGTGGATATTTGCGGTCATTTGACCCATGTGCTAACTACGAAATGGTCTATACTCTACATCCTATGCTGAGACGGTCACAAGGCCATTTATATCATTTAACCAAAAGAAATACCTTCTTACTCTCAAAAATTGATACACCATCTGCTAAGAGCCAAAAAAACATTATTCCATATAATTTTCATGGAAGGATAACTGCCTTTCTGGCTCTCAATTAAAATATATCACCTATTAAGAGGCAATAAAGGATGTTAACTCATACACGTTTACATGGAGTTAATACCGTCTGGTTCTCAAAGAAAAGATAATTTGCCAAAACAATTCAAGTTATCTCATAAACGTGATGCGTGAATGACTGTGATGAGGGTTAGGAATAGATATTCTCTAGAGATAAGGAAAAGAAAGGAAAGAAACCTGCATTACCTCCTGTCTGCAGCATCTAATGTATTGAGTAATCTTTGTAAGGACGTCGGGTCTGCAGCTAATGAATTATCTGGCATTGATACTGCCCTCGTTCGTCTCGATGTGGAGAGCTCTTGTACTCGCTGTTGAGCCTGTATAGAATGAAAATACAGGGAAATTTGTCACTGTTTAATGAGGGAGAGAAGGAAATGATATATAGAAGGGAAGAATTAATAAAGTGAAGATTAGGGAAAATGTTATGTTGGCTGCCCGCAAAAAGGCCAATACGGTCATTGACATTACAAAGCTCTCAAGGCTTCCTTGCCATTTGGGATGAACTCAAATCATTGGGTCGGCGTTTCCAGTCGAGTGGTCACGTTACACGACCTCTCGTAAAATGAGAAAGGTAGATGATGTGAAGATGCGCGATAAGGATGCGACTGTTTTTAGATTTGCTGTAGGGTTTTCACAAAGTGTTGGGTAAATTGGACCATACCATTTTCAGATGAGATGTTTTATTTTACAGACATTACCCCCAACATTTTGTGAATAAAGGTCAGGTAATGCGACCACCCGACCCAATGAGTCAAAGTAAGCCTAACATTTGGGATAAGAGTAGACTAAGGGAGCATGTTGTTTTTATAAAATACAATTGTTTTGGAATAAAAACTCCTAACAAAGTAACATCTTGCAAGGAGCTTTTATAGCCATATCAACAACCCTCATATCTCAATATACATGTACATACCGGGTCAGTTGTAGAGTTGTTGCTTTCTGGATGTGAGTGAACTTCACAGGCATCTCCTACATCAGGACAGCCGCAGAGTAGACCGTTGGACTGGCACTTCTGGGGTAGGTTCTGTAGTTTGAGGGGGAGTGGTGGCTCTGGAAAGTCAAAAGAGAATTCAAGTCACTAAGTGACTTGGTAACATTGTTGAAGGTCTGTGAAAATACCTGCTTAATTTTTGTATGAAATGTAATTACTTATTATATTCCTTCTACTGTACTAAATAATAATAATAGCTAGTTCTTATATAGCACTTTTCAGGACTGAAGGCACATTCTCCAATAACCCTCTAACATGGACAAAATCCTGAACAAATTCTCAAACCACAAAGACATTTATGGTTTTCTTTGAAGGCGTCACCGTGCAACACCCTCTAACAGTAAATTCTCCCATCCATTTCTGAAATTTCCCAACCGTATTTCCATGAAAATAAGACATAAAAAAGGCTTTTAAAAATGTCAACACTTAACTGTCTGGAATGGTATAAAGAATCACTTCATTGCTTTGTGACAATTTCATTCACCTAAAGTGTAATTAGATTGATAGAATATGGTTGGGAGAATTAAGGAATCGATCAGATCAGTTTTCCCCAATATGTTTCATTAATAATAGTCTGTTTTCAATTTCACTCAAACTTTCAGATTATATTTAACTGTACATCTAGCATTGAATTCACTACCTTAGCACCATTTTCTCTCATCTGAACAATGTTACCAATTCCCTTAGATATATATTGCATATCATCCATGTGCATCCTTATTTCATATAAGGAAGAGTCAAGTAGGTTGAAAAAGTAATTATTTTCCATTGTATGTTATAATGCTATCTTTAGTAGATATGAATGAAGTTAGAGACTAAATATTGATTGTTAAAAGGGAAGTCCTACTCCCTGACTTTGAGTCGTTTTCAATAAAAGCCAGAATGAGATAACAGGTCAATCAAAGTGAAGGATTCAATTAATGATTTAAAAAGTTATAATTTTGTCTAGTGGTAATCCATCAAGCACGATTGCGCAACTCTCATGGACCTCCCTTGCAAGCATTGCTCCATTATTTTGTCAAGGGGGTGGGGTCGGGAAGTTTTGGGGGTACTAAAAATTGTGAAAAATATGCTTTTTTGTTGTTGCTGATAGAGGAATAGATCTCTGTCATAGAAAAAGGGGGTGTTTATACACAGTCATGAGGAAAAACTTGGGAGAAATGGAATCTAATGATCATTTTTGGATATATCTTATTTTTGTTTCCTTACCCCTGTCCCTATTCTGCCTAGCAGTCTTGAGAGGTGATCCTGTATTATTGGTCCCAGCTGAGACACTCTCCTCCGTCCTCTCACTGCTTGACCCCCTGGACAGGGTGTGATCCAGGAACGGGTTGGTCCTCTTGATGGAGTCACCTCGGAGCAGCACTGACGCCAGGGTGCTCTGTAACCGGGCGGTGTCGCAGAGGAGGGCGTATATCACGATGGGTTCACCCCTACTGATAGGGGCATGGTGGTGGTTGATGGGGGCTTGGATGAGCTCCATGCCGGCTGGTAAGATCCATTCTGCGGTGATGTCACTGATGGTGGGTTGGAGAGCATGACGGACAACGGTCATCACCTGTCAAAGTGGCAGAGTGGGAGATAGTCAGAGAGAGAGAGTTTGCATTAAGTGAATATAGTACATTTCACACCTATATTGGTAGCAATGACTAAATATGAAGACTATGTACATGCACTTAGAAATGGAAGAAGAGAAAAGCAGAAATGTTAGGCAAATATTAAAAATACAACAGATGAATTGACCATTATATATCTGCTTGGTCTTTCCTCTCTCTGAATCCATCTGCCCCCCCCCCCCCCCCCCCCCGTCCCCTCTTTTTTTTCACTTTCTTTTCTTTCTCTCTGTGGCTTTCTTGGTCTGTCTCTCTGTTCCTGTCTGTCTCTCTGTCTCTGTCTCTCTATCTATTTCTCACTCCCTCTCCTTTTCTCTCCTTTCTCTCCCTTTAAACTCTCTATCTGAAAGCCTTTCTATCCGCATATGACTTTCTCTGAAAATGTCTAATTAAAAAGGGAATAAACAATGCTCCAAATTTCTTTTCATTTTTATTACACCTGCTCCCTCATTTGAACCCATTTGAAACGAGCACACCTTACATCATGATCCTATAAGATCAAAGGTGTTATCATGCTGTGGCTGTCCTCAAATTAGGTGTCCCCACTCATATTACCTATGTCACCTGATGTTGTTATCATCAAGAAAATTGGAAAACCCTAAGGACATGGATACACCTTGTCAGTTTGTGAAAAATATAAATGCATCACAAATTTAGCATTTCCAAGTATGATTAAGTTTTTGTCAGCATCCTCTCCCGATAATGTCAATAACTAGAACAGGCTGGTTGAAAATGAACTGGAAAGCGTTCATCTACAATTTAAAGGTATCTTGTTAACAAATTGGTCAAAAGAAATTCTTTCTCCATGAATGCAGAGTAAAATCCTGAGGGTTTGGTGGGAAGGAGGGGGGTGGGAAGGAGGGGAGGGGAGATGAGGGAGGGGGGGGGGAGTCGCATCAATCATGTTGGGCTAAGAAATCTTTGGTGGGAAGTTCAAGCCATCACCTGGAGAGATGAAAATACAGAGGAGGTTTTTATTCTCCAAGATATAAAAAAGGGTTCCAGAATTATGAAAGCAGATATCATAGAAAGAAGTATTGTCAAAAATTATGAACGGGAAACGGCACTCTGATTTATAAACTTGTCTTGCCAAGTAATATTTGAGGACGTGAGTTTTTTTTTAACACTCGATGGAACATCAAGGTTTAAAGGCACGATCATACAAATAAATGCCCAACAAAAGGTGAAAGAGATGCTAACGCTGCCACTGTATTGACAAAGGTTTGAATTCATCAAGGGTTGCATTTATCTTGAAACGGCAAGAATAATAGACTCTCCATGCATCTTGCTCGCTCGGCAACTCGGCTCTCTGAATCCATAATGTCAAGCATCACTTTACCGCGCTAAAATCAATTGCTCTGGGAATAGAGATACCGGGAAGCCTAGCCTGCTAATGAAAAGCTATCTGTTCCTCCAAGGTGCCTGACTTGTTACTAATGACAAGTTAGACACAAGTCCATCGGGCATTCGCATGAGATAAGGAAAACTTTCAAGAAAGAGCTAGTGCGTGTATAATCATTGTAAAGCATTGGGCGGGCATGTTCGTCAGAGATAAGAATATCAAAATGAAGGTTCATCCTCTAACAAAATAGATAGTGCGAGGTCATAAACCTTTTCTTACAGTAGTGTGACAATTGTTGATTTGATGTGTCGGTGTGCATGTAGTGGGGTTATTTGTCCTCTTATATATATTTTGATGTAGATTGTACAGCGCATACAGAATTAAGTATTAATTATTATGCTTGCATGCATGAGCAGAGAGAGCAAATGTCACTGAATTAGATCAGCACACTTTTATCGCTGGACAACATAGGCCTGGTACAACAAGTGGTATGCTGTATAAGATATACATTCAAGAAAAGGGAGATGTAAGGGTTGAATCCTTAAAAGTATAGACCAGTTTTTGTAAAATTGCAGTTCAAGGGTTTTGGATGCAAAATATCCATTCAATATTGTTTAAATATTGCCTTCAGAGGTTTAGATGGCAATACTTTAACCTAAATTTGCAAAAAAGCAGAAATATATGCCAAAATGTTCAATGTTTAAGAGCATTTGCGATATCTCTCCAGGCCAGATCAATATGATAATTTACCAAATATATCAATTGGTAGGCGGTTTCCTGGCAAAATTTGTATCATCACGTATTAGTCAAAACATGATTGGTAATAAAAGCTTCCATTTTTTTTTTGAGAGAGGGGGGCGTTTCCAAATCTGGCCTATACCTGTAAGTTAGCAACACAAAGTGAGCAAAATGCAAACAAAAAAAGTCATGTTCAGACTGGTTTGTGCTAAATTTTGCTATATTATGAACTTCTTTATATAATCCTTTTAATATTAAATATAGTGATATCAGATTGATAAACAAGAGAGTGAAAGAAAAAATCATTGCTGATCTGAATTCAGTTTTTATAATCTTTGTGGCCCTCTTGATGACCATTTCCCTTGACTTATATCAACAAAAAAGTGGTGGTCAAAATATTTATAACATTGTTGAACTGTTGTTCATTTCAATTCTAAGATGCAGATCAACTTTAAAATCTATTAGCATAATATCAATTTTTATACTTCTTTTTGTCAAAGAAGTTGATATCAATACAAAGAATAATCTCTCGTTCATGCATGTGTTAATATCTCAGCAGAGATGGAATTGCTCAAACTTTTTGTTTTAAAGTCAGAAATGTTTGATTTTCTCCAATCTCAAGTGGAATATCAATCACGCTCAACACTAGCTCTCATACAAAAACCACAATTAGGTTATTTTTAACCACCTTCTAGAATTTCATCTCGAACATGCAGTTTTCAAGGAAAATGACAAAATAACAAGAGAAGGACAAAATGGATGGCCGATGATAATCACTCACGATGCCCGGGAAACCACAAAGTTATTGGTAAATGCATTTTTTTTTAGAAATGGGAATTCTATTGTATAGCATATAAAAAAAAATGGGATGGCATTTAGGATGTTTGTCGATGTCTGTTATTTCACAGGGGTAAAACAACATGCCCTTGTTTATACTTTCTTAATATAAATAACTGCTGGAGGAGTAGCTAAATTAGAAAATCAGATTTCAGAATAAAAAGATGTAATCAAAGTAAAGATGTTGTCATGTACTACTCAAAATTAAATTTGCCCTTGGCGCTATTTTCCATTACCTGTAATTTGTTTCAGATTTGGGGTTCTGATAACTTTTGAGTTTGACAGCATTTCACGACCTTTTTCACGAGTATCTCCCAAGACCCCTCAACCCACATCTACTGAGAGCCAGAAGGCCATTAACTCATATCTTTCACCTTAGATTGAATGCCCTTCTGCCTCTCAACCGAGTGATTTGGGATATAAAAAGTAATACTGGGTATTGGTTATACCCTTTAAAAACACCATTATCACAATTCAGGGTCATTTTGGCAGTGAAACATAATTGCTTTTTGTTTTGTTTTGTTCCGCTTGAAATAGTCAGTTTTTTATATCCCTAAAATAAATTAAAAATCCTGCCAAAGATTTATACTTCATTGGAACAAGGAGGAAATGTGTAAAAGCTAGAAACTGATGATAATAATTGTGAGCCGACAGGTAAGAGAAACCAGGATACGAATGTAAAAAGATTAGAAAATTGTAAACGTAACTAAGAATATAGCGAGAAGAAACCAGGATAGAATTGAACTAAAAAAGGTTGCAAATCTATAAAGACCATGAAAATTAGGTCACTGTGTACATGTATTTAAAAGAAAATTAAGGGATATCAAAATAACGAGAAAAAGTGATTATCAACCAAAGTTAATATTACTGGAGCTACTTATCCAGCTCTCGATCTACAAAAGCCAACATAATCCATCGTCTCAAAAACAGGTAGCAGCCAAACACTTGTCAAAAAACACATTATGGGTAATCTTGATGCTTCTGAAAACAGCTTATATTCCTTGTTTTCTGATGCTGGGTTTCCAGGAAACACAGACAGCAATCCATTTTGCGATGAGATGAATGATAATCGATGCCTTGGGCGCTATGTCTAGCTACATGTAACAAATTCTATGTCGTCTTTAAACATGTTTTCATCCTCGTTTTTTGGTCAACCCTCAGCTGGAGTTATATTTTTGTTTCTCTCCTATAATTTTGTGTTTGTAGAAATATATTTCTCCTCTCCGAGGCAGAATGATTTGGGCAAGGTCGTTTTGCAAAGTAGTGACGTTGCCTACGGAACTAAGAAAGGGAATCCATTAGTGATATCCACAAAGGGATCATTTCTCACCATAACATTCACATTTTTAGAAGCCAAACTGAGAAAAATAGTGGCGTATCCAGTATCATATACATGGACCTGGTGAAATAAATACCCACCTCTTTTTATCTGCCCGGGGAAAAAAGAAAATGAATTTTATAGTGGGTCTATGTACAAGAGGTTAACTAGATATTACAACCAACTCTTACTCTACCCCTTTGATCTGGGAGGATCTCCCCCCCCCCCCCCCTGTTTATCAATTTCTGGGTATGCCACTGGACATCACCAATTACAAAATGTACAACTCTGACTGTGATTGCATTGGATACAGATATTGCCAAAGGTTCTGAAGGAAAGAAATGTATTTTTCATAAAGCAATTCATTCATTTTGATCTTGTTTGAAGTATTTTTTTTTTTAAAGAGTGATGCTTCAGTATTAATGACATGAATTCTTTCTTTCGTGTGCATTTATGTGCAGATAATATAAGTAAAGAGATTTGGGTAATTTATATTGAATTAATCATCATATGAAATTTCTTGTTCAAATTTATTTGATATTATATTAAAGTAAAATGTAGGCCACAAGACAACTTTAAAAAAGACAATTGACCTACAAAAAAAATAGAGGTTGTGCCAATTTGATTTCAACCGCTTATTCTTTTTTTTTTTAAGAACTCTATTTCCAAGAAGCATTCACAAAAATCCATACTAGAACCAATCCCATTGAATTCAATTTACTATTTTTGAAATAAAGGAATGTCTCAAGTGATTGGAATTTGCAATTCTCTCTTGGGGAAAACCTAATGGAAAATTTAATTTACCTAGCTATATGTAATGTATCCAAAGAAATTGTATTACTCTTTTTTTTCACAACCTTGTTTTTTAAACTTATGGTGAATGGCTTAACTTATAGAGACAATCAATGGCTGCCAAGTATATGGACAGCAAAAGAGAACAAACAGAACGTCTTGTTATGATTCAACATTTTGTTACAGTTTTGTATCCAATGGATAAGGATATAAATAGGTAAGTTATAAACCATCACTGTTGGCAATTAAGGCAGTATAGGGCTAAATGTAGGCAAGCAAAGAAGCAGATTAGTTACTGTCTTTCTGCCAGTGCTCTGACATTAACTCTGGGCCTTATTTTATCAGAGAAGTTTAGGATTAGGGTTAGGGTTGCAATTTATTTTGTTTTGGTTACATGTAGGTTGGTAAGGAATAGAGCTATAGGTATAGTATTTGGCCAAGTGATAAAGTAAGGAATTTAGTTAGTTTATCGTATTGACAGTGGAGTAGGGTATATCTGCAATATAACTTACAAGGACATTCCAGAGGCAGAGTTGAGATCAGAATGAACAAAATATATCAGCCTGTTGATATCTTATTATTGAAGAAAGTGGATATTTTTAGATTGTACATCGCCGCCGGGGAGAGCTGAATGTGGTGGGGTTATTTTGCATTAGTTATCATCCAATTGACCTTTTGATTGAATTCCAAAGAATCTGACAAATTTTTTATTACATTTGTTTTCTTCATTTAAATAATATGTCAGTTGAGAGCAGGAAGGGAATTAAATCAGTTTTTATATATATATGAGGTAATGTCCTTCTGGCTCCAAACAAATGATATGTAAGTTTATAAACATCATCATTTTGACCATGTATTCTTTTATTTGTATTTGTATTTATTAACATTTATTTCCTTCTCAACAGTACAATATGAAACACAATGTATATATAAATGATATATGTAACAATTATTTCAACATAGAGTATACAGTAAATAATTCAGATACGGAAGGAGGCGAAAACTCGTAAAGCATAGCTTGAGTGGGGAACGCCCATAATAAATTAACATAGTTACCGAAAGAACATTATAGATATTATTATGAAAATTACATTTTATATACAGTAACAGAAAAATGATAGGAAAGAAAAAAAATAGTAAATGGAACAGAGAGAAGAAAAGAAAAAATGAGGAGAGAATTAAGTATAGGAAGGCATGTTGACTTATAAAGAGAAAGTTACCTCAATTGGGCTGTGCATGTGTCTGTGATTACATAATAAAAATAACGAAGTACTACAATTTTAAAATAGACAGCGGGTACATATCATTACAAACAAGTAAAATCATCAAACAAACAACAGCTTTATCCGACAGCATTGTCCTGGGAATATACGTATATATGATACTAGCAACAGCTGAGGCATGTACGTAAGTGATCAAAATACAAACATGTCATTGAATTGAATTCCACAAGAGGTCATTTCACACATATTTATGAAATATGTGTCATATCAGTTAAAGATGCATAATATCTGATTTTATTGGAGGAAGGGGTAGGGCAAGAACATTTCTATTCAAAATTGCTGTAAAGTTATCATTTTTTTCTTCATGAAGGAATTTCATTTGCAGTGCACATTATGAATGAAATATAGCAGAGCTGGTATAATATATTGCTGTCCTTACATCTATATAATCTTTGGTTTCTTTCTATTTTTGTAACTCATGTTAGTATATGATTCTTTTATAGAAGATCAATAAACTTTTTAATTATCATACTTGTAAAGTGCACAGAGACTTCAAATATTTTGCAGTATTAAATAAATAAGTTTATTATCAAATTTTTGCTATAAACAGATAATTGGATTTCAGCATGTGGGTCCTACCTTTGTGTGTTTGTGTGAGGGGGAATGGAGAAGGGGAGGGGCACTATTATTAAAGGGGATGAAATGCAAGAGAACAAGGTCAATAAATGAGGAAAGGGTGTTTGCCTCTTGCCCCTTATTTTGCCCCTTTTATTGCACTTTTAATTCAATTGCCCCCCCCCCCTCCCCTGAGATCTAAATAATTGTCTATGAGATGAATATGATGAACACACACTAGCATTCCCATATTGTAAAGAATCCCATTAATACTGTACATGGCCTTTAATATTTGATATTTACTTTTTAACATTTAATTCTATTATTATCATTCAAGCCCCCCCCCCCCCCAACCCCACCCCAATTCCAAAAGCTATATCTATGAGAGGAATACGATCATATCATGCTCTCATGTTGTTGTGACTTTCGAATCATCAATGCTGTACATGGCCCTTTAATACTGGATGTTGACGGTGAATGGTGTAACCTACCTTACTCTGCATGCGTTCCCCTGTGGCGATAAACTCCGCCCGCCCTCTACCCGCTGACGCGATGCCTCGGATGAGACGCCGTGATGAGTTCTCCCCGACACCAAAAGCGTGCACCCTGTCAGAAGGGAACAAGATAAGTCAATGAGAGGAGATAAGTGAGATTACGTGAGGGGGATTCGATCGAGGCGGAAGAGGAAACGGAAAGCAGAACATGGGGGAAAGAGGAAGAGTGGAGGAGCGTGGGGGGTTGGGGGTAAGGACCAATGTGCATTAGTGAAGATTAGAAGAAGGAGGGTCAAGCAAAGAAAAAGAAAGAAATTGAGTATGCATAGGATGCATGAAATGAGATAGAGACAAAAAAGGGAATATGAGAATGACGTGAGAGAGAAGAAGAGAAAAGAGGAGACAGGGAGAGACTGATATAATGAATAGTAGAAGGAAGAGAAATGTAAAGAAAGGGAGGGATATACTCTTTGGTGAAATAATTCGAGAATCTGATGGATGTTTCCCTAACAGAGATATACAGATTTGTGGTGAAAGGAAGAAATCAAAAAAAGATAAATATGGGCATTTAAAAAAGAAGCAAGAGAGAAGAAGAGGGGGAGACATAGAGAGAGAGAGAGAGAGAGAGAGAGAGAGAGAGAGAGAGAGAGAGACGGGAAGGAGCAGACAGAAATACAGATAACTGTTTGCAAAATCTTTGTCTGATTATAAAGGATAAACAAAATGCAATGGGAAAATAGATATTTGTGAAGAACTGAAAGAGAAAGTTAGTCCAAATCAGAAAGCAAGATCATGAACAAGATATTAAGGAAGAGAGAATTAGTATGCAAACTGATATTTCATTTTGCATTGAGGATATCCACTCAAGATATCTAATCATTCCGTTTACTGTGAACTTTAAAATGAAATTGATAAGCAAAGTTAGAAGAACAAAACAACTACTTTTATCAATGGGAAAACAAAAAATCAGTAGTACAGGACGCCACCCTCGGGAAAGAACAGATCCTACATGCGTATGAAATACACCTTTCTTTCCTCAAGTATGACGTCATTCGGCTGAGAGGAAAGTAGCATGTAGGGTTTCCTTAATCATCATTGACGTCTAAAAAGAATTGAGACTCTTGCTTGAGACATCCGAGACGTCATATTATTCACAAACTCGTTCTACACTCCACACATTTATGTGAAAGAGAGAGAGAGAGAGAGAGAGAGAGAGAGAGAGAAAGCAGGGCATTATATACTATAACCCTCAGAGCAATGGGATACAGGACGAAAGCCTAAAACAGCTTGTTTTTCCTCCTAAAACTACTTATACTCATACAGTGTCTCCCCCTCACCCTCTTTTCTCTGTCTATGACTGTTTGTCTCTTCTCTCTCTCTCTCTCTCTCTTCCTTCATCTCTCGTGGGTTATCCTGTTCAAGCTAACTTATTTTTGATCTGTTATTATAAATAATAATAATAATAATAATGTAACTTATATCGCGCCAAATCACCTCTGTGGAGTGCTCGAGGCGCGTGTAAACAGGAAAAACGATCAAGACTTGAAAAGGAATGTTTTGAGATGAGTTTTGAAAGAATCAGAAGATAAACATTTTACATTATTGTATATTGTTGTATGTTGGAAGCTTGTCGAATAAAAAAAAATTTAAAAATCTCTTTCTTTCTCTCTCTCTCTCTCTCTCTCTCTCATAATCTGCAGAAGAGTGAAAGCATAGGCACATACACTCACCAGAAGTTAAAGAATAACTATCTATCTGTCTCTCTCTCTCTCTCTCTATCCCTCTCTCTCTCTCTCTCTTGCCCTCTTCCCTTTCTCCCTTCCTCCCTCCTTCATCTCTCTCCCCCTTTCTCTATCCACCTTTCTCTCCATCTCACTGTTCCTCTCAGTGTCAATCTCCCTCATTTGGCTTTTTCCTGCCTATCTCTTTAACCAGAATCATCATTAATCTTCACCACATTAGAGTAATCAACTCAATCAAATATTGACTATAACATCCTTAGGTGGTTTTTATATGACATCAACAGCTTACCAACATTTCTGTTCTTCTTCTTCATCTGTATTTGTCCTTCAGTGCCTTTTACCAAGGTTCAGACAAGTTTTTTTTTTTCCATTCTCATTTCCCTTGACACTCTCTCTAATAAGAATGATTATTACTGTTAAACAACTCATTTCTATCAAAATATTGACTCTTATACCACTGGGTATTTTAGACAGCATCGCATCATTGTTTGCCTTTTATTTGTCTTGTCTCTCTATCCTTCCCCTTTTCCCCTTTTCTGTCTCTCTATCTCTCTCTGAATTTCTTCCATGTTTTCGTTTTCATTGTTATTTCCCCTCAAACTCTCTCAAATAAGAATGATAATTAAGCTATAAAAATAATGTGTCATTATACCAATCAAAATGGTCACAGGTTTGTGTAGTCTTTTTCCCAGTCCTCTTCCTTTCTATTCTGCTATTTCTTCATCTTCATTTATTATATCTATCTCTCTTTCTTAAATTTGACATAAATATCTAATCATCTTTTATATTTAAAAAATTGGTTCTCACCAAGGATGTTAAGTTTTGCTTTGTCTTTTCACTTCTCTATGTCTTCTCTCTCTCTCTCTCTCTCTCTCTCTCTCACACACACACACACACAGACACACACACTAACACATTAACATTTTTGTCATACTTATTTACTGTTTCTCTTTTACCTGTGAGCAGGATGATCATAGATATAACAAAGATTTATGTCCTCCAATTTTCTCTCTCTTTTTGTTTAACTGACATTTCCTTCCGTCTTTACTTTTCTTGCATCTCTCTCTCTGTTAGCAAATTGATCTCTCTCTCTCTCTCTCTCTCTCTCTCTCTCTCTCTCTCCCTCTCCCTCCCCCTCTCCCCCCTCTCCCCCTCTCTCTCTCTCTCTCTCTCTCTCTCTCTCTCTCTCTCGCTCTCTTTCTCTCTCTTTATCTCTGTCTCTGTTTCACAAACACTTTCCTTCCATCTTTGTTGCATCTCTCTTACTCTGTAAGCAGAATGATCATTAATATAAGAAAGATTTATGTCTTTGTCTAGGATCCTCTTAGGAGGACACTGGTAAGGTTCACATTCGTTTAATGCCTGCCTCTCTATACATCAATCCCTACTTTTATCTCAGTTTCTCCCTCATTTTCTCATTAATTCTTTTCCCCCGGCTCTTGGTAACCAG
This sequence comes from Strongylocentrotus purpuratus, assembly GCF_000002235.5. NCBI lineage: Eukaryota > Metazoa > Echinodermata > Echinoidea > Camarodonta > Strongylocentrotidae > Strongylocentrotus > Strongylocentrotus purpuratus. Next base: position 28,901,949 of record NW_022145601.1, on the reverse strand, counting down.
AATGATCATTAATGTAAAAACAATTTAAGTCTTCTCTTCAATCACGAAGTTGACTTTGATTCCTCCGAGAAGTTGTGGCATGACGTCAACGTGGGAGTGCACATGTGTTGTATCCCTGTCCTCGTCTGTGTGTTTCTGACCCTCTTTGTTTCTCTCTGTGTGTTGGACAACTAATGCATTTTTGCTTTTGCTAGTTAGATAATAGCATCAGCATAGTAAAAATCTTGTTAAAAAGTTCTCATATAAGAACAAAAATTAGTTCATGAAACTTCAAGAGTGTGTTTGTCTCTCTCCCTCTCATCCCCCCCCCCCTTCCTCAATCTCTCTCTCTCTCTCTCTCTCCCTCCCTCTCTCTCTCCCTCTCTCTCACTCTCTTTCTACCTAAATTTCCCTTCATTCTACTCTGTTTTTTTTATCTTCCGCAATTTCATTTTTCTCATCATCTCTTTCCTAGACACTTTTAGTTACTAAAAGATCAACGTTAAGCAGATGTAAGATATAATCCCAATGAAAATCAATTCAAATTCTGCACTGATCTGACAGCATCAGTGTAGCAGCTCACAGTAGTTTCTGCTTTCTTTCCATATGCACTCCCTCCCTCCTTCTCTGTCCATCTTTGTCGGACCTCTAACTCTCACTTTTTCCCTCACCTTCTCACTTATCTGTAATGGCAGAGATGGGAGAGATCATTAATGTCAGCACATTCATTACCCTGTCCCAACAGAGAATCAAAACAATGTGCCAGTACATTCATTATGCTTTTCTTCCTTCCTTTGCTGTGCACTCAGTTCCCCATCTACCCATACTCTTTCCTTATCTCCTACACATGTCTCTCTCTCCCCCCCCCCCCCCCCCCTCTCCCCCTCTCTCTCTCTCTCTCTCTTGATCCCCTTCTCTCTTTCTCTCTCTCTCTCTCTTTCCCCCAACCATAATAATCACTCCGTATTATATCCAATCGCAGTGATTACGAATGTTGAGAGATACATCTTGTGATGGTATAAAACAACAACATTTTGGCAGTATACATTCATTTTGTCTCTCTCCTTTCTATCACAGGCTTCCATTTTCCCTCTCATTCTATCCCATTCTCTTTCCCTTTCTCCAATTCCCCTAAATGTTTCTAACTCTAACAATGTGTTTACTCCTCTCACTCTATCTCCAGTCTTCTCCTTCATTATACTTCATTATCTTGTATGGAAGTGATCATTAATGCTTACACATACATTACCTTGTGATGGTGGAAAATAACAATGTACCGGTAATAGTGCGCCTTCATTTTGTCTTTCTTCTTTCATTCACAAGTCTGCAGCACCTATTTTCCCATTCTTTCCATCACTTTCTCTTTTCCTTTCACTACTGCTCTTAAATTGCTCCCACTCCATTTCAATTGTTTTCCTCTCTTGATCTTCCCTCTACATCCAAATGGGAGTGATCATTGATATCAGCAGAAACATTACTTGGCGAAGGTATGGGTGATGATAATGACAGAACACATTAATTTTGTCAAGTCTCCCCTTACTTATCTAAATCTTCCGCCCACTCTCTCCCCATCCCTTATCATTGCATATTCTCTTATTCCCTCTTATTCTCCATTAAGCCATGTGATGTGTTATATCTATCTCTCTCCCTCCATCTCTCTCTCTCTCTATCTTTATCTCTCCTCTCTATACACCCCTCTGCTACCATTATACATTCTCTCTTATTCTCTATCAAGCCATTTTGATGTGTTCATATCTACTGATGATTATATCCATTATCTCTCTTTTACTTTCAATACCCCCCCCCCCCCCCTCTCTCTCTCTCTCTTCATGCAGACACAAATATTTGATTTCCATTGCACTTCTCTTCTTAACCCCTCTCTATTTCACCAAATCTCTCTCTCTCTCTCTCTCTCTCTCTATTCCTCACTTTCTATCCCCCTCCCTCCTACCAAAACATGTTCCCCCATTTTCTCTATCAAATTCTCTATCACACCATTTTGATGTGTTGATATTTACTGCTGATTGTATACATGATTTCTCTTTTATTTTCAATATCCTTCTGTCCCTCTCTCTTCCTGCACACACAAACATTTAATGATATTTACATTCTACATGTATCTGCATACATTCAAAACAATTCCATTAGAATAATGACAAGACAATAAGTCCAAAAAGGATAAGTACCTATACCTAAGTATGTTTATTTTTAAAGCAATCAGCTACAGCTAGACGTGATCTCATCCATGCCTATTTGTTAAGTGTGTTGTTCTCTGTGGACTTGAATAACATCACTAGATCAATATGATGGTGGAATAGGCAGGATTTCTGCTTGGTTGGCGCCCGAGGATGCACGTGTCTTGCATGGCTACCTCTCAGCCTTGCTGTGTGACAGCGGTTACCCCCAAAGGAGGGAGTAAACATTTTAAGGAGAAGGGGAGTGGTCCATCTTTATATGGGGGCATAGGGTGGAGGAGAGAAAATGTGAGAGTGAAAGGGTAACCCTGATAGGAGGGAGTGAACTTTGGGAAGAGAAGGGCAGAGGTGCAGGTATGGGGGCACAGGGCAGAGAGAATGGTGGGGGGGGAGGGGGGGCAGAGAAAAAAAGTAGAGTAGAGAGTGAGGTACCCCTGCGACGCTTACTCTTTCAAGAGTTAGACTAAACAGACAAAAACACTCACATGTTTCTCCAGCTTACATGGTAAACCATTCCTGCATGAAATTTGGCTTGATATAACGCTTTAAAACAGTGATATTTCTATACTTGTCACAAAACAGATCCTTGTTGCAAGGATTTACGATCCATCTTAAGTTATTATGAAATTCTAATTAAGACAACCCTTTTAACATATTGCAACTGATTCCTGAGAGATATACACTGTCAAGTTAGGATTTTCTCTCATAAATTTTGTAGTTGTCACAGACAGGCCTAGATATATCATAATCAACAGCACTACAGAGGCATGAAACATATTGTCCGCTAGCTACAAGATTTTTTAAAATTTCACTGACAATTTTTAGCTGTATCGGTCATGTTGGTCTATAATAAAAAAGAGAATAAGGAGTGGAGAAGTGTTTTAAAAAGGAGTTGTGAAAATAAATGAACATTTCAAGAAAAACAGAATGAAAGTCCTGTTTTGCAGTTAAATATTGTTGGAACATAAAGTAAGATGTTGACAAACTAAATAAAATGCACCTTCCTCTCTCTCTTTTATTTTACCATTAAAGTCAAACCTGCTTTAGTGACCACCAGTCTACAAAGACCACCTGTCTACAAAGACCACCTGTCTACAACAAGCACATTTTTTGTTTCCCTGGGCGGTCGCTGTAGACAGGTTTGACTGCATATAGACATTTTATATTTTCGGTTCAGCAAATATTTATGCAGCCTTGAGCATCCATCATTATTTTTTCCTTGGGGGGGGGGAGACGATGTGAAGAGTTTCTTTTCATTCAGTGGCCTTTATAATCCAATGTTCATGACAGCAAATCCATAAAACGAGCACAAACTGTTTTTATAAAGCACTTTACCAGTCCGCATACGCAACCAAAGCGCTTACGAGTTACGATTCTGCACTTTAAAGGGTACACTCTCCACTCCATTGGGAGCATTCCAGCAAATCACCCTTTTACATGAGCACACATGCTAATCAAATCACATTGACATTACATCCTACCGGTACCAATATAAACCTGGGTGGAGAGGAGCAATGTAGATGTAATGCCTTGCTCAGGGACATAAGTGCCATTGAATTGAACCCACAACCTTTGCATTCCCAGTCGAGCAAATAAACCAGTCGACTACGACACCTCCACATGCTTCAAACCACACGCAAGCCTTTCACAACAACACCTCTCTGAACAAGACCCTTGTAAATGTCAGTGTAGATAGCAATGCCACAAGAATTGATTCAGTGGTAACATAACCCAATCGCATTTGTAGCTCTGAATAATGTATGAGCATGAAATGTATCTACCAAGTTATAATTGGTAAAAAGATCCATTTCATTTCTACTGTAATCATATTGATCTGATATCAATGAGGTAAACCTAACATGTAAAGCGTAACTGACAGATAGTGACTTTGTTTTATATTCCCTTGTGGAGGTGACGTGGTATTGTGGTTTATTCACCTGACTCTCAATACAAGGGTAAAGGTACAAATCCCAGCCCGGCACTAATGTCTTCTATCAAGACATTAATCCACATTTACCACTCTCCGCTCAGGTGTAAATGGGTACCTGGCAATTGCTCAGGTGTAAATGGGTACCTGGCAATTGCTCAGGTGTAAATGGGTACCTGGCAATTGCTCAGGTCATAATAATTGGCAGGGTCTTCAAGAAGAATAGAACTGATGCTAACGAGGCTTCCCTAAACAAAATCATAAGTATAACAATGCACTAACATTATTATTGTTGTTGCCTTTAAAACAGAATCTAATTTTCCAATCTGTGTCTTTTTTTTTGACAGATTGCCATTTAGTACAATGTTTGATTATCTCAATAAGAAATATTATTGAACCTGTTATTTTTGTCCTATGTGAAACCGAAACTGTTCAACAAAACAGATATTCTTTTTTAGCCGATTAAATAACTTCCCATTTTCTTTATGTGAATTTGAATGCTGGACATTCCTTTTATTTTAGAAGTTCTAATTTTGTTGTTATTGTTGTTTTAGTTTTAAGGGTGTGTGTCATTCAATTATGAATATTTACGCCGTATACCTGTATTGGCTAGTCTTTGGAATTTGATCCTTTAACACAATTATCTATTAAAAAAAATATTCTAGGGTTTTCCTCTAATAATCACCAGGGAGACGAGCGCAGTTGTTATCAATACAAACAGACACTAACTTCATAAAATAACATTTTTTTAAAAATCTATAAACACAATGATGCGAGCCACACACTTGTTTTAGGAGTGTATTTATACTGTCATAACACCATATAGAGTTGAAACAATATTTCTTTACCTTTTTTCATGAAATGATCATGAAAATATGACTTATTCTTGATAGATAAAGTTTATATCTTCCTTCGAACTTAATTGGTCGATCTTTCTGAATCTTTAGATCAATAAAGCTCTCAGAAAATATGAACTTTATACATTGAGAATAAACCATATTGTCACAATAATTTAATGAAAAGAGGTAAAGAAAGATTACTCCAACTTTATGGACATGACAGCGTATACGCACCATATTGTAAACCAAACTAGTTTTTAGGAATGTATGTACAGTACACGCCGAAAATCTCCGCAACACGATTTACACGATTCAAAATTTACACGATTCGACTGCTCGCGGGAATCGTGTAACCATTTATTTTTACACGATTCGTTTTTTGCCAATGAAGCGAAATTTGAATCGTGTAAACGTGTAATCGTGTAAAATTACACGATTCCTCAATTCAGGTCGAATCGTGTAATCGTGTAATCTTCCCGCCGAAAATCTCCGCAACACGATTACACGATTCAAAATTTACACGATTCGATTGCTCGCTGGAATTGTGTTACAATTTATTTTCAGTGGTGATGGTGAGCAGGTTAAGGATGTCTAGTTCAGTAAAAGCAAGAAGTTACTTCTTGGTTGAACGAGGACAAGTGGACGATACGAGCGGATAGCTAACATTACGCTTTCTTTCTCTTGTATATATTTTTAATTGCAGTGTCTTGTCTCTAGTTTTATTATAGACTGTTTGAAAGTTAAAAAAATCAGTCCACTTCCCGAAAAGCACTCTCGGATTTAATCCTCGGTGAGAAAAAAAGAAAAAAGCGATGAACGACGAAGGAAGGGGGAATTTTGTTATTCCTAAGTTGTAAATAAGTAAAAATGATTACAAAATGTAAAGGAGGGCTAACATAATTAAGTATGTTGTGATACTCTTACATTACAAGGCTGTACCAATTAGAATTATGTTCACCAGCTCATTCGTTACTATGCCCTTGTAAAAAAAAACCATGGATCCATGGTACGGTAAAACCATGGTTTTACCGTACCATGGATCCATTGTAAACCATGAAATAACAGGAGTAAATTGGAACAGACATATTATGGTTTTACCATGGATTTTCCATGGATTTTCCATGGTTAAACTGTGGTTTTTCCATGGTAAAACCAAGGTGTTACCACGGTAAAACCGCAAAGTACCGCAAAGTACCGCAAAGTAAAACCATGGTTTAACCATGGTTTCACCATGGTTTCACCTTGGTTTCACCATGGTATGACCACGGCAAAACCATGGTAAAACTACAGTAAAACCATGGTTTTACCATAATATGTCTGTTCCAATTTACTCCTGTTATTTCATGGTTTACAATGGATCAATGGTACAGTAAAACCATGGTTTTACCACGGTTAAACCGCAAAGTACCGCAAAGTAAAACCATGGTTTAACCATGGTTTCACCTTGGTTTCACCATGGTATGACCACGGCAAAACCATGGTGAAACTACAGTAAAACCATGGTTTTACCATAATATGTCTGTTCCAATTTACTCCTGTTATTTCATGGTTTACACTGGATCCATGGTACAGTAAAGCCATGGTTTCACCTTGGTTTCACCATGGTATGACCACGGCAAAACCATGGTAAAACTACAGTAAAACCATGGTTTTACCATAATATGTCTGTTCCAATTTACTCCTGTTATTTCATGGTTTACAATGGATCCACGGTACAGTAAAACCATGGTTTAACCATGGTTTCACCATGGTATTACAGTACACCATAGTATTACAGTTTCACCATGGTATTACCACCTTGATAACATGGTACTACAATGGATCCACGGTACAGTCAAACAATGGTATTACCATGTTTTCTCCGTCGTTTAACCATAATTTCACCATGGCTTTTAGGTACAAACCATGGTGAATCCAAGGTGAAACTTCTGAAATGTAAATCATTTATAGAAAAGAGAAGCTATTTTAAATGTGTAAGAAATACATAATATATGTTTGATATCAGTGATGGGAGACACAATGAATGACCTGCCAAAAGAAATGAAAAATTGTGTTGAAAAAGATGAATACTTTTAATAAAATGTATGTCACACACGTTTTAGAGTAATACATGTAAATGTGTTTAAACATCCTAGTCTTTAGACGTAAAGTGGCAAGACTTTATGCATGTTCAAATAAATATTTGTAATAAACTGTCTTACCGGTACACATAAAAAGTTAATTAGTAAACTGTTTGTAAACAGCACACACTTAGCAAGCTTATATGTATGAGGTATAGGCTAATGAGGAATAAAAAGGAAAGACTAAAATATTTCAATTAAGAGTACCATTACACTGACCACAACACCATAAAGCTGTCAGTAATAAGAACAAATATGGCAAGGTATCTGAGTATGCAAGATTTTTTTTTTCCTGAGTTGAGGTCCTATTGCATATATTGTAATAATAAAAACTGTAAAGAGGGCATGACCCCAAAAAATCACACAAATATACAAAGATAATTTTACCAACTGCAAACATTTGATTTGTTTGAAAGGTAACAAGTTGTATCCCAATTATAGGTATTTGGCTAGTCAGTCAAAACAAGTTCTTCCCCTTCTTGTTTGTACCCTTTATTGTAATGCATTTCAGATGGTCTCTATTTTAACTCTATAATTCCAGCAATTGTTTGATACAAAAAACCTATAACTATATTTCTTCAATTGAAATTGAAATGTACTGTTTGAGAGGGGAAAAAATTGTAATTAACACTGACTTAATGAGACAAACATAACAAACTTACAAATGGTAATGAACATCTTGCAAATAACTGGATCAATATGGACATATGTTTATAAAATGCCTTTTCACACCTATACACCCATATCCCTCCCTACACACAATAACAAGACCATCTCCTTGAATAATTGAACAAAATGGCCTAAGGATCAGAATTAAAAGCCTTTTATTTCAACCACTTCTATACTAAAAGCCACCCACCCCTCCCAAAAAGACTTTAAACCTGAGTAACAATAAATATAGGATGTACCCTGAAACCCTTACAAGCAGGTATAACAATTGTAAAAGAGGAAATATGGCCCATCTTGTTCAACTTTTGGAACTATTAACAATGTGTTCATTTGAAAACTTATATAATTTTTTTGGGTTACTGTGTTACAATCATTTGTTACAAAACGATACTGGACAATGTCATATGTGACCTTACACCACAAAATGACCAATAGGTCAAAAAAAGGATTGTGCTGATTTTCACATGACATTAAAGTAGAAGTCAATATCTTAAAATGGTGCATAATTTTTCAAATAAGTAAACCCTCTCAAAACGAGCACCCAAGATTTAGAACATTGCTGAAGCAGATTTAAAGTCAAAGTCAGGGAGAAAATGGGCCACTACAAAGAACAGCTTCTATTGAAATGCTGTAAAATTATCATTTTCATTTGATTAAAACAAATATCATATTTACATACATGTACACATGATTTCCGACGCTTAAAATTACGCAGAGGATTTAAGATACCCTCATTAGGAAATACCAAAATCCTGAATCTCATATTTTGAACAAAATTAGACTATTTTAGCTAGGTTACATATAAAAGAATGTAACATAACTAAGTCATCCGATGGTAAAGAGGAAACTTACTAAAGATGACATTTTAACCAGGCAAGTGGAATCTTACTACCGGTACTCTTAATTACAAAGTAATTATAGCAAATACATATTTTCTTGAACACAAGCTAGTTTCAGCACACAATGAAAGATTACACTAAGTGAATACATTTTAGCAAAATTGTTGGCATCGGCAAGTGAACGGATGAGTAAGTAACTCGATATTTTCACATTTAATAGAAGAAAAAAAATTGTAACATGAAAACAATCTTATTTGGTCTTCCATCAGCTTTTGTTTGAAGAGCACAATAAACAATGTCATTTAAAACTGGTGAAACTGGTAGATATATGTGAACCAATATTGAACAGCTTAAAAATAAAGTCAAGTTCTGGTCATGCGATTGCATTGTGAAAGAAACGTTGTGGAATCGATCAGGACAGGTTGATCATCTAGCATATAAAAGTATTGGTGTGTACTGCAAGGTTCTGGAATCATCAAAATTATAAGAAATTTGGTCTAGTCTTGGTAAGGTTACAAGCACTGTACACAGAAAGATGTGAATATGGGACTACATGAACATGTGGCGTAAAAATCGAACCTCAATATATAATTTTACATGCCATGTTTAGAATATTAAGGCATTTGATTGAAGATCCATGCTTTTCAGGGCACATTTTTATCTGATGTACTGCCACACTTACATAATACAATGATAAAGCTCACACTTTTTTTTCACCTCTTCCCAGAACTCAACCTTCTCTCTAAACATGAATATCTAAATAGATGGAAAGTCTCAAACGCTGGCAAATTTTTGGGCTTATACATGTATACATGTACATATCAGTTGTGTAAACCAAATTATTATAATGTAAATCTAATCTGAATGAAAGATATTCCTAACACGAAAACAAGCATTTTTATATTTTTGCTGATAAAATACTGGTAAAACTGGCAGATAAATGTGAACCATTATTGAACAGCTTAATAATGACTATAAAGTGCTGCGTCATACCAGTAGCAAGGCTATCTGGAAAGTTTTGATGAGATGTCATGACAAAAATAAATATTCTAAAAAAGAATTCTTTAAAATTTTGTATTGATGAATTATACGCGTGAAGGTAAAGGTATAATTTTACTATACATAGAGAAGTTCACTTCAACAACAAAAAATATCAACAAAATTCAACCAAAAAAAACATGGCGTCCGAGTATTCGACTGTAAGCCTGGGAGTGTACTCGAGTACTTCATTACACGGTTATGCACAGCCTTACTTTAATAAGTGTTAAAGTACAAGTCCACTCCACTGAAAAGTTGAGTCGATTAGATAGACAAAGATCTGTACAGCCCCAAAATAACTTGGTTTTGGAAAATGGTGCTCAGACTTATTTTTAATAATTTTGTTTAAAGCCCCACTGTCCTACTTGTAGCTACTTGCTCCCTCTATATAGAAAACTTCCCCAATCGGTGCCTGTTGATCCCCCATGATCCTCTTTTTCTTATGTTAGTTGAGAGCTGAGTTAATGAGATAGCCACCTGTCAGTGACCTCGCTGTGTGGTCAAATCCCTTCTGGCCCAGTAGTATTGACGGTCTTTAAAGGCCATCTGTACTAGTTTGGCCAGAAGGGATTAGACCACACGGTGAGATCACTGACAGGTGGCTATCTCATCAACTCGGCTCTCAAATAACATAAGAAATAGAGGATCATGGGGAACCAACAGGCACCGATTGGGGAAGTTTTCTATATAGAGGGAGCAAGTAGCTAAAAGGAGTGCAGTAAGGCTTTAATGAGCAAAAAACAAGTGAATGATCGAGCCGGTTCCTCTCACAATGCATTGCGCGACATTTTTTGTGACGTAGGGTCCTCACAACACAGACAGAGGCGTATACGTCACATCTGTGCGGCAAATTTAAAAGTTTTGCTCGAAAAAAAGCTGTGTATTGAAGATTACTTTCTCAGATTCCTTCCGACCGAACAAAGGTGACAGGGTCGATTGTACTGGATGTACTTGCTGAATGTTTGCTGGTCAGCATAACTGGTATAATTTTGAAAAGCTCTCCTCTATAGGGATCCCATACAGATGAATTCTCAAACTCTCACCCATGTCTTGCATAATTTCCGTGAAGTTTGTTGGACAGTTTAGTCTTACAAATCAAGACTGCATGTTCACTGGAACAGTCCATGTTGATGACTTTCCCGCAGCCGAAGATACCCTGAAAAATAAAAATAAATATTAGCACATTGTAGAATTGTATTATATGCTCTCAAATCAAATATAGCGAAAATTATGAGTTGATATTAGCAACATGTACACTCTACAAATGTACCTCCCCCTTTGAAAGCACCCCCTATCTCCTGTGTGTAGTTTTAATACGGGCCAGATTTTTTAAACAACCTATTTAAGTCAATATGGGCCAGACTTTGTTGCGTTAAAGTACCCCTTTACCAGAGATTTGGGGTACACGAACGTGCTCAGAGCCCGTTTATGAAAGTGATTCAAACAGCGCTGTTTACTCGAAATTGCTGAATAGTCTCTATGCATGAATCGAAGAAACAAAGCCCTTCTCAACCTCTTATATAGGCCTATACAGCAATTTAGACAAACGGCGCCTAGAGTAAAGGAGGGGGTAATCGACCATCACCAGTTTTCGGCCGGTCCTTTGGATGCATAGTAAAATTCCTTTAAAATACATCCCATGATAGCATATCACATATTCCACACATGCCATACCATGCCAGAGTCACTGAAGAACCACATTTGCAATGGAAAATATATCCTAAAATATCACATTTTAGCGATGTAATCAGCGGTCCCGCTAACCGAATCTGAAAAATCGAGTATCTTACGCATGTCTGTAAGAAATATGGGTACCATAAAATGAGCTTTATTTCAAGTATTTTTCATATTTAGAGCCCGATTTTGTGTGAGTCCCAAGCTAAAAAGTATCTCATCGCATGTATTAAATCAATGCAGCCGAACACCGCAACGCACACACGATATCTCTGTCCAATTCAGATTCCAATTTCCGATCACCGCAGAACTAGTTTTCGGCATGGCGAGCTCCGGCTCGGGATACCTGCTCCGCCCGCTAGTACTATAGATCAGCGGGGAAACGCACGACGCGGGCGCGCTTCCTATTGACTTTGTACATACGACCGAAAACTGTCTCGCTAGGTCGATAACTGTCTCCGAAACAGTGAAAATTGAAATGGATATTGTCATGGCAATTCATGATTTTTTTTCTGGGATTCTTTGTTTGTTTGAATAATAATATTTGCTTCATGATTTGAACAAGAAATGATAATAGGAAGTAAAGAGTCCTAAAATAGGATTTTGTCTTAAGTGGCCGAAAACCCCCCTCCTATCATGAATATTAATATTTGCTCCGCCGTGACCGCGCATGCGTACTTTCTCCTCGCCATGTTAAATCAACGAACATGGATGAATCGTCGGGTTAGCACAAAGAATCACCCTTTTTCCCCCACGAGACTTCTTCATATTATGATTTCAAGTGGTTGGAAAGATGCCCAAAGGAGTAAAAAAAAAACATTGTTAAGTCTAGTCAAAGTTGTAATTAGACTACCTCTTTTTCAGTATTTACTTTGCGAAAACATGTGACCAAACCCGCTCAGCCGCTGTTTGAATCGTTTTCATAAACGGGCCACATCTGCATGAGCTTCGATGCCTTTGGCATCGGCGTCGGAGCTCCATGGAGTACGTTACTTTCATGGATGCAGTATTGTACAGTATGGAATATAATCTAGTAAATCTACTATCATCATCAATTGCAATCCGTTTGGTTTTTTTTCATGAACAAAATTTACAAAAAATCAAAAAGAAGAATGAGATTTATAACCAAATTTCTTAATTTTTACAGAAAGCATACCCAATTCTGTATCAAGCCTTAAATTATGTTTAATCTTATTACTCACCTCCTGGAGAAAATGTTGACCTTAAAGTATAGCTCCAGCAGCAAAGCAAAGTTGGTCGTTTTCTGCAGACCGATATTTTCCCACACATGAGTGGCTGTGTGGGACTGTACTGTAGTATGTAGACCAGTGTGACTGTCTGGTAAATTGAAATCTAGATCTACTTCGAGTTCTTCATGTTGTCCAATTCTTGCTCTGGAATACTCTTAGTCTCGTACAATTCTTCTTTCCTGGTGTAAATCTAACCCTTATCCCCTATATTCTGGGTTTTAAAGGAAGACAAATTTGGCGAAACGGCAAAGTAATGGCTGGAGTGAAGAAATTCAAAATTGGAAATACAGTGTGCATTCCACCACTAGATGGCAGCAAACACACTAATAATTGTATTTATTTTGGGGCAAATTGTTACAATTCCATATTATCGAATCAGTTCAAGGTCATCAAAACAATCGAGTAGTGCTGGTCATACATGTATTATGTATATAGTGGTCATAACTACATTGGTTACATGATAGTAGTTTTTTTAAATTTTTTTTAATACTCGTGTTGAGACCATGTCAAAAGTGTAGTTAACTACGGTCAGACCGTTGTTTGATTTGTGGTAAAACCATGGTTTAACCATGTTTTTATAACTATGGTATCAGAACAATTCTAAAACCATGGTTTAACTATGGTTTCGTAACCGTAGTTTGTCAACCTCGGTAAAACCATCGTTTTAACTATAGTTTCGTTACCATGGTTTACAACCATGGCAAAACCATGGTTTGCACATGATTTCTTTACCATGGTTTTTGTATCTTGGTAGAACTTTTAAAAATGGTTTCGTTACCTAGTTTTTTGTACAGTTGTAAAACTATGGTTAAACCATGGTTTCATAGCCGTGGTTTTTCAACCGTGGTAAAACCATGGTTTCATCCACGGTTCAATAGCCATGGTTTTTCAACTGTGGTAAAACCATGGTTTTTAACCATGGTTTAGTTACAGTGGTTTTCGACCATGGCAAAACCATGGTTTCACCATGGTTTCTTAACCATGGTTTTTTAGCAATGGTTATCCAATGGTTCAACAATGGTTCAATAGCCGTGGTTTTTGTACCGTGGTAAAACCATGGTTTCATCCATGGTTCAATAGCCGTGGTTTTTCAACCATGGTAAAACCATGGTTACATCATGGTTTCTTAACCATGGTTTTTTAGCAATGGTTATCCAATGGTTCAACCATGGTTTTGTTACCATGATTTTTGTACCGTGGTAAAACCATGGTTTTAAGCATGGTTTCTTAACCATGGTTTTTTAACGATGGTTATTCAATGGTTAAACCATGGTTAAAAAACCATCGTTAAGAACCCACGGTTAAACCATGATATTGCCACGGTTAAAAAACTATGGGTTTTGAACTATTGTAAAACCATGGTATAACCATGGTTCAATAACAGTGGTTTTTCAACGTTGGCAATATCGTTGTTTAACCATGGTTTCTTAACCATGGTTTTTTAACAATGGTTATTCAATGGTTTAACCATGGTTAAAAAACCATTGTTAAGAACCCACGGTTAAACCATGATATTGCCACGGTTAAAAAACTATGGTTTTTGAACCATTTTAAAACCATGGTATAACCATGGTTAAATAACAGTGGTTTTTCAACGTTGGCAATACTGTTGTTTAACCATGGTTTCTTAACCATAGTTTTTTAACCATTGTAATACAATGGTTTAACTATGGTTTCATTACTATGGTTTTAGTACCATGGTTAAACCATGGTTTATTTATGGTTTTGTTACCATGGTTTTTGAACTGCTGTAAAACTATGGTTTAACCATGGTTTTGAAACCGTGGTGTAATAACTGTGGTTTAACCACGGTTTAACCATAGTTTTTAAACCATGGTTTATTAACAGTGGTAAAACCATGGTTTAACCATTGTTTAACCATGGTTATGTTGGTAAAACCATGGATACTCACGGTTGGATCCTGAAAACAGTCGATCCATTGTAAAACCATGGGTGAACCATGGTATTACCATGGTTATGATGGTAAAACCATGGTTTTTTTTTACAAGGGTGAATATCGTTATACTTTTTTTTATTCAATCATTATCCATTTTACAAACCTGGTTTGTAAAAACGCGTCAAAACGCGTCATATGACGCACGAAAACCAAGGTTTGACAACAAACCTCCTTTGTGAACTCGGGCCTTAGACTTTGATCACTTATTGCTTTTTTAGCGTTCCTCATTTTCGTAAATTACCTTTTACAACATTGCATTATTCAGCTATATGTATAAAGAGCTACGGTCAAGGCTTAAGGGCACACTTCCTGTCACATACAAAAGAAGCTTACTCTGAATGTGGCCTGCCATTGACCCTCGCCGGGGACAAAGGCCGTTGCCCTAGCTACAGATAGAGATCCTTACATAATACCTATTGTTCAGGGGGTTCCCCTTGAACATAGGATCCCCGTGAACAATAGGTATTGCATGTACGTAAGTATGTAAGCCACTGGCTACAGAGTGTAGGGAACAGTTGCAAGCCGAGAATGAATAAGGACTTTTAGAATTGCCGAACGACAACGTGGATTGCTACGATCGACGTCCTTTTAATACACTGCCTTGAATGGACGTCACACCTATCAGAACACGCAAATCTAAAAGTCCCTATTAGAATAAGTGAATGGCCAACTGTCTTTGAGTTACGTTTAGCTAGCGGCACAGTGTCCCCCACTTTTTCAAGTTCCCCCAAATTGCCCCTTTGAGTGTAGGAAAAGTACCTATTTTGCTTTGACAAGTGTCCCTATTAATTTGTAAAAGTGCCCCTTCCCCTTTTCAACTCTGATAAGTGCTCCTTTTCTTTTGACACACGCCCCTTTTCCTTCGACGAGTTCCTATTTTCCTTTGCAATAAGTGTCCATTTTCCATTCTCATTAGTGTCCTTTTAATCTCTAGTAAGTATCACCCTTTAAGTACGAGAAGTGCCCCTCTTCACTTTTGATAAATGCCCACATCAACTCCGATAAATGCCCCTATTAAAATCTGATCGGTGTCCCTTTTCTTTCAACTAAAGCTTTTTTTTATCTCTCTCTCTCTCTCTCTCTCTCACTCGCTCTGTCTTTCAATATCTTTCCATTCCCCCATATCTTTCTCGCCTCTCTTTCCCTCATTATGTTCCCCTCTTACCTTATTAATTTGTCTCTTTTCCTCTCCGTTTCATAGCCTTCTCATTTCTGTTAATTTTACTATGTTTCGCCCTTCTTTTTTATCACTCTATTTCACTCTTTCTTTTCTTCCGGTCAATTTTTAGTTTTCCCTTTTTTCTCTCTTGCATATTTTTTTCTGTTTATCTTTATCGTGCCTTTCAACCCTCATTTTCCTTTTATGTGTTCCCTTCTCCTCGTAGCTATCTTTTTTCCTTTACTATTTCATCTGTCTTCCTGTTCAGTTCTGACGTTTTCCTACCTTGTCTCACGGATTAGTATACGATACATGTTAGTGGAAAGTGCTGAGGTTTATACACGAATATAAAGTACAGTAATTAACTGATGTACACTGAAGGTAAGTTGTGTATAAAGCAATTGGTGTCAGCAGGATACGATTTAACGATTGTTGCAGCTTGTCGCATCGTTCTACCAATGCCCTTATAACCCTAATAAGGCAAGGCGTCAAAAATAAATATACCAGCCAGCGGCAGCTAACTGCACTTGTGCGTCCTGGCTGCATTTTTTAAATTAGCTCAGCCGGCTACCGCTGGCGGTAGGAAATGGCATTCAAAAGCATGCGCCGGCTGCCGCCTTTTAAATGGAAACCGAGCCTCAGATCCCAGCCTGGCGCAAGCCGGCTGGGCTAATAAGTGAAAAATAATTGCCCCAGCCAGGCTTCGGCCGTAATTGCAGCCTCGATGCGCCAATACGTGAGGCGGCAGCCTGCTGGTATCGATATTTTTGACGCCTCGCCTAACTATTTACACGATTACACGATTCAGAGCGACATTCTTCAATCGTGTAAATTTACACGATTACACAGTTACACGATTGTTACATCTGGTCGAATCATCCGACCAATGCACTTAACTATTTACACGATTACACGATTCAGAGCGACATTCTTCAATCGTGTAAATTTACACGATTACACAGTTACACGATTCAGGTGAATCGTGTAAACCGTGTAATCCTAAAAATAAATCGTGTAATCGTGTTGCGGAGATTTTCGGCGTGTACTGTATATTGTAATAACACTTATCAAGGATATTGATTCATAGATACCGTAGTAGTACAGTATTTCCTTTTTAGTGACATTTTTGCATTATCTTTTGATCCAAAAATGTTGGGTCTATTTTTAATCGATTCTAATGCAATACAATGTGCTGTTCTCAAATAAGAGCAGTTTTAATCATAACTAATCAATAATGTCTCTAAATTTGCAATGCTGTGTAAGATTGCTATGTTGTGTACAAATAGGCAACTTTTCACCTAAGCTTTGCAATTTTCTTTCACACTGGTTCATTTGATAATTTTTCTTTTTTAATTCAAACTATGAAGGATCGGAAATTAAGATTAATTAGTGCCAATTTCGAGAGGGGAAAACTGTTTAATTCAGAAAACTAGAAAACTCTGGACTTCAAAGGTTTAAACTTCAAGATCAATAAGTCTGATGTAAATTGAGCTGTTACCAAGTAAGTGTTTTCCTCATAACTGGTCGATATTATTGATATCCTCATGCCAGCGTTGATTGATTATATCCTTCAGCAAGCAAGCAAACTGTATTCCCTAGATATTTGTTTTTAAAAAAAATGTCCATATATTTGGGTAAATGAAAATGCTTGTTAACTCTTTGTTTGCTTTGTTCGCCGATTTGCACGGACGTAGGCGTGCCAACTTCGCATTTTTGCACAGATGTATACGAGTCAATTAGACATTCATAATACCGCTCGCAGTGTGTAGCCACGCGTTGCGTTTACTATTGTTTACATTGTATACATCGCACACTTTCCGGTAAACTGTTTTTCTTCATAGTGTTACATTCGAAATTACCGTGTATTTAGCGGTTTTCTTTGGATTTTTTTTACTGATGTTACGATGGCACCTGCTGGAAAACGTCAACGTGTGTTTAGTGTAGAGGAGGCTCGAGATCTTGTTACTATGGAAGCATGGAGCATGGACTCTGATTCCGACGAATCGAGCAGTGACGAAGACTCTAGTGATAAAAGTGTTCCCTGAGAGTAGACTGATAGAATAAGAATGAATAAAAATTAATGAAAGAGCTAGAGATGACAGCAAGAAAGAGAGTAGACTGATAGAATAAGAATGAATAAAAAAAATGAAAGAAGGAGATAGAGATGACAGCAAGAAAGAGAGTAGACAGTGATAGAATAAGAATGAATAAAAATAATGAAAGAAAGAGATAGAGATGACAGCAAGAAAGAGAGTAGACTGATAGAATAAGAATGAATAAAAATTAATGAAAGAGCTAGAGATGACAGCAAGAAAGAGAGTAGACAGTGATAGAATAAGAATGAATAAAACTAATGAAAGAAAGATGTATCCTGTCTTGCCGTCATCTTTATATCTTTCTTTTATTATCTTTATTCATTCTTATGCTATCAGTGTTTACTCTCTTTCTTTCCGTCATCTCTATCTTATTATTATTATCATTTTCCTATCTATATGTACCCTATGTCTTGCCGTCATCTGTATATCTTTTTCTTATTATCTTTATTCATTATTATGCTATGAGTGTAATACTCTCTTTCTTGCCGTCATCTCTATCTCATTATTATTATCATTTTCCTATCTATATGTACCCTATGTCTTGCCGTCATCTCTATATCTTTCTCTTATTATCTTTATTCATTCTTATGCTATCAGTGTTTACTCTCTTTCTTTCCGTCATCTCTATCTTATTATTATTATCATTTTCCTATCTATAATTATGTACCCTATGTCTTGCCGTCATCTCTATATCTTTCTCTTATTATCTTTATTCATTCTTATGCTATCAGTGTTTACTCTCTTTCTTGCCGTCATCTCTATCTTATTATTATTATCATTTTCCTATCTATATGTACCCTATGTCTTGCCGTCATCTGTATATCTTTCTCTTATTATCTTTATTCATTCTTATGCTATCAGTGTTTACTCTCTTTCTTGCCGTCATCTCTATCTTATTATTATTATTATTTTCCTATCAATATGTATCCTATGTCTTGCCGTCATCTCTATATATTTCTCTTATTATCTTTATTCATTCTTGTGCTATCAGTGTTTACTCTCTTTCTTTCCGTCATCTCTATCTTTTTATTATTATCATTTTCCTATCTATATGTACCCTATGTCTTGCCGTCATCTCTATATCTTTCTCTTATTATCTTTATTCATTCTTATGCTATCAGTGTTTACTCTCTTTCTTTCCGTCATCTCTATCTTATTATTATTATCATTTTCCTATCTATATGTACCCTATGTCTTGCCGTCATCTCTATATCTTTCTCTTATTATCTTTATTCATTCTTATGCTATCAGTGTTTACTCTCTTTCTTTCCGTCATCTCTATCTCATTATTATTGTTATTTTCGTATCAATATGTATCCTGTCTTGCCGTCATCTTTATCTCTTTCTCTTATAATCTTTATTCACAGTAAAGTCCTTTCATTTCATATCACTATTTCTCTCTCATAATGTCTCTCACGTCCGTTCTCCATATTTTATTCATTGCATACTCCACTCGTCAATCATTTCTGATAATAAGCTCTCTCACAATAAAGTAAATGGAAAACAATGCAATATAGTTTATATTTTAAGATTGATTCATTCTTTCTTTGTATATCTATGGCTGTGATAAATGTACTTGAAATCAATTTTATTGAGGGGTAAAGAAGGTGAGAGAACAGATGCGGTGAACATTCATAATGAGACATTTCAATAAGATGCTGATTATGTCATGTATATCACATATAATATATTATGCCTATACCATTTTTACATGCTCATACCAGTGGGCAAAATCAATAACATTCTCTTATTTCTTATTGACTTATCATGGCACAACAAAGAAAAACATCCCCACGACGTCCCTTTTCATGCCCCGCTAAACCGGACATTGACAATAACCTGGGGTAATAGGGATTTCAATGGGCAGATTAGCCCATTGTCAAGGGTGGCTGAGCGGGGTACTTTCAAGTCTCTCCCTATTGAACTTCTTTTCTTCAACAACCTAAATACTAACCTTCTGAATTGTTAGAATACTTGAGCAAGGTATGTAAAGAAAGGTAAGAAGTCCACCTTTCTAATAGATTCGATTTGAAGATGTCTTATCATTGCTAAATAAGAAATTCTAGAGGGATAAAAAACTGCCGTAAATAAGAAAAATTAAACATTATATAATTATGATTATTATAAAAATGATAATTCAAAATATAACAAATGACGGTTCATCGAAAAGCACGTTTTCCGGTCTACAACTTTGCTGCACAATATTTTTCATCATGATCATCCAGTGAAGAGTTATAGCCTCTTGATTCAGCAGAGTCAATAAAGATTCCCTCGAAATGTGTGACCCTAAAAGAATGTGGCACAGGGGTTTTTTTTAAGTGGCGCATAAAGAGTTAAAGGGAGAATTCAACTTTGATAGTGTATGTGTAAATTGTTTTTCTATAAATGTTACAGTTGGGAAAACAAGATTACAAGAAAGTTTGCCTACTAAATCTTAAGGTTGGTAGAAGCCAAAACAACATGTTAATATTAATTTTACAGCATTAACAGTGCACAATTATATGAATCATATGTCTAATAGGATGAAACTGTACATAGATCTACTGTTTAAATCTATGGTTTTTTATGCATTTTTATTTGATACAATGTGAACTAAGTATTGTTAGTCTTTGGATTTTTTATTTGGTATATTTTTAATAAAACTGAATTTGAATTGAATTGATAACGTATAAATAAAAGGTTTCTTGTACAGAAGTGTAAATACAATTTGTTCTTATTAAAATAGACAAAAATATCGGACCCCTTTATCAAAATTTCAAGGTCTAGAAAAAACAAGGAAAAAAAAAGAAAAACAAAACTGGATCTCATTTAAACATTTTATGTTTAAATACTTATATTTTCCCCATCTATTGGCCTGCTGAGACATATATATATATATATATATATATATATATATAATCACTCATTGCAGGTAGATTCATGCATTCAAGACAGTGCACAGAGAGAGAAATTGACAAATTTGCCCCAGTTTTACAAGCAAGCAAGGGCATTGACAAAACCTGTTGACATAGAAGTCCCACTTGTCCGGTACGTGATTGCCAATTTTGGATGTCCGGCAGCGTAATATGAAGATTATATTAAATAAGCAAACAAACATGTAGGCGTCTTGTGTCCATGGATAAGTGACATTTTATGACGTTGCTTTATCATTCTATTATTGATATTATTAGTCAGCCACCAGAGACTAAATCCAGTCAGGCAGTGATATAATTACATTCCCTGAATCAAAGATGAAATGATTTTGATTTACATCCACTTACTACTGAATTCTTTTATTCCTATAGATATAAAAACAGGTACAACCCGGTTAACATAGGCAAGGGTTAAAAGAAAATAGAACATATTTACTTTCAGACTATCAGTGCTAAAGTGAAGACATGGAATCCTGAGATAAAGACCAGGGGGGGGGGGGTTCACAAAACTTGTCATCAGTGACATATGACAGTTTTTGTTATAAGCTACTGAAATCCTTGCTTCTGATTGGTTATCAGCAGATTTGTCACTGATATTTGTCATTTGTCATTGAAAAAAGGCTTTGTGAAACAGGTCCCAGGAGGAAAACTTTCATTAATCATCTTGTCAGAGCCAGGATGGTATTGAATCTGTGTTAAAGTATGTGAGTTAATGCCTTCTGATTCCAAACAGAATATTATTTAGCATTAGATCCCAGGATCAAGAGCATTATCAAAGACATCGAAAACTTGAGACAGACCCAAGACAGGTCTCGATCATTATACCAATGTTGATTGTATTATGTATTATGTAGTCATTAAAATTAACATAGAATGATACAATGATTTAATGCCCAGACTTTTCTTCCAGCTCCACAATTCGTCGCTGTTTTCACGAAGTGATGGTAGTGAAAAAAATTGCATTCACTTTGCGTTATGATTTTCCTCACTACCGTCACTTCGTGAAAATAGGGACGAATTGTTGATATGCAGCTCAATTTTTTTTCTTACCATTTAAGAACTGATTTACATTTCATGGGCAGTACAGCCACTTAATAGAGCGTGTGAATCTCTTCTGATCGTAGAGTTACGCTATCTGGAGGGGAACCTGACACTGGCGTTACAATCCAATCCCCAAGACTATACAGCACTTGAGGATACTTTCACATCTTTTATAACGTCCTTCCTCAAGCAGGCTCAAAATCAAAATCAAATATTCCACTCCATGGATGTCATAATTGCCTGGATTCCCTCAAGACCGCCGCCCCTCCAGCCCACGGGTACCCCCATCATCTTACTCAGTTCCATTAGTCTGGAAGAACAGACTCTCATTTTGATACTTATGACAAAATGTATTGTGTCTTGAATCTTGATTGAAGCCTACAAAATGCTTCCCCCAAAATGGAGCAGCTACAGTGCATGCTTGCATGTTCTAGTTAAGCTAGTCTACAGCTTGAATGGTTCAGACTGTACAAGAATTGTCTACACTCATTCTCTATCTCCATCTGTCACTACCTCACTCCTTTCTTCCCTATCCAACCCTCTCCAACTCTCTCTCTTTCCCCTTCTCCAAACAGCATCTTTTTCTTTATCTCTCTCCTTCTCCATCTTTCTTTCTCTTTTTGTACCTCTCTGCCTTTCATCTCTCCCTCAGTCTCTCTCTTTCTCCATCTCCCTATCTCTCTCTCTCTTTCATATTATATTTCCCCATATTTCTCTTGGTTTCCATTTCGATTCACATATTTCTAGTTTGCTTGCTCTATCTTTCTCTTCCTCCCTCCCTGTCTTTCTATTTTCTCCTCTCTCTTTCTCTCTCAATTTTTATTGCACCCTCTTTCTTTCATGATCTTTATCTCCCACTTTCTCTCCCTCTCTCTCTGTCTCTCTCTATTCTGCTTCTCCTATCCTACTCACCAGGGACAATTGCATAAAATCTAAGTCAGATGTAAAATTGCCTGAAATTGCTTGCTGTGTGATACCGACAACAATGATGATAGCTGGCATTCAAGTTTGTTGATAGCAATAACATTTTGTCTCTTCTGGTGAAAAAAATTCTTCTTAAATTCAAGACGTCGGGATGGGATATTGCATGAAGCCTTGTATGATTAACTCTGATCGAAACCAGAACTGCTATCTTGACATAATTGCCAATTTGATACAACTTCATTATTTAATCTTTTATGTTCTTGCTTTTTTTCCTTTTCAAATGCCACTGATGATTACCTGGATAAAAAACTAAATAAATATTACATCACTGGAATGATTGGATATATATGCCCTATTTAGAAGCAATAAAAAGCATCTTTACAATCTCGAAGAGGTTTGGGGTAAAAAGTATGCAAGGTCTACAGTTCCAGAATTCTATACACATAAAAAATACCAAATGAGTCTACTGAGAACTAGAAGGGCAGTTACTATTTGGACAACTGATGTTAGTTTAAAGGTATAGACCAGTTTTTGGAAACGCCCCCTCAAAAAATGAAATGGAAGCTTATTACCAATCATGGGAAAGAATATGTTTTGAATAATACGTGATGATACAAATTTTGCTGAGAATTACCGCCTACTTATTGATTTATTTGGTAAATTATTATATCTATTTGGACCTGATAAATATCACACACATGTCACGCATGTGTCGCGTAGTCCCATACACATCTTTCTGTGTACAGTGCTTGTAACTTTACCAAGTGGGCCAAATTTCTTATCATTTTGATGATTCCAGAACCTTGCAGTACACACCAACACTTGCTAGATGATCAACCTTTTCTGATCGATTCCACAACGTTTCTTTCACAATGCAATCGCATGACCATAACTAGTCTTTACCTTGAACTCTTTTAATGTCACAATCTCCCTGTGCCACAAATAGTACTTATCAGATAGACATACCAAAAAGGTTTCAAGCATATTTAATTGTTTCCAGTGGAAGGTTAATCTTTACTGGTGTTAATAATAATAATAATACATAACATTAGGCGCTTAATACGGGTGTTTCTAAGCGCACCATTGTCTGACTTAAGATTACCAACTAAAACTAATAATAAACACAAAAAATATAAATCTGTTCTTTATTCAATAAATCATGCATATATAATACAAAAATAGAAATGAGATCAAACATATGGACAAACAATCATGTCATTGAGCAAAGGAAGACCTGAAATGTGTTGCACAAGGCAAATATGTTAAATTTCTATCAAATAGCAATAACTGATGCACGCGTTTTGATGATATTTTTGCTTCTTCAAGTTTCAGACATTGTCAGAAGTATGAGACGGGAAATGAATTCTGACTTTCTACCTTCATCCAATGCTGCCTGGGGACTATTCTAGAGCAAGTTTGTGTAAATGTCAATGGAATGGCAATTGAAATATAATGAACTCCTTCAAACAGGTAGTAAGCCAGAGAGAGAGAGGGAGAGAGCAAGAGAGAGAAAGAGAGAGAGAGAGAAAGAGAGAGAGAGAAAGAGAGAGAGAGAGAGAGCGAAGGAGAGAGCGAGAGAGAGAGAAAGAGAGAGAGAGAGAGAGAGAGGGAAGGGGGGTAAAGATAGATTAGGACATGAGCACAAGAAGTCTACAAGGGATTAAAAGATGGAGATAAGTAGCTCTGTGTATAAGTTCTACATGGCAGTTTGATGGGGATATTTGGGTTGTATTGACCAGCTGTAAACCAGAGATAGAGAAGAAAAAGGAAAAAATATATAAGCAATGAAAAAGTATCTGCCTCTAATTTTCATCAAATTGCATGAAATGGTGTATGCAGCAGCAGTATGAGAACCTTCTTGCTTAGTTCATGGTTCAGCTATCATCGGAAATGTTAGATATAAAACAGTTAAAGAGTTCATGTCGCTGATATGACATGCAATAAATATATTTAATTCCTTTGTAACTGATCAGGTGTTAACAATGGTAGTCATTTTGACCGTTCTAGAAAGTAGTTTGTGTGAACTTCCATCAAACTAAATAAATATGTGCATTTTGATGATTTTCCGATATTGTCAGAAATTAAGAAGGAAGTGCTTTATACATACAATTTTCTTCATCCAATAAACATATGTACTCTGTAGGCTATTGTAACCGACAAGGCATTAATAATGGCAGTCCTTAGGCCAGTTCTTGAGCAAGTTGGTGAAGATTTGCATCAAACAGCAATAAAGAAATGTCCATGACATGTCTGATGTAAGAGTAAGATTAGTATTTCAAATGTCATCATTATGGTGGAAGAGAGAGAGAGAGAGAGAGAGAGAGAAAGACGCAATGGAAAGAATGAAGAAAAGAAAGAAGAGAGAGAGAAAGAGATAGTGAGAAAGAGAGGGAGGATGGAGATCAGAGAGGGGGAGATATGATAATTACCCTAAAATAGCTTTGGAAATAAAGAGAGGGACTAGCTTAGACAGTTACATAAAACTAAGGTAAAAGAGACAAAATATTTAGCAGAGAAGGAGAGGGAGAGAGAGAGAAAGAGGAAGAGAGAGAGAGAGAGGGGGATAAGAAGGAGGAACATGGAGATATGAAGAAAGGGTAGAATACATGAAATATGAGTCGGATCTAGTGAAGACCTAATTTAAAAGAGAAATGCTGAGAGAAAGACAGGAATGGCTAGCAATGAAGACAGACAAAAAATCAAGTGGAAAATAGAAGGATGAGAAATGAAAGAAAAGAAAAAGGTTTTAAAAATAGGAAGAGAAGAGATGAAGGAGGAGATAAAGTAAGAAGATACCCACCTTTCAATTGATTCTTTTCTACTAGTATCTTTAATACCTAAATGTAGTGGATTGGCATTTTTTTTTAGAGTGACATCCACTTTAATTTATTGGACGACTTCCCACCACAAACAAGAGCTCAAATCAAACCCTGGAAGCAAATTTCCTGTGGTACATGGAGACTTCATAATAGAGATATTAAGAGCAAAAGAAAAACAAACATTTAACTTTTCGGTTGCGGGAACACAAGATTGACATGTGAAATCTAATGTCCTTTACCGCGAACTAATGCAAAAATCAGAAATGTCAACCGTGATATCTTTTGGCATTATTGCATTGTGGAGGGGAGCCAGAAGGAAGTCGCTTAACCCGTACATGGCCAACTTCTGCTGGTTAACTTGTGGCAGCATGTACATCAAACAAATAGGTGAGCAAATTTTCTACCGGTATGGGCAGACACAGTAAACGTTGGGTTCAAAAGACTTCAGGGTTTATTGGAGTGAGAGTTTCCTGGGCACTTGGATGTTTTCAGTTTATACTTTCATGAACAAGTTATTGCTTCCTTGCTCTTCTGACTTCAAGAAAGAATACAGTATTGACATACAATAATCCATCAAATTCAACAGACAATGAAATGGTTAAAGGCGTATAGGGGAAATTTTAAGGAGGTTTGTCAAGAAGTTTGTTCTTTTTGGGGGGCCTTAAATTTAATGCCATTACATCAACTCACGTAAGTTGTGTTTACCTTAATTTTTAGAGTGCAAAACTTATAATCCACAGACTTCAGAAAACATGGCAGAGGATGTTGGAAATACTTTGTTATCAAAGAACAACATGTTCTTTAGTATGTTGCCTTTTATATTGATATGACAATCCCCATCTTTCTTTAAGAAAATATTTGATAGTATGATAAATGTATGCCCCTATGGTATACCTGGTACTATACCTTTTCACTAGTACTACTGTATGTTAAACCTATTCATGTGCACTCTCCAGCTGAACAGAAAATCTACATAACCCTCTCAGGTTTCAAAAGGGAAATATTTCCCTTAAACTTGTTGAATGTCAACTGTTTCTCAATTTGCATGCATTGCTGCATGTGATCTTTTGACAATGACATTAAAGCAGTTCATGTCACCATGGATGATTACATGGGAGAGGCCTATATAACAACATGCTCTTTGAAAATAGGAGGTTGTGTGGTTAGTGGATGAGTCTCTGGACTGTGAACCATAAGGTACAGGGTTCAAATCCCTGCCACAGCACTAACGTCCTTTGGTAATATACACTAATCTACATTTGCCACACTCCTCCTATCCCAGGTTAATGGATACCTGGTAGGATTATTCCTTGAAACGCTCTGTGCTGGGCTATAGCCGGGGTAATGAATTCTACATCTCTTTGGAAGCACAAGGGGACGTTATATCATATGTGATATGCCCTATACAAAAAGGAATATTTTTATTAGAAATCAATTTTGAAAAGCATCAATATAATGCTTGGATATAGCATGTATCATCTTCAATTAAGTTTATAACAAGAAGACGGAATGTACAAGAAGAAAAAATTGTAAGAATAGATACAGAAAGAAAAGAGAAAACGAGAAAGACAGAGAAGACGGGGTAAGAAGCAGATTGGTGAAAGGAGGGGGAAATCAAGAGAGAGAGAGTGAGAGAAATCAAGAGAGAGAGAGAGAGAGAGATGCACTCTAATCTTTCTTTCATTTATGCATTATAAGTGAATAATGAATGATCTACAAGCACAGAGAGGGAAGAGCGAGAGGGAGAGGGGGAAAGAGAGAGAAGTTAGAGACAGACAGTGGGAGGGAGAGAGAGATTTGCAACTCCGATTTAAACTGGTTCAAAATTAATGAAAGCAGAATAGAATAAGTTGATATCCCCTAAGGGCAAACTCATGCATCAAAATATTTATGAAAGTAATCTTTCTTTCATTTATGCATTATAAGTGAATAGTGAATGATCTACAAGCACAGAGAGGGAAGAGAGAGGGAGAGAAAGGAGAGACAGACAGAGAAAGAGAGAGAGGGGGAGGGGGATAGAGAGATAGAAAGAGAAGTGAGAGAGAGACAGAGACAGACAGACAGACAGAGAGAAAGAGAGAGAGAGAGAGAGAAAGGGACAGACAGACAGACAGACAGACATCCGGAGGGAAAAAAGGAAATATGTAGAAAGAAAAGCTCGAGCTGGTATCGGGTATAATAGGGGAGCATTGATCTCTAAATTGAGATACTTGAGGTTCCTTGATGGCATTTAGTAGGCCATTCATTACTGGCAATGGCTGCAGGCTATACAGGAAATGGGCAGTTAGCTGCTATCAACCATGGTCTGCGACTGTCCAAATCACTCAAAGCCTAAACTGCATGGCTTTGGATTGCAAGTCATCAAAAAACATCAGCTTAATTGTACAATATTTTGTTCTGTATATACATGAAATACTGCATCTCAAAATCCGACATGCTCTAAAAGGATTAAAACCTATTATTGAAGATGACATCATTTCCTTTTCACATGCCTTTCCAACAGGCTACATTTTGAGATATCTTGGTCTTCAATAAATTCAGCAAGACGTTTCGGTAATCCCTGATGTAGACTTACAATTTAAGTTGAATAATGTTCCCATCGACTTGCTGTCATCAATATAAATTCCTTCTTTTATATATTCAAATCCTAACCACTTTGCCAAAAACCAAGTAGATTCCAACTGGTGGCACTTTGCCATAACAGACATCTCAATGTTTCACAGTAAACATCTTCAAAAACATGGAGTCCACTGAGTTTAATATGATGACAGCTTGCTTACTTTCATGGCTTATCAAAATTCTCCATCAGATTCGACAAGCAGATTAAAAAAACAAAAAACATACAGTGATCAGGTAACTGGCATCAATGTACCAAGCAATATTCCTCTGCACCTTGCTTCAGAGTGGCATTTCTATCCGCTTACTTTGAAGAATAAGCGAAAAGGTATAGACATTTTATCTGATTTCTCAACAAGATATTTTGTCAAGCTTTGTTTTGTTTTGATTACACTTTCTCATGAAATAATCATATACATGTATGATCATCTATTCTCATTGAGAGCATTTAACTTGGATTTGAATTCATTCTAAATTTTAGGAGGCAACAGAGGTTTACAAAATTGTACCATTTCCATTTCTTACTTTGGAGGACTGCAATGAAGAAGTAAAATGTCTTCAAAAAAGTCAAACTAAATTTTCGGTCTTTTTTATATACTGTGGGACGGATTTTTTTTCTTTCTTCAAAAGACACTTAAAGATATTTGAATGATGAAAGTGAGAAATGGAGAAAGTTAGGAAATAGCTTGATTGACTGGTCGGGTATCAACTGAGAAATTAAAAAAAAACGTGATTGTACACCTGTCTGTTAAAAGTATCATTCACAAGTGGCTGTCATTACCTGCATCACTTTGCCTTGATAGCAGATCAGGCAGGATAGCTTTAAGTATCCTTTCCCTCCTCAACAAGAACCTCAACAACAACTTACAGGTCTGAAGGGGTTTTGTTACACCAATACAGAAGTGAGAGAGACACTTCAAAGTGGAATACAAGCGTACCACTTCTTCCTGACTTGCCGAATGCACTCCATAACACTCACCAGAGCATAGTATGTCTGTTAATTGAGAGCCATGCAGAAGGGCACTAGTCCTATGTCACATGATATGACTTAATGCCATTCAGGCTCTCAACATACAATACGCACTTCATGTATACTTACACACATATATATATCCACATCAACACTTCTTCTCTTTGCTTAAAGTAAGCGGTAGAAGTTTCACTGCATTTTTAGATTTCATGCCTGATTAAATTGTAACTTTTGTATTTTCCACCTCATTTAGCTCAGTCAGCTGTAAGAATGTTACTCTATTTTTAGATAAGATTGAATGCGTGATTTCTTGTAATTTTTGTATTTTACACCTCATTTGGCTTGCAGAGGGAAACAATGTTGAAAATATGTTTCTTGTGATGTTACCAAATGTGATTAGTTTCAATAAAGTGCCACAGTTTTATGAGGGCTTTCTCAGCCTGCTGTTCAATAATGATTTGCACTTGTTTGAATTTTGATATAAGTTTCTATAATTTTCACATGTTGGATAAACAAAGATCTGTAATTAGATTTGAATCATATGACAAATCATCCTTGAGTTTGTTAAATCATAGTATGTCAATAATTTCTGTAACATTTTTGTTCTACAGCTGACCCTTATGATATTTACATGTATGTCTACGGGTACGTTTATCATGTCTTGCCAGTCAGAATCAGCATTTCTATATGTACATATCGAACCCCACTATACAAACGTGATTTGCGGGATGTTGCAGGATATCGACTCTTAACGATTTAAAATAAAGACCTTGTCTCTGTGTATAGCTGCTTTTTTTGGCCTTTCAATATCAGCGTTTTAACTCCTTACAATTTTGCCAGAAAGACGTTTGAAAATGCTGATTCCAGGCAAAAAATGTACTATAAATGCGCCCTACAATGTCATACATTCTTTCAGCTGTTGGTGTACCGGAAATATGCAATTACCAACAGGTATAAAGAGGCCTTCAGTTGCTCTGTCACCACTACTTCTTTGGCTAATAAATGCTGTACTGAGACAAGATATTTGAAATATCTCAACGTGACAATAGATATTCTGAGGCAAGAGTGATAGAAATCGAACATTTCCATAAACTCAATGATGATGAAAAGCATTTAAGAAAAATATGAGATGATCCTTAATTAGATTGAATTGGATTGATAGTAATAAATCTAGAAGATATATCTACAAGTCAGATGAAGTATTAAAAGAGGTTGATTCTTACCTTGTATGTGGGACATTGCTGCGTACCATGTCCAAGATCTCAGCTGTATTGTTCGCACCACCGTCTGTGAGGATGAAGATCTGTCTGGGACACCCCCTGACTACAGGATGTCTGTAGACCCACTGCAGGGGCACCAGGAGATTAGCCATGGCACCTAGATCAGCTCTCATACACCTCAGATAGGCACTTGCCTCACTAACATTGTCCTGGGTGTACGGCCGGCTCGACTCAAAGAGTGGCTTGTAGGCCGAGCCGAAGCCGATGATGTTGAATCGACAGTTCATAGGCAAGCTCTTAAGCACCATCATGAGTGTTTCTCGCGCATTGGCGGTGTACTCCCCGCTCATGCTACCACTGCGATCAATAAGGAGGACGTACTCTCCAGGAACATCAAAGCGATAGGTCAGCATCTGTTGCGTGAGCTTTTCAAAGTCCGGGCAGTAGTTCAGCATCAGGACGGGGTTGTGCATGACATCCTTGAGCAAACGCTTCTGCAAGAACGCCCTTGTTTTGTCCTCGTCCTCACCCACCTCACCAGGATTCTTGTACTCATTTTCAGTCTTGACGAATTGTTCGTAAGCGGTGGGGCTGATGTCACCGTGTTCCAGGATGACGACCGGCACGTGCGGCTTGGGGTAGTGGATTGTGATGGCGAGATCGCGATCCATCTGGTGAGGTTCAGCTAAAGTCACAAAAACATTGGAAGCATTTGCTGCAAAGGGTTCTGCATCTACACGAACAGCATGTGAGGAGCTTGAGACCCCAGAAAGCAACGATGGTGCACGGATCTGTGAAATATTGGTATCACATGAACAAAATGGAAAAATTATAGATCTTCAATTAGTTTTAAAAGACACACCAATAAATCTTTAAAATAATAAGTCTGATAACAATACATGTTCATAAGCAAGGGCAAACTGTAGGACTTAGCTGAAATTTGTTATAATTATTAAATCACATTTACTCTGCTCTTATATCAACAGTCTTTTCAGTAGGGCTACCACATTGTGTGCCTGAAAGCCTTCAATCATGAACTATTAAATTTATTGTGTATTACACCAGTGATAGCATACAAAATGAGATAAAAATCTCGATGCTTATTATCATTTCAAAGTCAAGTATTTGTAGCATTCTTTTTTTTACAATCCCAACTGAAAAGCATATACAACAACAAAATGCAGGAGCTATAACAACCATGAATTTATGCAATATCTTCCAGTATAGAAGAAATATATGAAAACTATTAAAAAATTGAATTACCTCGAGCTGGAATTCAAACTCATATTCTTGTGGATTTTCTCCCACTTCATCTGCTATATCCAGTAGTGACCTGTGCAAATGTTCTGTAGTGGTATTGTTTGAGGATGATGATGTTGTCTGTGACGCCTGAGGTTGACTCTGAGGCTGCTGGGGTTGTGGTTCGTTCTCTTTGACCTGGGCTTTCTTATAACGAGGTGTGAAGACACTAGGAATATGAAGCTTGGCCTCACCTAACGTCCCTGTATTCATGAGCGAGGATATACTGAGAAGGATTGTTACGGTTCCATGGGGTCTGATTGTCCCAAGGTTTGAGCAGAAGACACGGGCATTGTGGAACTCAGAGAGTGCAAACTTTCCAGGGGGTAGGACGTTGGGTTGGTTGGCTGTCATGGTGATGCGGCCTGTGAGGATCTCGTTGAAGTGCTCTACCTGGGTGCGGTCTTTGAGGTGTACGGTGATGGTCCGACCTTGCAGCATCCGTGCCTCGAACGCAGCCACCGTCGTGTTCTCGTTCATCTTGAAGCAGAAGACACCTTCTACCACATGATCTTCCTGGTTGTAGTAAGTGAGCGATGCTGCTATGCCAACGGAGAGACCGTTGACGCATGCTGACACGCGGGCTGCCTGAAGGGTCAAGGGAGCCCTCGTGTGGCGATTGATTAGCCCTGGCATGGTGGTTATCACTTTTGTCCACTTTTATGTCATGAAAGTTGATTAGGACTAGTGAATGGTTTCAGAGTTTCTTGATATTTTTGTCAATGTCATGCTTGAAGTTCTCTCCTAACTCATCTGTAAAATAAATGATAGAAATATAAACACCGATAATTATACAATATATCAGACCCCCATGAGAACTTTCAATAGAGTCACATTTTTCATACAACAATAGAATTCTATCTAATTTTGTTATGTATGACGTCTGAAATTAAGACTATTCATGTCTTGACTTGTCATTTTATGTATACGCATTGCCCAATGTACCGCGCGCAGTTTCCATCGATGCCTTCATCGAATAAAGTCCATGCTACCACCATGTAGTTTTAAAGTTACGAATACGTCTTTATTTGTCATCTTTATTTGGCTGAACATCAACCTTGAACATTGACAGAACATAATATTGGCGACGAGGTCGAGATGATTAGTTTGGTTTGCCGCAGTTTGCTGAAATAAAGACTTGAAAAAAGTTTCTCCAGCAGAGACCCGACATGGTTTGGAATTATGCCTGTACACGTGCAGTTTTTTATGAACGCTTTGCCGTACAGCACGTACAGCTATGGAGAATAGTGCATCAGCATGTATTCAGCAAATGAACCGAACTAATGGAGCTGAGTTTGCCTAATTTGGATGAAAAACTCTTTAGCCAGGAGATCCAGCCGTTGATCGTAGGTGAGCGAGTATTTGTTTTGCTGATGTTGCCTCATCAGTTTAACTTTATTAGCCGCAGTTGGATGAATGGTGAATGGATGCCCCCAGCCTAACTTTCAACTTGACGATCAACCAGTGGCAGTGCTGCAGTAGTACTACAGTAGGCCATGCAACTCAGTGGCAGTAGCCAAGCCCATGAAAGCTCCAACCAAGTTCAAGGCCCAGCCCATGGTCAGCCAGCCAGCCCGCCAGCCAGCCAGCCCAGCCCGCCAGCCAGCCCAGCCAGCCCAGCCCGCCAGCCCGCCAGCCAGCCCAGCCAGCCCAGCCCAGCCAGCCCCGCCCAGCCAGCCAGCCAAGCCAGCCAGCCAGCCCAGCCCAGCCAGCCCAGCCCTGCCCAGCCAGCCAGCAAGCCAATTCAGCCCAGCCCATGGCCAGCCAGCCAGCCCGCCAGCCAGCCAGCCCAGCCCGCCAGCCAGCCCAGCCCAGCCAGCCCAGCCCAGCCAGCCCCGCCCAGCCAGCCCCGCCCGGCATACATTGTTTCAGAATCCAGGTTCCTGTATCTAGATCTACTGCAGCGTAGACTAGAGGAGGAAGTGTTTTGTTTTAGCCTTAAAATTGAAATACAGGAAGTTGTTACTTCGTGATTGCCTTCAATTTAGGACCAGGATCCAGTTCAGTGACAGTGTCAGTTGACTCAGTTCATAGTTTCGGACTAGTAGCAACCCACCCAAGTGAAAGCCAGACCACTCATCATGAAGTGATGGTGATGTTGATGCAAGCAAATAAACATTTAGAACTCATTTGATAATATTGTCGATTGTTATGATGAATCTGTTTTGTAACTGAGTGTAAGGACCAGTCCCAGACCAGGACTAGTACCATTACAAGTTGAAGTGTGATTCAAGTGTGAAGATGTGGATCTAAGTAGGTCTACAAATTTAGAGTTAGACATTAGTCTCGGGTTTTTACAGTAAATAACAGTAGAACCTATTAACAATCAGACAATAATTACAATAGATCTAGTCTTTGCAGTCTAGTCCAGGTCTAAAGTCAAGAATTTGGTTCTTCAGTTGTAAATTGCTTGTCAAAGAAATGTGTATGTGTTAGATACATGTGTGGAAGTGGAAAGAGCCCAAATGTTGTTGTTTGGTATTGGTATTTCAAGTCAAATATTTATGCAAGTATTTGTTATGGTATAAAGTTGTTCATTACAAGTTTAATGCTCCTTACATAAACATGGCAGCACAAATGTTTGGTAATGTCCCACAGTTGGACTCAGGGTATAAATTTGAAGATTGGACTGAGGTTCTTGAGTCATGGTTTATAGCTAATGATATTACAGCAGATGCAAAGAAGAAGGGTATATTCTTATCAGGATTAGGAAGTAAATCCTATGCCACATTACGTGCATTGTTGCAGCCCAACAAACCAATTGATAAAACTTACCAAGTATGTAAGGATACTCTGTCTGAACATTTTGCCCCCCAACCAACTGAAATAGTCCAAAGGTATAAGTTTTATACTTGTGTTCAAGAATCACGTGAAACAATCCCGCAATTTGTTGCTCGTTTACGCCAGTTGAGTGAAGGATGCAAGTTTAAAGAATTGAATAGCATGCTTCGAGATCGCCTTGTAGTTGGTTGTAAGGACAAAGCTACACAAAGAAAGCTTCTTAGTGAATCAGAGCTTACATTTGATAAAGCGTTGAAAGTAGCCATGGCCATGGAGATAGCTAATAGAGATGTTGAACAATTGCACTCCAGTGACAATGGTAGTGAAGACAAAGAGGTTCACCAGTTAAGAACCACGCAGATGAAAGAAAGGTCTTCAAGCAAGTGGAATTCCAAGCTTACTGAGAAGGAAAAGCCCACAGGTCAGTGGACTGACCAGAAGTTAAGGTGTTGGCGTTGTGGATCGACAAGACATGTTCATCAATCCTGTCCGTTTCAGAAAGAGCAATGCTATCAATGCCAGGAAATTGGACATACTAAAAGCCAATGCAAAGCAGTAAAGAACTATTTTGCAAGATAATTATATTTATGCCAAGTGAAACTATTGTAGATCAAACTCTATTTGTTATGGGGTTAAACATTTTTAATCTTGTATTGCATAAGTCTGCAAAAGTTCAACAGATGTTGTTTATATGTGTTACATAATTATAAGGCAATGATTAAAAGGTAAACATTTATTTTCTTTAGCGATGAAAGCTAATTTGGTGCATTCATCACAAGTGTTGATGTTTTAAAAGTAACAGTGTAAATTGTTCCACATTTTATCAAAAATACTACACGATTTTCATGGAGAAAATGTCACTTATTTTGGTCTGTTCTTTATTATGCCAGGAGATAAGTTAGTTGATAAAGTTTGGATCCAATCAGTTTTGTATCAAAGTACAAGGATTTTGTTTTATTTTCTTGCCATGTAAAGTTTTCATGCATAAAGTAATGCATAAAGTACTGCATAGAGTAATGCATCAAATAATGCATATGTTGACTATTTTCACGGAGGAAAAGTGTTGTTCCTTGGGTGTCAAACAACCTTCAAGTAAAACTTAGATCAGTAAAAATAGGTTGTTATAACAGTGAACATTTTGTGTTGTTGTATTTACATGCATACAAGCAATGTTGCTAGTTTATGTTATACATGGAATAGGATTTTTTTAATAGAATCAAGTTGTGTGAGTACATTCCTATCTTGCCAGTGTCACATCTCTATACAAACATTTTTTGAGAAAATAAGACCATATTGTTATATAGTTCTGCCCTAGTCTGCATGCCAGTTTGATACATGTATTTCATTTTGATGTACCCATGTAATTCACTAAAAGGGGGAGGAATGTTATGTATGACGTCTGAAATTAAGACTATTCATGTCTTGACTTGTCATTTTATGTATACGCATTGCCCAATGTACCGCGCGCAGTTTCCATCGATGCCTTCATCGAATAAAGTCCATGCTACCACCATGTAGTTTTAAAGTTACGAATACGTCTTTATTTGTCATCTTTATTTGGCTGAACATCAACCTTGAACATTGACAGAACATAATAAATTTAAATGAAAAGTCCATTATTGAAAACATGTGCATGCTTTGAAGTAGAAGACTTGATATAAGATCCTGAAGGATAAATGTATATTTACAATCCTCATGTTCTTTTCATTTCTTCCACACAAACTTCACATCTAACAAAGATAGCAATACAAAAATTGACTCTTCACTAGCTCACTGATCTTCCTACACAATCATGTAGTACACCAAACTTGTTTCTACTTCTCTCCTTCTCACCCACATTCTCTCTCTCTCTCTCTCTCTCCCCATCTCTCTGTCTCTATCTCCATATATATAACTCTCTCCCTCCCTCTCCCTCTTTTTCCATCTACCTAAATATCCCCCCTCCCGCCCACCGCCTCCCTCTCTTTCTATCTCTATCACCATATAACTAACTCTCTCCCTCCCTGTCCCTCTCTCTACCTCTTTCTCCATCTATCTAAATCTCTTTCTCCATCTATCCAACTATCTCTCTCTCTCTCTCTCTCTCTACATCTTTCTTCATTTGCCTAACTCTCTGTCTCTCCCTCTTCTTGAAAACTGTTTGACTTAGCATCTTTTCCACTCTGCAATAGCTCATCCCACTTCCAGCACCTGTAGGCTATCCTGTCGGTGATACTGAACCAAATCACACGTCTTTCTCCTTAGTGGCTAACATGATCCTAAGAGTATTATGCGTGATAAATCACTCACTATCTCAGCCCTTAAAGCTAGAATTCAGTCCTTGTCAAGCGATTACATTAGGCGTGTCTTCATCATCTCGAGATTGCCAAATAGCCCGCTATTTCTGATTTGGGAAATAATCCCGAAGTAACAAATCCCGTCTTCACTATCTCGAGATTCGACTTCGAAACTTGAACTCGACCTTGAGAAATTAGCTCAAGATATTTTGCTCAGCGTTAGCGCGTTTTGCTAATCTTCGGTCTAGTGAAGACGCACGGGACAAATAGCTGGATATTTTGCCAAATAGTGGGATATTTTGCAAACTATCCCAAGATATCTTGGAATGACAATCCTGACCAAATATCCTTCTAATTGCTCCTTTGGTCTGATGATGACGCAAATTAGCTGGATAGTTTGCAATCGGGATAGTTCAAATAGCTGGATATTTGGCAATCTCGAGACAGTGAAGACAGGCCTAATGTGACTGAAACCATCTGGAGGGAATATGACATTTGATTATGTGGTTAATAAGAATTGGTATATACTGTAAAGTTTTAGAATCAGTGAACTGATTAAAATAGATTCAAATTTGCTCTTTAATTCACAGGCACTGCACACAAAAATGCACATATGGGGACTACACACACATGTGGCATGCATGTTTGGTCTAAACTTTTCAGCTAATTCGCATCATATTTCAAATATGAGGGAATATGAAGAGCAATTTTTTTCCGGAGACATTTCTACTATGATGTTCTTCCAAACAAGCGTTAAAAGAATGAGAAAGATAACAAATTGTTTTACCCCTTTACTAGACCTCAATCTTCTCTTTGAAATAATCCTAAGAGTATAACTAGTGATAAATCACTCTCTTCCTGAGCTCGTAAGCCCCAGAGATTTCCCTGAATTTCAAGAAAACCCAAGCAGCACCTGAGAACGTCAAACCATGAAAGACACTTATCCTAGTTACATACAGAATACAGTTTGGTTCTCCAAATAGTAGTTTTGATTGATTGATTGAAAAGGTTTTATTATAATCGCACTTCGCAGCCAAATGACTGAATTATGTACAATTTACATTGGCAATAATACATACAAATGTGGTTTGAAATTCTCACAAAGTATAATATACAGTATATAACAAAATTCATAACCAATGTGACTAAGGCAATAACAGAAAAAATCAAATTAGGTTTTAAATATATTTTGTGAGATACTAGAGGAGGGCTTCAGGGGCTCTAGCCCCCTCTGACTTTAACCTCTCTTTAATGTGTAACTATACCAACCAGTTGTCCATTAAAAAAAAACAGTGATTTCAACAGAACAACCTCATTCACAGGCACTACAAAAGCCTTAAATTTCAAACACACCATTATTCAGGATTTAGAACATATTTTGTATCTGATGTTTACTTGATGCAAGGTGCTGATCATTCAAATAGGTCGCAGTGTTAGTCAATTAAAGTTTGTATTTATATAAACAATCCATCACTCTCATTCGAAACTCCCGTTATTTTTTTTCATCCAAGTAATGCCAGCTGTACCTTGGTATACATGACTATGTTAAGTCCGCAGAGAAATGAAAAATGAGAATAAGGCATTACACAATGCTTATCCATCAATCTGATTTAACTTGGAAGTGATAGTGGTGCATTATGGGAGAGCTAGGTTTCAAGACTTTCAATGATGTTAGATTGATGAAGTTACAATTAATTCATTGCAAGGTTCCGGTTACGTTAATGGTTACCCAAATGTATCAATCTTTTCATACCGGGAATGCCTATGCCATTTCACTCATTTCAATAAATAAATAATGAAACGCAAGTCCAAAACCATCAATCTGGTTTAGATTTCAGCTGATAGTGGTGTACGTGGGCGAGATTTCTCTCCCTTAGAAAATGATTAGATAAAAAGAAAAGAAGTTATAATAGATTACAAGTCTGGTCTATGACAATGGTAATCTACTCTTATCAATCTGACTCAAATTTTGGCTAATGGATGAAAAGCATTTGGGTTGAAATATTGAGAGGATTTTGTTGTTGTAATTCAGCCTTTTATACAGTGCTTCCCAGAAAAAACGAAACCGAGAACTATCTATGTTTTAACTTAATCACAATTATGATTAATAAATGACACATATTTGGAAAGCTTAGATCCTCTTCTTTCATTTGATGCAACTCATATAATGCACATTTCACGCATGAGTGATTAAAAGCAATTTGAAGAGAGGAAACCAAAAAGTCATTTGGCAGGCAGTATCTGAATTTCAAGGAGAAAATCACATTTCCAGAAAGTTCAATTTCTGCTCTTTCATATGACACCTCAATCAGGAAAAATGAGCCAGGAATAACAAAGTTCTGTTTGTTTCAAGTAATGCTTGCCTTTTCATAATTTAGTTGATCAAACAAGTTTGTTTTCACTAACTTCCTGCCATAGCAACAAACAGAGTCGACAAAAGACTTAACTCCGTTTCGTTGAAGATCAGCCATGCAACAGGTCTTTCGTCTTCTTTGAATCATATGAGTTGCATCAAATGAAAGAGGAGGATCTAAGCTTTCAAAATATGTGTCATTTATTAATTATAATTGTGATTAAGTTATGATAAAATATTGATAATTCTCATTTTTATTTTTCTGGGACGCACTGTATGTAAACATCAAATCACGTTTTGAGCTCTGAACCACTTATTGTTTCTGGTTTTATAATTATATGATGGATCCATCAATTCTTTATTCCAAAGATGCCATATCTAAATTAAGTACAAGGCTACTCATGGGCAAATTTAGAGTAAAGAGAAAATGTTATTTGTTAAATTTTTAAAAATATAAAGTACAAGATTCAACTACAAGAAACAATTGTGTAAATCTCAGCATTCCTTGTCATATATTCTTTTGTAGAACATAGTTAAAACTTCATATTCGCCAAGAAAGCAACTTAATGCTGCAGAAAATTGAAATTTAGCATATCACCAAAAAGACCTTCTCAACATAGCCATATTTTAGATGTATATCTCAGATTAACATAGAATATATTGGAATATAATTTCAGGAATATCAGAGCACTATGGTCCTCAAGAAATATGAATTTAGCATTAAATTAAAGCATGTCAATAATTCGACCAAAATTGCAGCATTTCTTAAAAAGAATCAATTAACAAAATGTAAATTAAAGCTTTTTTGTGTGCATATTACGGCACTATACATGCCCAAGGCAATATAAATTATTGCCTTTAACCTTAATTAAGGTGAGTAACTCATATTTTAAACTAGATGGAATTTTGACTGCGCGCAGTCGAAAAGGATGCCTCCGCCATAGAGCAATTTAAACAAGTTTGGAGTTTAAATCTCCAGTGGTTCTTGAGGTATCATGATAACAATCTCAATGTATGGAATTTCATAAGTTGACCTCTGTGACCCTTGACCTTTGACCTACGTGCTCCAAAATCTAATCAGATTGTCTTCCTATGGTGATACACACTATCATTAAGTTTGAAGTTTAAATCTCCAGTGGTTCTTGAGATATTATGATATGGTGATACATACTATCATTAAGTTTGAAGTGAAAATTCTCCAGTGGTTTTTGAGATATCGCGATAACCATCTCAATGTATGGAATTTCATAAGTTGACCTCTGTGACCCTTGACCTTTGACCTACGTGCTCCAAAATCTAATCAGATTGTCTTCCTATGGTGATACACACTATCATTAAGTTTGAAGTTTAAATCTCCAGTGGTTCTTGAGATATTATGATAACAATCTCAATGTATGGAATTTCATAAGTTGACCTCTGTGACCCTTGACCTTTGACCTACGTGCTCCAAAATCTAATCAGATCGTCTTCCTATGGTGATACATACTATCCTTAAGTTTGAAGTTTTTACATCTCCAGTGGTTCTTGAGATATCATGATAACAATCTCAATGTATGGAATTTCATAAGTTGACCTCTATGACCCTTGACCTTTGACCTACGTGCTCCAAAATGTAATCAGATTGTTTTCCTATAGTGATACACACTATCACTAAGTTTGAAGTTTAAATCTCCAGTGGTTCTTGAGATATCATGATAACAATCTCAATGTATGGAATTTCATAAGTTGACCTCTGTGACCCTTGACCTTTGACATACGTGCTCCAAAATCTAATCAGATCGTCTTCCTATGGTGATACATACTATCCTTAAGTTTGAAGTTTAAATCTCAAATGGTTCTTGAGATATCGCGCTAACAAACTCAATACAAGGAATTTCATAAGTTGACCTCTGTGACCTGTGACCTTTGACCTACGTACTCCAAAATCTAATCAGATCGTCTTCCTATGGTGATAAATACTATTCCCGAGTCTTAAGTTTAAATCTTAAATGGTTCTTGAGATATTGTGATAACTGTCAAACGGGACGGACGTACGGACGTACGGACGGACAACCCGAAAACATGATGCCTCCGGCACCACCTTCGGTGGCGGAGGCATAAAAAAGGACCAGTAACATCACCACATGTTAATCAATGCAATTGGGATACAAGTTGTAATTTAAAGCAAATTTTCCTTTCCATATTTGCTCTACATCTGTCATTGTTGTGCGACATCGCAGCAGTATATAGATGCATTTCATTTCAGAGCTCTGTGTATTTATTTCAGAATTTCATGAATATCAATTGAAGCTTTCATTGCAGATTTGTCATATAAGGTTACTTATATTGATTGGATGGGTTTTATACGATATATCATGCAAAACTAGACAAGGAATGAGCCGGGGTATCCAAACATTTCTACTCTGTCACTCTGCAGACCATTACACAGGATAGAAGAGAAGTATGAAATTGAAAATGACACAGGCCTAGTAGTGCTGCATTGCACAGTGAGTTTGGTGTAGGATATGATTTGATGTTGCTCACACAGTTTTCATGGACTTCAAATCCAAGTTATTTTGGGTTTAACAACAAATAAATCAACTTGAAAAGGCAATTTACATATCAATTTTATTTTCACTATTCTAGTGGTCATTTCCCCCCCAAAAAACATTGTATTATTTATTCATCAAATCAACTCAGAAAATGTTACAGATCTATTCAAGCAATGAGAGTAGAAATTGAATGAACATGTTTTCCTTCATGAAATCCACAACTTCTCTGTAAAAGGCACATAATTATAAGTCAATGACTTTCTCCTTCTCTGCAGAAGAAAATATTGATGATGCATCCCTAAGTAAATCAATTAAAAAATAGAACCGTTTCCAATTATGAGGATTACAAGTTTCTTTCATGAATTAATCATAAGATTATATTAGAAACCTCTGCCAAGCTCAAAAGGACGTGTTACCTTTTTAAAATGATTGATGATGATAATGGGATCGGCTTTAGAATGATTCATATTTCACAGATGCATGCTTTAGGAGGGATATTCATTGATAATACATGTGTCTCTCGTTTTCAATTTAGTAGTGTTATAGCTTATGAATAAAGTAGTTAAATCTGTTAAGTGTATAAAAGTGTTGATTTTGTCTGAGCAGCTCAACTACTAGTGATGGGATGAGAACAGGGTGATGAAAACTGAATTATATTCATCTGAATAAACAGTGGTCTGTCGATGAATGAACCTTCCTCATCCGGTCAATGACTCATACTTACACATGAATAATACATCAAGAAGGAGAGCAAGGTAGTGAGAGAGGGGAAGACGAAGAAGAGTGGGAGATTGAGGGGAAAAGAGAGAGAGGGATAGCGGGTGAAAGTGATTGAGAGAGATATGAAGGGAGATTATGGAAGGAGAGAGAGAGGGGGAGAAAGAGAGAGAGAGGAGAGAGAAAGAGAGGAGAGAGAGAGAGTGAGGGGGAGAGGGGACAGAAGAGAGAGAGAATAGGGGAGGGGGAGGGGGGAACAGGAGGAGCTTGAATTATCCCTGGAGATGTCTTCATGCTTCTTTTGCCAAATTTTGACCTATGAATATATATAGCACTAGCTGACACAGTGTATCAGATAAAGGGAATAGATTTTGATTGGACGCACCTTCAAACTTGCTTCTAACATTAATGATGGAGCTCACCTAAACCTATAATAGTCAATGCTTAAATATTTCATCTTCATGAATATTAAAATATGGTACAGGGCAAGATCCTACATGGTGGAAGTGTGCTCCATAGTTCATCTTATCTCTCTTCTCCTCCTCCTCCTCCTCCTCTCTCTCTCTCTCTTTCTCCCTCCCTCCCTCTCTCCTAAAAGATTGATGAGGTAATCATTGGTTTTACAGGTTATGCATGCTCATCACAATTTGGAGCCTTTCTGAAATGATCAGAGCCTTTATTCATAAAAGATTTCTCGCTCTAATTGCCTGTTGCATGTATTTATACTTGACAACTAGTTCAGTGGAATTTTGGGAATATGGGCTCTGATATTTGGAGATGACTTCTGTATGCATAAATAAATAAATATTGTCTTTAGAGAATATTGTAATTCATAATTTTCTTAAATATTCCATCATATTTCCCTGAAGCTTTCACTGATCTGTTTCTCTAGATTTTCCACATAGCAATCTTAACAACAGGGTAGAATTCCCCTTAATAGCAACGACGTGAAATGAAAAAGCAAACACGAACTCGTCTAATACCTCACTGAATCCCACTGGCACCCATCACTATCAATTTGCCTCAAGGCTACATCTTATAAGTGGAGTTTGTCATGGTATGCTAATAATTGGTAATAGAGATACCCAAAGCCAACAGTTTTATCATCTACCCGCTAATGACTTGAATGAGATGAGAAACGAGTTTGATTATTGCTGCATTAACTTTATGAATACGTGGAACAATTCCAATAGGAATAACTGTGGTGTAGAGGAATGTGTTTTTATGCGGCATTCACAAACAAGTTTGGTAATGTGTGCATCATATTTAACTAGTCATTGATTTTTGTTTTAATAGGAAAAGGTCGTTGTTTTGGGGTCAGGGTGGGAGGAGCAGGTATGTACCCATTATATTCTCCTGGATATGCAATGTTAAGTTATCAAAATTGGGTAATATCGATTTTACCTGGCTGCATATGAGACAATATATTCATAAAATTAGAAGCAACAGTGATGAATTTTTTAAATTTCTAAAGAACACTGATGAAAAGTACAACAACTTTCTGGTAGGAAAAAATATCAAATAGTAGTCATTGAATGATAGAGCACCTTATTGGGTAGCACTGCTAAAGCCAGGGTAATAATACTACAGTGCTTTGAAATATTAATATTAAACACCTTACAAATGTTACCATCATAATCATTATTATCATCATAATTACTATTATTATTATGAGTAGTACTAGTAGTAGTATAAATATTATTATTAGTAGTAGCTTGTAGTGATAAATTGTAGTATAATAGTAGTAGTAGTAGTAGTGTAGTTGTAGTAGTAGTAGTAGTAGTAGTAGTAGTAGTAATAAGGAATAGTAGCAGTAGTAGTGGTAGTAGTAGTAGTAGTAGTAGTAGTAGTAGTAGTAGTAGTAGTAGTAGTAGTTGTAGTAGTAGTAGGAATAGTAGTAATTGTAGTATTATTAGTAGTGGTAGTAGTAGTAGTAGTAGTAGTACTTAGTAGTACGTAGTAGTACGTAGTAGTAGTAGTAGTAGAAGTAGTAGTAGTAGTAGTAGTAGTAGTAGTTGTAGTAGTAGTAGTAGTAGTAGTAGTAGTTGTAGTAGGAATAGTAGGAGTAGTAGTAGTAGTAGTAGTAGTAGTAGTAGTAGTAGTACGTAGTAGTATTAGTAGTAGTATAGTAGTAGTAGTAGTTGTAGTAGTGCAGTAATAATACGAGTGAAGTAGTAATAGTAGTAAATGGAAGCAGTAGTAATATTAGTAGTAGTAGTTGTAGTAGATGTAGTTGTTATAGTATTAGTTTGTTATTATTATTTCAGAGGAAACAGCGCAGCCTTGCATGCCTTTCTTCTACATCACTATGTGCAACAAACCACCACTAACACTACCACCACAAACCACCACTACTACCACCAACCCTTGACAGGGAATTCATTTTGACGTACGGTGAGGTGAAATGATGCAAAACAAATAGGATCTGCATGGTCGGGCTTGATAGATTAAGAGACAGCCATGCTAGTATTGAA
The DNA here is from genome assembly GCF_000002235.5 of Strongylocentrotus purpuratus. Taxonomy (NCBI): domain Eukaryota; kingdom Metazoa; phylum Echinodermata; class Echinoidea; order Camarodonta; family Strongylocentrotidae; genus Strongylocentrotus; species Strongylocentrotus purpuratus. Next base: position 28,857,274 of record NW_022145601.1, on the reverse strand, counting down.
GCGCTATATAAAGTACCATGACTGCACCGGTTTAAAGATCATAGTAAAGATGAGTGCTGATCAATGCGATTGCAATATGTGAAAGACACTGTCTGCATGGAGGCAATTATAGGAAGGCGCGATGTATACCATAATAATTGGTTTTTATAAATGTGAGGTTTTGGGAATAATGTAGTCTTGTTGAAGTTGACATGCACTGCACACAGAAATGGGTACCGGTATATGGGACTATATACACGTATAGTATGCAAGTTTTGTCCGAAGATCTCAAATGTTTCTTGTCATATTTCAAATATGAGGGCATTATGAAGACCAATTCTCTTCACAGGACATTTCTAACATGACATTCTTCCAAACTGCCATAAACAAAAACGGGAAAACTCACAAATCAATTATCCTCTTTAATTTCCAGAATTTAACTTTAAAAAACGGAATGCCGCTTGCATTGAAGGTCAAATACACTTATTGCACTGAATCAGTTATAACAGGGTAATTGTAAAAAACATGGAGGGATGGAAGAAAAGAGAAAGATATATAGAATGAAAGAGAGATATATATGGAGAGAGAGAGAGAGAGAGAAAAGAGAGAGAGAGAGAGAGAGAGAGAGAAGAGAGAGAAAAGAGAGAGAGAGGGGGAGAGAGATGGAATAAGAATTATAGAGAAGAACAATTTATTCAATGAAAGTAAAGTTAAACAGGAATGATGGGGTTCGTGGGTGTGTGAGTAAATAAGATTATTTCAATTTCCTGTGAATTCAGACCTTCTCCATTATCTTCATGAATTGTAAAGTCACCTCAATCCAATGAATTATTAATACAGACCTCGGAGCATAAACAAACTAGGCCTCCGAGTCTGAATCAATATACCTTTGACAGTTTCGCATTTGCCATCAAAGCATCCACTTTTCCAATATCCTATCACAACCAATGTCAACGGAGGAGGAGAAATTAATTAAGGTAATGCTTTCATGCATTTATAGCTTTTCCGTCTTTGTCTGAAAATGAAAATTAAGGTCAAACACATCACGAAATAGCATGGAAGGGAGATATCTAGCAAGAAACTGTGTACAATGAATAATGGTTTTTAAAGAAAATAGTTGGACAGAGATTGAGGGCAGAGAGAGAGAGTGAGAGTGAGAGAGAAAGTTTTTTTTCAATTTTCACTGCGTTTATGGGTTTTGATCGTAATAAACAACAATTTTGCCTTGATTATTATTTTGATTTCAAGTAGATTTGGTACCTTACAAATCTATTGTTTATTATTGTTCACGTTAAGTAATATAACCATTGTTACCATCTTAAATATCATTATTAACATTGTTTTTATAATTTGTAATGATTAGCATTATTATTATCATTATTAATTTTAGAAGAGAAGTTTTAAGAGTGTCAAATCAAATTTTTGATTTTTTTGATTTTTTTGCCTTTCCAGCATACTGTGATGAAGTCAGAAAGACTTAGCTACACTCACAGCACTTGCCCATTGTGAATTATCCGTTTACTTTGCTAGCCTCATCAGACTTTTGAGCCTAGAGATAAGTTTAATCCATTTTGATGATAACAAGACATAGTTTTCTCAAATCAACAGTTTCTTCACATTTTTTCATCTTCAAATTAATGCACCTCCAAGCCCCATGACATGATGAGAAAAAAGTTAATTTAAAATTCAGGCCCATGGTTTCATCTGCAAACAGCTTCTAAATTTATATGCAGGACACACTACACTTTCTACGATGACACGTAGCCAGGCCAGGCTGATGTATCCTTGGAAAATTCCTCACAAACATCACTTCCACCACCGTCCAAGTAAACACTTTATCGACCCGGCTAATTCAGCACTTCTAAATTCAAAGGGCAAAACCGCAAAGGATGATACCGACAGTAAGTTCTCCTCTCGTGGAGCCGGCCAGTAAACCTTCCACCAACCGTGAAATAATCGTATTCCAATCACGTACCGGGCATCATTTCCTTCAAGATAAATCACGCGGATGTTCTGATTGAAACTTTCCATCATCATCAGGATGATCTCGGTGCCCATCTACCATAAACACCGTCATATAACACTCTGTATATCCCACTTGGTATTCTCACGCCGGAGTAGATGAGAAGAGATAAGATCATGTGATGTACTTAACACAGAGTCTATGACTAGAGATTGAAATAACCACCAAAATGGGTCAAATTCATCGCATTTTGAAGAAGGATGAGGACTCCCAGGTCCTCACTGTAAGTGTTGACAGAGATTGAAATTGCCCCCTCCAAAAAGTGGGTCAAATATCACTGCATTTCGAAGGAAAAAGATTCATTATTTAATGCAAAGTTCTTGGCCTTTAGGGGAGAACATATATGATTTGAGATTGGATGAGCCATCAACATGGGTCAAATTCATTGCTTTTTTTTTAAGAAAAAGATTAAGAGTCATAGCTTCCTGCTAAATTCTTGCTTTTAAGTATGAATAATAGATCTTGCAATATGCAAATGTGATTAACATTATACAAAACCCACGACTCGAATTGCCAACAAGTTTCTCCATTGCTTTATTTTAAAAAGGAAAAGAAAGATTAAGAGTTAAAGTTTCTTGCCAAACTCTTGGTTGTTTTTTCAAGAATATTGCCATTGGGTAATAAGATAATTAATAAAGAATCTACGACCCTACATTGAAAAAGCCAGCAAAATTCTTTCCATTTTGGAGAAGGATCAAGATTCATATGTTCTGGCAAAGTTTTTTGAATTATGAAGAGATGAAACAAACTACAGAAGTGAAATGTGTAAAATTGATCGCTTTTTTTTTAAAGAAGGAAAATACCATGGACTCACAGTTTCCTGCCATAGATGAGAGATCTTACTTTTAGGTTTGAATATATTGCCGCAGGCTTAGATATTTCATATAGAATCTATGATCGAAGATTGTTATACCCAGAAAAATGAGTAAAATTCATTGCCCTTTTTTTTTTTACAGAAAAGAGAAGTAGTTTTGTGGTGGATCCTTGCTTGCTTGTTTAACTCTTTATCTACTAGACACAAGTGGTCCCTGTATGAAGCCTATGGGGATTAGGGAATTCAGTTGCGAATGAGTTAAACATGGAGCATGGCAAGATATTCTCACAGGTAACATTTGTGGTAATCATTTTTCCAAGGGATGAAGGAAACTGATAAGATGGTTTATCCCTAAATATGTCATGCACTCCTATAGAGATTTGAGATGAACCCAGGAGAATCCCAAATCCAAATCTGAATTATGGAAATGTAATGAATAAATCATTTCCCCTCTCTCTCTCTTTCTCTCTCTTTCTCTCTCATACTCTCTCATTCACTCTGATGCCTGTCTGCCTGTCTCCCTCCCATTCTCGCTTTCTCTCTAGCTCTTTCTCTCTCTCTTCCACTCTCTCTTTCTTTCTTTCTCTTATTCTGTTGAATACTATAAGCCGGAGATACTTTGAGCTTGGGTCTATGGATAATGAATATTTTACCACAATCAAAAAGTACCCAGTGATATAAACATAAATGTTCATTCATATCACATGAGGAGGAGGCGCGATAGCTCACTTGGCAGAGTAGTGGTCTTGTAAACTGGCGACCCAGGTTCGAAACCAAGTCGATGCGCTAGTGCCCTTTGGTAAGGCACTAATCCTCATTACCAGGTCCCTCGGAGTGGACCTAAAGCAGTCGGCCATCTGATTGCTTACTTACAAGCATTTATGCTTTCTTAGCAGCCAGGTAAAATAACCACCACCACATATACATATGATATCACTGGCAAATTATGAACCAAGACAAATTTATTAAAATTGTTGAAATTCTTCATCTCCTACATTTTTGTTTCTCTCTTAATAACAGCACAATTCAATCTAAACCAGAAATTAAGAAAATGGAAAAGCAATGTTTAGATTCTAATTGAGACTGAGGACTTTCAACAGATTAATAGACTACATTTTGATTTAAGAAAGAGAGCTAGGATAAATCAAAAGGTGCAAACAAAAGGCATCAAAAAGTAAAAGAACAAATCTCATATCATAATAAATTGACATGAAGATGTACATAGTGAGGGTTTTTTTTTTAAAGGTGCAAATTGAAGTAAATTTGGATGAAGGAGTCTAATGGGATAAAAGCCAGTCTAATGGGACAAAAGGGAGAAGACAGTTTGAAGATTAACAAGAATTGAAGAAATAATACAGTAGGTTGGGAAAAAGAAAGACTTGGAAAATGGGAGAACATTTATTTAAAAATCATTTTAAAAAGTTTAAATAACAAATACAATAAAGAATAAATGTGTCACGGATACCTCTAGATGAAGGCAGTATATGCTTCCATATTTAGATCCAGAATTTTTTCCACAAGTTGGCTACCATCACAATCATACTTGATTGATGCTCTACATCAACACCTGTCCAGACCAAACTTCAAAGCTATCATGAAAAAATGGAGTATAGACGACAAAAATAATAGAGAGAACATACCAATTAGCTCATCTGCAGGTGAAAACAAATCCACTTTGTCATTCCTCCCACATTTCTAATTTGACTGTTTATATATGATGGACACACAGTTGCACCATCACATTTATACCAATCAAGGCCTGTCAGATTCCCATCTCGTTTTATCTGCAGAAATGTGACGCAGACGAGTCGAGCACGAGCTTTTTAATGATGGTGCTAAATTTCTAATCCAAACACGATGCTCGATATGCGAGAGAGAGAGCAAGAGAGTGAGAGCGATTGCAAGATAGGAGGGAGAGTAGAATTTGCAGAGTCTCAATTTGCAAACCGTCTAACAGTGCTTGTGTGGTGGTTGTAAGCTTGCACGACAGGATATCAACGCTGTAAGCTCTGCCCTTAATGTAATCTGGAGAAGGTGATACGCACACACCTTGGATGCAGCCAGGGGGATGCTCCAGGCCATCCTCTGACGTTCAAAAAGTTATAACCCGCATGAATACCACTTGTTGAACCTCATTATCGAAGGATGACATTTACAAATTTCTCACTGAGGCCTTATCATTTGAAAATGTCTTCCGGAGTTCATTTCTCTTTCTCTTCATCGTTTCTGCGTCATGTCATTTGCATTTAATCTTAGTTTATGCATGAGTTGAAGCCCTCTAAGGAACGCTAAGAACCCAGGCCTTGCATTAAAATGATTATAAATGTACATCAAGAAATTGCCTCAGGGAAATCATTGCAATAAAATGACGCACGACAGCATTAATTTTCAAATGAATTCAATTCTTTGTGCAATTGTGCGTATATACATGCAGCATGCAGGGCCTTCTAAGATATTGTGATAAATATTCAAATATACACTCTGTACTATTAAGAGGTCTCGTGAACAGACATAGGAATATATATATGCAAGCTGTTTTTATCAAGTATGTTGTAATATGGCTTTTATAAAAGCTTACACATAATGAACATATGATGCATTCAATACTTCAGCAACTACCAATGTGATATAGAAATATATATGAACAGGGTAAGAAATACAAAGTGAGAACTACAATTTTGAGGTTACGATGATGCTCTACTCAGAACTGATCATATATTTGCACTAGCTGTCAGGGCAAAAAAGTGGGTCTTAATGTCTGTATTTACCATGTCTATAATACAATACCATTAGTGAAGTAATCTTATTCCTCAATTTGGTAGATGGGGTTTAGCAGAGAGATGGCAATCGATGAGGATTATAGTAAGACTTGAAGAGAGTGATCCCAGAGAGACAGGAAGAACTAGATTGGGAAAGGAGGTTATCATTGGGGTATTGAGGGAAGATATAAGAGAGAAAGAGAGAGAGAGAGAGAGAGAGATGGAGAGAGAGAGATGGAGAGAGAGAGAGTGAGAGAAGGAGAAAGAGATGGGGGAGGAGGACAGGAAGAGGGATAACAAGTTAGCAGAAATTAAATGCGTGTAGAAAGATTATAGTGATAATGTCTTTTTTCCCATGGTAGCCTCAGAAGTATTAATATTGTGCTCTCAAGGGCCTGCAACGATATTATTACTCCCAGCTAAAAGCCTAGCTACCATAAAAATGCGCTTAAGCATTCAAGGAATTTCTTTCTACAGGGTACCCATTTAACTCACCTGGGTGGAGTGTGGAAAATATAGATTAATATCTTGTCAAAAGACATTAGCGCCTCCCAGGGACTTGAACTACAAACCATGCGATGTGAGGAAAGATTTTAAAAAGTTGAAAAATAAGATGGAGGAGCCACATATACCAAAAGGGAGAGAGAGAGAGAGAGGGAGGGAGAGAGAGAGAGAGAGAGAGAGAGAGGGGGAGGGAGGGAGGGAGAGAGGGGGAGAGAGAGAGAGAGAGAGAGAAGGAGAGGAGAGGGGAGGGGAGAGAAAGAGAAACATACTTTCAGAAATACAGAGAGATTAAAAGAGAAAATGATTGGGGGGAGAAGGTATAGAGAGAAACTTTGTTTAGTCCCATCAGCATAAGGCCCCATGCAATACCGATTTTGCTTTCTTTTGATTAAAAAAAAATTCACTGAAAAACTTCAGATCTTGGAGCTAGAATGTAATGGAATAACTGTGATAGGAAGGGTGGAGGAAGCAAAGGGGAGAGAGGAGAAAGAGCAAGAGAGAGAGAGAGAGAGAAAGAGCAAGAGAGAGAGAAAAAAGAGAGAGAGAGAGAGAAAGGGGAGAGAGAGAGAGGGAGAGAGAGAGAGAGAAAGGGAGAGAGAGGGAGAGAGAGAGAGAAAGGAGAGAGAGAGAGAGAGAGAGAAAGAGATAGGAAAAGAGAAAGAGAAAGAGATAGAGAGTTGCATGACAGCTTGAGTACTTAATGACAAGTTAGCTCGCCATTGATAAATATAAATTAGTCTTAAATTCTAACAAAAAATAAAGGTCTTGGAAACGAGAACACAAAAATCCTTTTGGGAAAATTGATTTTTAGATACAAGATGGTGGAGGAAGATTACAGGCTCCTAAAATCAATAACAGATCCATTTCGCTTGCGAGTATCCTCAGACTGCTTTTAAGCATGGATTTTGTCTGATCTAATGGATTAGGATGTCTGCTTTTATCCTCATCCTATATGCTTTGTGAAACCTTACATTTGTTTCTCATAATGGGCATATATCAAATGTCGCTTTTTCACCACTCTCTTTTCCCAGGTGTTCAATTTTCTTTATCTGTAATGGCCACTGGAGAAAGTTTCATTTAGATTTTAAATTTTCATTAAATATATTCAATCGGGTTTGAAACCCAAGTGTACAAGTAATCTAAGGCCTTAAATTCAATTTGTTTTTATTCATTTCAGAGCCATAGATAGGTCTGTTACCTTATCACAGCTCAAAACAAATTTTATTGCAAACAACAAAGACTTTCCCTTTTCAAAGGTTATCTGAGCCCAAATTTCATGGCTTCCCACAAGACTGTTACTGCCATTCACGATACATTCATGGAGGCAGCCTACGAGTTGAAAACATTTTGATGATATTTTTAACCGATTTGAACAAGATGATATCCTAGAATTGTGGAAAATGAGCTGTTGACTATACTGCTGCAAAAAAGAAATCAACTTCCTTTGGAGTTCCCTATTCAACAGCTGGCTTTCTCCATGACAGTTAATAGATTCAAAAATATCATCCCTATTTTTACGAAGTGACGGTAATGAGGAAAATCGCATATACTTTGCATGACGATTTTCCTCACTACCGTCACTTCGTGAAAATAGGGACGATATTCTCATTCCTTTAATTCACTATTTTGCTAAGCTCCAGCTCGACTTTTCCTGGAAATGCAATTTCTCTTCTTCTCACATCCGAATGGTGAATGCAAGCACGTACCTTAGAGAGAGATTGGTAAATTTTTCATTTCTCTTCCCAACCTACTTTCAATTATGACCTTTCCAGTAGAGAATCTATCGGTGAACCATAATCACTTCTGATTTTGCCAGATATTTGTGCTGCTTTTCTACTTCTATTCCTCCCTTTTGTTCTCCTCATATTTAATCAAACACAGAAATCTATAACTGACGTTGGAAATACGGCGGTCGTAAACTCTGGGAAAATGAATTTCTCCTTGGAGCGGTGCACTACAGTCGCTGCATTGATGTCTATAAGCAGAGTGCATGCATCACTGAATAGTCTTCACAATTAGACGCTCTTGATCACCAGTTTGTTATGATATTCTTTGTCTGCATTATCTTCAAGTGTCTGCCAAAACTCAGAAGTGGATTAAGTCATTTTAACAATGCATATCAGTAGAGTAATTCAGAAACTGCATAACCAATCATATAATCAAGATATCCATATAGTGTGATATTAATGACAGTTTAAATCACACATGCTTATGCTTCCTAAATTGCCTAAAATATTAAATAACAAAATAAAATGATGTAACATATTCAAATTGCGATTCGCATTTCTATGGTGATCCGACTTTATGCTCCAAGCGTATGTCATCAAAAGAATAGGTTAGAGGCAGATCAGGTACTCACTTACACCTGGGTGAAGAGTGGCAAACACAGATTAAGGTCTTGCCAAAGGACATGAGTGCCAAGCTGGGATTAGAACCCTAAACCCTTGATTGAAAGTCAAGTGAATGAACCATTGAGCCATGAGAACTCTATGGCTGTCTTCTACTTACATTTAAGTCCAATGCTGCAGAGGATTGAGGTTTTGTTCAAAGTTGGGTTTAATTAAGAATGTCTAAGTTTTCCTTTGTCAAACGTGTTATAGACCCGGGATTAGGCTTAACTGAATTAGTAGAATTATTATGGACCTATTGATTTTCAGAATCAAACTAGGTGGTATTTTGTTCAACAAGCAGGGGCTGAGAGTCTAAACTACTCTGTGTAAATGAGCATCATGAATGTATCGAAAGATCCATTTACCATATCATGAATGACATTTAGGCTAGACAGCCTAGTTAAGTGATATATTGGTTTCAGTATGAGTCAGGTTTTAACTAAAGAAGCGGAGAGTCTGAGAGTAATGAATTCTGAATATAATTGAATTTTCAAGGTAGATGGATCACAGAAAGTTTTATTGGATTACATGTAAAAAAATGATATTAATGCATAATCTATGAACATGATGTACTACCACACATAAAAAGATACAGCAAAATTGTTCAACTTGAAACTCTTAAGATATAATTCAAATAAAACTCTTCATGGTAATAAGAAATTAATGACCAAAAGATAGATCAAAAGTTATCAAAATCAAATAAAAACCTAATAAAATTGCAAAGCTTTGTCACACATGTTGTCACATTGACTGTTTTCAAATCAAAAATCAAATTTCAATTCTGTTTTGACTAATTACAATGGGAGAAACCATTCAAAATAATTTGTTTCATTCAGGAAAACATGAAAAGTATTTCAAACAGAGAGAAAAGCAAGACATGTTGTCATTATTTATTCAATTTCAATCAAAATTTGACTGCAACAATATCAGGAATAATTCTCAGGGTTAGAGAACACATCCAACTTTAATTTTTCAACCTTAGCAAACATTAATTTCCATTTCAATCTCCATCCATCAATCTTGAAACCACATGAGATCATCTTCATAATTCAGGATCAAAACGTGACAACTATCTCAAAAGAAGATGTAATGTGACGCAGACACAGCAGGGCTGTTGATTAAGTTTCACACTTACATGTGGGGTGTACATTGTATGTTCTGCAGAGTTACCAAGCCTGATGCATGATGTTGAAATAGGTAACAACAACACGTACCTGTTTTCCAAGGTGTTATGATGATTCTAAACAGTAACCCTACACCTGTTTTCAATCATTATGGAAGGTACTCCGACGGTGTTTGCAATGGGAAAAGTGTGGAGTCATTCATCAGTCAAAGAAATTAAATATGTAGGAAATTTCTGGATATTTGGGCATTTGTGCAATTTACAACAGCACAACAAGGAATAAAAGAAGAGTTTTCTGACAATCATTTTGTCTGTAACTTGCCTTTCCACACATTTTATGCACAAAAGCGCAATTCAACTACCAATTCACAATTCAACCAATATCATTTCTACCTTTAAAGGCAAAAGTTAAAAATCACCTTGCTCTGCTTGTAAAATTACCAGGAGTGTGTCTTTTATTATTGAAAAAATATTATACTAGTAGCAAAAATGGATTATCGCTTGTTGAACTTCCATTGTATGAAAAGTGCAATGACATGTTAACTCAATTCATAGATTGATACATTCATAAAACATGCTTACATTTGATCGGACGATACTTCTCTTTTCAACATCACTTAACCTAATTGTTGGGAAGAGCTGGCATATAAATACATATATTCGTATATAGATCTAGAAACCAATCGAGTTAAAAGGTTGAAACCTCTATGGACATCTAAATTAATTCTATAAATTCCCTTTGTATGGTCTTTATCTAGAGATTATTTTCCTGGCTTAGAAGAAGAGATTAATATATACATATCTACTACAATTGATTACATTAAAAATGATTTTGTGTGATTGATCACAACCATCAGTCTAAACCAGAATTCAATTTTTATCTGACGTTTTTTTTACTTATGGTACCTACCCTTTCATTAAATTTGTTATTCTGCAAATAATCCCCACCCCCCCCCCCCCCCCCTCTCTCTCTTTCTCTCTTCTAGCTCATCCTTAATCCTTCCCAATCTTGTTTTATCTCCCTCTGCCCTTAATGCTCTTTACTATCACGCCTTCTCTCTACAATTTTCAGTAATTTCCTGGGCCTTTCTCTTCTCTTTTTTCTTCCTTGCTGTTCTTCTCTTCCTCTGCTTTTATCATTCCCTCCCTCCTCCCCCCCCCCTCTCTCTCTCTCTCCCTTCCTTCCTCCCTCTCTTACTATATTTTCTACTCGACCTATTCATCCTTCCCTCCTACTCTCTCTCTATCTCTCTCCATCACTCTCTCCCTTCCTTTCTCCCCGTCACTCATATTGTCTGTCCCTCCTACTATCTATATCTCTCTATCTGTACTTTACTCTCTTCAAACCTATCTTAACCTCCCTTTAGGTCTCCCTTTTTTAAAGAACTATATTCTTTTCCTCTCCCTCTTGTTGCTTTACCCATCCATCTTCTTTCTCAAAATGTCTCTATAATCACTTCTCCAGACGACAATACCGAACGAAAAGAGGGCCTCCCATTGGGTGCTAAGATGGATGACTTCTGTTCACCAGCTACGGACAGCATCCTTTACAGACTTGATGTAATATAAGCAAGCATCATTAAAAGGAAATTAAGGAGCGCGTTCTTGCCTTGTGTCGCTGAAAGCTGATTTGTCAACCGATCAACACAATACACTTGTTCGCCCTTTAGGCAAGCTAGGCTTGCAAAGGCTTGTGGCGGTCACTTCCCTCACTTTTCTCTGTCTCTCTCTCTCTCTCTGTCTCTCTCTCTGTCTCTCTCTGCCCCTCTCTCTGTCTCTGTCTGTCTCTCTCTCTCTCTCTCTCTCTCTCTCTTTCCCTTCCCTCTCCCTGTCTCTTTATTTCCTTTCCTTTTCCTCTTTTCACCTCTCGTTTTAACTCTCTTCTTCTCTGTTTCTTTCTCCTGTCCCACCCTTTCTCTCTCGCACTCACCCCCAGACACAAGCTCAAACACCAAATTTCCTTTCATTCTTTCTCCCACTCTTTCTCTCTCTCTCTCCCTCATTTCCATTCACTATCTTACCCTATTTCAATTGATTGATTACATTTTCCTTTTTCTAATTTTTCTAATACTGTAAGCAAAACTCTTTTTATCTCCCCTACCCCTCTCTGTCTCCCTCCATTTCCCCCTCACTCACTCAATTATATTTTCACTGGCTACTTTAATAGCATTCTCAATTTTCACTCTCTCTAATGTGACAATGTATTAGTATTCAAATGATGCAGTAGAGAGTCCATCAAGGACCTAATAGCATTCATTAGTATCTAATCAAAATCCATGCGTACATGATGGTCTCTTTATCAGTGTTCCAATTCTAAGTGTATGCATGCATTCATTAATTGCTCTATTCTGAATGATTTGAAAGTCTCTTAACATCATTGGACATTAAAAGGCAAAGGGAGAGGGGAAAATTATGCAAAAAATGGTGTCTGGCACAGGAGATACATATAGTAAGGAGAAAAGAGAGAATGAAAAAAGGGAGATATAGAGATAAAGAGACAGATAGATAGATAAGGGCATGGCAGAGAGAGAGAGAGAGAGAGAGAAAAGCAGAGGGGAGAAGAGAGAGGGGAGAGAATGAATGAGAGAGATAGAGAGAAAGGATTACATAGAGAGACAGGCAGGCATACTATATGCAGTGAGCATACAAACGATCAATATTACCGATGATCTTCATAAAAGTGATCAGAATTTGCAGAGAAAGAAAAAAACTCAAAAAGACAGTGTCTAATGATTAGGATACAGAGAAGAGCACGAAGGGTACAGATATTCATGTGGATAGAGAGAAAGAAAGAGAGAGAGAGAGAGAGAAGGAGAGAGAGAGGGGGATTGAGAGCTCCTCCTTGAGAAAGAGTGGTTTCTCTTGCTAAAACTTTTCCTTATTCATAAGAAAAAAAGGTGAACAAACAGGATTTTAAAAAATCAGAAAGAGATTGGGGAGAGGGGGACAGAGAAGGTGAGACAGAACAGGAGAGAGAGAGGGAGAGATAGATAGAAAATGATGAGAGAGACAGAAAGAGAGAGAGAGAAAGAGAGAGAAAGAGAGGGATAGAGAGATAGAGGGAGATTGAGAGGTTAGGTTCTCTTGCTGAAATTTTCCTAATCCATAGACAGAAAGTGAAAAACCAGAGAGAAATAGAGTGGGAGAGAGAGACACACACAGGGTGAGAAAATGTCAGTGCCAGTGTGAAAGTGCAGGAAATATTTTACGAGTATTAGTAGCCATGGTAACAAAACACGATAAAGTCTGCTGGTTAGTGACATCATCAATGAAGCCATTCAAGGATCACTAAGGGTTGTTGTTTCCTCGTCTACACAAAGCATGCTTTCATTGCCATTCGAGAAACCCTAAGATGCTAATTATTACCTCCATAATGATGTTCCAAATTGAAGGCACATTAAAACAAAAATGGCGTGCAATGAAGGTATAAACAAAAAATGTATTTTACAACTGGATAAACTGTGGGTATCTTTACATCTCTTTTGCAGGTCATTAAAATGAATTGATGACTTTGGAATTCACCAAACACGATTCTTAATACATAGGTTTATTATGTGTAAATGTAATGTACTCTAATTGCACTAAACAGCAACACGACAGCACAAATAGTTGTGAGCTTGTAGATTTATAGTGAGCAACATATTCTTCACTGTCTTCTTCATTTCATTAACAAATTAGCATAAATAAATTGGTAAGGAATGTATTTGCAATAAATAAAAACATTAATACAGCTTTATGTTATGGCCCATCTGCACAGAAAAAATGATTTTAAAATAAAATTCATTTCATAAAGTTATATTACAATATTTTTCAAAATGTAATGGGAGTATCTTTATAAAGAAAAATGATATACAACAAATTATTAAAAACAGCAAATTGAATGAATATTCCAAAATGTTGCTGAAATATCAACTATTTGAAAGCAAAGTGAGAAACAGAGATACAAAGGGTGAGAAAATATGAGTGTGTGCGTGTGTGTGCGTGTGTGTATGTGTGTGTGTGTGTGTGTATGTGTGGGGGGAGGGGTGAACACATGAGCAAGAGAGGGAATTTGATAAGGTTTCTCATTTTACAAGCTACATGTACTTTCAAATACTTAAAATCATGGGTTTTTTTGCTGTTTGATTTGAGTCAACTGATCATTTTAAGATATGAATATGCTGATATCATGTTTCATCATGCATTACAAAAGGAAATGAGAAATTAAATCAATTACTTTATAAAAGAAAATTTACCCCCTGTGAGTGATACATCATAATTGGCCGTCTTGTGTTTCTTTGAACGAGAGCGGAAAGAAACAGACTGCTATAGATGTAAAAAGAGTCACCCGAGGCTTATCTACTGTACTTCGTGAATAATTCATGATAAAATGGACTATTCTCAGGGGCAAAGTAACCTAATAGCAGGATACTCTCATTTCTCATGAGAGCAGGATAGAAATAAAAAGAGGAAGAGAAATATTGAAAGAAGACAAATGAAGGCAATGAAGTGTCAAATTAATTATGAGTACAAATTTAGAGTGAGCAGAAAGATATAGAAAATAAGAAATCATCATCATTATTCATTAAAGTCAGCCTTTCCCTCTTACAAAGGGTTACTGTCTTTCATGCCATGACATTCCTTCCCTCCATTTCTTCTTGTCTCAAGCATCCTCTTTACTTAGACCAACCTTACTGATTTTTTCTTCATCCTATCTTTATCCTATCCAATCCTATTCACTCCCAGATCCCAATAGGATGGTATTTGATAACTAAAAGTGGAGAAACAAAATAATCTTAATTTCAGTTAAGTTCTTATAAGTGTTTTAAAGCTTATCTGCCGTAGTTTATAGGAGGGATTAGACTGCCCTGCAAGGTCACTGGACAGTTGGTTATCTCATCAACTCAGCTCTCAGTTAACATAAGAAAAAGAGGATCATGGGGGACCAATGGTCACCGATTAGTCATCGTTTGTTATATAGAGGGCGCAAGTAGCTACAAGTAGTGCAGTGGGCCTTTAAAGCCTTTTATACAATTAACTTAATACAGTCAATTTTGTTTACTGCCTCATAGAAACCTTTAATACCTCAATAATGCTGGCCCCCTAAAGATAAAAAGGGTTCTTGTTTTCATTTTCACTAAAATGCCGGAGCAAAAAAATAATGGAAAAACAACCATCAAACCAAAAGAATCAATTTTGTTTTTCTCTTGAGGTTTGGAGCTAGAGGGGCATCAACTGATATGCTTTAAAACAAAGTCAATACTATTCTGGCTCTTGATCAGATGAAATAACAGTTGTGGTGTGGAGGAAGAAAGAGATACAAGAGAGAAATAATTGATTGGAGAAAAGGCTTCAAACATTCTGAAGAGGACAAGGGAAAAGGGTAGACGAAAGATCAAGAGTGGGTGTGATGAAGGTGCAGTGATCAGGAGGGCAGCAAATCGGGACAGGGAGGAGATTCAAGAGAAAACGAGAAGACTGATAGAATTGGATCCCTATGGGGCAGATCGAAGCATGAACATCTTAGAATTCATGATGCATTCCAGTTCTAAGAAGATGAATCATTCATGCTCTTAATTACATACAAGTACCTGACAGCAATACAGATTGTTGGGTGTCATATGGAAAAGGAAAACGTCCTCATCGATCCATTTGCAAGAGAATATTCAACTTGCAACTTCAGGCTGTTGAGAATTAAATCTTGTTTTGACGGAAATGCTCGAGGAGAAGAAAGATTCCTGTTTTTTGTGGCAGATCTAGCCCGGCCCCCCCACTCAGTGTTATTTAGGGTACGCATATGCTCGTACCCTCTTTTTGAAAGCACCCCCTATCTGAGGACTGCCAACATTTCCGAACCCCCCTTTCGCGGGCTTTTCGCGGGCTTTTTTTGCATTGGAGACCCCCCTAAATCAGAAAAAATGCTCAATGTACCCCCTCAATTCGGAATAATTTCTCAGGAGTCCAAAGAGATGAGAGAAAAAAAGAAAAACACCCCCTTTTTAAAGAAATCTCCGGGTGAAAAGTCAAATACACCCCTTTTCTTACAATTCTCGGGCCGGACTTTGTCGCACGAAAAGTACCCCTTTACCGGACATTTTGGCAACACGCATGCGGTCATTCCGACCTCTGAGTGGGGGGGCCGGGAGATCTAGTGATTCACCATCCCAAATGCACGATGTACAGTCTCAGTGCATTAGTGAGAAATGTATTACAGGGTGAACAACTCTTTCTCCCCTTCCTCTTCCAGGTGAATTTAACCAACTCAGTTGAATTTACTACCTAAATTACTTTTTTATTAATCAACTGAAATTAAGCCACCATAACTGATTTCAGAGATTTCAACCCATGTGCTGTTATTTGTCATATCCATTTGAAAAAGTTCAATAGCTCCCCGGCCTGCCCTGGTAAGAAAAAGGAAAATCCCACTTTCATTGTGTTGATACTTTTCTCAGAAAAATAATAATGATTGGTATAATTAGAGTGATTTATAGATTGCCACATAAGGAAGTCCTAATGTTAAGAGGCATAATTATCTCAATTACAATGACAAAACACCACTTATGTAATCGCAATTATATTTACTCTCTCATAATAAATTCAATGTTTTTTTCAACAGGAATAAGTTACAGACATCCTAGATACAGCTCGTTGTGCAATTACCCTGTCCAGCTTTCAACAAACTTTTATTCCTACTCCTCTCTCTCTCTCTCTTTCTCTCTTATTCTGCCTTCCTCTTTCTTGTCTTCTCATGCTCTTTCCTCTTTACCTTTATCCCTCTTTTATCTCTCTCTCTCTCTCACAATCTTTCTTCCCTCCTCTTCTCTATCCTCTCTCTCTCCTTCTCCCTTCCCCACTCTCTCTCTCTCTCTCTCTCTCTTACCCTCACCCTCTCTCATCCTCTCTTTCTCTCACCCTCTCTCTCTCAAAATCTTTCTCTCTCTCTCTCTCTGTCTCTCTTTCTCCCCTCCCCCTCCCTCTCTCCCTCTCTCAACCTCTCCCTCTCTCTCTCTCTCTCTCTCTCTCTTACCCTCACCCTCTCTCATCCTCTCTTTCTCTCACCCTCTCTCTCTCAAAATCTTTCTCTCTCTCTCTCTCTCTCTGTCTCTCTTTCTCCCCTCCCCCTCCCTCTCTCCCTCTCTCAACCTCTCCCTCTCTCAACCTCTCCCTCTCTCACCCTCTCCTCTCTCACCCTCTCTACCTCTATCTCTATACACCCAGATGTAGTAAATATGTGGTAGGAATTATTCCTCAATATACTCTACACATCAATAACGGCTGTTTAAATTTAAGCCATTTTAATCACGTCCAAAGAATTCTGAAAGCGCACTGTGAACATTATATCCTATTGTGATTTACAAGAACAGAATAGTTCCGGTAATATCATTATTACTTACTTATAGAACACAATAAAAACAGATTTGAAAATCAACCTCAGGCTAATTTCAATAGCCTATATGTACAAGAGCATATCACATAATAAACATGCTTTCTAGAGGCAATACTATAGGGAGTTGAAATTTCCCCCGAGTTGATCTCTTGAAATTCTTTGCGATCAGGTTACATAATCTTGGTGTCAGAACGTTGGGTTATCACCCTTTAATAGGCATTTAGATATTGCCAACATCGTAAATATCCAAAGAAATCAAGATAATGCGGATTCAATAACTGACTGTATTGCTTCAATGTTCAGATTACATGCTATAGATGTTTTGTTTATGTTTTTCCAATAGGCATTGGGCTAGGCCATTGAAATTGCCCCTAGGTAAAACAACTGATAGTATTTTCACTCTTGTTTCCTGAATCCTGTTGGTACATGTGACCGAAGCTTCTTGTACCAAGCTTAATACTCTGTGTAATCAGGCATACTCACCTCAATATTTGAATTCACAGGAAATTCTTCACAGAGCTTCTCCTGCCCCCCGGGCTACATTCCTCCGACAGGCGAGCGTAAATACGACTTCACCGTCAACGCAGATTCTGTTTGTATCAGATCAGGCAGGCAGGCAATAATTGAGATGCGCGCTGACGGTTGGTTTTCAAATCACACGCTCCGATATTCCACTTGTAGCCTGACACTGATGGATTGGAAGATGAGGGGGGGGGGGGGGGGGGGGGGAAAAGAAAACGAAAGGTGATCGGAAGAGACAAAGGATGTATGCTGAGGAGAGACATTGTTGGTGTTGTAAAGCTTGTATTTGTGAAAACTATACAAATAGATCTCTATAATCAACAAGTTAATATGCAAGCAGTAGATGCAGGTTCAAGTCCCGCTGGTTCCAAGATTTTTTCTGACTTATTTTTCAATACAGATCAATCAATCTTATTTACTGGGTGTAAGCCACAAATATGTTTAAATAATTGAAATTTCTCCCAGGAAGCATTGCATTTATAAAAGTTAGGATATGTAGAGCCTTCTTTCAATCCATCAATAATGTGAATGTGCCAGACTAAGCTAACACTAGAAGACCTCATGTACTTCAGATAGAATATTGCAACAACAAAATTTGTATAAAATAAACAATTAGTAGATAGGTACAGCCTTCATTTTATCCTGTTAATTCAGAGCAAGACTAAACTATCACTATAAGTTTTCAATTACTTTAAAAATACATTTTTTTATGACGACTTAAAATGATTACTATCAACAATGAAATTAGTGCAGCATATGTGCAATCCATCAATGTCCAGCAAGACTAAAACTTACCAGAGTCTGGATATTTACAATAACTTGAGAATATTTCTGACAACTAAAATGTATATGCAATCAACAAGATTACATCATAGATAATGACCATTAATATACCATTTAGGTGTATGGCCATTTGGTCTAATCTCCATCATCATTATATTATTAGTTATGATTATATTATTATTAGAACATATGAATTTTAGACAAAATGGGCATTACAAGAACTTGAAATGAGTCTAACTGGAAATCGTCTCGTCAAAATTTCTCAAATTTTAATTGAAAATGCTGGTACAACTAGCAGGCTTGAATTAATTAGAAGATAAAAAATGTGTCTAAAATCACATTGAGCTCATATTTATAAATATGATCAAAAAGAGAATAACCTACATGGATAACATACTGCCTAATTCTTTAAGACTATACTAGTGTCACTACTAACGTAAAATGGAGCATTTCAATTATACTGCTGTATACAGTTGGAATGAATGTCTGTAATCTATTTTAATGAAATTATTGTAATAATAGGATTTATTCCTGATAGATATAGTTTATATCTTCACAGAACTTGATTGATCAACCTCTATGACATTTCAATATGATCTGATAGTAAGGTCTGAGCAGATATCAACTTTATCTATCAAGAATAAACCATCTTATATATTCAAAATTTATGGCAAACAGTGTACTTCAAAAATACTTATAATAATATAATAATAATAATAGTAGTATGTCTTGTTTACCCAGGGTAGCCTCATCAGTATTCATACTGTTCTCCCTGAGGGCCCTGCAATCATATTATTATCCCGGTCATCGGATTCAGTATGCACATTCTCCACTCCCTGGAGAGCATTCCAGCCAGGCGTCATTTTTACAAGCGCACACTTGCTAATCTAAGCACATTAGCTTTCGCATCCTACCGGGTACCCATTTAACACCTGGGTGGAGAGTGGCAAAATGTACAAGCAAAATAGAATCTATAAATGTAGTGAATGTTGTACGGTGTGCTCTTCTTGTCTAACATTTGTTGGTGTTTTGAATCAACAAGTGCACTACAAGTTAAGCTTCCTGTCCAATCCCTCAATATTAGACATGACTAATGTAACCCGAGAAGATTTTAATTACTTCAAAAATAGAATATAGACATGTCTCAAGTGATGTACAGAGTGGGGATTCAATTTCCACAACCTGGAATAATCAATGAGTGTAGTGCGCATACAGCCAGCTGTCCAAAACCCTCAATCTATGTACAAGTATTTAGTATGACAAGAAAATTTAGAGTTTTTAGAAAAAATAGAATACATTTTTAAGCCTGTTTGCACTGGTTTGGCCAGGAGGGATCAGACCTCCCTGCATGGTCACTGACAGGTGGTTATCTCATCCCATCAGCTCTCAATTAACATAAGAAAAAGGCTTAGGCATTGTTTGCTATATCTAGAGGGTGCAAGCAGCTACAAGTAGTGCAGTCCTGCGTTAAGTGTCTACAACCTTGGAAATGTTATGTTATGTTATGTACGAGCAAAGTATGACTGTTGATTCAACTATTCTAAAAATAGAATGTTCTGTAAGGATACCGAGAAATTCAATTTTGGAATAGGCAACATTTAATACTCAGGCAATCACCATCTGTCTCTTCATTCAAAATGGGACTTTAAAACATTTCTTTTTTAAATCCAGATTTTTTAGGATTCTGTAAGTTTTCATTTTTTCATTATTTGTAGGATTCTTCTTGTTGTAATCGCTTTGGGCCGCTCTGGGAAAAATGCAGTATATAAATAATAATAATAATAATAATAATAAATTTTAAAATCTTATGTACGAGCAAAGTATGACTGGATGACGTCACTAGTTCAAAAGTAGAATGTTATGTCAGGATACCAAGAAATTCAATGTTATGTCCATGCAAATGCAAGCTAAGAATAACTCTAAGATTTTGGCTATATACAAATAGAGCATACATCAGCAAACCCCCTTATTCATATTTGCAACAGCATTATGGAATAAAAAATGTACAAAAGTCAAATTGAAACACAGAAAGCCTGTAAACCTCTGTAAGGAATTATAAATAACATTATTATGGGGGGAAATGATCAAGATTCAAGCTGATTATGATGTCAATTTGAGCATAAGAAACTCAGTTTTTTTTATGGAAGTCTACTTGATTGTTTCTTTTAATTTCCATTAATTTGAAATAATTTTTCAATGGATGATATGATCTGTTCAGAGCAGAAGGGTATTTCTCATCTACTTTAAAGGGATAGTTGAGTTTTTGATAAAGTTTTTTTTTCTTCACCGTTTTTTAGAGAGAAAAAAATGTGTAATGAATACAAAATATCTATAGAAGAATTCAAAACTGAACAAATATCAGCCCAAAGAGGAAGAAAAAAGGTGGGAAAAAAAGAAGATTTCCGACCGATCGACCCATGTTATAGCACCTGAAGGGCAATACAATATCTTTTTGTTTAGGCCTAACAGAGCGATACGAAAACAATATTGATCTGTCATGAAGGAATTTAAATTCACTGATTTATTGTACCACTTGGAAGCCTTATATCGATAATAAAATGTTATATTTGATATTCCGTCAGAAAATTATGATATTATTAATAATCTTAAACAATCCAAATAGGTTCATATCTTGTTTTGATAGTCATCCAAACTTGCAATCATCTTACAAGCTTGCTCTTTGTTTCTCTCTTTTGTTTAGAACTAATTTGATGTGTGGCCTCTAAATGGATTTAAATAAAGAAATATTGTGGGTATTTGTTTTATCAGACTCATCCACCATCCTTTTTATTTAATAATGAGTCCACATCTACCGTTGATTTCCAGTTTCTCTTAAAGGGATAGTTGAGTTCTGTTTTCAGACTGCAAATGCCTTTGAAGTGCATGGTTATTGCTCTTATTCTTATCTATGACATTTCTAGTGCCCTTTTAGAAACTAAAATTGCTATGAAGGTAATTTTAGACCCCAAAATGTGTGAAATTTAGCCAATACGATCATACCAATTCAGCTCCACTTTAAAAAAAATATGGTGACTGTTAATTAATTATTTAATTCAAAATAACAATACATGGGCCAACTGGTTGTGCGTAATATAACCAACACGAAAATGCCAACAATAAAGCTAACATCGGCATTGGCTGAAATACGACGTAAAAGGCACTTTTTTGTTTTTTCAACGGCTTTTTCAAATTATCTAATATTTGTGGTGGTACCCAAGTATTAGAAATCGTTATATTTATGGATATTTCAGCCGTCTCTGATCCGATTTTGATCAAACAAAGATGATTTTTGTCATTTAAATTGTATGTTCTTTCAAATTTGACACTCAGTTTTTCATTATCTCACAAAAAAGTTATTTTGTGTAGCGCAACAGAACTCAACTATCCCTTTAACACAGAGATTAGGCTCATTCTGGCTCCTAACAGACCATCAATTAAATGAGAGCTTTCAAGAAGATAGAACGACCCAAATTTCCATTTCCTGGTTGTACTCATACATAGGAACAATATGCGATTGGATGGCTGTGTAGTTATGCAGATCTTAAGTAGATGTAGACTTAGTGTTGATGATGAGAAGATCCTCTCCAGATACAGGGGGGATTAGGGAGGGATTGCTCCACTCAGAACAAGACAAGGGATTAGGGAAGACAAGTGTTTGCCATGCTCATATGCCTTGTTCATAACTGTGCCTACATAAAGGTTTAAGTGTATACCAATCACTACAGAATGCTTTGCTGGATGCAAGGTGTTACTTGTCGCTGTATTGTGTTCAAACTATGATCTTCAAACAGTACTTCTACAAAGAGATATTGCATTACAAAAATACATTTTCAGTCAACAAACAAAACTGACTTGTTGAGTGGATAGTCAAAATATATGTACAGGCTTGGATAGAATAGGACCTGCATGGAACCCATGTATGAGTTGGGTTCCATGAGTGCATTTTTATGTTATATACTTTATTTACTTCATACTCCTTAACTATTAACCTAAACATGCCTCATTTAGATTGATTTTATACATTCAAAGTATGCACAAATTATGTTTTGGGGTGATTGGTGACTTTAATAATGATACTTTTGTTTACCCAGGGATCCCTAATCTGAATCAATTGCTGCTCTTACAGTACCACAGCAATTACTGCCAGTTACCCATTTTACACCTGGGTGGAGAGTGCCAAATGTGGATTAATGTCTTGCTAAAGGACATTTGGGCCAGGCTGCATGGGATTCAAACCTCAACCCTTACATTAGGATAAAAGTGAATATACCACTATATGACATAACAATATAATCATATACAAGGTAATAAATGCTGAAGTAATACAGCATTTCTTTCAATTCTTCAAGATAATAACTGTAAGAAGATGTAAGCACATTATCCTATCTTATAAGATGTTTAAAGAGAGAAAAGAATATTAGAAATACAGTACAGAGAGCAGGATAGAGAAGAAAGGAAGAGAGAGAGAGAGAGAGAGAGAGAGAGGGAAGAGGAAGAGAGAGGAAGAGAGAGAGAGAAGAAAAGAGATAAAAGATATAGAGATAAAGAGAGAGATAGAGAGATGGAGCGGGAGAAAGAGAGCGAGAGAAAGAGAGAGAGAAAAAAGAGAAAAGATATAGAGATAAAGAGAGAGATAGAGAGATGGAGCAGGATGGAGAGAGAGAGCGAGAGAAAGAGAGTGAGAGAAAGAGAGAGAGAGAAGAAAAGAGAGTGAGAGAGAGAGAGAAAGAGAGAGAGAGAGAAAGAGAGAGAGAAACGGGACACTGCACAGCGAGAGAAAGGAAATCTCACTAATTTACCTTTCCTATAAATAACAATTTCATGAAAAACTAATCAATCATGTATTACAAGTTCAAGTCTAAATACCACTTTTGGAGGAACACTGCATTGTACACATCAAGCCAGTAAATTAATCAGACTGTCAATGTATATATATATCACCCCTTTATAGCAAGCATATAGGCAAAAAAAAAGCATGATAAAGGGCTTGGCTGACCTACAAAATAAAACCCTTTACCTATTGACCACACACCCTATTAGACAAGATGTGTAAATATATTAAATTGCTGGAGGTACGTGTAGCTTATCAAATTTAGCTGGTAGACAATTTCCCCTCAAGCGAGGGAGTCTCATAAAAAAAAAAAGCCTGATTGGATGCTCTGGGTGAATAATAACAGTCTGGTTTATTGGTAGTGTTGATGCATTCAGAAGACAAAAATTGATTGAGAAGGGGTTGGATCTTTGTTGAATGAAGCATGGTAAATTGTTTTTGTTTCAGAAGCATGATTGAAAACAAATGAACAAACAATTATCGCTATTCTGTATTGATAATGATTTCTAATTCTCCCTCATTTGGTCTGTTTGTGTATCAGTAGATGTACTAGATAAACAAGAATTGTGTCAAAATGAATACTGATAAAAATTGTCTCCATGAAATCTATATTTCATTTTTATTTCAAAATAAATTTCTATTAAGTAACCAGATTTAAGTTACTTTCAATTAATGGAGGATGGTCACTTGGGACATAATAAAGATAATAAAATAATGGACTGTGTTAAGCAAAGTTTAACGACATGTGTAAGTTTCCATACAGACATACTGATCCATTAAGTAACCATTACTAGTTGAATGAGCATACACATCTTTATTAAAATGAATTTGACAGGCAGATATCATACAATCCTAGCTCATTTCATCCCTGTATTTAAGGTACCTTCCAAGAAAAGAAGACGTTATTGTTTATGATGGGTTAGAAATAGTGAGGGTCTGTGAAATTAATTATCATATCACAGAAAACAGATACAATGTTGGATACATTTACAACACATCATAGCATCCATATACAATGAAACCTGTTATATAAACACCGCTCAAGGGAGACATGAAAGGTCATGAAAAAATCTAACAGGCAGTTGGTCTTTATATACAGGTTCCTATAGTACAGGTTTCAATTAGAAACCCTATTCAAAGGAAACCTAAAATGTGGTCCTTATAGACAGGTGGCCTTTCTATACAGGTGGTTGCTAAAGCAGGTTTGACAGTACTTGTGATTCAAACTCCTCAAAATGTAGACAATTCTATTAATTCAAGTATTAATTATCAGGCGGTTGTAAAACGCAGAGCATATTGACATGTTACAATCCATCTTATTTCATTTTGGCTATATAAGTTCCATATTGCCCTGGCACATTAGTTCCCTACACATCCATGAAATGAGAAACCCTTTCTCCACATATTCAGGGGCAAGTTCACATATGCTCATCCTATGCAACATCTTAAGGATATACAGACAGATTACACTGACAGACCCCGTTGCAAATTATCATAGTTATCTTTTGGCTTGATCATGACAGCATATTGCCTACT
This sequence comes from Strongylocentrotus purpuratus, assembly GCF_000002235.5. Taxonomy (NCBI): domain Eukaryota; kingdom Metazoa; phylum Echinodermata; class Echinoidea; order Camarodonta; family Strongylocentrotidae; genus Strongylocentrotus; species Strongylocentrotus purpuratus. The sequence goes on along the minus strand of NW_022145601.1, from coordinate 28,832,644 downwards.
TAACACTAGATTTATGAACTGAGAAGGCACTACAATCTGTTCCTTGCTCCATTGTGGGATAAATTCACATAATGTCATGAATGATTATGTTTATTCAATCCATTAATCGTACAGATTTACCTACAAAGCATGAAGATCTAGTAACAGTTCATCTTAGTTTTATTAATTCAGCTATAATCTTGACACCATATTGTCAATATTTACCATCAAACCTAAGCATTGAGAAGGCTTTGAAATGCCAACGTTCATCCTCTCATTAAGCACTTCTCTTCAATGAAAACATATACAGAGATATCACAATGACGTGGTTGCAAAACATCTTTTTTTTTTCTTTACCTGATAAGAAAACCATATTGCCTACTTACCTATCTAATGAGAAGGCACTGCTAGGACACGATCCTCGCTATATAACCCAACGCAAACACACATCCACACACTGTCGGCTTGGACTAGGGATCTCCAGCGACTGCCAACGTGTTTGTGGTTTAATATGAGCACCACCTATGGTTAGCTACCTGGCTAGCGATCAAGCAATTCAAGCGCTGGTGTATATATGCCGAAGTGAGACACTACGCATCCTCTAATATGTTGTACAAGAGTATTAATGTTGGCGGTCTGAGGTGTGTGCAGCCAACGCAAGATGAGCTGTTTGCTTGCCTGTCATCTTGTGACCGCTCCAGCGTACTGCTTGCGTGTCGTATGAGGAGGAATCGTGTCTTACGCATGTTACCTTTTTTTTCCTTCTCAAATTGACATCAACCTCTTGTTTGCTTCTCTCTTTCACCCTTCTTTTTTCCTCTCTCTCTCTCTCTCTCTCTCTCTCTCTTCATCCTGATTTTTCTCACTTCCTTTTATGGTAATGTGGATTTCTTTGTCTAAGTACATTTATATTGCTCCATCTCTTTTTCTCTCTCTGAGTCCCTCCTTTCCTCATTCCCTCTCATCTTTTTCTCTTCATTTCCTCTCTCAACTCTACTTCTATAATCCTACTCTCTACACCCCCTTTTTCTCTCTTCCTCTCTCTCTCTCTCTCTCTCTCTCGCTCACTCTCTCTCTCCCTTCATCTTGATCTTGTGTTCTATTTCTCTTTCTCACTTCCTTTTATGGTAATGTTGCTTTCTTTGTCTATGTACATTTGTATTGCTCCATATCTCTCTCTCTCTTTTCCTCTTCTCTTTTTTTCTCCATTTCCTCTTTCAACTCTACTTCTGTAATCCTACTCTCTACACCTCCTTTTTCTCTCTTCCTCTCTCTCTCTCTCTCTCTCTCTCTCTCGCTCACTCTCTCTCTCTCCCTTCATCTTGATCTTGTGTTCTATTTCTCTTTCTCACTTCCTTTTATGGTAATGTTGCTTTCTTTGTCTAAGTACGTTTGTATCTCTCCTTCATTTCCTCTTCTCTTTTTCTCTTCATTTCCCTTCTCAACTCTACATCTGTAATCCTACTCTCTACACCTCCTTTTTCTCTCTTCCCCTCTCTCTCCAATAATTAGGTATGTCAATCAAATAGATCAGAGCTATCTATGAATTATTATCTACTCGAAATGTTTGACCTTTAAATAAGATCTCATTGCTACTACGATCATCATCTATCCTAAACCAATTATTTCTTTCCCATCAACATTGACCCAATATTACTATGTATCCACTGTGATTTACATACTAATTACCCAATTTATATTATCTCTCTACGTATCTGGATTTGCATCTCCCTCCCTGATCTCACCTCCCCCTCTCTCTCTCTCTCTCTCTCCCCCTCTCATTTCTTCTTTTTCTCGTTTCCCTTTCTCAGTCTCTGTCTCTTCATCTCTCTTTCTTTGTCTGTCCCCACACTCCCTTTTTGGTCTACTTTCTATACCTTTCTTTCTCTTTCTCTCCCCCCATCTTTGTCTTTCCCTCTCTCTCTCTTGCTCTCTCTCTCTCTCTCTCTCTCTCTATATATATATATATATATATATATATCTTTGTTCCTTACTTTCCCTCCTCCCTCTCTCAACCTTTCCTCCATTCTCTTCCATTTCTTCTCTTCCCTCCTTTCTGTCTGTCTGTCTCTTTCTCTCTCCCTCTCTCTCAATCAAACCACAACTCACCCCTCTCCCTTTTCCCCTCTCTACCCCCTCATCTCCATCTCTCTCTCTCTCTCTCTCTCTCTCTCTCTCTCTCTCTCTCTCTACTTTCCCTACTCAATCTTTCTTCTAGATCTTCCTCCTTCTTCCTGCAGTGTAGTAAACAAAACAAAAATTATAAATAATTAACCAATGTACAACCAAATCTCCAATTTCAAGTCGCCTGCAATTAGCAATTGAAATGAAAAGCATCATGTCATAAAACGAAGTAGTTATGCTGCCCACATACACTCCCACAAAGTCCAAGTTTAATTCCTGGAAGGAAACAAAGTTTATGCATTCAATGACCATCCAACTATTATTAGTCAGTCTTGTTGAATTAAACAATATGGCATATGAAAAGGATTATTGTTTCAAAAGCCAACACCCAAAAGTAATTTACATCTGAACTAAATCTTCAAAATCGTTGAAAAATAACATTGAAGATAATACCGCAGAAGTTTTAAAAGGAAGTCACATGATTTAGAAAATAAAAGTGCATGTGAGAAGTTATTTTATTGCGAAAGTTATTCTAAGTGTGACAGCTATTCCATTGTGATAAAAAGGAACAAAACCTAACACTTTCCCCTCCTCCTCCGTTTCCTTCTTCTCCTTCTTCTTCTTCTTTTCTTTTCTTTCTCCTTCTCCTTCTTCTGCTCCTCCTCCTCCTCCTCCTTCTTTCTAGTACTCTTCAAAGGGTTATGCAGCCTACCACAAAGATGGAATAACAATATTACATGCACCATTTCTATATTGTATATCTTGAAAGTTTGAAGTAAATTAAACACAGGGTATCTTGAGGCTTCTAGTGAAAAGCAATGTTACAAATACACCATTTTATCATGCACAAACACGTTTCTACCCTATGCACTTTTGAAGAGAATTTCATTGAATTTGGTGCACTTTAAAACCATACCCGTCACCACAATCACCTAAGGTTTCTTCCCTTTGTTTTGAGAGACCCCCTCTACCTCTGAGGTGAAAATAAACCCTTTACATTACAGTTCACCTCACTGACAAGTATGTCATCCATTGGTGTAGCAAACTGGAATGGGGGAATGCCCATCCCCCCCCCCCTGATTGATTTGCCAGAAGTAGAGGTAAATTGAAGAGAGGGAAATGAAGGGAGGGGGGGGATATCAAGATAGATGATGATATAACCCCTTTTCACACCCTCTATTTTTACAATCACTTGTTTTCACAAATTGTATATGTCTAGTAATAAGACTGGTAAACAGGAATAAGAGGAAGAGTAAAATGGAAGAAGGTGAAGACAAAGAGAAATGAAGATGATTTTACCCCCTTACAAACCCTTCTCTTACTTGATCGCCTTGCTCTCTCGCATGGCAACAAGTAAGACTAGAGCCCCCCCCCCCCCTCGCTGTCCCCTATAGAACAGCCCTATGCCATTGATGCCAGCCATCACCTGATTTCCTGTGTAGGCTTATACCCTAACCTGATAATTTCCAGGAAGCAGATACAGATAATTTATTCACACCCCCAAATCCACTTGAATTATTGGACCAATATGCACTCTGTATGGTAATATTTTGACTTAGGATCATAATAACACTATAATCCTCAGCAAACATGAATGAAATAATCCCTATAGGCCATGAGGGATAACACAACCTACACACATATTTGTAAAGCGCTTAGAGACATTTGTATTAAGCGCTATATAAAAATTAAATATTATTATTATTATTCTCAGTAACAGCTTACCTAAATAAAAATGAGGGGTACAAATGAAATATCAAGCATCCACCAAATCTGTTATTGTATCTGTAATTTTTATCTTGTTTTATGGATTTTAACTGAAAATTAGATTATGTACATAACATCATCTGAAATTGAGTGTAACATACCTAAATGTTGTAGAATAATACTTGACCAGACTTCAACCAAGTATGTTACAAGCTTTTTTACCCCAAAAATCCTATTTTTCTTAAACCTCACTGCCTTAAGCTCTATGTCTTTATTCTCTCTAAGAACAAATCCATTAGGAACGACACGATTTCCTCAAGAGTGGACAAAAATATTCCTGTTTTACCAGAGACTGATGAAAGCACTGATTAATTTCAGCGTTGCACCATTGTTAGGCGGCTTTCTCTTTCACATCAATGATGTCAAAGCTTTTAATAGGTTAGAGGTATATAGTCTGTGCTGATGTCATAGTGACGTCACGCTGGCTATATGTTTGAGGACGCCATCACGGTTGAAATAACACTCTTGAAGTGATAGGCTTTGCATTGCTGGGAGAAGCTAGTGCATGTATCCATATGGGAGATGGAAAAGACTCTATAATTTGGAGAAAAAAACCATGGTTACCATGGTACTTTTTTATAAGGGATAAATAGGAAAAGAAGGAATAGTCTGTTTTTAGGGATATTATTTTTGGTTTCATTACATTTAAAATAGTACAACAACCACCACGTTATCATGCATCGCAACACTGAAGTTTAATTATAAATAATTCAGGTTACTTTTAATAGAAAGGAAGTTTATATTTATATTTTCTCAGCATAATAGTTTTATGCTATATTCTGTGGGATATGTTGTCAAATGTTGATGTAAATCTAGTTGCTTTAGAACAGGCAGTTAAGGTCACTGATCAGAAGGGGGGAAAAGAATGTTATATTCTTTTTAAAAACTTGAACTGTATGTATATTACCTCATGCAAAAGGAAACGGTTATCACATTGATTGAAACCAGTTAAAATCTAAATGTATGAGAGAAGTGAATATAATATCAAATTACTTTCTAATAGGGTCAAATCATCTCTAAGCAGAAGTGGAGGGTAATCTGAAATAACTTATTTGAATAGAGCTGCTTGTGACCCGTTTAGTTAAGGAGTGGAGGTAATCCTCTCATTTTTCTCTAAGTGTTTTATAATTTCAACAATATTGTTAATGGAGGTGTTGTGGTCTAGTAGATAAGTCGTCGGACTGTGGATCACAGGGGTCCACGATTTGAGTCCCGCCGCGGCACTAACATCCTTTGGCAATATATAAATCTGCATTTGCCACTCTATACCCAGGTGTTAAATGGGTACCGGTAGGAAGGAATTCCTTGAATGCTGTGAGCGCCTAGTAGACCGCGTAATATTGGGAGCGCCTTGAGCACCTTGCATGGTGGATATGTGTGCTATATAAATATCCGATATTGTTATTATTTAAAATAACTTATTTTCTTTCTTTATGCAGTCCATATCCGACTAAGTGAATCCATAATTCTGCATTAAAAAGTACATAATAATTTTCAGCAACAATATCATCTTTTGTCTCTGCTCTTCTCTTTTTTTAGTCTTCTTTTCATCATTTTCCCAAGCAAGTTATATACTTTGTGATAAAGAAGAGAGGAGAAAATCCAAGGATAAAAATCTGATGTGAAAATCCATACGGCTTACAGCGTCATTAGTCATCTTCCATTTCTCCATCTCAGAACGTTAATGTCCAGTGGGACATTAGTTTGATAATGGTTTGTTTTCCTTGAGCCGCCAACCCATCAAGACTTCTGCTCATGGAGACAGTAATTGTTCCCAGCTTAAAGCGTGGGATATATCAAGTGTGTCTACGGGGAAGGGGGTGGGGGCACATTTACATCGTGGGCTGAAATGTTTTACGAACATATAGTATAATGAGGGTAATGAATCAGAGATATAATCATGTAATTTTCAAAACTGTTATTTTAACAGGTGGGAGAATGGGGGCACTTATAGGCGCACATATTTACCTAATGGGTGATAGAATGACGTTAACAAATACAAGGATAAATTTATTTTTCAAAATGTTTATCAGGGGATGGGGGCGTATTGACAATTGGTAGGTATGTTTTGCAAATATGTAGAAGAATAATATTAATGAATCTTATAAAAGCAATTTCATCTTCTTGCGGGGGTGGGTATAAAGAGCATATTTACAGTGGACACAACATAATTCATCAATGGGTAGAAGAACGATCTATATAGTCGAATGGATAGCTCTTATGGGCTGTGTAATGTGTAGTCTGTTGAGAGTCAGTGAAGATCACTATTCTTAAAATGACAATGCCTTTTGGACTCTCAACAGATTATTTGAAGCATTACTTTCTTTTATCTAGGTCTTTTATCAGAGGTGTTGTGGTCGAGTGGATACGTCGCCGGACTGTCGATCACAAGGTCCGCGGTTCGAGTCCCGCCGCTGCACTAATGTCCTTTGGCAAGACATTGATCTACATTTGCCACACTCCACCCAGGTGAAGTAAATGGATACCTGGTTGGAATTTATTCCTTGAAACGCAGCGCGTGTAACAGCTGCACTGCTAAAGCCAGGGTAATTATGCTGCATTATTGTAGAGCGCTTAGAGACTTCTGACAAAGTAAGTGTTAGGCGCTATATAAGCACTGTAATTATTATTATTTTATCCAACAAAGCTTTTACATCTATTTTGCAAAATATTATTTTGCCATTAATTACCAAACAATTGTAGGTATAATAATAGTGGGTTCTTGTATAGTGCTCATGTCTGTCAGATTTTTCACTCCTGGCGCTCCACAATTATTACACTAGCTTTAGCATGGCTGCCATTATGGGGCTCTAGCATTTCAAGAAATTAATTCCTGTCAGGTACCCATTTACATTACCTGGGTGGAGTGTGACACAAACCGAAAAATGAGATCCACAGTCTGGTGATGACACCTCCACATGAACACTAATTCCAGCAAACAAAGCTCTGATCAGATTTTTTATCATCAACCGACATTTCAGTACTCCTCTCTATCCTACTCCATGGATATTAATGCAAAGTTTTTAGAAATTTTGAAAATTGGCTGGATAGTTATTCTTTAAAGATACATTTGGATGCCCCTGTGGATGTATTATAAGCACAAGAAAATGTAGCGCCTTAAACACTTCTGCTATCAGAAAATTGATTATCAAATTTATAGGTGCTCCATAGCGCCTACAGCCATACAATGGTAGCTGCGACCATGAAAATCTTGGAATATGCAGTTCTGATATATATGATTTCCGAACGGGAATAGAAAATCAGGTGATTTAAGTCCAAAAACATTGTTTTACAGCTAAAGTAATATCAATCTTGAGAGGGAGCTATATGCCTATTTACAACATAAAGACTTTATCATTTACAATTTCATCACTTGTAAGATCGCATATGCTTCCAATATGTTCATCTTAATCAAATTCATGACCCCCATACCAAAACTTTGTATTAACTTTAAGACACATAAAAAAGAGGCTGGAGGCATCTTTAAGAGAAACTGGAAATCAGCAGTAGATGTGGACTCATTATTAAATAAAAAGGATGGTGGATGCGTCTGATAAAACAAATTATATATCCACAATACTCCTACATTTAAATCCATTTAGAGGACACACCGCAGTTCTAAACAAAAGAGAGAATCAAAGAGCAAGCCTGTAAAATGATTGCAAGTTTGGATTGCAACAGTAGATGTGGACTCATTATAAAATAAAAAGGATGGTGGATGAGTCTGATAAAACAAATATATCCACAAAATTCTTATATTCAAATCCATTTAGAAGCCACACATCAATTTTCATAGCAGTTCTAAACAAAAGAGAGAAACAAAGAGCAAGCCTGTAAAATTATTGCAAGTTTGGATGACTAACAAAAGAGAGAACAAAGAGCAAGCCTGTAAAATGATTGCAAGTTTGGCTGACTAACAAAAGAGAGAAACAAAGAGCAGGTCTGTAAAATGATTGCAAGTTTGGATGACTAACAAAAGAGAGAAACAAAGAGCAAGCCTGTAAAATGATTGTAAGTTTGGATGACTAACAAAAGAGAGAAACAAAGAGCAAGCCTGTAAAATGATTGTAAGTTTGGATGACTAACAAAGAAAGAAACAAAGAGCAAGCCTGTAAAATTATTGCAAGTTTGGATGGCTAACAAAAGAGAGAAACAAAGAGCAAGCCTGTAAATTGATTGTAAGTTTGGATGACTAACAAAAGAGAGAAACAAAGAGCAAGCCTGTAAAATGATTGTAAGTTTGGATGACTAACAAAGAATGAAACAAAGAGCAAGCCTGTAAAATTATTGCAAGTTTGGATGACTAACAAAAAAGAGAAACAAAGAGCAAGCCTGTAAAATGATTGCAAGTTTGGATGACTAACAAAAGAGAGAAACAAAGAGCAAGCCTGTAAAATGATTGTAAGTTTGGATGACTAACAAAAGAGAGAAACAAAGAGCAAGCCTGTAAAATGATTGCAAGTTTGGATGACTAACAAAAGAGAGAAACAAAGAGCAAGCCTGTAAAATTATTGCAAGTTTGGATGACTAACAAAAGAGAGAAACAAAGAGCAAGCCTGTAAAATTATTGTAAGTTTGGATGACTAACAAAAGAGAGAAACAAAGAGCAAGCCTGTAAAATTATTGCAAGTTTGGATGACTAACAAAAGAGAGAAACAAAGAGCAAGCCTGTAAAATGATTGTAAGTTTGGATGACTAACAAAAAAGAGAAACAAAGAGCAAGACTGTAAAATTATTGTAAGTTTGGATGACTAACAAAGAGAGAAACAAAGAGCAAGCCTGTAAAATGATTGCAAGTTTGGATGACTAACAAAAGAGAGAAACAAAGAGCAAGCCTGTAAAATGATTGTAAGTTTGGATGACTAACAAAAGAGAGAAACAAAGAGCAAGCCTGTAAAGTTATTGTAAGTTTGGATGACTAACAAAAGAGAGAAACAAAGAGCAAGCCTGTAAAATGATTGTAAGTTTGGATGACTAACAAAAGAGAGAAACAAAGAGCAAGCCTGTAAAATGATTGCAAGTTTGGATGACTAACAAAAGAGAGAAACAAAGAGCAAGCCTGTAAAATTATTGCAAGTTTGGATGACTAACAAAAGAGAGAAAGAAAGAGCAAGCCTGTAAAATTTTTGCAAGTTTGGATGACTATCAAAACAAGATATGAACCTATTTTGATTGTTTAAGATTATTAATAATATCATAATTTTCTGACGGAATATCAAATATGACATTTTATTATCGATATAAGGCTTCCAAGTGGTACAATAAATCAGTGAATTTAAATTCCTTCATGACAGATAAATATTGTTTTTGTATCGCTCTGTTAGGCCTAAAAGAAAAGATATTGTATTGCCCTTCAGGTGCTATAACATGGGTCGATCGGTCGGAAATCTTCTTTTTTCCCCCACCTTTTTTCTTCCTCTTTGGGCTGATATTTGTTCAGTTTTGAATGCTTCAATAGATATTTTGTATTCATTACACATTTTTTTCTCTCTAAAAAACGGTGAAGAAAATTTTTTTTTTATCAAAAAGCCGACCGTAGAAATTGAGATTTTGGGTCGGTTGCAAAGGGCAATACAACAGCTTTTTTTAAAAGCGTTATCCAGGAACTTCAACTGTTGATACAATATTGCTTGATTATTATTTTGTTATTTTGCTAGTCAGCCTGATATACCGGTAGATAATTATGATGTTGTTGTATAACATTGTTTTTGTGTGATAGAAGAATAAGAACATATTGTCATAGCAAGAGCAATATATTCTTGTATCACACTCAAAGCCATTCAATATTATATACATGTATTATTGAAATATATTCAAGGTACACAATATGAATATAAGATTTTGCTAAATTAAAGTACACGACTCCTCGTCAAAATTTTAAAGTGTACTTAAACTTAATGTAGAATATGATTTTATGAGCTATTACCCCTTATTTGGGGGTGTTGAACACGAATCTACCAGCTGCCCTTTTTTCTAAATGACGTCTTTGGCCGTTGCCATGGTAACAAAGAATTTTCTCTAAAATGACATGCATTTCTCATCAAACAACCAAAAATACGATGTAAGTGGCTAGATAGAAGTATTTCCAGCTACCCATTTGATTTTAATAAAAATCTCACTCTTCCCAGATAATGGTTATGCTGAAATTTGTAACATACTTTGTTACCATGGCAACGGCCAAAGACGTCATTTAGCAAACTGGCAACAGGTGGATTTGTGTTCAGCATCCCCATAATTGGGGAAAGAGCACATAAAATCAGATTCTACAGACAATACTAAGTAAACTTTCAACTTGCCATATACTAAATGGCAACTTTGGGATGTCATTATAACAATTATATAAGGTATACACATATATAGGAGTATGTCGTAATATAGAAAGAAATAGGTAGAGACAAAGAAAGGAGAAGTGAGAAGCAACATGGTTTGCTCTAAATCTAAACTTTGCTTAATTCATTTAGACATGTATACTACACCATAATCATCTGCATAAAAGGAAATGAGCACCCGATATGGTAAAGTAGGATGAAACTCCTGAAAAAAATTGTCTTTTTCTATACCCATCCATCAAATCCTTTTCCATGGGAGCGTGAGATTATACTCAAAAGACTTTTCATGAATCTGAGAATTAGGTTTCTATGAAGATTGAAGAGCTCTTATAGATCTAATGCTACGGTCACAAAATTTTTTACGAATGATAATTTCGTACGAATCTCCGTTTTTCCATTGTCTTCCCGTATTTCCATTGTCTGAAAATCGTTCGTACGGCGTTTGTAGCAGTTCGTAATAACATATGTGACCAAGGCTGTACTCTAGAAGAAGAAATTACATGCATTACAAGAAGAAAACATGTAATCCTATCATCATCGTGTGAATATTCTAAAAGTATTTTTAAAGCATAGTTTCACATTCTCTAGAAAACAAATTAGAGTGGATAATTATGCGGACGTTTAACTTGTAGAGCTTGAATGAAAAGGTATCAGAATAGTTTTAAAGCAATAAGATTTGTTCATGAATTAATTACTGCAATACCCCCCCCCCCCCCCTTTGAATAAGACCATGAATACATTGGAAATAAATATAAAAAAGAAAAATACCACCCATCCCTCTCTCTCTCTCTCTCTCTCTCTACCTCTCTCTCTTTCGCTCTCTCTTTCGCTCTCTCTTTCGCTCTCTCTTTCGCTCTCTCTCTCTCCCTTCCTCTCTTTTTGTCTCCCATACACTGTAATAAATAATGTATTTCATGCTTGTAAAAAAACATGTAGTTTGGTTCTATTTTGATCTAGAGCAGTCACAAACATTTCCCTAAACCCCACTGATCAGGCATGGATGCAATTTCATAACACCTCACATTATCCAATCATAATTTTCAGCATGGATAAATAATATGGTATCAAAACTGCATAAGATTTTTTTTCTTCAATATACTTGAACAAAATTAATCCTATTGATGAGGTTATAAAGCAACACATCATGTTCTGTGTTCTGAAACACAGAATCTATGACATTGCAATCCAACCTTCTCTCTCTCTTCCTCTCTCGCTCTCTCTCTCTCTCTCTCTCTCTCTCTCTTAAACTTTCTCCCTATAACTACAAATTAAAAATCTTTTTAATGTTTCCCCTCTAAATTTGAAGGATTGGTTTCCAAATATAAAATCATGGTCATTTTAATTTCTTGAAATCATTTTTGTCTTAGGGGTCTTTCCAATCTTTTTTCACTCTCGATTGCTTGCTTTTCCCCATTGTACATTTCTCTATTTAAACTCTTATTCTCATATTTACCATCTCTCTTTTGTCTCAATATCTAATGTGTTTCTTAGTTATTCCCTAGGGAGTCTCGAGGAGTGCAATTTTTATAAGGTCGTTATATTTAGTCTGCCTAAAAAAAAAAATCTATTATAATGACCTTTCTTTTTTTCCCCTACGACAAAAACGATTTCAAGAAATTAAAATGACCATGATTTTATATTTAGAGACCAATCCCTTTATAGGCCTACCCATCTGTCTCTCTCTCTCTCTCTCTCTGAATCTCATTCAATATCTTGCTCTCTTTTTCTGCATCCTTTTTAATTTTGTCCTCATCTTTTTATCTTTCTGTTACATAATTATAATATGTAAACTCCCCCTCTCCCCTCTGTAAATCCATCTCTCTCTCTCTCAATATCCAATCCAATCCAATCCAAAAGATATTTGATATAGCGCCTTTTCCTTGCAGTTACAATTATATCCTTCATCATTGCACTGTCATTCTCCCACTTTCTCTACTCTTTATCTCTCTCTCTCTCTCTCTCTCTCTCTCTCTCTCCCCTCTCCCAATATCTCCCTCTCTCTCTCTCTCTTTCTCCTTCTCTGATCCCTTCTCTCTCCCTCTCTCCCCTCTCCCCCTCTCTCTCTCTCTCTCTCTCCCTCTCTCTCTCTCCCCCCTCTCCCCTCTCTTTCTCCATCTCTCACTCCTTACCATATTTCTGCTCTAAGTAATCATCTCACTTTCTTTCCCGCAACTATCCGTCCCTGTCATATCCTTGAACATCATAACACACTGGTGTCATGCGAGGTCATCAGAACAAATGAGGTATTCCATGTTAAGATCTTCATAGAAGCTTGGTCATAATTACAGCTTGATCAGAGCACAATACTCGCTGCTAATTGGTTAACGCCTCACCACCTGACTATTCTTAATATAGTGACAGTTTACATATTGCTTTTGATGATTAACTTACTCTGTTCACATTGATGTATATTTCATATGTAATGTAATTTTGTCATTGAAAAAAGGCTTTGTGAAAAAGGTCCCTGCTCTAATGCATTATCATGATGACGTAAAAGACAGCAGCAATATCCTAATTTCAAATGCCACCTTACGTCTTATGTTTTCCTTTTAGTTTGTTTACTTTCTGATGAAAGTCATACTTAATGAAGCATCTAGTCCGGTGGCTTGAAAACACCCTCAGGAAATTCTAGGAACAGAAAGCTAGTGGATAACAGAAAAGACTAGTAAGACAAAGTTGAACTAAAAGCTAGGTCAGACAAAAAGACCTAATCAGGAATACAAAACAAACATATATGTGAGCTCATTGAATAAGATGTATGGTATTAATAAGCAATATCAGAAATTAGGAAATTCAATTAGTATTTTCTTTTTTAAATTTATATGTCATATATATTCGGTATTTGTGAATTTGACTAAATATGATGCAAGTAATTTCAAATTTAAATACAAGTTAAACACAATGTGTAAGAATGTTAAACTTTTGTTGAATAAAACGTACAAGGTTAGGATTACAACAGAATAGTAGGAAAAACAAAATACAGTTCTTGGCAGAAACTGCTGTTTAACCTTTTAAAGTTTCATTTTCATTACATAAGTGTTTCCATCAGAAAATTGGGTAGGCGTAAAAGTATCTTGACCATTTGTACTCTTCTCCCTCTGCCTTCTATATCCTCTTACCACAGTAATGCCATCATTTGTCCAATATCCAATATATCAATAGTCTGCTATACACTATATCCACAACCATATCACACAGAACAAATGAATAAACATAGATGAACAGAGATGAAACTAACCCCTGAAATCTATGTGAGCTAGATGTTTTTGTTATAGGAAAAGGAGAAGAAAATCACCTACCATATATCATTTTTCCAATATCCAATATATCAATATAGTGAAACACATCTATAAAGACCACTTAAGGGAGACAAGAAAGTGGTCTTAATGTACAGGTCCCTTTAGTGCATGTTTCAATGAGAAACCATTTTCAAGGGAAACAACAAAGTGTGGTCTTTGTAGACAGGTGGTCTTTCTATACAGATGGTCACTATTAAAAGCGGGTTTGACTGTATGTGCATTCTGTTTTAAACTATACACACAACCTTATCACACATAAACAAATGCATGAACATAGATGAAAATATCCCCTGTAATCTCTGTCAGCTAAATGTTTTGTTAAAGCCTCGGTCGCAAATGCCATTACAATCTGTTACGAACGCCGTACGAACGATTATCAGACCATTTGTAAGATCTTCTTAAGAAGGCCGTACAAAATCAACGTTCGTAGACCCTTTGTAAGTTCGCAGACTGGTCGGTGGTCTTGTTCAAGATTTTTTTCAATATTGTTCAAAACCTTGTCTTCGTAAGGCGGCCAAACGAACGTCGCAATAACAATGTAAGAACCACGCAAGATCTTAGTACATTACGTAAGGTCAAGAGACACTTCTAGAAGCCTCAAATTTCTTACGTTAATCATAAGAACGCCTTAAGTTGTTCATAGAGGGCTCTTATGGCGTTTGTAATGGTATGGTAAGGTATATTTTATTTATTCACGGTTAAAAACATAATACAATTGTGCCCGCATTCAGCAAAAGCTGTTTTTCAGCAGGGCCGTGATTACATATAACAGAATATAAAACAATGAAAACACAATTTACAAAAAAATATGCAAGTTATAATAAGTGAACATATTTACAGAAATTTAAGTACAGAATAGAATCATAGTGATAAAGTGAGGGGGAAAAAAAAAAAAAAAAAAGAGAAAAAAAAGAAGAAAAAAATTATCTACAAGTTGAAAAAAGTGAGCAAATATCTTGAATTTTACTTATCTCAATGTTGTAAGATTTAAAAACATTTATTATTCTGATATCGTTGGGTGGGGTATTAAAAAGTTTTGATGCATGGTATAATGAACTATGTTGAAGAAAATTTGTGTGAGGTCTTGGAAGGGGGATTTGTGAATTTGCATAAAGGAACATATAGCCTACATTAGTATTAAATTGGATCAATGATGATAAAACAGGTGGACCAAGATTATGTAACAACTTAAATACAGTACCTAAAGCCTGTTTGACCCCGTATTCTTTTAGCATGTCAATTTCAAGGGTTTAATTTATAAAAAAATTCAGTGTGATATCTACTATTCACTCCAAGTACAGATCTCAAACACCTATTTTGTAGAGTTTGAAGTTCTTACGAACATAGATTTGTATGGCCTTCGTACAAACGACTTCTTGCATTCGTAAGGCGTTCGTACACATTTTATACAATTTATGCAGAGCTTTTTTGTAACCCGACAAAATATACAAAAAAAATCTTAAGATCTTCTTACAAATTACTTGAGAATGTCGTCAGTTACAAGTACGACCATCTTGCGAGGACAAAATCTTGTAAGATGGCCGTAAGTCTGACATAAGAAGAACTCATGGCATTCTTATGAGAAAGAAAAAATAATAAACGCAGTCGTACGAACTCCGGAAGAAGGACGTAAGAAGCTATGCCTAATCTACGAATCTCTATGACTATGGAATTTGTACGAACAGGGAGATTCGTACAAATGCATCATTTGGGACCGTAGCTTAAGGGAAAAAAAACGCCCCACTATGTCTCATGTAGGTCGGGTCAATGAAATGTAATGCCTGATAGACGATAAAGAAAAGCATGAACTTTATAGCGAGGAGGGACATAGTATCAGATGAAATGGAGACAGCAAGGAGAAAGGATATCTCTTGGGTTCTTTTACATGCCTCTAGACAAATGTGATCATCTTGCAATCTCTTTCATGTTACACATTCAGTCTCAGTATCTTGGTAAACAAGGTGTAGACTCTGTAGAGGAGTACAGATCGATAGAATTGGGGGATCATTGCATGTATGAATAAAAATGTTCTTTGGAATGAAGGTTGAGAAAATACTACATTTCAACCATTGAAAACTGGGGTATGTAGTATTCAAATCATTAAAGTTATTATTATTATCATCTTCATCATCATTATAAAATCATTGTTATCAATTATCTAGAGTTTTGCAAAGAAAATATTACAGATCACATAAACAATTGTACAATTGATCTGAATGGTATTTATACATTTTCTTGTCTATAATGAAAAAAATTAAGTATAATCTTTAATATTTCTATTGCTAAAAGTTCCTTTGAAATTAAATTTACACTCTGGAAAAAACAAGTGTAATTGTAATTTCAAGAATAATTTAAGCCCATTTGACATGTTTCATTTCATGTCTTCAGAATTTCTTGCTTCCTAAATAAAATTAGTCACAATAAGAAAAAGTATTTCTTGCTATTTGCGTCATTTTATGGGGGGGGGGTATGACTGTTTGTCACTGATTGCAATAGTTGACCTGTTTTACTTGATCTGCTTCATTTCAATTCTACATTACATTGCTCCAGGGAAACAGGGAAAGTCAACCATGGAGAGAAAGTAATGCGATTGTGAGAAAATGATGGATGCACTTCACATGAAAGAAAGGTGGGGAAAGATAGAATGATGAATAGGAAGAAAAGCAAGAGAAATGAGAGAATAGGAATACACGATATGAAAAAGAAAATGCAACAAAATGCAGATGGAAGGAATGGAGACCCCCCCCCCCCCTACTCCCAATCATTATATCAACAATGCCAGGATGTAAAACTAAAGTGATTGCAGAGTTTGCTTTACACAATGTCTCATCATGATAGCTACATATGTCAACTTGAAAAGTGACATCTTATTATCTCCTAAGGCAAGAAAATAAATTTAAAAAATCAGAAAACTTCATACTGCTAACAAGCAACATTGAATCTCTCTTGGGAATCACATCCCAACTCTGTTGCCCCTAGCAACGGAGGTTGAAGTTTGTTGGTGCAGCTGGCAGCTGGAGCTGGAGCAGCTCAAGTCCTCAAGCTTATTTTCATCTTTTACGCTGACATGAGAAGCCTTGTTCTGTCAGAATAATTTAGTGGGCTTAGGCATGAGATTTCCATCATCACATAAAAAAGATTGATGATGTTATACAAGATGAGACTTACAAGGCATACACGAAAATTAATACTCATAAATAAGCAAAACATGTTCACATGATAAGATTGCACTGACTTCTTTTAAAGGTAAAGACCAGTTATGGTCATGCGATTGTATTGTGAAATAAACGTTGTGGAATCGATCAGAAAAGGTTGATCATCTAGCATCTAGCATCTGCAAGGTTCTGGAATCATCAAAATGATAAGAAATTTGGCCCATTCTTCGTAAGGTTACAAGCACTATACACAGAAAGATGTATATGGGACTACCCTATATCTCTCACAGACCATGAGAGAAACAAATTTACCAAATATATGAATTAGTAGGCGGTTTCCCGGCAAATTTTGTTATCATCATGTATCAGTCAAAACATATTCTTTCACATGATTGGTAATGAGAGCTTCCATTTCATTTTTTGAAATTGGGGCATTTCCAATACTGGTCTTTACCTTTAAAGCACCCTAAGACATGTGCATCATCTATTGAAATGTGCCAATATTGCAATGACATATATCTGAATGTGATTTTGACTCGATACACAATAAGTTTGGGCAATTCCCTTTGGATCTTTGCAATCGTATTGAAGACATTTTTTTTTTAATCAACTAAGAGACAATTTTAATACCCTTCTGCATGTACCACACCTAAAATCATAATGATAATGAGATTTTTTTTTTTTTTTTTTTTGGGGGGGGGGGAGTCTTTGCTTTTGTTTAATATGTTTAATAAATACAACCCAAATTAAAGAAAAAGTTTACACATATATATTTGAATTAATACATCTTAAATATATTATAAGTCACTGCAAGTATTTTGTACAATGTTATCTTCTATGTTCAGGAAAACTAAATCCATAATCATAACAAACAGAAATTGTGCGAAACACTTTATTGGTGCTTGGCTGCTTGCATGTTTGGTGGCGGGTTATTTTACATGACTGCTAAGAAAGCATAAATGCTTGTTAGTAAGCAACCAGACGGCCGACGGCTTTAGGTCCTCTCCGAGGGACCTGGTAATGAGGATTAATGCCTTACCAAAGGGCACTAGCGCATCGACTTGGTTTTGAACCCGGGTCACCGGATTACGAGACCACTGCTTTACCGACTGAGCTATCGCGCCTCCTCATGTTCATATGTCTCTCTTAATTAACTTGATGAAAACATGGCTAGATTTGCACAGGCATTAACCAATGATTTGTCATAATTTTAATTTGTTCTGAAAACTAAAATAATTTTGCCAATTAACATAAAGGATAACATCATTTTCAGAAAACCACTCTAGGTCTTGCCTGTGAAGTCCTTTTGAAACCTTTATACTAAATTGATGTACAAGCAAGTGCTACTAAAAAGGACAAGGCACTGATGTACACAATCATACTCTACTTGGGCAGCTAGTGAGTGAAAATATTAAGGTGTCCTATTTACAAGAGCTCCATAATTCAATTCAATTAAATCAAGGTATACTAAAACAAAACTGGCTGTCACAGACCGAATTCGACATATTTTTACAGTGCGAGAAAATTCAATATTTATACAAATTGTAACAATAAGAAAATATGTAAAATAGGATATCACAAGTTTACAAAAATTGATTATATTAATGAAATAATTTCAGAAAAATCACATACAAGAATGTTGTTTAGAGCATTTTCATTGCATAATCAAGGAGATCACACCACTCATCTTAAGGAAAACAATCATCTGTCAGAGCTCCGAAACAAGGCGGTTTGCCTGTAAGTTGATCGTGACGTGACTATTTTTTTTTCATTTATGTATCCAGTTCATCCAGTTCATGCCTAGTCAACGGCAGAATTGATCACCCTAGGGGCGCGCAGGCATCAGCAAACAATCAGAAATTCTGTAAAAACAAGTTTCTGAAATGAATAGGCCGACTGCAAGGTACGTGCTTTGTCCCTTGGATTGTACAACCCTGGTAAATATCATCGGCCGGGGACCATAAAGGCTTGTTCAGATATGGCAAAGTAAACCGCCACTAAAAAACTGCCACATTTTTTTTAACTTGTACATGAATGGGGTAACTGCAAGCAACAAAGGTTCTGTGCATATTCACTGAGCTCTGTGTAATAGGATACATAAATGTGACACGTATTACACTTTACCTCATCATAAAAATCCACCACATTTTTTGCCTAAAGGGTGTTAACAAGAAGGTCAAGTTCTGGCAAAGATGAAAAAAAATTGTGAATTTTCTCATTCTTTTTATGTTAGTTTGGGAGAATATCATGGGAGAAATGTCCCCTGAAAAGGATAGCTCTTCATCAGGTGTGCACACTAAATTATTATGTATTACATAACCAACCTTTCCTATTGACCCCAGACAGTGTTTTTCACAAATATGATTGTAGAACTCAACTTTATCTTTTAAAAACTCATATATCCTTTCACAGAGCAGTTTATTTCACAATTGCAGACATTTTCTTTCACAACATAACTGGATGATTAGAACCCAACTTTATCTTTCATTCCTATCCTTTTACAAAGTTGAAACCTCCTGGCTATCAGCAGATGGCGTATTGTCTTCCTGACTTGAAACTTGTTCATGTGACTGTAAAAACATTTACAAGAAGGTCGTTGCTTTTGTAATTTGCTTAACTTTTGCAATCAATTATGGAGACTTCAGGATTTTGGAAACTTAAATCACTCATGCTGTTGAGAAAGAAGAGCAGGGTGAAGAAACTAATAACCGAGGGATTATAATCGTGAGTTGTTAGGTCTTGAAGGGGCAATCAACCTTTGTAATTCATTGCATTGTGTGACAAACAGAACAAGTAAAAACAAATCAGAGGAACCAAGTGATGATAGTTTGAAAACATTGGAAAAATATTCAGAAATCAGCTGAGATCACTAAGAATTAACAATAAATTGCAAAATGGTTAGTCAACTTTTTCTTATAAATGGAAAGATCATGATCTGAACTTCATAATTCTATTTTCCTTGCTGGCTATACTAGTTACTGAATTTTCATTTTATATACCTGATTTTCCACAAATAATGGGAGGGGGAGGGGGTAAAACCTGACCATGTGCCTGGATATGAGTCAAAGGAGAATCCAGGATCAGGACTCTGTACAAACAAACAAAATTATTAATTATGATAATAATAACAATGTTAGGGTAGAAAAGTTAGAAAAATCCTAAAGAGCAAAAAAATGAATAGTTGTGTTAAGATGCATTTTGGGTGTAGAACTGAAAAAGGGAGGCTGAAAAAGATCACACAATTCTCGCTACCCCAAATAGCGATTCTGCCGAGATCCGGGGAAAATCCTGAAAACGCGCATTGCATTATAGGATAGCTTTTCGACATTACAGCTTCCTGTGCAGGCGCTATATTACTAGGCGCGATAGCGCAAACGTAAAACGCCGTCGCCACACAACGTGTATGCACCGAATATGTCGTCTGCTCGGTCTTTTTTTTTTCCGCAAATATTTCAACGTTTATTTGAACATTTCATTCGTTGTTTTTTGCGTCTTTTGACATCAGTGACGATGGTTTTCTTTTGTGAGGCTGCACAGTGCTGGGCTCATGATTCCAAGCGTAAGAACCCTGATTTTAGCGTGCGTGAAAACTCTGCACAGCGAACACAGGCGCTAGCGCCAGCGGGATGGGACTCTATACCGGAAGTTGTAGTGACGACCCGAGAGAGTGAAAATTACCTCGTCTCGCGAATTTCGAGATTTTCGTACCTATTTAGGGTAGCGAGAATTGGGGCCACTTTTTTCTGTTTTTTACTTATTGTATGCAACTATTTTAGGGGGAAAATGAAAATGGGATCGAGGTATGGGCTGGTTATGACCCCCTACCCATCCACCCCACCCCCACATCCACCACTGTGCCAGCTATGGCAGCAGGGGTGTGTTTCATAATTAAAGCTACTGGTATGCGTAACGTTACGCATGCCTAATGACTTGAATATGAAGAGCTAAATGGGATTCTAAAATCCTTTTAATTGCCTAAGCTAAAGTTGAAATATGCAGATGTAGATTAGCCTCATTTTTTTGCAAAGTGGCTACAATTTAATTGAGATATCTTGGGAAATACAGTCACACTTTGTTAGCATGTAAAGAAAAACTTAGGGCATCTCATTTGGCTCTTTATATTCAAATCATTTGTAAAGTCATTCGT
Organism: Strongylocentrotus purpuratus; assembly: GCF_000002235.5. NCBI lineage: Eukaryota > Metazoa > Echinodermata > Echinoidea > Camarodonta > Strongylocentrotidae > Strongylocentrotus > Strongylocentrotus purpuratus. Next base: position 28,811,844 of record NW_022145601.1, on the reverse strand, counting down.
GACTTTACGCACAGCTTAATGGAACACGTACCCCCCCCCCCCCCCCCCAGCTCCCATAAAGGAGATCACTAGATACACCGTGTCCCAAGTTGGCCACATGCATCACGCATTAAACCAAACCTTCCTCTTGGCACTTGTGGAGTCAGATCAAAGGCTTATACAACACGCTCCAATTATAGAAGAGCCCTGAGTGCTAATATCATCAGCTGACATTTCCTCGAAGAGATGCAACGTACAGCTCCAGGCATCGTATCACGGAATACAGGCTTCCGACATGGCACAATTTCCAAAGGAGGACATCTTAAGAGTAATATTCTGAACTTGATTTATACTTAATGGGTCTTACTTGCATGCTACTCAGTATACGCCCAAGCATCATCACTTATTATGGTGCTCAAGGACATATTTTATGCATACTCTATAATATCATCATGACTTTCATAGTATAGTATACATGAGTTGTTGTGGTTATTGCACAACAATTACACTCATTTATTAAGATGAGAAGTGCTTTTTGCAATTTGTGACCAATTAGCTTGGATAATGTTTGTCATATAATTAAATATTAATAGATGATGGTATAGATTTGCATCTTCTATAATCTTAATTAACTTTTATATGAGATTATTAGGATTATCAGCAATATCAGGATTCTGTCAAGACTGGATCACTTTTGCAAGATAAAAACATAATTGTATTACTACACTGGTATGGAAGAAAATACTGTTAGAAGGACTCTCTGAAATACTGGAGGCACTGGGGAACAACCAAAAACAAGGATCAAATTTGTGAATTACGAATATCAATACATATGATGAAATAAAAATTATGAATAATGATAAATATCATGTCTTTAAAGCAAAGTAAAATAGCTAAATGCAAGACCAAGTAAAACAAAACACTCTTTTTTATCTTCATTAATGCAGTAGCATTTCAAGAGCACAAATTTCAGAGACCTGGAACATAATACAAATTTGGGCATCAAATTCCCATCTCTGCATGCTCTTTCAGAAATGTCAAAAGTCTTAGATGTCTATCTAGAACAACAAAGCTACAAGCCCTCCGGTCATATCCTGCTGGATTGAGATCAAACGCCACGTATAACCGTAAAGCAAGACCTATCATATCATTGACATGATTCATTTTTCTGTTGAGACAAAATATATATTCTGTAAACTTAAACTCTCCTTACAAGTATTATTTCATCCTGATTAGTAATTTTACCAGGTATTTCATTAAAATCATCTGTTGCCAGTTGGTAAAATGTTTAAAAAGGCCTGATCAGATTTCTGTTAATGAATTAATAGTAGACTTTCTGTTGATTTCTTTCATTTCAACATATATTACATAGTTAAAATTGAGTCTGAAAAATACCCCCAAAATTATAGTGGATTTAACCAATTTCAATGTTTTTTATCTCTTCAATCTTCATCTAAAAAATATCAGGAAATCAAAATATATATGGGAATAACGATTTTTAAAACAGATATACCCCCCCTCCCAATTCAGTGCAGGGGCTAACATCAATTTGCCCCTAAAATTAAAAAAAACATCAGGTTAGAAAATCAATTATTATATAAAATCTCCATGTAAAATTTGTCATGGGGTTGCAGATCATGAAGAATCTGAATGCGATAATTTTGAATTCACTAGCCCCCTTCCCCCCCCCCCCCCACAAGGAATTTTATTTGTGAGGACCCCTGTTACCCCTTCCCCCTCCCCTAACCCAGAGTCTCCTCCTGACCAGGCCTCCTCACATCCCTACTCAAAAAACCAAAGGGCAATTGACCATACGGTCATGGCGCGGAAACACGCTCTACTTAGGATTGGCCCCCGATCTCATCGCTTGACATCTTGAGTAATGTCTTCAAGTCTTTTAATCAGCTCGCTTGGGAAATCATGACAAATGTTCGCTAGTTTGATCTCCTTTATTAAGTCATAGCAGAGAGTTGGCAGGCACTCTATATAAGTTGGAATGCTCTTGGGGGACGATTATTTGATTCTACTCCATGCTTTTGAGTTATTCTTCTAATCCTTTTATTTCTTTCACACTTATTTATCTTTTCATCACACTGATAAAAGTCTCTTTTTCACTTGCCCCTAAGATCTCTTCCTCTTTTTTGCTCTACATTCTTTTTACATTCTTGCTACATTCTTGCTATTTTCTACCCTAAACCCTATACTCAGTATTTCTCTTTCTTCTATTAACTTTATTTTCTTTGACTTTTGTCTTATAATTATGAAGACTAATTTTGTTTGGCCTATCAATGTATAAATATTATTTTGTCTCTTTTAGTCAATATTTGTTTTAATTATTATTATTATTTTTTTTTTTTTCAAAAATATTTTCATATATATATATTTTTTTTTTTTTTGTTTTTTGTTTTTTTTTTTTTGGGGGGGTACCAATTCTCTTTTGTACTTTCTTCCCCCCCCCCCTTCTCTCTCTCTCTCTCTCTCTCTCTCTCTCTCTCTCTTGTTCTCTCATCTCTATGCAATAAAATATATGCTTCTTCTTCTCAGTGTTTCTTTCTGAATGTTATAAGCAAAATATCATCATCTTCTATTCAGTGATATTTATTCCTAGGTGTATTTTTGTAATGTAATCTTCTGTTGCCAAACCCCTTGCCTCACGTGACTGATTGGAAAGATTACCAAGGACTAGAGTTAACATTTCCCTCTTTTTGTCCAGCAAGCATTTATTATAAAAGAAAAGTGAAGACAACAGGTCAACCTGAAAAGCCCATAAAATAAAGATTTCCCATGTCAAATCTTAAAAGCTATTGCAAGATCTAATCCACTTTATATTTATGTATTTACTATAGCTATTCAATTACCATCTGCTTCTTTCTCTCCCCAAAGGAGGAAAAATGAAATACCCACACCCAGTAAAAAAAAAAGGGGGGGGGGAAAGGAATATGAGATTGGGAGAGGCGATAGAGAGAGAGGGGGAGGGGAGAGAGAGAGAGAGAGAGAGAGAGCAAGAGCAAGAGCAATAAAGGCAGAAATTAGACCATATCACTGGTCAAAGCACCAAGGCAACAAGGGATACAGGTTTCCATGACAACCAAAACTACCAGGAGCGATTGAAGCGATCTATGCACCTTCATGGTGAGTTGTTTTTAGCAAGCTATACACGCAATATATACCTGGGAATATTATGAAACAACATGAGTACAAAGCCTGCATTCATGAATCAGGGTTATTGTCCACAATTTATTTAATATTAATAGTGATTCTAAAATAGCCTCACAGCTAACTATGCCAATCAATCCTGCTGTTGATACAGAATGCGGAAAAACACCTTCAACTAATTTTTCAAACTATAGCTCAAGCCTCTTCAAACATAAAAATATACAAAGCTGTTCCAAGAAAGACTAATATATGATCCTCTCTTCTTCTTTCTCCTCTCTCTCTATCTCTCTCTCTCTCTCTCTCTCTCTCTCTATATCTCCTCTCCCTCCCTCTTTCTCTACATCCTATCCACATCTTGCCCCTCTCTCCCCTCATATCTCTCTCTCTACCTTTCTTTATACCCAGAACTAAACTTTAACTTTAATCCAAGGCAATGATGATCAATATCTGACTATCCACCTCACATGTACTTTTACAATATCAATCCTCCGTCTGCTACTAGAAAGAAACAATTGACAAGTCTACAGTGAATATCTAATCCTTTCTCTTCCATATCCATTATCAGATTGTCCTCAAATTATCACTGAACCATTTCTTTATTTCCTGATCTTATCAAACCAAACTTGATGCCTGGTTTTATTTCCTCTCTGACCATCCATTATCCCTCTATCTATTCTCTTCTATGTAGAAAGATACCATTAAGTCTAACAAAAATATACCTAATCTTTATGCTCTCCTTTGACAGGTTGTCCTCATCTACTTCTCTTATTTCCCTTTTTATAAAAACCAATCTTGATGCTCAGATGTACTTCCTTTATAATCCACCGTAATGACCACCACTTTTTGACCATTGACAAGCCCTCTACCCACTTCCTTTGTACTCGATAACAAATATTTGATCAGTATTCCATAAATCTTTTAATCCCTACTCTGATCAATAATTTACTCACACTAAGAAGGGCCAAGTTTTAATAATGAAGGACGATTGCAGGCAATTGAATTTAACAATTCACAGCCTTTTGGGTCAGAAAACACATCACTCAAAGAGATGGAGGAAGGAAGTACGGGTTTGGGTGAAGTATGATGGGGATGATGGCTTCTTGTATAGCACCTCTGCATCTGATGGGCTCGTATCTTGCTAAACAATGTCTCACAAATTCAACACTCTTGGTCAGTGTATCAAATTAAGATTATTTCCTTTTAGTCTTTCTCTGCATCATTATTCTTGAGATGATGACGTAGCTGGGAACATGAAAATCTTGAGGGCTGACAAGATTGTTGACAAAGACTCTGTGCTCCTGATAGATTGCGGAAGCCATATTCAACAGCTTAGGTCCAGAAAGGTAGAAGGCTCTGTTGCCCCGAGCTGCACAACTGAGAGCTTTTGTCCTGATCCCTCAAGAGTACAAAATAAGGTAAAATGATAAAACAATAAAGTACAACAACAGATAACAATACAAGATAGAGCATTATTGGAATTTATCTCAAACATTCTCAGGCAGAGAATGGGGAGGTCAGAGATATCCAGAGAGAGGGAGAGGGGGAGGGGATTGAAAGATGGTAAGAAAAGGAGAGCCTCGGCACTCATGTCCTTTGGCAAGACGTACATTTACCACTCTCCACCCAGGTGTAGTAAACAGATTCCTGGTAGGGATTAACTCCTTGAAGTCTTTTAGTGCCCTAAAGGCATCATTTAACAATGATAAATCTGAGATACATGGCCATACGTGTTATAAGTGTCTGTGATATGGTGTAATATTGAAGCCGGAAACAAAAATTGCGCTTCAAAATGATCATGAAGTGCCTCAAAAAAGTAAAAATCTTTGAGTGACTGGTTTTAACATACTCATTTTCCCCAATAGACTGTAGCGTTATAAAAACCATCAGGAAAACAAAAAATTAAAATTTGATTTCCAATCATAAATATCTTGAAAATCAGACAGGCGATCTACTTGTAAAAGTCATGGGATTTCTGACTAACCTAAAGGCTTATACTTATGATTGCAGCATGAGCTAAATCCAGGATTTTGTTTCAGAATCTGAGGCAATGTTACCGAGTCGCTTTAAGGCAGCACGGCTACAGCCAGAGTAATACTAGTCTCTAGGCGCCTTCAGCCTCCCATGAGATGAATACGTACACGATAGAAATATAGCTATTATTATCAATATCAAGGAAAAAAATCCTGAATACTATAAGATAAGGATCAATGTGGTTTACACAATGACTTCATTGACTAGAGTTGTCATCATTATTATTATACTGTATATTTCAAAAAGGAACTAAATGCCTTTCGTATCCCCCAAAATGGCATGAAATTGTCAGTCTACAGTGTACTATCTAGCACAATAAAAAGGAGTCAACAGTTTCCAGGACACATTCTCTCCCCAAAGTATACAAGAACAACTACGGAGGAAATGTCAGATGATAACAAACTTTGTCCCATTCCACAAAGCCACTTGAAGGTTGTAATATGATTTGTTGTTGGTGGTCGTCAGGGGTTTGTTTTCATAGAACGCCATCGGAGAGAATCGTCCATGGTAATTGCATTTCCCATGTTCAATCAGTCAGAAAGTCCTTTATCTCAAAGATCTATTTTTATAGTGGTTATTGTTCTTTAGAATAAGCAACTTAATAAAGATTGATTCAATCTTGACAAGGGCTGGACTTACTTTGAACCGTTGGGTCGCCGCGTTGGGTCGGGTGGTCATGTTACCCAACCCTTTTTTCACGAAATGTCAGGGTTAATGTTTGCAAAATAAACCCCTCTCATCTACAAATGGTCTGGTCCTATTTATCTGACACTTTGTGAGAAAAAAAACCTGGCAAACCTATGAAAGGTCATAATGATCTTCCATTTTCGTTTTATGAAAGGTTGTGTAACGTGACCACCCACCAGACACGATGAGCTATGATTCGAAGTAAGCTACAAGGGCGGGATTGTGAATTTCTTGATAAATGTCCACTATATTTCATATCTAAATGTGTTAACTCATCAGATACTATATAATTTTGGTTTACAAACATAATTTTCATATACTCAAGCCCAAGTTATCTCAGGCTCAGGATTAAAAAGATTAACACTATTGTTTTACTTAAAAAGATTAACACTATTGTTTCACTGTTTCAGATAATCATTGGCCTATAGTTCTTTGATGCTCGGTCTTCTGTCCCTTTCTTGTATCTTTCTTTTATACTCCCTCCCCTCCCCCTTACATAGAGAAAAATCATCAAACAGAAATTAATGGGCCTGGAGGTGTCACCTGATATTGACTGTGTTTATGCATGATAAAGATTCGACATCAATAAAATGTTCACAGATTTGAAAAGGGGGTACATTTTGTTTAAAGAGCAAGAAATTTCACATAAAACAGGGTGTTTCATTTTAATCAGGACTAGCAACTTGTTTAGCAACTTGTTTACCACAAGGCTAATTTTACAAAAATAGGGTGATTTCTGTGAATTTGTACTCAATAAGCCAAAAAGAGGATAGAGCACATATTTTGTACCCATTTTTTTTTTTTGCAAAAAGGGGTCATGTAAATAATATATAGTGATTGATCTTAAATAGCTACACATGAATAATGTTAAATGTTACCAATACTGTTTGAATGAATGATTGTATCAAATGAAATATCATGTTATCTAATGGAGCTCATGTATATGTAAACATGCACGATTCAGCATTTTGGCTGCGAGGCATTGTTTTTAATAAAATCATTATTGAATTGAATATTTGAAATGTTTTGTTTAAATTTTTCTGTTGAGTTTACAAATTGGGCAACAATTCCCGAACGTTGCCCTTATTACATGAAGTGATGTCATCTGGTTAACAGGATTCAACATCACTTTGGTTGCTCAAGTAATACCTCCACATCTACTCTAGACATACATTCTCATTACGATATTTGTCTTTATTATCACAAGCGTTAAGATAATTCTTTATTATTCATCATATTATTTGTTAAAGCCTCAAATGTAAGTAAAATAACCATTGAGAAATAGAAATTAAGACCTTCTGGCTGAAAGATGAATAGGTAACATGTTCACATCTAAGGAAGATAGATATAGATCCCATTTTTGGTTTCTTATTTCACTCGCAATACATCTTTTCTTTAGTGAATACTTAATCCATGTATCATTGGTTTAAGACCTTAAAGACATTACTTTGAATGGGCTCAATGCTGAGTAATAGGAGTTAATGCCTTCCAGCTCTCAGGTGAATGGGTAACACATTAACATACACTCAAGATAAGCATCATTCTTGAAAACGTAAATATGTGAAATTAAAGAGACAAAGGAGACATGCTTATATTGAAACAAAAAAAGAATACAGCGTCCGCTGAGAGCATTCATATACAGTTGACAACTAAACAATTATTCATATCCTTACCAAGCTTTTAAATTTTGTTAAGTATGTGAAAAATAGATTTGTCCAAATATCAGTTTCTTGAGAATGTGACATATAAAGCTTAATCTAAAAATATTTTTTAAAAGGCCCTAATTCAACCAGTCCACAGGTCATTTTTTTTAAAACATCAAATTTACAAGGAGTATTGATAATTTAGTTGTTAACTGTACCCTAAAAAATAGTGTTTGTCTGGCTCTCAACAGGCAACACATAGATGCACAATCATCCAATTCAAAAGCATTGCCCTCGCATGATGGTGATACACTTTAACGGTAATGCAAAGTTTTGGTATGGGGTCGTGAATTCGGTTCAAATGAACATATTGTAAGCATATGCGATCCTACAATATTCAGTGATCATTGTCGCGGTTGAAATCAAGTATTAAGTTATGAAATTGTAAATAATAACTCTTTATGTTGTATAGCTCCCTCTCAAGGTCAAGATATTAATTAAGCTATAAAACAATGTTTCTTGATTAAAATCGACCAATTAGCTATTCCCATTAGAAAATTATATATATCACAACTACATATTCTGAGAGTTTCATGGCCGCAGCATCCATTATAGGGCCGTAAGCGCTATTTGAAATTTATCAAAATTTACAGGGAGCACCGGTAAATTTTTATATTACATTTTTCTCGAAAGCAGAAGTGTTTTAGGGGCTGAATTTTCTAGTGATTAATAATACATCCATCCATAGGGGCATCCAAATATATCAAAATTGTAAAGAATCACTATCCACCCAATTTTCAAAATTTCACAAAACTTTGTATTGCCTTTAAGATCATCCTTGGAAATCTTCAGGTAGTAATAACACAAGTGCAATCCACTGCACGTTTCATGATGTTCCTATGTGAAAGGTGATGCTTGACCTTTCCCTCTCTGCACGTACACCTCATTTGTTTCCAGCTAACGAAACAGACAAACCTAATATTGACTATTATCTTTATCATCAAAGGTCCTTCCCCTTTGAGGCTTCATCCTGTCGGGCTGTGTAACTCTTTATAAGCCATGCAACCAATCTCCCTGGGCCATGCTGTATTTATCATGGGATAGATATACACCAAAGGCTTCAAGATTATTCAACCTGTTTCCAGCGCAAGATCTACCCTGGTCTTCGTATAGGGTTTTTAGGAGCTTATCAAGATGGCATATGGGTAATTCTATTTGTGACATTTGTGGCTCTGAGTTAAGACTTAAATAGTGGACTCTATGGAGTATGAATTTTAAGTGATTCTAGGTATTAGGATGCAATATTATGCTTGGAAATCACTTTACAATCTCACTCCACTATTTAAGTCTTTACTCAGAGCCACAAATACGTGTGGGTTCCTTATGTAAGTGGGTCCCAAATTTATGGAATTACCCATATAGGTATTTTGCAAAGCCAGTGTGTCACACAAAGCAACCCTTCTGTCCATTGGTGCCAGTTGTTTGTGCAAAACTGCACCAGTGGCAATGGAGTGCCTGGGAAGAAAGAGAGGTGAATAAAGCAAACAGTGTAAAGGACTGTTGTTGATTCTCCTGTGGATAGGAACAACTTTGAAAATAATCTGAATTTCAACATCTTGAACCAATATAATTTGGAAGTCCAAGGCATTTTGTCCTATAAGTTGCCAACATCATCACATTTTTTGACTACCAGATGACTTTTGTCAAGTTCATAACCCCACTAGATCTTAGGATCACACCAAATAAAATGGGAAATTACATTTTTCATGTTATCATTTATTTAGTTTTCTTCATATATTGATAGTGGTGGTTATTTTACCTGACAGCTAAAAAGCAATAAATGCTTGTTAGTAAGCAACCAGAAGACTGACGGCTTAAGGTCCTCTCCAAGGGACCTGGTAAGGAGGATTAATGCCTTACCAAAGGGCACTAGCGAATCGACTTGGTTTCGAACCCGGGTCACCGGATAACGCGACCACTGCTCTACCAACTGAGCTACAGCGTACCTAGCACTTGTCGAATTATCTTTTCAATTCAAACAAGTAACAATCTTGCAAACTAAGCTAATTTCCAAAACAGTGCATTGTGAAATCCAGTATATGATAAAGCATATTTTGACTAAATATTGCCTGAATATTGACAACATAATTTTTTTTGTTAATCTGTTATAAAAACAAGCAAATGAATGCGCCTAGAAAAAAATCTTCCAGCCAAGGGAAAATTAAAAAAAGCAAGTGACAAGAAAGTATATAAAGTACAATTAAAACAAAGGAAGGAGAATGGGGAAAATGGGAAACAAAGCAAGATTGTTTTAATATGGAGGGGAAGACACGTCATCAAATATATATATATATATATATATATATATATATATATATACATGTACATATGTATAAAAGTGCAAGAATTCTCAACTCTGACATGACAACGGGTGTTCCAGAAAATGTTGGCGTGAAGAAAATGGTCTAGGAACGTGAGACGTAGCTGTACTTTACAATTTTATTTCGAGCTTTCGGCTTGTGCATGAGGCCTTCTTCAGGTTCTGAAGTACAAACACATATAGAAACAAATACATAGTATGAACAAATATACATGGCATACAAGCCGAAAGCTTGAAATAAAATTGTAAAATACAGCTACGTCTCACGTTCCTAGACCATGTATATATATATATATATATATATATATATATATATATATAAACATTGATGAAAAAGCATCCTCCATCAGCACATACACCTAAAGTGCCCTCAGGATGTTGTGGAGGCTTATGCTGTAGGCAATTTGATTAAAATTTATTTTCATAACAAATTAAAATTGCGTGGAATAAACAACTATTATTGGTGCTTGCGCAAATACATCTCTAAACTTTACGCAAAAGCTACTATTTTTGCGCCTAAAAATAACCAATGACTTGCCCTAATTTAGATTTGCTAAATTTTGCCACTTACTCTGATAAGGGACAACGATCTGTAATATGTATTTATTCATTGCTATTGTCAAACTTTGTAGTACCAATCATCCCTTAAGATATGTTACATCAATTATTAACCCATTAGCTACTGACTACTCTCCTTCCCATAGGCTTTAATACAGGAGCCACTAGGCTCTAGTAAGCAATGGGTTACATCTTTTAACAAATATAAAAGTTAAAATAGTTAATAATACTATCCCTTGATTCCTTTCCTAATCAATGAATACCCTGACTTTTTGAACCTGCGCGGTAGCAACCCTGGAATGAGAAATACGTTCGACAAGGGAATGGCATCAAGTTACCACAGGAAAAAAAACCTCAACAAAACATGGGTCACAAGCTAATCCCCATTGGAAAAAAACCAGGGGAATGACACTAACACGAGATAATAACCAGGATGAGTTTCTTAGCCTTTGGCAATGATCGCATCTATTGTTACATTTCCCTGGCTCGCCGAGCCAAGAGAGAAGAAGAAAATGTAGGGACAAAACAGCTTGAAACTATAGAGCTTCTTTTGTGGTGAAAGTTTGGCTCAATATCTAGGTTTTTGCAAGTATGTTGGGAAAGAATCAAGAGACTCGGGTGGAAAATGAATTGAGAGATGATTACTTGGAATTTGGAGTCCAAGTCCAAAATAACAAAATTGTACTTTATGACCCTGAACCTACTCAGAAAGCACTCTCGTGTGAGAAAGCAATAATTCTGTCTTTTTAGTTTTAAGTTTTAAGTTTCAAATAAAATGTGTCAAACTGTACTGCAATATCTTTTATCTATTGCATTTATTAAGTTTGCCAAAATGACTTAAATGAAGAAAAGAAAATTCTACTTTTGATTTGATTTTGATTTTATTGTTTTACATTCCACAAAATAATAATTTACATATATATATTATAAAAGGTCAGCAAGATGACAAAAACAACAATGGCTGTAAATAAGCAGTAACGTGAAATATGAGGAACCTATTTAAAAGTAATGGTTGTATATAACATATAGGTTCCCAAACAATATACCAATGATTGTAAACAAAACTTCCAATGCAATGAAGAGAGACGAATCAAGGAAATATGAATGATACACAATGAATACAGGTAAGGTTACATAATAGTCATATTTAAAACAACTAAAGATGTATTTACTTGAAATAGATTTTCAAGCTGAAGATATAGATATGAGGTCAGAGAAACAAGAGTGTACAAATAATGAAAATTAGCAAAGCTAAAGCTTGTTTGGGGGTTAAAGTTTCCCTTAATCTCTATAAAGTTGAGACAAATAATTACATGTAAATATGGGGACCATTATTTTGGTTGATATGAAACACTTCAATGTTTTGCATGGCTTATATATGAATATGAATATGAATCAGGCCACATTGAATCTGAATGGGGGAAAATGATTGAATGACTCTTGTAGACAATGTGTTCAAAACAAGATTTTAATGTTCTTCTATAAAGCAACCCAGCTCAAGAAGTTTGATATTCTGAGACAGCCAAACTCCGATGACCTTTTTATCAGATTTAAGTGAGAGTGAAATTATCCTTCAGGTGAGTAAGTGTGGTTTTAATCAAAACCTGCTCCCTGAATAACAACTGGAAATTAATCGAACATCTACAAAACTAGACTTGTAGTCTGACCTGCATGCATGGCCAGCAATTAAGGAACAGTGACCTGGTTTTAAAATAAAAGCTCAAGAAATAAACAATAAAAAGGATTTACATGTACCATACAGATTTGGAGAATGAAGTAGAGAAGGAAATAAAGAAAGAGAGAGGATGGGGTAAATGAGAGAGAATATGAGAAACAGATTTGTCCATGTGAGTTAATTACTGTAAAATATGAAGTGGATAGACAGAGCGGGAGAGGAGAGAAAAGAAAGAAAGATAGAGAAGGAGAGAGAGAAGAGAGAGAGAGGGGGGATAGAGAGAGCCAGTGAAAAAGAGAAATAAAGAGGTGAAGAGGAAGAGAGAAGAGGGAGAGAATGGAGAAAGAAAGAGAAAGAGAGAGAGAGGGAGAGAGAGAGGGGGGATAGAGAGAAAGCCGGTGAAAGAGAGAAATAAGGAGGGGAAGAGGAAGAGGGAGAGAATGGAGAAAGAGAGAGAGAGAGAGAGTGAGCGAGAGAGAGGGGGATAGAGAGAAAGCCTGTGAAAGAGAGAAATAAGGAGGGGAAGAAGAAGAAGGAGAGAATGGAGAAAGAGAGAGAGAGAGTGAGCGAGAGAGAGGGGGATAGAGAGAAAGCCTGTGAAAGAGAGAAATAAGGAGGGGAAGAGGAAGAAGGAGAGAATGGAGAAAGAGAGAGAGAGAGTGAGCGAGAGAGAGGGGGATAGAGAGAAAGCCTGTGAAAGAGAGAAATAAGGAGGGGAAGAGGAAGAAGGAGAGAATGGAGAAAGAGAGAGAGAGAGTGAGCGAGAGAGAGGGGGATAGAGAGAAAGCCGGTGAAAGAGAGAAATAAGGAGGGGAAGAAGAAGAAGGAGAGAATGGAGAAAGAGAGAGAGTGAGTGAGAGTGTAAAGAGAGAGGGATGTGGAGGGTGGGCGAGGGATACGGAGGGGAGGAGAGGGGAAATAAATGGAAATAAAGGAGTGAAACAAAAAATGAGTGAGAAAACAAAAAAAAACAGAATGGAATGGAAGAGAGAAGAATGAGAAGAAAAGGATAGGTGCATGGGGAAAAGGAAAGGCAAATAGAAAGAATAAGTACATAATTATATAGGGAAGAGAGAGGGGTAAAAAGAAGTATAAAAAAGGACTTTGAATATAAGGAAGAGACAAATGAAAGAGTGAGTTAAAATAGAATTTAAACTACAGAGAGCACCAAAACGACACTTGTGATACTGAAGTATGATTGTCAAGGGGAGACATTCTAAATACACTTTGGCAAATTATGCAGGGAGATGTGGCAGTAGTAAACTAGATGGATCTTTGACCGCGCACAGTCAAAAATGATGCCTCCACCATATTGCAATTTTACAAACCAAAACAGAAGCAATTAGTAAGATTGAAGTCCGATAGTAATCCATTAACAGGTTCTCAGAATATCCTTATTACAAGCTATTTTTCATATACATGTATGACTCTTTGATTTTTGACCTCATGACCCTAATATCTAATCAGTTCATTGGATCTGCAAGAAACGTGTTCCGAGTTTGATAGTCATCCGTCCATCAGTTCTTGAGATAACGCAATCACATGAGAATGGGACGTACAGACGGACAGACGGACAACCTGTCAAACATAATGCTCCTGGCCATTTTCTGTTTTCTTCCTTCATATTGTTCATTTTCCTATGTAAAATTCATTCATCATTAGGCTTCATATATACTGGCAGCAATATCAATCAATTGCTTATAATACTAACATTTACCAGTATATAATTTAATTTGCTATATATCAAAGTAGAATTGATTAAGTTTCTAGTTGAGTATTTCTACTTATTATTGAACATGTCCACTCTAGTACACCTCAGTCTTATTTTGAATCTGCAGCACTAAATACCTGATTTTATCTGATCAGAGTATTCACTCCAATAGTAAATCATTCAAACATTTAAATGGTTGGCAGAGGATGAACCCCCCCCCCTTCCCCCACTCCACGAATGGAGGGATCGCATTCATGTTCCCAAAATCTCCGGTAAAGGGAGTACTTTTTACGCAACAAAGTCTGGCTTATAATACACCCCCCCCCAAAAAAAAATAATAATAAATAAATAAATAAATTTAAAAAAATAAAAAAATTGGCACTTACATACACAGACTTTATAGGGGGGTGCTTTCAAAGGGAGGGAACATACATACGCGTACCCTAAATATCACTGAGTGGGGGGGTCGGGGTATGAACATGCCCTCAGATATAATAACATGGGGAGTGAAAGACAAGAAATGTAACAAGAAGGACACTCCAAACACTGATTTGAATTGCAAATAGTTTGAATTTGACTTTTAGATATACATTCTACCTCCCTGCCCTTTAGGCTGGGGGCTGATAGATAGGGGGAAAACAAATTGCTTTAACAGCGCTTATGACATAGTGGTAAAGGTGCTTCCTCTCCGACCTGATTCTGTCAACTTGTAAGTGCTACAAAGGAAATCACACTTTTAAAATTGTGCAGAGTATGCATGCACATCAAAGCAATATTAATATATGCAACATATAAACATGAAACTATGCAAGTGACTATGTTTAAGGTATAGACCAGTTTGGAAACGCCCCCCTCTCAAAAAATGAAATGGAAGCTCTTATTACCAATCATGTAAAAGAATATGTTTTGACTAACATGGGAAACCACCTACTAATTGATATATTTGGTAGATTATCATATCTATCTGGACTGGATATCGCATAGTTCCATATACATCTTTTTGTGTACAGTGCTTGTAACTTTACCAAGACTGGGCCAATTTTTTTTAATCATTTTGATGATTCCATAACCTTGTAGTACACACCAATACTTATATGCTAGATGATCAACCTTTTCTAATCGATTCCACAATGTTTCTTTCACAAGTATGCAATTGAATGACCAGAACTATAGTCTATATCTTTAACAAAGTCTGCTCTGCAGTATAAATACTTGTTTACAATCAAACCTGTCTATTAAGGCCAGCTAAGGGAAACACAAAATGTAGGCCCTATAAACAGGTTTTATACGTTTACGATTTACTATACGATTGACTGTATGTAAGTATCACATTTTACAGCCTTATAAGTATCAAATTTTATTATCATTTTAATCTAAGAAGGAGCACAAACTCTCTGCATAGTGTAAATTTGGTTGCAGTGTATAAGGTTTAACATATATGTCTACACTTATGCTAAAACATACTATGAATAATAGTTCTTGATTTTACTAAAATGAAATACAGATTATGACTTTCAACAACAACAGGTTGCTATACATTTGAGAGTCAATAGATTTATTATCGAATTTAAGTAGATTGTTCATCATATGTACATTGAATCAATAAGTTATAGAACAAATTGGTATTGCCTTCATATACTGACATCATAAAATGATGGTTGTAATAAATGTAAATGATAGTAACCAGTAATGACTTTACAAAGCAAGGTTATATTTCAATTATAGAACATCAGTCAGGCTTTTTAACCCATCAGGGACAGTTGCATTATTTTTTATCTATTTCATATGTTTCAAAATATAATTCATTCTAAGTTTCCTCACAGAACAACAACAACTAAAATATTGTTAATGTGAGGCTTCCTGGGAAAGATTCCAATTGTTGTAAAGAAATTTGTGGCTTAATATATTGCACCCCTGCAATATAGGTAAAGATTTTGCATGCTCGATCTTGGTATTGAAAACAAGCAGAAAACAACTAAAATATGTTTTTAGCCCATAAAGGGTTGCCAGCTATAGTGCTAGCTTCCCTTCAATCAAAGGCTCAAGAACAGTTGGCTTTCAGAGGACATATTCTTTCCAGATATCATCAAACTTTGAAATGCACTAGCTGCCTAAAGATTGCAGTACCACTATATAGGAATGAACTTGTTTTTAATTATTATTATTATATTTGTCGACACCTGTGCCTGGGAGGCAAAAAGCGAACTAATCACTGTTTCCTTCGGGTCTCTCCTCCCGGTATAAACCATTGGGGTGTGCAGGTGGACCAGTACCAGGGGTGATAGTGAGCACTAAAAAAAAAAAAAGGGTTTTTGTTTTCCCCTCAACCACGCCCCCCTTGAGTAAAAAAAAAAAGAGGATTCGCGGGGAAAAAAATGGAATTTAATAGGGAAGAAAAGAGAAAATAAGGCGGAATCTGGAAAATCAGGAAATAAAAAAGGGAAGGAAAAACAAAATCTGGTAAAAAAAAAAGGTCCGAGGGGAGGAGTGTTTTCAGCCTGCGTCTATGAAACAGGGGAGGGGCACGTTGACACACAACACAGGCTATATTGCTCATAAATGTAGACAATGTAGTTATTTTAATCTGCACTATAACACTGCCAACAGTATACAACTATAAAACTTGATGTGGACTGTACTCAACAGTGACAAGAAGAAGAAGAAGAAGAAGAAGGAGGAGGAGGAGGAGGAGGAGGAGGAGGAGGAGGAGGAGAAAAGGAAGAAGAAGAAGAAGAAGAAGAAGTAAAAGAAGAAGAATTAAGAAGAAGAAGAAGAAGAAGAAGAAGAAGAAGAAAAGAAGAAGAAGAGAAGAAGAAGAAGAAGAAGAAGAAGAAGAAGAAGAAGAAGAAGAAGAAAAAGAAGGAGGAGGAGAAGGAGAAGAAGAAGAAGAAGAAGAAGAAGAAAAAGAAGGAGGAGGAGAAGAAGAAGAAGAAGAAGAGAAGAAGAAGAAGAAGAAGAAGAAGAAGAAGAAGAAGAAGAGAAGAAGAAGAAGAAGAAGAAGAAGAAGAAAAAGAAGGAGGAGGAGAAGGAGAAGAAGAAGAAGAAGAAGAAGAAGAAGAAGAAGAAGAAAAAGAAGGAGGAGGAGAAGGAGGAGGAGAAGGAGAAGAACAAGAAGAAGAAGTAAAACAAGAACAAGAACAAGAAGAAGAAGAAGTAGAAGGATGACATATATTTGCGCTCATGATATGACCATGTAAAACAACAAGATCCATATTGCTTGAATATGACAAACTCAATTTACCAAAGCCTGCAGTGCTTGGTCAGTCAGCTATGACATAAACAGATGCTCAAGGGAGGACAGAGAAGGTGTGTTTCCATTATTTAAAGTTAGGGGGTACTTGTCAGTTCCCTCTGCAGATAGGATGCACTACCGATATAACATAAAACACTCATCAAGCTCTCCTTTTTTATTACAGTGATATATCAGTTAATTGAACTTTACTTATGTCTATGACTTAATTACATAGAAAATGAAAGTCAAGTCAACACAGTCTGAAAAAGGGGGTTTGAAATTATTAAACTTCTCATTCCATAAATACTTGCACCTCTCATACATGATTTTCTACATGTATATGCTTTTGTGATCTATGGCTATAATAGATATCAGTTTTCAAATTAAGAATTTCCAGTTTTAGGTGCGGTCGTTCATCAATTGTTTTGTGTTATTGTAGAAACAACATTTAATATTCCTGAACTTAAATTTGACAATTTTTCTTTAAAAGTTGTAAGACTTTGTAAATCCACATTTCTGAAGTTTTCCTTGACCATTACTATGCATTCATCCTAATTAATTCAATGTCTACTAACACAGGATACAGGATTTGCTCTTGCAGCATTTAAGGGCTGGCTGTTTAATAAAAATTGTGATCAACAGCAAGTTACAATAACTGATTCTCACTAATCTTTTTTGTCTTCTTCAGCTACATGGAAAGGTAAAAAAAACCAAACCTCTGGCATAATTACAATCTACTTTAAGATGATGTCTCAATCACCAGTTTATAATTTGTCTTCAAGGACCTCAGAAGAAAAAAATTGGCTCACAACAACAAGGATGCCGAATTAGGAGAGTATCAACATCTCATAGGACATAATTGACAACACATGAATGACCTTGCACACTTGACTATCGGAAACATATAGGCCTGATGTAACAGAAAGAAATCAACAATGAGAATGGGCTCAAAAGAATGATTTTAATCTTTTATACGGAGGCAAACAAGGGGAAAATAAAGTCATATAAGCTGCATTGTAAATATACACATCGCCACCATAATGGTACAACTATAATACATCACAGATGAACTGTACTGAACAGGAAGAAGACAAAGGAGGAGGTAGAGGTGGTGTTCCCGGAGGGAGGGGGGAGGGGGACAATGCACCCCACCAACTTTTACAAGTACCCCACAGCAAAATGCCCTTTTTAACAAAGGAAAAGTGCCCCTTCTTATTTCTAATGGGTGCAGGTTCCACATTCTTATAAGTGCCCCTTACCACCTCTGAAAAGTGCCCCCTTCCTGAGAGGTGCCCCTCTTACTTTGACAAATGCAACTTTTCCATTGTAATAAGTACCCCCCTCTCCTTCTGTTAGGTGCCCCTTTTCACCTCCGATTATTGCCTCCCTTTTTTTCAACACATGCCACTCTTTTCCTTTCTAATAATTGCCTTTTTTACTTCTGAAAGATGACCCAATTCCTAATAAGAGCCCCGTTCCCCTTCTCATAAATGCTCCTGTTCAAACCTCTGATAAATGCCTCTATCAATATCTTATAAGAGGTACCCCTTTTCTTCAACAAGTGCCCATTTCCCATTGTAATAAGGGCTCTTTTCTTTTCTCACTGGAAGTGCCTCTTTTCGGGTGCGAGAAGTGCTCTTTTCCCCTCTGATAGTTGACATTTTTTCTAGGACATATATGCTTCCTTTTCTTTTCTTCTAACCCAGAGCTACACAAATGTAATATGAATAATCAATATTCAACCCCTCTCGATCCTCATGAACTTATATTAAGTTTTTCCATTTGTTGGTGATATATGAATCGGACAGGGACACAAATTTAATATCTAGAAGAAAACATAGAAGGAGCCATATCAATTCAATCCCAATACAGTATTGACATAGATCTAATTTTCAAAATGAAAACTATGAACTATGAAAATTCAACGACACCCAGCTATAGCCTATGAGCGAAGACATAAGGATGCAGTATTGGAAATTAATAGGATCTTCTTTTTTTTAATGGGGGGAGGGGGGAGGGCGTCGAAAAAATAAATCTTAGCAAACAAGTGTGTTGACAACACTCCATTCTCATTATTATTTTACATTTTGCTGAGTGAAATAGTATTTTTAGAAAATAACAAGACTTCTTGGACAAATGGGCGGGCTGGGGAGTTTCTGCACTTGTCATGCAGCTCAAACACAACACATAATCTTTAAAATGGAAGGAGTACCCAGGACGCGACTTTGCGTTTTACACCCTGGCCTGGACATTTTCCCGGTAAATAGCAATGAAACTGCTTGAATGAGTCTAGTCTACGCTCCTCGATCGGGCGCGCCAGTTCCAAATCGAATCGTACATGCACAGACGTACGTCGATGCAGCATTTATACACACCGTACGCAGCTGCAATACTGAAGATTAAGGGAGAAGATATAGGATTTCAAGTTCAGAACAACAAGTTAAGAAGCTTGCTGCACGATGGAATTCATCGAGAATGATGACGGAGTGGCAATGCAGACGCCTTTGCGGGTATGAATACTGTAAATCCAGTTTTGAA
The DNA here is from genome assembly GCF_000002235.5 of Strongylocentrotus purpuratus. NCBI lineage: Eukaryota > Metazoa > Echinodermata > Echinoidea > Camarodonta > Strongylocentrotidae > Strongylocentrotus > Strongylocentrotus purpuratus. The sequence continues at coordinate 28,792,254 of NW_022145601.1, read as the reverse complement.
TTGTAGTTATATGAGTACGATTAACTGTAACTGTTAGGCATCCATAGTTAGCAAAACTAAGAGTAAATTCTAGATGTTCGACTTTGTACAGGTAAATGATTATATTAGTGTTACGGTAGGCCTACTGTTTTCTTGAAATTCAAACATTTTTAACTTTTCATGTTAGTTGTGCACCAGCACCACATAAATGCTTGGGAAATTTCATATTTGCACTCGTTTCAAGCTTCAATTGCCAAGATGCAGTTTACAAGTACATGTACTAGTATATTATAAAAAATGGTGAATAAATCACAATATCTCTGTGGAGTATCTAAATAATAATTATAATATTGGATGATCAATTTTCGCGAAATACGTGAAATATTGTTACTCGCTGAAGAAAAATATTTTCACGTATCATCCATTATTATGTGTATTCAGTTCGTTATCTCTGTAGCGGCTCTTACATTCGCCCTACTTTCACCGTACATTCATGTCTCCTGTATTTTTCCATCACGCTATACTTATTTATATTCATTATTCGGACCACGTGTGTTTTTCCTCCAATCGAGCATCGTGGTTCCGCGCATCGTTCCCCCGCGTATTTTCAACTCCACGAGGTTTTTCTCCACTCCCGCTTTCACCTTGGTCGAGTCACGACGTCTCCATAATTTCCTCTCCAGGCTTCATTCTACAACTCTTTTTCTGCCGTGTTCATCGGGCTGCAGTCTCCCAGTGGAACGTTATAGTCAGGACCGACATGGCGCCTGACTCTCCGCTGGGAGCTGCCAGTTTCTTCGTTCCGGTAGCTCTTTCCACTCACGAGCTCATCATTTCACCGCAGCTCATCTAAACATTTCTTCATCAAAGTCCGGCGCATCAAACGAGCAACTATTACTACTCAGCACCAGTGCCGGCTTTGCATGTCTACGTTTCTACTCTTTGCCTCCGACATCAAGCGATTCACTGCTTCGTCGTCGAGCGCCACATCTCTTCTCTTCTCTTCTCGCCTGAGAGCTTCAACCACATCTTTATCACGAGCGTCAGCGTCGAGATCCTTCACCGCTCTTCAGCCACGAATACGAAGCTGCATCTCCGCCTTCAAGCCTCCGTACATTCATCGCGTGAGCCCCTTCCTTCGTTCTCAACTCTCTTCATCTTCATTGGACTTTCGACGTCATTTCTATTCAGTTGTAAGCTTTTATTCATGTCATTCCATTTATTCATGTCCATTCTCATTCATTACTATTTCAATGTAACTACGTGCAATATCTTCAATTCTCATTCCGAGTCATCGCTTGTGCTTGGCTACACTTTGCAAGTGTACGGCCAGCCTCTTCAGTACCCAATAAACATAACGAAAAGGGAATACTTTCTTTTATGCATTTTATTGTCAGTGCAACCTTGTTTCCTCGTAGCTAAAATAAAAATAAGAGTTATGTTGTGTGACGAGTGAACACGCTTTCAAATATCCATTCACAATACCTCACACTCATATCTCTAAATCTCCAAAGTAAAGTGCGGTGCACGCCTCTGCGCCCATGAATCCGTCTATGTTCAGATCTCTTTTTATCTACATGTGCATGTATTTTCAAATAAAAATTTCTTATAGTCATTTCTTGCATCTAAATCTTAACACACTGTCAAATTATCTGTTCAAATTTCTACTATTGTTTGCTTTCACTTTTACTACATATTTCTTCTTTATATAACTATTTATGCATACACATACTCCTGTATCTTTTGTATTACTTCTCTGACATTGAAGGATTAGATTACCTTCACGAAAAAAAAAAGTATATGAATGTAAAGCAGTAAATAAAGTGCAAATGAATTCATGTAAAACTGGTGTATAATTTCCTTTATATGTTATGTGTCTGTACATTACACTAGACAAAGTGATGAATGGAAAAAGAGAGAAAGAGAGGTCTTATAAACAAATATCATGAATTTAAAATGAGAAAGAGAGAAAGGGAGAGAGAGACAGAGGTCTTAGAAACAAATATGAATTCAAGAAGTGAGAAAGAGAGGGGGTCTTAGAAACAAATATCATGAATTGAGAGCTAGAGAGAGAGAGGTCTTAGAAACAAATATCAAGAAATGAGAAAGAGAGGGGGGGGGGGTCTTAGAAACAAATATGAAGAGAGAGAGAGAGGCCTTAGAAACAAATATCAAGAAATGAGAAAGAGAGGGGGGGGGGTCTTAGAAACAAATATGAAGAGAGAGAGAGAGGCCTTAGAAACAAATATGAAGAGGGGGTTAATGAGAGAGAAAGAAAGAGGGGTCTGAGAAATACATACGAGAGAGAGAGTGGGTCGAGAGAGAGAGGTCTTAGAAAACAAATATGAATAGAGATGGGGGGGGGCGGGGGAGAAATGGGTCTTAGAAAACAAATATGAAGAGAGATGAGGGGGGGGGGAGGTCTTAGAAAACAAATATGAAGGGAGAGGGGTCAAGAGAATTAGAGAAATTAGGTCTTAGAAACAAATGACATGAATTTAAAAAATGAAAGACGTGATCCCACAATAATAGAAAATTTTACGAGTGCAATGTTTAAATCACAGTTTATGTATTACATTACCATTACACATATTATGTCGAGTGTAGTCTGTGTATGTGTCGATATGTGTACACGTGTGTTAGGGGGGGGGTCCGAATCAGCAAATGGTTTGAAAGTAGGCTACACGTCAAAAATTGAAACCCTGAAGAAGGCGGAATTAAACCACAAAAACCATAATATTATTTGGTTTCTCTCTTTCCTTACTTTGATTAATTCCTTCTCTAATTTCTCTCTTTCTTTCAAGTTAGTTTTTGTTTTCTCTCTCTGCTTATGACATTCTTTGTTTCCTCTCTGTTCTTTAATTATTTATTGTTTTTCTCTATTTCCTTCTGTTGTTATTCGTTGTTTTTCTCTCACTCGTACGTCTCGATACAAAAGTACATGTACCGCGTACCGCGACACTGGACATAATTATAGGACGTACGTTGAGCATTGCAGAAGAGCTACGTGCGCGCGCAATATCTTGTCATGGATAGACTTTTCCCAGTCGGTTCCTTGAAATTTATTGGGAAAAGGTCCAGGCCAGGGTGTAAAACGCAAAGTCGCACCCAGGACCAGGACTACCAGAGCGAAGAGGAAGGTGTCGAGAGACACACAACTGAATAATTACCATGAACAAATGAACGGCGGTCTGTACTAATACTCGAAGAAGAAGAAGGAGGGAATTTTGATCCACGGCACACATTATCAACATCAGCATACAAAATTAAAAAAAGGAAAACAAATCATACTGTGAATTCATTAACTCGGAACTTACCACAAACATCCGGTGATCAAACAGTCCCCGGGGCTATAGGAAGCGATAAATAGAATTGAACTTGACAGGTGTCCCTGAATCAAATAAAGAGAGCTTTCTGAGCTGGCTGCTGGAATTCGGGAGGCAATCAAGATATTATTTTTAATAGAAAGGTATCGGTATTGCGCAATCGCGATCTTCACGCATTGTTCCATTTTCCCCGTTATCGTAATTATGAAGCTACCTTCGTTTTAGTTTTTTTTTATCAGACAAGCTGCTCTTGAAAACCCACATTCCCGTCTCCTCATCCTTTCCTTGTTCTCTGCTTGTAAGCTAGAGTCTTCTCAACTTGTGATATAGGCTTACTTGCCATTATTTCCCCGTTTTCTTCAACGATGCAAATATTATTTCCATATATTTTATTTTTGGGTTCTTTACTGGTACGATTTAAGATGTCTTCATTCTTCTTCTTTTTTAGTCTGATAACAGGACACTTTAAAAAAATCCTATCTTGCTGCATTTAACTCGTTTTCATCTTCTTTTTCTCCACCTCTTTGTGATACATTTCAATACGTTCTGCATTTTTTTGTTCCCTGAAATCTACTCTTCTGATATCAATGCTTCTTCCTCTTACTCTCTTTCTTTGTCACTCTCCCTCCCTCCCTCTCTCTCTCTCTCTCTCTCTCTCTCTTCTTCTTCTTCTTCTTCAAGATAATCTGCCTCCTTCAATACTGAAGATTCTTGCAGATGCCGTATACTCGGCCTGGTTGGGGTATGCAGGTGGACCATTACACCGGGGTTTCCCCTTCTCTTTTACAAATAGTGCAATGGGTTCTTAACGTGCAATGGTGGTGACTCTCCTGTACACGGGGCCTCCATTTAACGTCCTATCCAAGGGACGGAGTGTTTTCCACTTGACATAACCTGCGTCTATGAACAAGGGAAGGGGCACGTTAACACACAACGCAGACTTCAGTCATCCGCCTGAATGGGAGTCGAACCCGGGATCTTTGGTTCGACAGGCAGACGCTTTACCGACTGAGCTAACTCGCCTCCTTCTCTCCTTCTCTCCTTCTCTCCTCCTAACTCTCTCTCTCTCTCTCTCTCTCTCTCTCTCTTTCTTCTTCTCACTATATCATTTTCTCTATCCTCCTCTTTCTCTCCCCCTCTTCCAGCTCTCTGTCATATTTCATACACCAGGCATACATAACAAATTATACATATCTCATTCAATACACAAAATCAGAATAAGCCATAAACCTTTCATCCATTTTCAGACTTTGGTGGTTTTATTCAACTCTATATATTATGAGAGAAACGATAAGGCATGCAAGTTTCATGCAATACAATAAATTAAATTTCAACTTCAAAATTTAACATTGCACTTTTACTGAGAAAAAATTCAGTAAGAACTTTGAGCGAAATTGCTTCAAAAGAACAGGTAAAACATTAAATGATGGTGATGGTAATTTTCAGATGGAAAATTATGTGAACACCTCCCCCCCCCCCCCCCCCCCCCGCCCCTCAACAACTTAAAAAAAAAAAAAAAAAAGTAAAAAAAGAAAATGGTGAGGTTACATGATCTCAACTCAGTTATGTAAAATAATAATAACAATTTTTAAAATACAATTTTTACTCATTTTATATAAGCATACATGCTGAACAAAAGTTTCTAATGACAACTCAAAAGCATGCTAGCTGCTTGCCAGATATAGCATAATAACGATAATGTATGCAAAAGTGAATTCCATCTATATAGATACCATTGTGAGTATGAATTACACATAAAGTAACCAGGGGTTCTGGAGATAAAGTGAATAAATTGAGAAACATATGTAAACAGGTCTAAATGTTTTCAGATTATTCTGCATTGTTTGTAAGCCACCACAAATCATAAATAAACAATAACAATGTATACATTCCTAGCATATTCCTTATTGCATTTTAGCATGATCTAGGGATACCAGTTGCTTTCACGCAATAAGCCTGAACATAGGCCATGTTAGTTGCTTTCACCCAATAAGCCTGAACATAGGCCATGTTAGTTGCTTTCACCCAATAAGCCTGAACATAGGCCATGTTAGTGGCTTATATGTGATGTACAGTACACCTGAACTAATTTGAACCAAAATGTTCAAGATTCTCTTAATTTCAATTTGAAGCAAACTAACAATCAGTACAAAACATATCTGCCTACCTGTAGATAATTGCATAATAAATAAATAATTGATAGGCAAGAGTAAACTTCTGCATATAAAGTAATATATTAAGTGTGAGTAAATTTGTTAGATCAATTAAATATTCAAGAAAATTTAGAGGGTGTTTTCAAAGAGCCCTGATGCTTGATAAGAAAAACTGTTGTAAAATATAAGAGACCCTGCTCAAAGGTCATCTGTTTCTGGGAAGAAAAAATATATACATGCATTCAACTTATGTGCATTGTATTTTATAAGAAATAGTACAAAAATTAAACACAAACTTAAAATGACAGGTGTAGCGTACAATTTTTTTCTTGAGCACATGCATGCAATAGACATGCATTTAGAAGATATTCAGCGGTTTTATGAAGTGCCACAAATCTTGTGGACAAACTAATCCTCAGTTCAGTATTTCAATTCCAACAAATGACCCCACATGGGTATTCAGAACAATGATTCAAAGACCTTTGCTCTCAAGTTCTAATTCTTTGGTCAATTACAAAAAATATTAACCCAAAGAGAAAAAGCTCAAAGTAATTAATTATAACAATTACTCTTTAAGTTTTACAGTACAAAAAAATAAAACATGTACATTATCAATCTTACATAACACATGCATGAATGTAACTGTTTCCTATTTAATATGAAAATAATTTTCTCATCATCTTCACATAAATCCAAACAAAAATTTGGAGAAATTACATAACAAAAATGTAAGTAACTCTGTGCAGAGAAGAATGGGAAGCAAACAATACAAATAAATTAACAATTTTGTTGTAACCTTCAATGCAAGTTATAAGTTTTGATGCAAGGTCGTTCTTTTAAAGTACATAGTATTCCGTTCTTGTATAGCGCGTATTACATTATACCGTCTCTCTGCGCTTCCAAGCTCTGGCAGCCATTATCAGCGCGCAGTGCATTTCAAGGAATAATCCTACCAGGTACCCATTTACATCACCTGGGTCGAGTGTGGCAAATGTAGATTAATGTCTTGCCAATAGACATTAGTGCTGCAGCGAGACTCGAACCGTGAACCTTGTGATCCACAGTCCGGTGACGTATCCACTAGACCAAGACATTGACAGAATTGCACAATCATAGGAACACTTATCAACACATACGGCAATGACATTTCCTGAAACTTTGATTGACTTAGAAAAGCAGTTTTGAGCAGTTTTGAGCAAAGATCATTTTCACGTGGAATGTAATAAAAAAGAAAGCACTCTATAAGTCTTCATAATTCATATTACAATCATGCTTCGTAATTAACATGCACATATCATGATTAAGTAGCAGAATTCTAATGATAAAATATTCATGTATATATCCATGTACACTGAAGAGTAGAATCAATATTACATATGTATAATTTCATCTACATAATTAAATAGAAAGAGAGTATATTACCATGTGATATCTACAATTCAATTTCCTAAATGGAACAATGAAGAGATGTCATTCTACATTTGAAAAATTGATGCTTATCCAATTGTTTAGTATCATGATAAACGATTATAGAAGGTATAAAGATTTAATCTTTTAAGAAAACGACATCTTCAAAAATTCTTAAGTTAATTCTGTAGGTTGATATTTATTAGATAATGACAATTTAATTGAACATCCATTCCATTTTGTGGTTATATTTTCCTTTAGTGCTGTGCGCTTCATGTATAACCCCTTGGGAAAATATAACTTCCTTCTGCGGTCAAAAATGTTATATTACACACCTTAACATTCAATATCTGTATATTATTATTGAAGATAAACTTGAGTTCTGATAAATATAGAAGAGAAATTCTCACAGAATCCAACAAAACTTACACTGAATGTTCAAGATTAAAAACAAATAACATGTGCCTAGCAATTTTGGTAGAAAATGTATATGGGCTGAGTAATGAGCATAGAAAGATAAGGAAATATGAGTAAGTAGCCTGACACCGTGTAATTGTGATTATTTGTGGATGCAGTCTTATTGTTTTCTTTATTCTTACCTCCCCACATAGGAAATCTCACAAACTAAATATGTTGAACATCATGAAACGCAGATGCTCTCCAAATGATATATATATGGCACATATACAAAATAAAACACTCTTTTATGTTACACGACACTTCAGAATTATAAGGCTTTATACAAGTTAACTGTACATGTATGTACATGTATGTTCATGTATGTACAAGTCATGTAGAGATCAAGTGCTTACTGAAATAAGAGAGGAACACTATAGCTAATTTGTCTACGATCCTGGACATAATTGTAGGTAGTCATCATCAGACAGGAATTCTATCTGAATAGGACAATCTGGAATCTTGGCCCGAACGAGTCGGAGAGAGCTAGCTCTGGGCCCTGAAACAAACCTCGCATTACACCTTGTGGCCCAAACCTACAACATGCAATGTATGCTACTACTAGGTCGAGCGTATATACTCGCACTGATTTGACAAGCTTTATCCATTCAGTTCTATTCCCCATGATCTTTGGGAGCTCCTGCCTTGGTAGGCAGGTGTCCTTTTCTAACTGGTCAATGTAAGTCATTGCTGGGCGCCCTCTGGTGCGTTTGACCCTTGAGGGCTCCCAGAAGAGCATTTGTGAAATGATTTCACCCTTGCTCCTCCAGCAATGGCCACTGAAACGGAGGCGGCGGTCTCTCAGTCTGGCTGAGATCGTTGTAATGTCCCTATACAATTCTATATTTGTCATACGGTCCCTCCAGTTGACACTTAGTGCTGCTCTCAAGAGTCTTGTATAGCACCCATCCCGTTGTTTTCCAGGCTATTCGTCAATGTCCAGGCTTCTGATCCATTACCTTGTAACAGTGGCCATATCAGCCATGGGCTGCATGTCATGTTCTTTGTCTTATTCAACACCTAATCTCTGAAGCTACAACCTACCGCCAGGTTTCGAAACATCGTCTATCCATGTTTTCCTTTCCCACATGTACATGTATTTACCAGGAAAAATGTATATTGCACTCCATTTTTATTTGTCCTCTCCTGGCAAATCAATATTTCATTTAGTTTTTTACATTTTTTCTGAAATCACAGCAAGAGATTCTTTCTTGCACTGGCAGCAGTAGAAAAAGTAGATTTTAAACAAAAATTGTAAATTGAATTTTTGAAGTAAACAATTTGTCAGCCATTACAAACCCAACCTATCTAAATGTCTGACACACTATACAGCTATCCAAGCTTGACAATAGCCTAGTATCAAACTGCAAAATACTAGCTACAAATGCAATATCATACTAGTAGCAATGTTTATGATCAGAATATGTAGTCTACTCTGACTTTTTATGAGTCAGGAAGAGAAAGTAACAATGCTCACCACAACATTGGGTAAGTCTGTCCACTTTCCAACAACATTTGGAGACAGGATTACATTTATGATCCAGATGACATCATGAAGAGGTTCTTATCTCAGGTTTTCATCCTATATTGCTTCAATACTTAATTTTTTAATTGTTTGGCAATACAAACAAAATTTCAAAATTGTACTTTACCTGTAATTACGTAAAAATTTAATTAAATTTAATTCTCACTCAAGTTTGTTACTTCCTGATACAATTCAAATATTATTAATGGAATTGGTAGTTTATTCACTAAATACAAATACATATGGCATTTTAGTTTCTTGGCATTTGATGGCGCAATAAATATGTAGGAATTTGTACATCCCCTCCCCTATTTCTTTCTTGCTTTCTTTTCTTTCTCTCCCCCCCCCCCCCCCCCACCTCTGTCTCTCCATCTGTGTGTGTGTGTGTCTCTCTCTCTGTCTCTTAAGATGAGATGGGATCTTACTCAAAGGGGAGGGGGGCACTGATTCCTCCTAGACACCAGACAAAATGTTCTCTACCATGAGTCACCCCTGACACGCCCTCTCCCGAGACTATCGGAGCGTTGCCATGCCGAAAGAATAAGATCCTGGCAGTTGCTGCATCGCCTGGCTAGTTTCTCATCCTGAATGGTACTTATCTTCAAGTCCTTCTGCAAATAACAAAGCAAAATAATACAACAAAATTTTGCATTATATCAACCACTTTGAACATGTTAGGTGTTTTGGTGCACATATAACAAAAAGATAGGCCTACACGGCCAGCTAAACATTAAAGAGTTCCAAAAATATGTAAAGCCTCATTCTAGTAGCTGATTTTCTTGGCGAAAATCATCCAACAACGATGGAAAAGACCATCAAACCAACAACAAGCTGAATAATCTGATAAAAAATAGTGAAGCTCGGTAAATTTTAAATCCTGGATACTATGGATCTTTTAAGCCCTTCTGCAAATGACAAATGCATAAATACTTGTTGGCTAGTACAGCGTTACCTCCTTGAAGTCATGGTACCCATTACAGTTTCTCATCACCCAAATCCTAAATTCATCCCAGGAGATATATTTTGCATCTCTCGGGCACTCGTCAAGTGCCATCTACACATGTACAGGCACATTTGTTTCTATTTTTTGTTGAAGTGAGCGAGCCAAAAGTATGGTAATGTCATGTTTAATGTGGTAACAAATTTATTTCATAATCAAAACTCTAGATAAGATATAAAATAATGTCTGCCTGCACCTCACCACTGAATATACATTGATTTGCTACATTGCATTGTAAATTGATTTATATGATATATATGTTTATATACAGATTATTGATGTACATCACTGAAGTTTGATAAATACAATACAATACATGAATACAAAAATCATATATTCAGTCACTTTTGGAAACACAAATATGAGGATAATCAGGCACTTAGTTCATATAATCATCCTGTTTCTAAATGTTTCTAAATGTTGCGGGCGAGCAAAGCGAGGATGGAGGACAATTTGTTATCTTTAAAAATTCTCTTTCTACATGAGACTACATATTCTAGCGGTTAGTAGTAGTCCTGGAGGAAGTTCACTAACTGCCTGGCGAAGGGGAATAGTCTGGGGGATGGTTATCATTGGTGGTAGTTGTTCAGAGATACAGTCAAACCTGTCTAAAGCGACCGCCCAAGGGAAACACAAAAAGTGGTCTTTGAAGATAGGTGGTCACTAAAGCAGGTTTGACTGTAGTTGTCTTATGGGAGTAGCGGAATAGTTGTCCAGGGCGGGGTGGTAATTTGGTAGGTAGTATCATAGAGTCCATATATTCATTTATACAAAGGGGTGATAGTGAGCACTAAAAAAAAAAATTCCTCAACCCCCCCCCCCCCCCCCCCCCCCCCCGACTTGAGTAAAAAAAAAAATTAAAAAAAAGGTTTCAGGAAAAATGGCATCTAACAACATTCCCCACCTTTGGAGTAAGAAAATTGGGGAAAAATAGGGAAAATTAGGGAAAATAAGGGAAATATTGGCAGACCTGCCAACCTCTGGAGTTCAAAAACTGTATTCTTTAGTGTCAAAAGTTGTATTTTACTGACAAAAGTTGTATTCTTGAAAATAAACACGGATTGTTACGCGGATCAATGCCTCTTTCAGTTTCTACCTACAGGAAGAATTTTTTTTATTGATCATTGGTTGAATATGCATTATTTCGTCACAACTGGTGTGTTGGAATAACCAATAAACATCCCCAAATTGCCGATGTGAGATGCTTGTAGGATACTTTACAGGACAGAATGGACATTTTGACATTGAAAATCGTACTAAATACAACTAAATCGTACTGGTTGGCAGGTCTGTATTGGGATAAAATCAGGGGGAAAAAAATTGAGAAACCAATTTATATCTGATAATTATCAGGCCTGTATACATTACCTGCGTCCTCTGATGGAATGCCTGTGAGAGATGATTGACAAACTTATCAAGCTCCCGGCTGCAGTTGAAATACAACAACCATGGATTGTCACAGTCTGTATTCCTGAAGCTCTGTCAAAAAAGAAATTATGCAGGATGTAAGTAAAGTAAGTAAAGTAAAGTTTTATTTAACCATAAAATGAAACATGTACATACAAATGAGTAACATAGTAAACATATTACGGTAAAGGACACCCTTAGAAGCAAATTGCTTGTGGTGGGGCCTTAAAAAGAAAAAACAAACTACACATAAATTATACAGTTTAAAAACTTTAAAATAACATGATACAAACACACAAGCACGCTCACACATATACATACACACATACATTCAAAATATCCTCCTCTGCTCAAACTTGTTTACATAAATCATTAAATAATAACTGTGTACATCGTACTTTAAATCGAGATAGAGTTGTACTTTCCTTAATATCATTACTCAAATTATTCCATTCCTTAATGCCATTTAAATAGAAAGAATTTTGTGCATTTGTCGTACGAACTTTAAATAAATGTAAATGATTTTTCTGACGAGTAGAATACGAGTGAATATCACTATTAATAACAAAGTTTATATTAGGAATTTCTGGCAATAGGCGATTTTGAAATTTAAACATAAATATGCGAATATTAAATTGAATCAATTCAAAAATTGGGACTACGTGTGTTTTAACAAAAAGTGGCCGTGATGGGGCTAAATAATCAGATTTAGTAATAATACGCACGGCTCGTTTCTGTAACAAATAAATCTTATCTATATATGATGCATAAGTATTTCCCCAAATAATATTACAATAATTTACATGTGGAAAAATCATACTATTATACAACATAAGCAAAATATTTGATGGTAAAACATGCTTTAGCTTTGACAAAACTCCAATACTTCGAGATAATTTCAACGAAATGCAATCAATATGAGGTTTCCAATTAAGTAATTCATCAATTATAATACCAAGAAACTGAACACATTCTTTCCTTTTTATAATATTTACATCAATTTGTATAGGCAATAAATCACTAGGGATCTTCCGATTTCGAGAATGAAATATTACATAATTTGTTTTATCATAATTGAGAAATAATTTATTACATTTGAACCAATTATCCAATTTTATCAATTCATTATTCATAGTATCAACTAAAGTATATACACTACTATGTGATGTAGTAACGGAAGTATCATCTGCAAAGAGTGTAAAATTTAATACATTTGAAGATTGTTTAATATCATTTATATAAATTAAAAACAAAAGGGGCCCTAGAACAGATCCTTGAGGAACACCACATATTACATCCCTTTTAGTCGAACAGACACCGTCAACCACCACATACTGCTTTCTATCACTCAAATAGTTTTCAATTAATTTCAATGGAAGGCCGCGAATACCATAATAATTTAATTTTTTGAGCAGTATGTGGTGGTCAATGGTGTCGAACGCTTTTGACAAATCCATAAACACACCCAATGAATAATTACCCTTATCCATATTCTTAATTACATAATCTGTTAAATGAAGTGCTCCCAAACATGTAGAATAAGTCTTCCTAAATCCAAATTGCTCATTTATCAATAAATTGTTTTTAACCAAAAAATCATAAATTCTTTTTTGCAGGATTTTTTCAAATAATTTTGAAAAAATTGATAAAAGAGCAATTGGTCTATAATTTTGTATATTTTCTTTTTCATTTTTCTTATAAATGGGTATAATTTTAGCTAATTTCAAACTGTCGGGGAATACTCCAGAAGAAATTGATTTATTAAATATATTACATAATGGATCAACAATAAAGTGTATACATTCTTTTACTACTCTGGGAGAAATACCATCTGGGCCACTTGCTTTATATGGTTTCAATGTTTTACTAAGTTCAATTATTTCAAATACTGTAGTAGGTTTTAAAAACAATGTAAAATCATTATGAGTTTTTAAATAATCATTAAATGAAGTATCTACAACAGGAATGCCACGAGCTAGATTACTCCCTACATTAACAAAGTATGAATTGAAACATTCAACAATCTCTTTTCTATTATTGTAACTAATATTTTCAAAATACATATTACATGGCAAATCATTCTTCTTGCTCTTTCCTAGTAATACATTAACTTGTGACCATGTTTTCTTGCAATCATGTTTATACTTAGCAAACATTTTATAATAGTACTGTTTCTTAGCTGTTCGTAATAAAGAAGTTAATTTATTTTTATATATAGTATACTTAGTTCTATTATTATCATTACGTTGTTTCAAGAACTGTTGATGTAATTTTTGTTTCTTTCGTACTGATATTAAAAGTCCTTTACTCATCCATAGTTGCTTGAATTTGCACTTCTTGTTCTTTTCAAAAATGGGTAACAATGGAAAACAATCATCGTACAATAATGATAATTTACATATAAATTCATTATAACAATAATTCACATTATCAACATTATACATATTTGACCAATCTATTTTTTTCAACTCATTCTTCAATCGAGATATCCCGTCTTTTGTAATTTTTCTTTTCTTCATACTAGCAAATTCAGAACGATGTCTATACTGATTATCTTTATTATTTTTACAAACATTAATACAATACACTGGAAAATGGTCAGAGAAGTCGGAGTATAACAAACCTGAATGTACATTATCATTTAAAGTATTTGTAAAAATGTTATCAATAAGTGTTGCAGTTTTTGTAGATACTCGAGTAGGTTTCGAAATTAGTGGAAGCATATAAAATGAAAGCATTTTTTCTAAAAAATCATTTGTTTTATCATGAGAAGCACAATTTAATAAATCAATATTAAAGTCGCCCATAATATATATTTCTTTTCGTTCACTATCCAATAATTCTAAAACAGAGTTCATCTTTTCTATAAAACATGGTATATCAGAGCTTGGTGGGCGATAAATACAAGTAATTACAATAGGTTTTTTTAAAGATTCATTTGTTTCAATTGATACAATTTCATAATCAGGTGTAATGCATGTCAAATCATTGCGAATTTTATACCGGATATTGTGCTTAACATAAATTGCAACGCCCCCACCGTTTTTATTGTCTCTACATTGTTGTATCAAGGAATACCCCTGCATAGAATATATATCAAGATCAAGATTTGGGTGGAACCATGTCTCAGAAACAGCAATAATATCAAAATCAAATTTCACTGAACTGAGTAGTAACTGAAAATCATCAAAATTCTTTTTTAAACTTCTTGCATTTATATGTATTAAAGACAAAGATGGTGTACATAAGCTATATTTCTTTCCAAAATCTTCACAAAACATATAATCACATTTGAGTTGAGTTACATCATAATCATTATCCAAAAATGGTGTTTCACTGAATTTGAGTTCTTTATTCATAACAAATGGATTTATTTTCAAATTTTGGAGTCTTTCAATATTAATATTTTGATTCAATTGAAAGAAACTGAATACATTCCAATAAAAATCATTGTCACTAAGAAAATGATTAAAAGGTAATATACTTGAAATACATTGCGTACAGATGAATGATTGAGCAGAGGATAAAAAATCAGCACAGTTCACACACTTCATACACACTCACCCAGATAAGTCAAACAAGTTACAATAAAAAAAAAATCACAAAATCACAAATTAAATCCCCTATTAGGGAATACTGAGTTCAATAATAAAAGTTCAAAGTAAAAATGTCTATTGAGAGGGTCGGGAACCTCCCAGGGAAATATTATAGTTCTGTCATCTTACTTTCTCTTTCTCTCTCTAGCTGTCTATCAGTCTATGTGAGTTTTTCTTCACGTTCTATTCGTGTTAATGTGGTTACCTTAATTTTCTTGCCTCTTCTATGGTACCGATAACTTTCCTGACCGATTTGCCGTTTGTCGCAGGGAGTGCTACCAGGATGCGGCCATCTGACGACCAAGCTGCGGATACTCTTGGTGACGATCTTGCCACCTTGAGTATTTCGTAGTTATGGGAGGTCAGGTCCTCCGCTATAGTAATCCCGGAGTTTTTGAGCCGCCGTCTAACCGCCATCAGTGTCTGCTTCGCGCGGTAGGTAGCAAATTTGACGATGATCGGTCGGTGGTGAACCTGTTCCGACCTCCGCGTCGCCCTATCCGCCACAGCGGCCCACGATGTCGGTGTCGATGCGGCTGTGTTCTCCGGTCCACCCGGAGTCGAGGTCGGTGTCGCTGGTAGTCTCTGCTGGTGAACTGAGGCTCCTATGCCCTGAGTGTCTGGTCTCCAGATCGCCCCGATCCGGTGGCTTCGGTCGAGGTCCTTTAGTTGTAGCTCCACTCCTAGCTTCTCCTTGGCAATGTTCATGATGACTTTGTCGGTCTGTTCTCCTGTGCTTTCGGGGACTCCAAAAACTCGTATACAATTTCTCCTCGAGTACTGCTCGGCGTCGTTGCACTTGTTTTGTAGTCTGTTTGTTGAGTCTTCCTGTGTTTTGAGTCGTTTTTCCAGATCGTTTATTTGTTGGCTTTTACGTTCAGTCTCGATCTGAAGTGAGACAATATTTGACTCGTTTGACTCTACTTGCTTCGAGAGTTTGGCGAATTCTTGTTTTAGTTCTTGCATTTCCTCTCGTATTGTTTTCTTAATCGTTTTTTTGATCATGTCAAAGAAGTCTTTATTGTTGAGAAGTTCAGGGATCGGAATTTGCGTGATTTCGCTTGACTGTGAGTTTCGCGTTGCTCTCCCTGCCATAACTCGGGCTGATTTCCTTTCATTAGATCCACTGTTTAGACCCTCCATTGTGTGGAGGGGTACGGCGATACAAAGGAGGGGGGGCATTAAAGGCATTGTTTAACAATGTTAAATCTGAGATGCACGGCCCTACGTACTATCAGTGTCTGTGATATGGTTTAATATTGAACCCCTAAAAAAAAATTGTGCTTCAAAATGATCAAGAAGTGCCTCAAAAAGGTAAAATCTTTGAGTGACCGGTTTTACCATACTCGTTTTCTCCAATAGACTGTAGTGTTATAGAAACCGTTAGGAAAATGCAAAATTTGATTTCAATTTCCAATCATAAATATCTTTATAATCAGACAAGCGATCGGCTTGTCAAAGTCATGGGGTTCCTGACTGACCTCAAGGTTTATAATTATCATTGCAGCATGAGCTAAATCCAGGATTTTGTTTCAGAATCTGAGACAAAGTTACCCAATCCCTTTAATGAGAAGAATCAAGTTGGTCCACATGTATCTGTTCTAAAGCAGCTTCACAATTCCATTGTGTTCTCTTTATCCAAATTTGCCATTATGATATTGTTTTTTTCTATGGTCAAAAATAGGATTTGATAAATCCCGCAGAATAAAGAAAAAACGAACCAAAACATTAACAACTAGATGGAATTTTGACTGCGCGCAGTCGAAAATGATGCCTCCGCCATAGAGCAATTTAAACAAGTTTGGAGTTTAAATCTCCAGTGGTTCTTGAGATATCATGATAACAATCTCAATGTATGGAATTTCATAAGTTGACCTCTGTGACCCTCGACCTTTGACCTACGTGCTCCAAAATCTAATCAGATTGTCTTCCTATGGTGATACACACTATCATTAAGTTTGAAGTTTAAATCTCCAGTGGTTCTTGAGATATTATGATATGGTGATACATACTATCATTAAGTTTGAAGTGAAAATTCTCCAGTGGTTCTTGAGATATCGCGATAACGATCTCAATGTATGGAATTTCATAAGTTGACCTCTGTGACCCTTGACCTTTGACCTACGTGCTCCAAAATCTAATCAGATTGTCTTCCTATGGTGATACACACTATCATTAAGTTTGAAGTTTAAATCTCCAGTGGTTCTTGAGATATTATGATAACAATCTCAATGTATGGAATTTCATAAGTTGACCTCTGTGACCCTTGACCTTTGACCTACGTGCTCCAAAATCTAATCAGATCGTCTTCCTATGGTGATACATACTATCCTTAAGTTTGAAGTTTTTACATCTCCAGTGGTTCTTGAGATATCATGATAACAATCTCAATGTATGGAATTTCATAAGTTGACCTCTATGACCCTTGACCTTTGACCTACGTGCTCCAAAATGTAATCAGATTGTTTTCCTATAGTGATACACACTATCACTAAGTTTGAAGTTTAAATCTCCAGTGGTTCTTGAGATATCATGATAACAATCTCAATGTATGGAATTTCATAAGTTGACCTCTGTGACCTGTGACCTTTGACCTACGTACTCCAAAATCTAATCAGATCGTCTTCCTATGGTGATACATACTATCCTTAAGTTTGAAGTTTAAATCTCAAATGGTTCTTGAGATATCGTGCTAACAAACTCAATACAAGGAATTTCATAAGTTGACCTCTGTGACCTGTGACCTTTGACCTACGTACTCCAAAATCTAATCAGATCGTCTTCCTATGGTGATAAATACTATTCCCGAGTCTTAAGTTTAAATCTTAAATGGTTCTTGAGATATTGTGATAACGGTCAAACGGGACGGACGTACGGACGTACGGACGGACAACCCGAAAACATGATGCCTCCGGCACCACCTTCGGTGGCGAAGGCATAAAAATCAATTCCCCAATCAATAATCTTACTCCCCCACGACCTTTCATTCAGGGTTTTCAGATATAAGTGCATTGAGAGGTTAAGTCATTATGCAATATAAATGTACTATACAAGAACAGAATACCATTATCATTCCCAGTGCTTTTTATTCAAAAGGCATCACAAATTTGAAAGACCTATAACGTAACCTATTCAATAATGACGACGGATAGTCAATCTGTTCAAAACGTCGAGCCACTCATCCTCTCCAAGCGCTATAGTTCTCCTTAAAACTATAAGCTAAGAAAGATAACAAACAGTCCTTTTCAGGACTCCTCAATCCTCTCTCTCTCTCTCACATGGTGCACCCGCAAGCCTACTGTATATTCAACAATGTAACAGACTAACGGTGTTATACTTGCTTAGAGGGCTGACATAGAGGGCAGGAGAGATTTCACCTACTACTCACCATGACGAGATAGGATAGATTAGACTTGCTTCTCTCCACCCGGGAGATGGTTCCTAGATCTGTCCTGGCTAGGGTCCTGAAGAAGTGTGTCTGATAGTCCTCCAGGCACAGCAGCACTGAGCGGGATGTGATGACAGCACAAGAGGGCTGGCAAGGGTTGGGCTTAGGTCCCTTCATTTGAGACATAGAGTGCTGGCAAATATGAAAACAATGATTTATTATTGAAATTATCCATCAATCTATCAATCCATCTCTCTATCCAGTCATTTATTCATTTATTGGACAAAGTGTGACTGGTAGTCTTCTAAACCCAGCAGGACTGACAGCACCAGAGGGTTATCAAAGGTTTAAGCTCCTTCTGCTGAGACAGACTGCTGTAAAATATAAAAATAGTAATTTATTAATGTTCTATCCATCAGTCTATCTGTCCATCTCTCTATCTATTATTCCAGTCATCTATTCGTTTGTTTGGAAGAAGAGTGTCTATTCTAAACACAGCGGGACCGGCGAGATGTTGACACGGCACATGAGGGTTGGCAATCACAGTTGAATTTTAATACTTTAATAATGTTTACTTGCCTGATTAATTAACGATTGAACATGCAGTAAATTCTCTTTCAATTTTGTTCTGTCAATGACATAAAACAGGAAAGTGCTTTATTTTGGACAATGAATTGCATTGAATTAAAAACATTGTTTTTATTCCAGAGACATTTTGATAGAACAGACCTGTATAATATATTCAAAGTTTTGGATGGTTTCTCAAAGAACCTTTGATGAGAAGCTATCAAATCTGTTATTTATGATAGCAAATGTATGGATGAAATCCATGTGGCGTACATCATTCTTTTAAAGACCGTCAATACTACTGGGCCAGAAGGGATTAGACCACCCAGCCAGGTCATTGACAGATGGCTATCTCATCAACTCAACTCTCAACTAACATAAGAAAAAGAGGATCATGGGGGACCAACGAGCACCAATTGGGAAAGTTTTCTATATAGAGGGAGCAAGTAGCTAAAAGTAGGACAGTGGGGCTTTAAAACGTTTTGAGGTTTATCAAAGACAAATTGTTTTTCTTCAGAAGCAAATATCAGAATATGAATACAGGAGAAAAGTGGACTATTCAAGTTCTTTCTGCTGACACTAATAAGAAAGCCAAGCTTACTTGATGTGAAGCGACCTCACAGATACTCTGCAACCAGTGAGATAGCTCAAGTTCATTCTCACAAGACAGCCGCAGAGGTTGACTACCGTCGGTCAAGACTAGCTCAAAGCTGAAACGACGGTCAGTATTGTGGACACGTCGGCATCCTCCAAACCTCTGGGATCTGTGCAGAAGATCAACGTTCAAAGGGGCAAAATATGCAAGTCAAAATCAATACAGTATTGAGAGATATCTACATGTATGTGTGAAAATGAACAAACACCACGAAGTTCATTGTATTGTACTATTGCCTGTATCTGTTATCCACACATCCTCTCCTCACATCACTTGATGATACATGAACGAATGTGGCCAAATCAAATGAATTTGATAGGTTTATTAACAGTAACTCTTCCAAGTTAATTCTGTTAGATGATATCAGAACAATTACCCCCGTAAATTTCCCCCAGAAAACTATCTCCCAAGGACAACCATTCCCATGGACAATTACCCCCCTGTTCATTAAAGGGGGAAATCCACCCTGATAATAATCTTTCTTTCTTTTTTGTGGGGGGGGGGGGTAATTGTCCACTGGAGTAATTTTCTACAGTGGGAGGGGGAGGGGGTAATTATCCTAGGAGTAATTGCCCTTGGGGTAATTTTCTGGGGGGGGGGTTGATTGTCCTTGGGGGGTAGTTTTCCGAGGGTTAACTTTCCGGGGGGTGATTATTCAGGAGGTAATTGTCCTAGAACCCAACAATCACGATAACTTTCTATTTAAATTTGAATTAGTCAACAATGTCTTAAGATTTTTTCCATTAAATACTTTACTGAAACTAGCAATTTGGTTAAAAAGACGCACACAAAAAAAATTGCACAAAACATCTTTTTTTTTTGCATCTTACATACATACAAGAAATATTTAAACAAGCTGCCACCTACATGTATTAGTACCACCACCATTATCATCCCTTCTCCATCTCTTACTTACCCAAGATCAATGATGAGATCGGGCTCCTCTGCCTCCTTCCTTGGATATCTCTTCAGCACATTCTGTTTAAGCTTAAAGTAGGCTACCTTCCAGTAGCTTCCTACAAAGAATGATTCCTTGGTTTTATAGTGCAGCATGCCCTTCCTCTTGGTTGCTGGTAGGTAGAGCTGAAGATCTGCAGCCGTAGTCGAGTCAAGAAGGTCCTCCCAGTGGACCAGGTTGTACAGGTGCACTTCCACTTCAGACATCTGATATGAATTAGATCATTGGATTACAGGGGGGTGTTTCACAAAGATCCAAAGTCGAACTTAACTCTAAGTTGGACTTAAAAATTATGGAGAGCCATTTGTAGCCTTAAAATAAAATATTTAAAAGTGAACATTGAAGTATTTTAGACTTTTTATAAATCCCACATCAAGAACATGAAATCTCCTTGATAATAGAAAATATGAATGATTTGAATCAACATTTTATGCCCTTTTAAAATAACTTTTACAAAATATTTTCATAGCAGACCTGCCAACCTCTGGAATTCAAAAACTGTATTCTTTAGTCCCAAAAGTTGTATTTTACTGACAAAAGTTGTATTCTTGAAAATAAACACGGATCAATGCCTCTTACAGTTTCTACCTACAGGAAGAATTTTTTGTTGTTGATCATTCGTTGAATATGCATGATTTCGTCATGACTGGTGTGTTAGATGAACCGATGAACATCCCCAAATTGCTGATGCGAGATGCTTGTAGGATACTTTACAGGACAGAATGGACATTTTGCCATTGAAAATGGCGGACGCACACACAAAATATTAATTAAAAATAAATAAATAAAAAATAAAAAAATGTTTTAAAAAAGTTTTTTTTTTTTTTTTTTTGAAAATCGTATTTTATTAAGGAAGATCGTACTGTCGTATTTGCTTCTAAAAATCGTACTAAAAACGACTAAATCGTACTGGTTGGCAGGTCTGTCATAGATGCTTACGGCTTTCCTAAAGTCCAACTTAGGATCTTAGTGAAACACCCCACAGGTGTTGACAATCTAGGCTCTGTCTCACACTGACTTCTGATTGATTAAAACCAATCCCAAATCTTCCATCCAATCGCAAAGTCACAGTCGCCCATTTCGTAAGCGAGGCATTGTGAACATTTTTGGCAGTCTCCATTTTCCTCCCTTTATATCAAGTAATAAATGAGGGTAAATATCTTGCTTTAGGCCAAGAGTGCTATACCACAAGTTTGAAATCCAATACCTTCACATTTCAGATCATTCACCAGCCATTAGACTACCAAACCTCTTTCTTACATAAATATACATACCACAACCACTACAAGAATTTCAAAATTATTTCACTCGATAAGATCTTTGTAAAACTTGCAACCAAAAATAATCGGCCATCCTTGGGCACTAATCGGCTTTGCCTCTATACCTTGTTTTTACTTTCCTCTCTCTTTTTCTCTCACTCTTTGCCAGAATCTATTAATTAAATCTATAAATAACAAATACTTACTTCCACTTTCTCTTCTCCGGCAACATATTTCTTGAGACCAATGGCCTGGGCAGTAGCATCAGTGAGAACACACAGAGAATCTATCTGATTACCCATCTTCATGACTGCTCTTAAACTGTGCACAAAGAATCTGTGAAATACCAAAACAGAAATCATTATGATAAATCAGTACAAAATGTTTTGCCTATAACTACCAAAACTACTACCACAGCTACTAATCAATTGAGCACTTATTAATTAAACCCCAGAATCCTGCCAGTTTGACAGTACAGAAGGCTGTGTGAAATATTTTTTAAAAATTTGTATTTATTGTCCAATAGACCGGTTTACTAACCTATTCAAATTTAATGCATACTTCTTAAACAAAGAATGTCCTTGAAAACCCCAAAGCTTGCCCATCATAGCAACAAGTAATGTATGCAGACTGGGTTCCGAGTATTGTAGTTCATTTATTAATAACAGGTAGATGGAATATTAAACTCATCACTGGGTCCCTAAGAAAGAAATATTCATAAATTAGTCTATTATAAAATATCTACACTTGATTATTTACTACCGGTAAATCATGGACACATACTCTTATCTTTTGGACTGGGAAAGCTCTTAAAGAATTAGAGGGAAGGGGAGGGGGTGAGTTTATTATTAATTTGGTATAGTGAAAAATGCAAGTATGTAAAGGAATCGACCTCCAACAGAGCTTAATATATATTTGCCAAAAACACATTCACCTTGATAAAGTTCAACATTCCATCTATTTGCAGCGGATACAATCCATATTACAATCCAATTAATATGTAGAGGTGTCGTGGTCGAGTGGATACGTCACCAGACTGTCGATCACAAGGTCCCCAGTTCGAGTCCCACCGCGGCACTAATGTCCTTCGGCAAGACATTGATCTAGATTTGCCACACTCCACCCAGGTGAAGTAAATGGGGACTCGGTAGGAATTTATTCCTTGAAACGCAGAGCGCATAACAGCTGCTCTGCTAAAGCCAGGGTAATTATGCTGCATCATTGCAGAGCGCTTAGAGACTTCTGACAAAGTAAATTTTAGGCGGTATATAAGCAAATATAATTATATCTGTTTGCTTTGAGAAAAATGTAATCCGACATTTGATTGATTGATTTACCTTGTCAATGATTGGCTGCCTGTTGTCAACCAGAAATGTTTCCTTCTGTTCTTACATACCAGCTGAACAGACTGGTAGTTGAGACCAATCTACGGTAAATCAGATTTTATGATATATTAAATGACAGATATAAATAATAATAATAACTACATTTATAGGGCGCTTTATACAGACGTTTTTAAGCACACAGGTGGTACTGTCTAACTTATAATTATTCAACATGTTCAATGCCTTAAAAGCTACAAAATAAAATAAAATATTACTAATACAATACAATACAATACAATTGAGTTGAATGGAATTAATTACTTGTGTGCGCCTCCAGTAAACTATAACTGATTAAAAAGGTGGGTTTTGAGAAGGGTTTTGAATGATTCAATGGATTGGGCATTTTGAATATAGGGTGGGAGTTTGTTCCAGAGGGCGGGGTAATCGATGAAAAGGCATGGTCACCATAACGGGTTTTTGTTTGTGGGCCGTGAATTAATTGCATGGAGGAAGATGAACGAAGGGATCTGGCAGAAGAGGAGGATCAAAGATATACTAATAACAATATATAAATAAAAACAATTCTGATATAGTTCATACTGTATACAACCTTGAATGTGTTTCACATATCACAATTCACATTCTAAAGCAATCAAATCACAATATACACTTAAGTGTCTAGATAAACAGTTATAATACAAAATATTACATTATTTTAAATCAATCAAAACACGATATACACTCAAGTGTCTAAGATATTGGATAACACTTACAATACAAACATTACAATCATTTAAAGTACCTGTACATTGTATAGTTGTGTACACAACTCTAGTTCTCTAAACTAACTTTTTATTGGGGGTGTGGGTGCAGAATAAAAATGTTAGGATCTGTATGTCACTACACCTGATGACATGAAGGGACAGAGGTGTCCAGTGTAAAATAATCTGGGTATGTGTGTATCACAATCCTAAAAGTGTTAAAAAGAAGTTCTGGGGAGAGGTGAAAATAAATTTTGAGCGTTATCATCATTATTATTCAAGTGTGGAAGAACATCAGAGAAAAAATGATCCCTGAAAAACATGGCTCTTCAAATGCATTCATATTCTAAATATGACAAGTAACAACCTTACTAAAATGAGGCCTGATTTTATGCCACATATATTTGTGCAGTCTCATCTGTATACAGTGCTTGTTTACTTTACCAAGACTGCGGGGGAGGGGGGGGGGCTAAATGTCTTATCATTTTGATGACTGCAGAACCTTGTAACACACATAAATACATATATGCTACAATGTAAATGATCAACCTTTTCTGATCGATTCCACACCGTTTATTTCACAATGCAATCGAATGACCAGAACTCAACTTTATCTTAATTCCTTCATTGATTTAAGCTTGATGTACACTGTAACTTGTGCAGACCTGTCAACCTCTGGAGTTCAAAAAATGTATTCTTTTATCCCAAAAGTTGGATTTCACTGACAAAAGTTGTATTCTTAAAAATAAACATGGACTGTTATGCAGAAGAATTTTTTATAGATCAATGGTTGAATATGCATAATTTCATCACGACTGTGATTGTGTTCGGTGAACCAATGAACATCCCCACATTGCCGATGTGAGATGCTTGTACTGTAGGATACTTTACAGGACAGAGTAGGCATCTTGCCATTCAATTATTTTTTTTTTTTTTTTTTTTTTTTTTTTTACCGGTAATCGTATTTTATTGAGGAAAATCGTACTGTCATATTTGCTTCTAAAAATCGAACAAAATACGACTAAATCATACTGGTTGGCAGGTCTGCTTGTGTACTTGTTTGAAGTGGAATAAATTAAAAATGAAAGTGAAGTGGTTTCAATAAGAATTCAGTCAAATGCATCCTGTGTATGCTGACAATCTCATCAAACACACATTATTATTATTCTACTCAGCTTATTCCATACAAATAAGTTGCATGACTTTTCCACCACACTTACGCACAATTAAGGGTAAAACTATAGTATTGATTCAATGTTTACTTCCAAGTTCATGTTTACTTTGTCTTATGTACATGATCCATTGAATGCAATTAAGCAAACAACATGGCCAAACCACAGTGTATATAATCTCTAAATCACTACAACTCAAAAACTCTTATAAAAAACCAAAACGTACACTGTACCGTAAATAGAAACTAGTTATCAGATGACACAGTAAGAGGCTAATTGTAGAATGCTTTATCTCATTGTAAAACAAAAAGTGTTATTTGATCTCTAATTTGTACAAGATACAGTGTATCATGTGTCAAATGTTAAGCACTAGAAAAACAAGATTTTCCTTAGGCCTATCAATTTACAGAGAGCATATCCTCTGCTGTGGGCCAAAAAGGCATTCACTGTGTTAAAGGTAATACAAAGTTTTGGGAAATTTTGAAAATTGGGTGGATAGTGATTCTTTTAATACAATTTTGATATATTTGGATGCCCATGTGGATTTATTACAAGCACAAGAAAATTTAGCCCCTAAAACACCCCTGCTTTCGAGAAAAATTGAATATAAAGATTTACCGGTGTTCCCCTAAATTTTTATAAATTTCAAATAGCGCCTACGGCCGTACAATGGTAGCTGCGATCATGAAAATCTCAGAATATGTAGTTGTGATACATTCCAAACGGAAATAGCTAATCGGTCGATTCTAGTCAAGAAACATTGTTTTATAGCTTAATTAATATCTTGACCTTGAGAGGGAGCCATACAACATGAAGAGTTTATTATTTACAATTTCATAACTTTAGACTCGATTTCAACCGCGACAACGATCACTGAATATTGTAGGATCGCATATGCTTCCAATATGTTCATTTGAACCAAATTCATGACCCCATACCAAAACTTTGTATTACCTTTAAAGTAAAGTTAAAGTATATGAGTTGATGCCCTTCTAGCTCCAAACAATTTTAATAGTGGAGAATATACAAATTTAAAGTGCACATTTTGATCAGTAGGAATATTGGCCCAAATAGATACACATCTCAAAGCACAAGCACACTTTTTTTCTACAACTGCAGGAATCCATTGTTCAAAGCCTTGCACTATGCATATGAATCATGAGGGTCATATTGTATTAGAGTTAAATTGTAAAAGCATGGAATATTTCCCAGTATTTGTAATTGCATCAGAATCAGTCAATCACTAAATCATGATCACACAATTACTTATAAGAAAATCATATTGTATGGAGGACTTTAAGTTTCACAGAACAGAAAGCACTTTCAAATTTTAAAGTGCATGATAAAAGTAATATTATTAGTTACTAACTTTCAGTTTCCAAGTGATATTGAATACTTTATTTCCCTACAAACTGACATGGGAAATGCACTGTAAGTATGATTCTAGCTCTGTTTAATTAAATCCCCTTCAAACTCAAGGCTAATCTATATCATATTAATATCTTGTAATCTTACCAAGACATAGTCTAACTCTTGATAAAGCGTCCTGCTCTCTGTTGAGAACCGCCCATTGCGTTCACCTGTCAAAACAAAATGGTACGAACATAAACATATTTAAAAAGACAGAAAGCACAACACTAATCATTCATAGTATAGGGAGTAGTAAATGTAAGTGAAATAACTCATGAAAGAGTGGAATTCTACATATAATAAAATGTCATGAATAAGAAGCTTAAACATTAAATTAAATATCTGACCTGCAAACAATACAATCAATTCTCTAGAGACACAATATTACATATAATACACAATACACAAGCACCATATGCATTTAATAATGAATACAAAATAAATCGAAGCCTCTGGCTCTGATAGAATACCATGTGACCAAGGTCATCGGATGCACAATGTGTGCATGAATGTAGTTATTCATAAAATGGGTTCAAGAATGTAGCCAATGCGAAGAGTCAAAATGGATCACGTGTGCATGCATTAACTTTTACCAAACGCGCACGGAGAATGCATTTTGGTGATAACAACCGTGCAAAAACGGTGCAACAAAAAGGCATAATGCACGCTGCATGTAATTCAATGCATGTTTACGAGAAGTCGCACCTTCTTATGAAGGTTGCAGGTTTACAGTGTTATCGCCTTGCAGAGTAACATTGCCGACCCATTTTACAAAACAAATAATACACAGGTTTTCGTTCGTGACATTATGGCGATGCAGCGCTATTCGGGTATTCACAATCGCACAAAATACACTCGGTTACGCCTCATTAATTTTATTGCACCACAGTGAATACCCTGATGCGCTGCATCAACCTAACACACTCACACCTGTGTATTATTTGTATAGCATAACATGAGAATCATTATATCACTATGGACCACTGTAGCCTTTGACATTTATATCACATTTATATATCTATTAAAATGAAACTGTTGCTTACCTCTTCTTAGAATATATATGGCAAGATCGGTCAAGAGAATGAATGCTGGCAGTAGATTTCCTTCCATGTGGCCAGTACTCAGTCGAATCAGCTATCAAACAAAATACATTCAAATTACTGTGATGGTTATCGTCTAGATCCACTGCTGACAGACATTATCGTATAAAATCAGCCTAAATAACTTTACCTGGGATTCTATAGGTACATGTATAATGTTTAAGGATTAGGAAGAAAATAAAAGATTAGGTACATAAAATGGCGCATACGGAACCCAAGTCCGAGTTGGATTCCATACGCATCCTTTTCTCTGCGTACGCATGTGTAAACTAGTTTACTCAACAAAGCGTTTTACTGTTTACTGCGACTATACTTAAAACTGCAACAAATAATATTTGAAGCTCATATTTTGAATATAGTATACACGTAGCCACATGAAACTCCTCAGATCAAGCACAGAACATATTTTTGTGATTGGTTACACTTTAAATGCCACAGAATCAAACGAAACTAAATGTTCAATTAACTTCAATACCATAACTGCTAAATGACAGAATAAACATATAATTTAGCATTATACATGTACATGTATATCTTGAGCTTTGGTGATGACATCTTATAAATTAAATCAATACTGATATTAAAGCACTTACTGTACATGTAGTTTTTACAATGATACAGATACATGTTAACTGCTAATTGATTTGGCAAGAAGATGTATGATAATGTGGTAATGAGTCAAGATGGATGAGGAAGAAGGGATACATGTACATGTAGTATGGAGTCCAACATAAGAACCACTGAATACAGGTACATGTATAAAGTATTGTGCTTTTCATGAAATAAGAATTCCAGGCAATATTTTTGTTGACAATAGTTTCTTTTACATGAGCTGGTCCAAACAACCTGTACATGTTGTATTTCATGCATGAATAACAAAATATTCAGATTGACTTTAGACCACTTTCTCTTGTTGCAAAGATCCCTTTACCACAACTTGAAATTAATCTATAAATAACATGCAAATACATGCACAAGTGCACTTGTTTCTACTCATCTATCAGTTTTATTACCTAATACAGGAAGGATATTATTCATCAACAGTACAGGTACTTGGAAAAATCAATAAATTACTTTAAATATCTTCTGGATCATTAGCACTCAAATCTTACTTGCTTTTGAACAAGACATTTCAACATAAAATATATATGTTACTAGCATTAAAATAATGATAATAATATTCCGCTTATATAGCGATGAGGAGTAAAGGAGTTCTTAACTAGGCGTTGTGGCGTGCGCCTGTAATCCAGCTAAAAGTGGAAGTTACAAACTGATTCAGTCGAGGACACAGGTTCGAAACTGAGTCACGTCTTACGGATGGTGATGTTTAAAGGTCGGTCCCCAGACGTAAATAATCATATCTGATTGATACACGTCTGTAAAAACCCAATACACACACACACACACAAGAGTTCTTAAAGAGAGAACTTTTGCTCCAGGATTTATTTTGTAAAAAGTATAGGGTTAGTGTTAGGGTTGCAATAGAGTTTTACAGTAGGTTAGGTTTTGAGAAAGTTGGGTATAGAGTTATAAGTTACATTGTAGTTTGTAGGCGTTGGGTTAATGTAGGAAGTTATCATAACAAATGTACAGTGTATGCACTTGGAGAGCAAAATAATTATTCTGTTTTATTTACTAATGTAAAGCGCTTCGAGCATGTTTATGTACAGGCGCTACAGTGTATATAAATATCAATATTTATGTATGTATGTATGTATCACACAGCAATTGTTGCAGCAGCAAGTGTCATATACATGTAACTCCTGACTACTCTGGGCTAAGCATATCAGATACATGTACATGTATGATACAAAGGCAAAGAGTCACTTCAAATGTTATGAACCAGAGCAAAATAACACTGGGTTCCTATAGGAAATCTATTTATTCAGATTGTCAAATCTCAGCCAATGCTTAACATATCGGTATTCAATTGGTTCTCGACATTTGGGCATTATTTTTGATGCTTTTTCGGAAAATGAAGAAAAAATTGAGAAATTCTAAAAATTGATTTTTAATGACATCACACTTCACCACTCTATACTTCAATGCACAAAGAAGTAGATATGAAACTGCTGTGAAAAACAATAAACCACAACTTTATTGTACTAAGAAGCTAATGTCTTACCTTATGATATTTCTCGTCTTCAATTTTGAATATCTCCAACATTAAGTAGAGTTTGAGATTGTTGTCAACCCTGCAAAATGTACAATGGGTGGAATAATCAATATTTACAAGTAAAGGATGATGTGAAACATACACATACATTCAGATCACTCTATACGAGAAATATAAATAAGGTAGTGATCACTGTAATCACATTCATTTAATTCCACTTACAGTATTTGAATGTACTGTTCTACAGCTTAACTAGAATAATAATTCTTCAACTTCCTTTCTCACACAAATCTTCTGGCAATATCTTACCCAATGAGGGATTATAACCTCTAATTTCATACTCTCAGACCAGCCATACAGAACATCTTATAACATGAACACTCTGTGCTCTATTATAATTTATGAGAATATCAAACAATCAAAATGAATACAGGGTTGGATAATGTACTCACTTCATTTCAGCTTCATGAGTTGTCATTTTCTCTCCATCTTCATCACAGTAAAAGTCGTACGTTTCCACAGCAACTGCATCAGGTGGATTACCACTGTCATATGCATTAACATCCACTGCACAGAGAGGATCCATACTGGCATCCTTGCCATCCCCTTGACTCCGCTCTCCCAGGAAATCGTTCTTATCCACAAGGACAAAGCCATCAACATCCTCCTCTGCACTCTGCACAATTGACAGCCCGTGGGGGCTTGCGTCCAAGGTGCCGTAATCGGAGTCTGCTGCAGGAGTCGAGGGCGCGCAGGAACTGGTGGTGGTGTTGTTGGTATCTGTGGTGGTGTTGCTGGTATCTGGGTTGCTTCCGATGCCAGAGGAAAGGCTGTCTGAGCTGCAGGTGATGATATCCTTGCTTAAGCTTGATTCCACAAAGCTTTGATTAATGCCAGAATCAGGACTGATGGGTACATCAGAGATTAAAGACTGTCCACGCAGATGTGCGTCTTGCGATGCTGCGCTGACGTCCGTCCTCTGTGTTGTAAGTTCAACAGATATTGTGTCGTTGTACTCCAAGGTACCTGATAATGTCCTTTGTGGTGGCTTCTGTTTGTCAGATTTGTTGGCTTTTCTATGTTTCCTGATACCGCTATCACCTGATTCCTCGGCCGTGTCCTTTCCACTTTGAAATGCTATACTCTCTCGCAAAAACACATCATCGTCTTCTACTACATCATCATGATCATGTTGAATGCTAACCCTGCAAGCACTCTTTGCAGGGGTTGAAGATACAACTTCTGCATCAAAGCTGTTGTCCGTTATATCTGCCTGCCAGTATATCATAGACTGATCAGCTCCATCCATGGAGGAGTTGAAGCCGTCCTGCGTCATTGGATCAGCAAAGCTGGGCAGTCTGAGCTGGGCGGTATCCACTCTAACTGGCACAACATCTCGGATATGCTCTCTATTAATATCCACATTGTCTTCCTTACATACAACAAAATCAACAGTCGACACTGGTTTCTTTGTATCCTCATACATGCTATCAACTATTTCAGTCACAATTTCAGAACAATGTTCAAGTACATTTTGTCTTTTCTCTGTCTCCTTACTCTCCCCATCAACTCTTCTTGGCCTTCCTTCCCTGTGTTGCGCTAGATCAATTAACCTAGTCCCACTGCTACATTCTTGAGTTGTGTTCTCACTTTCTGGCGCACTACTGGTGGGAACCCTCTCACAATCTAAGTCCTCCTCGACAGCTGAGCACTCCGACAGGTTGGCTGCCGAAGAGAGAGACCCCTCCCCACCCTCAACAGATCCCTCCATTCCCAAACAACTCTCCTTATCCTCAACTTCTTCTTCTTCTTCTTCGATGCAGCTGGACGCGATGGAAACCGTGCTCGGACTTGAGCTCCGGTCTCGTCTCTTCCCTCGCCTCGGCTCTTGCAGCTTCACCACTGGTTTGACATCATTCTTACTGCTCTTCCGCTTCTTCTTCTTCTTTGCTTTCTTGCGGATGCGGATAACCTCAAGGTTCTGATCTTGTTCAGCCACTTTGTCCATGTTAATATCAAAGTCAGGGGTGGAGTAGTTCCTTGTAACATGTTTCAGTTCATTGGAGCTGTTATTGTTGGACTGGGTGTCAAGGTCAAGGGTCAAAGGTCGCGTAATCTCATTTGTGTCATCTGTCTCGTGGGATTCAGTTCCAGAAGGGTTACAAGTTGAAGAAGAATCTTCAGTGGGGTTACCTACAGAATATGACAGGACAAAAAATAATTGTTATTAAAATGGTAACATTGACAGAATAATCCGTACTAATTAGAAATTACTTTATATGCATGACTGAGAGCTGCAAACATATCTGTTTGGCGGAA
The DNA here is from genome assembly GCF_000002235.5 of Strongylocentrotus purpuratus. Taxonomy (NCBI): domain Eukaryota; kingdom Metazoa; phylum Echinodermata; class Echinoidea; order Camarodonta; family Strongylocentrotidae; genus Strongylocentrotus; species Strongylocentrotus purpuratus. Next base: position 28,760,375 of record NW_022145601.1, on the reverse strand, counting down.
ATTTTTTCTGAAAATATTTAATATGCAGCTTGTTATTTTAAAGAATTAATTAGGAAGGAAAGGATGAAGTGGTTGAATATTAGCTGCGATCAGTTCATTAAGTTAAGAGGTTAGTTTGAAGCCTCTCTCCATTTAGTGAAGCAATTTATACCATTTATATAATGAAGCAATTTATACCGAGGATAGTACCACTGTCACGTCCTTAATAATAACTATGATGCTAATAGATAATATAGCAAAACGTAATGACTAATATCTCTTTTATAGTAAAAATTTAAACTGGTGATTACCAAGGGATCTATTAGCTTCCTTCTCTTCCACCTCATCTCTAGGACTTGCTTCCTGAGTGTCTTCTGCTCTTACATCATCAAAACACACTAGGACAAAGAGAAAAAGAAAGAAAGAAAATATAAGTGCTACAGTCAAGTTGTAAGTTTGCCAACACCGGCACCGCAGGTGTCCGACGCCTGCGGCGCCGGTGTTGGATCTTCCTGGAGTTACACTGCAGTTAGGCTGCAGTGTGTGTGAGTTGAGCTGAGCTGAGGGCTGAGCTAGCTGAGCTCGAGTCGAAGAGATTTGATACTTTGAAATTGTTATCTGTTGGTTTGCATCATTATTGCCGCGATTTCAATATAGTTTCATGAATAGATGTACGAATCCTTAGCTTAGAATTAGTAAAAGTATTACTAATGTTTACGTTTTTAAATGACTGTCTGATTTTCTTGTGAAAATTTTACTTTGAAAAAAGATTATCGAAATTCATGGCTAGAAATAATCACAATCTAGGGTCTATTATGTTACAGTTCTTGCATCAATCAATGCATGAAAACTTAGTTATTGAACTAGAAAAAGGGGTTTCTTTTTTAATAGGCAATTACGAAGCAGGAAGCCCGAAACCTTAGCCTACTAAACAAATCTCAACAAACTGTAGGTCTATCCTTTTATGAATTAATGAAAAAGTAGCCCCAGAAAAAAGAGCCCCCGAAATGGAATAAAGAGCCCCCGAAAGTTGAAAAAGTAGCCCCCGAAAATTTCCCAAAAATTTGAAATGGAGCCCCCGAAATGAAAAACTTAATTTTTTGCCTGACTGACATCTCATCGAGTTGCGTATTAATCTTAATGCATGCGTTTCAATGGGATATCAGTGAATTTGTACTAGAGATGATTTCATTTACACATTTTAAAAATGTGACTGCTCTTTTGTGGCAGATTAACTCGTCGTATCTGAACTACCCTTTAGTGTTGAAACGTTTATTGAAACATTATAATGAAATAAATATGCATATAAAGATGTTTACCTTTCACGCTGCTCTCATCAACGCTTAAACTGGACTGTAGAACATCCCTTGGGGATCCCTCGGGAAAGAATCCACCTTCGATGCCGCCGAGCAGAGAATGAGTATCAAGGTCGTTGACCAGGCTGGATGATGCCGATTCCAAGGACGCATTGCTGTGGATGGACACTGTATCGTCCAGGTCGCGGGGGTTAGAGGCAGACCGGGGTATGTGACTGACCAGGTCAAAATATGCTACATTCTGGGGACAGAAAAGGAAAGATTGCACAATCTAAATTGAACAAAATTGGACAGGGATGTTAACCTGTATAACCGTATGCAGAGATGCCAACCTCTTGACACAAAAAACAGACCGAGTATCCTAAAAAAGCAGATTTTGGAGAGAAAAATCAGATTTTCATGAAAACTCGACACTACCAATGGCCGATTGGCCCCAGGCCAGTAAAATTTCAGAAAAATGTGATACTGGTACGTACGGTCAAGTAAAATGTTAAAATGTTAAAAGAAAATTGTAAAGCAAAGTTTTTGTTGCGGGGGTTTACTTGTACATGTTTCTATGCGATTCCGTGGTTTTTATGGGTATTCAAAAAATTTAAAAAAATAATAATAATAATTAAAAAAAAATTTTAAAAAAAAATTTAAAAAAAATCGTTTTTGTTGTTGTTTTTTTTTGTTAAAAAATCGTATTTTAAGAGGTGATATTGTAATATTGTGTTCCACTCTTATTATCATACTAAATACGATTAAATCGTACTGGTTGGCATCTCTGTGTATGTCACTCTTAACCGTGGTGTATTAGGACCCTCAGGATGAGCAGTATTGATATTGAGGCTATACCGTATCAGACATCTGAGCAGGGCAATTTTTAAATTGTATTGCCCTCACAATTTAATTGAAAAGCCAACAAAAGTACGCACAAAAAAATATATTGATCACTCAGAAAATTCAATGGGATTTTGTGTGTAATTTGCCGGTCAATATTAGTACACAGTTAACCAATGGACAAAAATATATATTGCCTGATCAGAAAAGTCAATGGCGAAATGCATGTTAACTTAGCAGGCAATATGTAGAACCAATATACAGGTATTTTGTAATTTTCATTGTGCATCTATTACGCGTATGAGAACCTGCGCACTATGCGGGCACTCTATTGTGAAGCAATAATCACACCAAATAGAAAAAGGGAAAAATTATAAAGGACAGATATTGTAGATGTAGGGACACTGAATATGTATATCACTACATGTACTAGTACAGCGGATAAGCTCCCAATATAATGAAAATTGTGCACTTTTTGAGAAAAGCATGAAACTTCTAGCATAGTTAGTTTAGACCATAAGATTTATTTTCAGATGTGGAGGGAAGTCAGATTTGACCTCTGATGACCCTGAGAGGTCAAATCCAAAATGGCCACTATTCCTCATGGTCTAATGTACAAACACACTTAACTTTTGAACCAAATAGTCCAGAAAAACATTTAAGGTGTCATTTCCAACTAACTCGGGGATGCCAATTCATTTGGTAATACTTTTGAGATCGCTTGAACTTAGGGTTTTGCATTTAGGTCAAGGTCATGGTCAAAATTGACTAAAAAATAGCAAGTTTTGTATGGTTACAAAAAGTTTTCCCATTTATTTGTCATTTGTTCTCTCCTATGTTCTCAAATTTCTTTAGGAATTTACGCACCTTAATCCCTTTCAGTGAGTTTATGTCACATTTTGATTTGACCTCTGATGACCCTGAGAGGTCAAATAAAAAATGGCCGCCAGTCCGCCGCATGGTCTAATAATTGTACAAACACGCTTAACTCATGAACCAAATAGTCCAGAAAAGCGTTTAAGGTGTCATTTTCAACTAACCTGGGGATGCCAATTCATTTTGGTAATAATTTTGAGATCGCCAGAACTCGGGGCTTTGCATTTAGGTCAAGGTCAAGGTCAAAATTGATTAAAACATAGCAAGTTTTGAATAGTTACAAAATGTTTTCCCATTTTTTTGTCCCCTTATGTTCTCAAATTTCTTTAGGAGTGGTTCCCCTGCATAGTCTCCATCGTAATCAGTTAGTTTATTTCACTAATTATAGCACCAAACCATTATTTGTCTTGTAACTGACCATTTGCATATAGCATGGTCAGTGGGCAGCTAGCAGCGCTCAAAATACACGGGGGCGGTGGGCGATTCGCCCCCGTGAGCTACATAATCGCCCCCGTCAGGTTGCTCACGGGGGCGATTGCAAAATTAAAAATCGCCCCGGTGGAATTATAAAATAAAGATTATCTTTTCTGTTATAACTTTAACACAATATTGAGTTTCAATTTTCAAACCTTAAACCAATGAAATGGAACTAAGATTAGCGTGCAAGATTTCTCGTTTTATGAGTAGACCTATTATTACCGATTCAGCTCGCAGTGCAGTGCCGCCGTCAGCAGTGGTTATAGGCCTACTGCGCCTTTAGTAGCGGTGCGTGTGTACGCTGCCGCGCCATGTCTGCTGGAGCTGGAGGCGATCGCGCAAGGGCAGAAACATGGTCATTGCCTGGAGAAGTTTTTCGTTGTCAGCAAATAATGAACCTCGACCAGTAAATCAATATTAGGGACTTTTAGATTTGCACGATGAGAACATGGACTGCAACGTGTGACCTCCTTTTAAGGCACGGTCAGTGCTTAAAAGGACGTCACATATCGTCCTTGTTTTCACGCAGTGACGGTAGTGAGGAAAATCGTAACACAAAGTGAATGCATTTTTTTTTCACTACCGTCACTTCGTGAAAACAGCGACGATATGTGACTGCCAGTGCCTTAAAAGGACGTAACACGTCCACGTCCACGTCCACGCAAATCTAAAAGTCCCTTTTGAGGAGAAGAGGAAGACCAAAATGTCGTGGAATGATATGGTAACATGGGCAGATCTACGGGGGGGGGGGTTAGGGGGGGGGGTTAGGGGGGGGGGGTTAGGGGGTTTAACCCCCTCCTCCCACCCCCGGCCCCCTTGTGCTGCCAAGTGAAAATGTGATATTAAAGCGGGGGGGGGAGGGGGATGCTGGAGAGGAGGACTACTAATCTATTTTATTTTTTTCAGGGGGCGGGGGGAAGTGAAGCGCCGTTTTAGCATGACTTTCTTTTTAACTCTTACTTTCACCTATCTCAGATAATCCTAAGTTTTTGGTTGCTGCTTTATATGTAGTTGATAATGGATGATTAAAATAAAGAGAGAGAGAGAGAGAGAGAGAGAGAACCACCATCATTTTGCAATGGTTCAGGGTTCGTGTAATGTACATTTGAAACCATTTCTTAGCGTCTCAACCCTAAAAAAATAGCAAAACTATTTTTGAGGAAAAGCATTATACTGAATTAAATAAAGAATAATAGCTTTATATTGGATCATACTAATACTGATACGGGCTAAAGACAATGTGGTATTTGTATAGAGGTATTCCAAAATGACATTCTGATAATCAACATTTGTTCTGGTATCATAATGTATATACGCATAATACAACTGATCTTTATGATTTCTTAACGTGACATAGCTTCTTCTCCCTCTGCAAACAAAACAGAAAACAAGGTTATTTAATAAAAGGACCATGCGACAAATAATCATTGTGATTCAAATTGATGCAAGGATTTTTTTGAATAAGCAATGCTTTTCACCAGAATCTTCTTTGTAAAAACGACTTTTATAAATCTCAGCCATTCAATTCTGCCACTGTGCTGTAAGATCACTTTGAGATTAGGAGAAGTGTATTATGTAATGGGTATTTCAAATTGAATGGAACGTCTCAACTCAGTAAGCATGGCTGAGATTTGTAAAAGTTGTTTTTACAAAGAAGTTTCGGGTGAATAGCAGTGCTTATTCAAACAAATATTCGCATCAATTTGAATCACAATCATTATTTGTCGCTTAATCCCTTTTAATGACCTTGTTTTCTTTTTCGTTTGCAAGGGGAGAAGAAGATATGTCACGTTAAAGACATCATAAAGATCAGTGTTGTATGCGTATATATTATATACACAGGCCAGTAACAGCTATGTAGCTTGTAAATTTGTAAGAGGGAAAACGCTGATTGAAATGATAATGAAAAAATAGCAAATAATTGAGGAGTATCATAGGTACCAATTCAACGGATATTTGTATAAAAAAGAGCCCCGGTCAGTAATAAAAGAGCCCCCGTGAGCCTTCTCACGGGGGCTCTTTGTTCTGGCGATCTCTTAGTATTACGTAATGAATTGGCATCCCCAAGTTAGTTGGAAATGACACCTTAAACGTTTTTCTAGATTATTTGGTTCAAGTTCACGTTTATACATTAGACCATGCGGACTGGCTGCCATTTTGGATTTGACCTCTCAGGGTCATCAGAGGTCACATCAAACTGTGAAATAAACTAACTGAAAAGGATTAAGGTGGAGGACTCGGCAGGTGAACCATTCCTAAATAAATTTGAGAACAAATGACAAATAAATGAGATTTAACCTTTTGTAACTATTCAAAACTTGCTATTTTTAGTCAATTTTGACCTTGACCTTGACCTAAATGCAAAACCCTGAGTTCAGGTGATCTCAAAAGTATTACCAAATGAATTGGCATCCCCAAGTTAGTTGGAAATGACACCTTAAACGTTTTTCTGGTGTATTTGGTTCAAAAGTTAAGCGTGTTTGTACATTAGACCATGCGGACAAGCGGCCATTTTGGATTTGACCTCTCAGGGTCATCAGAGGTCAAATCTGACTTCCCTCCACATCTGAAAATAAATCTTATGGTGAAAGCAAACTATGCTGGAAGTTTCATGCTTTTCTCAAAAAGTGCACAATTTTCTTGCTAAGCTGCTGCACTATACCTACCAATTCAAGGTCAAAGGTCACAAAATCCAACCCTGACACAAGGGTCATGAGAAGGGTCAGCCTTTCAGAGTCCCGCATCAATGCATGTCTGGGAAGGATAAAAGATTAAGAAGAGAATAAAAAAAATATTATGCAATAATTACTAAATAAAGACATTAATTACAAGTATTTCCTCCAACAAGCATTGATAGAAATAATATCACAAATATCCCTTCTATGAATCTCTTGTTACTAATGCCATGTATGAACAAGAATACAAGATATTGAATAACTTGTAGGACAGACACAGAGAGAGAGTGAGAGAGAGAGAGAGAAAAAAAAGTTTTTGATGGAGGCTTTATAAAGGAGCTTTCTATAACATAGCAATGGAAAGCTTATGACCTCAGGAATTTGGAATTAAGTCATTTTTAAGTTTAAAAAACCACCCAAAATATTGTGACATACGCGATTTTAGCATGTTCCCAAAACATAAACAAAAGCTTGTAACCACTACATGGAGTCTATGGCTTTTGCTGTATAAGTTTGTCGCCTGTTTTGATTGTTTTTCATGTACATGTATGTTCTTTGAATTAGATAAAGATAAACTAAATAAGAAGGAAGCATAATGTTGCTTATTACATAAAACTGAGGAAAGAAATTATAAAGATGAAAGAAATAAATGAAAATTAACACAATATGTACATGTACTGTACATATTGCGATCGCTATTGCCGTTCATCATTCGTGCTCAAATCACACTGACCAACAAAATCATGTGTATGTAAAAACAAACATCGCTCACTGTTTGTTTCGTATATCGGTCAGTGGAGGAAAATATATGACACGTTTCACTTTCTTTAGATAGATCATGAGCTTTCATTTGACATGCAATGTCTATTTTAATGATGCATCATTATGGGAGCTCTTTCATAGACAGACTCTTTGAAATGTTTAAGTGCCTGCAGCTTGAAACATGATTATGATTTGATCTCATGTCATTTTACAATGTATGACATATGTTAGTACAAAATCCATGACCATACATGTATACATGTACATCATGATATTTATCATATTCCCTTAAAAGAAATATTTTCAATAAATTCAAGTTTTACATGCCCCCAATCATTAGTCACTACCGGTACATGTAATTCACATGCTGTAGCCTACAATGTACTGTACATCAAATGGAAACATGCCACTGTACACCTACATGTAGTGTTACGTTTCAACTTATTTTATTCAGGAGTGTTAATATAACGGTAAGGTACAGGCTTATAGCAATTTCCTGTTTGCATCAAGAGATGTTAATCGTGCTTGAAACTGTGTGGCTCAATCAGTATTATTAGATTATTACATACCAGATACATGTACATGTATGTACTTTTTGTTATCTTTTATGTCTGAGGCACTGTGTGCACTATTCCATTGACTCAATTCACATTTGTATTCAAGCATGACATGAGAGGTGACAGTGTACAGTTTCATGCACAATGATTTATAATAGTGACGCCATGGCAAGATGTTCTCTGGTTACATTTCCATTTCCCACAGTAAAAAGTGTCCATAAACCTTCTATGCCATTTCTATGGGGCTAAATTGTGTTATAAAAATATGTAAACATGAACATCAGAGCTGCCAACCTTGTGCGACCAAAAAAAGGAACCAAGATGGCAAAAAAAAAGGAACCAAGATGGCAAAAAAAAAAAAAAACCAAGATGGCAAAAAAAAGGAATTTCAAGCAAAAAAAAGGAATTCATTAAAAACGCTGTTTTTTCTGTATTAGGACCTATAGTTTATTTACAAGTAGGTAATTTTGGGGTTCTTGTTTTGGTATTATATCGGCGTTTCATTCTTTTTGAGAATATTTTTCTCTTCAAGTATGTTTTAACCTTAGTTTTCTATTTTAAACATATTTTATTATGAAAAAACGTACATGTACTAACGTAATTTGGAGGAAAAACAGAATAATTTCCAGAAAACTGTAATGGTTGGCAGCTCCGTGTATAGGTATGATTGCTTGACTTTAGAAAGGCACTACCTCTCAAGTAATTGTAAAGCTTTATAGACCCATTACTGAATTTGCAGATAAAAAACGAACGATCGATTTGTCAATACAGAAGAGCACAATATTACAACATAAACATGTAACATTATAATTAGCATGACCTTTGGAAAAAATTCATGGCTGAGACCAACATGGTGCTATATTGTTGAATGGACATTCAACGTTCGAAGCAGTCCATTTGATCATGGTCCATGCTCAGACACAGACGAGTACACAGAAAGGGGGGGGGGTTAAAACCCCCCTTCATTTTGTACTTGTATACCATATCCAAGGAAACCTTATAGTGTACAAAGGTTGTGCAGAAAAGGTTTCTTACAGGTACATGTACATGTACATGTAGCTACTTATGTGTATAATTTGAATAATTTCTCATACTTCTTTTCATAAAATGACTGGAAATGACATATTCTTGATATTCTTGATATTTAGTGATGGCTCGCGTATTATAAAGAGTTAAGATTGATCTTAAGTTTGATCGATACACGATGAGCTGTAGACTAACACTCAATATCAACCTTATGATCAATCAAAAGTTTTTTATAATACATAACATGGCCTATTAAAGTTCTGAGAAGGGATGCACTTTATTCCTATCAACAATAAATCATACTGTCATGATCATTTCATGAAAGGAGGTAAGGAAAATCTACCGGTATTCAACTTTTATGGGCAACAATGTACACTAGCTCTACGCAAAGGTCTGGAGGTGATTTGGGAATTAGGTGCAATTTTTCTAGTGTCACTTTTTAACATGAGCTAGAACAAACCTCAAATTTTTCTAAATAATATAATAAAACAATACAGGGTTTTAACATCTACACCTACATGTATATTTGGTAACACTATATAACATACATTTTTAATTACACATGTATATATTTTTGTATACCGGTAAACGGACAATGTGACAAGAAAAAAACTCCTAAACTTCAAGGTCAAAGTGCAAAAATATGAAAATAATAATATGCTATGATTGTGGGTAACAGAAAGACAAGACAATGATATGTTAATTTGTGTGTAGTCACACAGTTATATTAGGGACTTTTAGATTTGCACGTCGACATACATGTAGTGGACTGCTACGTGCGACTTCCTTTTAAGGCACTGTGATGTCTTATTAAGGCACTGGCAGTGCCTTAAAAGGATGTCACACATAGCAGTCCACTATGTCTACGTGCAAATCTAAAAGTCCCTATTCACAGCCGTGGGAGGTCATTTCCTGTCTCAGATTCCTTCCATGTTTCCTCTGTTACTATCAACAAACATTATGTCATCATTTACACACTCGTGACCATGGAAAACCTAATGTACATGTACTTGCAGTATCTAGAAAATTGATAATTCATATATACTGTATACATCCTGAATCAAAACAAACATCTGCTTTAAAATTCTCATGTGACTGCATGGTATCAGTGTATTTTCATAGTACAGCATGAGCAAGTACTAGAAATTAAAATTATATAGCTGACTTTTCAGATTCAGTTATTCCCATGGTTTTAGATTTTGTCCCCAAAATAGATAATGGAAAAGGAGGCGTCAATCCATTAGGCCTAGAATAAAAACTTGTTGTATTGCCCTTTGCGACCGACCCGAAGATCCAAAAATCTATGGTCGGCATTTTAAAAAAAAAAAAAAAAAATTAACCGTTTTTTAAAGATTTTTTTTAATTAATGAATAAAAATATACGTATTTTGTTTGTTTAAATGGGATATAAATGCAGAAAATCAAATTATTCCAAAATTCTCACTCGTGCAAACATCGATAATTATGAGGTGAAAAAGATATCAATGGAATGATGACGCTGAAGCACATGAATTAAAGCATTCAAAACTGAGAAATGTCAGCTAAAAGAGGGCGGGGAAAAGAAGAAAAAAACATTCAAATCTGAAAATATCGGCCCAAAGAGGGCGACAAAAAAAAAAGTTTAAAAAAAAAAACTTTTCTGACTGACCGACCCATGTTTTGGCACCCAAAGGGCAATACAACAAGTTTTTATTTTAGGCCTTATAATTGAATCATTCAATTATCACTATCGTAAGTGCAATGTATGCACATATCTGAAAGCTGTACTTCTACATTCTTCAATTTTTGTGAAGGCAGCAATGAAAAACAAAGAAGAGATAATCCAAACGATATTGTACATTATTAGTATTTCAGACAAGTCTTCACTCTTGCCAACAAACTTAACCAGAGAAAGTTGATGTTATTGTTTTTATGCTTCTACTTGCTCTTGCCCATCACACATCCAAATATCTTATTTTGAGTATGTTTAACAATGATTTCATATGTCTTTCGTAAATGACCCACTCTTGAAATCGCTGTGATTACTATCAGAAAATAAAGTACATACACTGTACATACATGTACACCCAGCGTCTACAATTTTATGTACACTCTTTGATTTAATATTAATATAGAGTATTTGTAATGCGCCAGCTCCACATGACTAATGTGTTTGAGGCGCAGTGCAGGAGAAAAACTACAAGTACACAAAAATGAACCACAACAATGTGAATCTACTAGACTCATACAAATGATTTTGCTGAGCTTTCTCAAGAAATTTTGTTTCTTTACTTGATGCCTGGCATGGCGGCAGCATTAGACCTGGGGGGTGTTTCACAAAGATCCTAAGTTGAACTTAACACTAAGTTGGACGTAAAATTATGGACAGCCATTGGAGCCTTAAATGAAATATATATTCAAAAGCAGAAATTCAAGTATTTAAGACTTTTCATAAATTCCACATCAAGAACATAAAATCTCCCAAGATAATAGAAAATATGAATTATTTGAATCAAAATTTTATGCCTTTAAAATAATGTTTACAAAATATTTTCAATGATGCTAACGGCTTTCCATAATTATTAAGTCCAACTTAGAGATAAGTTCAACTTAGGATCTTTGTGAAACACCCCCCTGATCTGAAGATGGAAAAGAATCATGTACTTACTCAATGTAAAACTTCTTCAGGACTTCCTCGCTGCCCTGGAAACATCTGAAGTAACTCTCTAAGGCTCCTTCATTTAGAGATTGATAAAGCCAAGCACGACCTACAAATGATAACAGACATAAAGTAACGAGGAGCTTGTGCCTCTTCCAATCAAAAATTAAAGACAGAACAGAGAAACAAAGATCTTACGTGTACACTTGCAGCCATACTAAAATTACATTCAAATGTGACTACCCAGCATAAACCCATCATAATACATAGCAATAACTCCGTAATCATTACCTTAAAATTAAATACAGTCATGTTGGCCAAAATTCACAAAGGAGGTTCGTTGACAAAACTAGGTTTTCGTGCGTCATATGTAAAAAACTTGTCAGAACGCCTCATATGACGCACGAAAACCTCCTTTGTGAATTCGGGCCTATAAGTTTGTGTTTTTGTATTCTTTGTAACATTGTCATTTTCCTTATAAATGGTCTGAAAAGATACACTCAATGTTTTATTGATATCAACATTACATAATAACAACAAAAGTACCGGTATTGGTATTCATTGATTTGAAAAAGATACTTAAGGTAGACTCAAATTGTATGATGTTTCAACCTTTTTTTTTCATCACTATCAAAGCAAAATAAAAACGAAGGTTACTTTAAAAATTAATTATGGGCTTACTTCTGCCAAGATCAGTAGCCAAGCGATCCAGTCCAATGATATCAGATATGACAAGTTTATGGGTGAACCGTCTGACAAACACCCAATAACCTGGAGTAATGTGTTTTAATCTGTGATAATGCAAATGATAAGGGCATTCAGTAGGAACATACATGTATGTTTACGTAATGTAGATCATTAACAATATTTACAATGATAATAGCTACATTAATGTGAGGTCAGTAAATGTTGGAGTAAATACTTGTATGGAAAAAGGTGATGGCCTTTTTTTTCTTCTTTTCTTTTTGCGTGTCAGGGAAGTTTGGATGTGTCCCCAACGAGTTAATATATAATATAATATAATATAATACAATATTTGGGGGAATGAAAATACATCCCTTTTTTTTTCATTTATGCTATCGCAAGGCTTGTTCTTGTATAGGCCATTTTGTTCATTCTTTGATCTAATGACACATACTGTAGGCTTCAAATGCCTGTATCTCATAAAACACAGATAATGAGTATGCGTAAATGTAGGGCCCATCTTGCATGCAGCAACTGTCATTCCCACGTTTCATTGTCTTTACAATTAAGAATAAAAATAAAAATAAGTAGGTAGTCAATTTCAAGATGTGTCAATTTGATTCAAGGCTAAAGGGGAACATTTAAACTACATGTATATGTGAACCCCTATGAGACACAACATATGTGCTGAGCAAAATGTTCCATTCAAAAAGTGGTCAATATTTCTTTTAAAATGCAGCACATACCCATGTAGAAAGGCATGGTCCAGATGTTCGACGAGCCTCTGTAGAGGGCGGGCTTCATTGTTGACCTTGACGACTTCACCGTCTGAGCTGAATGAATAGGCTTGAACCTGAGATATCAAAACAAAAATGCAGTGAGGCATATGAGTGAACAGAAGCAACTTACCACAATTCAATTTTAAGGCATGATAATACAAACAGATATTCTATTACCGGTACCTCTCCTCTCTGTTGTTGTCCCTCCGCTTTTCAGAGATCAGCGAGTTTATCGCATTCAAAGTAGTAGGCTGCTGTAAATATGCTATATAATCCTTAGTTGGAGGGTATGGAATGCAGGCGATGGGCATGAATTTTGTAAAGACAGTGTACGGAAGGGATGGATCATATGGCAAGAGTTAGCGCAAGTCAGATGGGAAGGGTCCTGGCTGTTGAGCAATGGTGTATTTGGTGCAGAGTCGACGGCATTATGCAGGAGTCTACTGGCTCTGTCGATAAGGTCTTCCAATAGGTTGACAGTAGTTGAGCAGGCAGCCACAGCGTGTACTATGGTATCCTCCTGAAGATTACAGAGAGGAAACTTTGTGTTGGTTGCTTTCTTAATTTTGGTGAGGCGGGTTCGGGTGAGGTACATGTACTGTAGGTTGATGTGAGGAGCTGTGCTCTAATGGTTAGTGCCTGTCTGATTAGTGTTGATGGTGCATCTTTGGGGTAGAGGTTCCTTGGGTTGATGGTTTTTCCATGGCAGAATGCGAGGGACGTCTTGGTGGCAGCTCCTTCCTGTGTAGCTTCCTCGACTGCAGCAGAGATTGAGTTCTTAAACTCTGCGTTTCCAGGAGATGTAGGGAATGGGATTTGTGATTAGGTCCTCAATGGTTGGAAGCTTGTACCATGCCTTCTATTCGAGGTACTGGTTAAAATTATATACCTCACTTAAGAAATCCAGCCATCTGATTGGTAGAAATTTTAGCCATTCCCGTAAAGTGCCAAAACCGATTAGTCCAAGTGTAAAATCCCTCAAAATTCTAGTTACCGGGAAATAATAGAATCTTGCTGCGATACCCATTGGTTTACGTGTTAAAATGTTCTTTGAGCGAGCGCGGACTCCATACAGTGTTTTTTGTCTGCAATTCCCAACTGATCGAAAATTTCAGTCATTTTTTTGTTGGTGATAAACAGACAGTTTCTCAGATTTTCTGTGATGTTTTAACCAATCTTTACTCGATAAAAGGATAAGGTAAGAATTCTTGGTAGATTTTCGTTTGAATTCGGCAAATAAAAGGGATATCGACTGCTTTAATACTCAAGGACTGGCTGTTTTTATATGCTCTCAGCAATCACCCCGAGGCGAGCCTGGCGTAGCAGTCAATATATGGGCCTCGGTGACTAGACTCCAAGCCCGGCCCCACACTCCGAGAACGAACGGACCCCATGCGTGTTACAAAAATGTCCGACTCGTAACAAAAGAAAAAGGTCGACCCGTATTGACTTTACACACCAGACTTTTGGTTGCTGAAAAGGGGGGGGGTCGCTTGGATTTGGAACATGCATAGTCTAGTCTATGCGTACCCTAAATAACACCGAGTGGGGGGACTCCAAGTATGGCGGTGTGACCAAAGTTCGCGCGTGACCAAAGTTCGCTGTGTCAAAAAATCGGTAAGATTTCGAAAATCTGATATCACCAATGGAAAGAGGGTCATAAAATTACCCAGAAACAAAATTTTCTTTAGAATTGGGTGCGAAATTGTGAAAATATTGACAAAAGATCGGCAAATTTTGCAGTTATTTGCGTCCGTTCCGAAAAATTATCAACTTACCGATAAGGGTCTGGAAATCTTCATTTTGAGATCAGAAATCCTCAAAATTGTAAGTAAAGAGGGGTACTTACTGATTGTACGATATCTTGTCTTGCAAATTATGATATTACTTTATTTTTGATGGATCACATTTTTTGATAAATCAACTGTAAACCACCGTGCGTGAAGTTAGGTCTCATTGTTTTTATGACTTTTTTAGATGCAGCGCGCACGCACGATCGGACATCGAATTTTTAGATCGCGATATCTCCGAAATCCTTCGACGGTAAATTTTTCTAGTTGAACCAATCTGTAGTAAACAACTTTGCCATCCATTTGGTAATAATTGAAATAAATAAAGTTGTGTAGAATGTGAGAAATCATAGATCGAATATCACATTTTGTAATATGTTCTAAAATGTCCGCGAACTTTGGTCACCCCTTCATACCATTTCCCTCAGCAAATACTACTATTGGAGTCAACTCTTGCGCATAGTTTTAACCAGAACCTCTCAAGACAGTGTATATTTGTCTACTATCATATTCATTCATACTCATACGGAGATAGACTAGGCCTACGATGTCATGATGTACATGTACATGTACTAATGTACAAGTTACTACTGCACCGGTTATTACGGCACGGGCATGAAACATGATGATCATCAATGAATGAATAAGCGGCGGGCGCGGGCGGTCCATAGACCTAGACAAGCACTAACATTTGACACATTTGGGCGACTTACCTCCTTCACCGATCTTGCTATACCATCGAGAATTTGATCTTTAAGTTTCACACGTTGAGAAGTCATGTTTACATCTTGGCATTTCTAAATGATATTGTTTTAATCACGATGTAGTTACCCTAATAAACTGTTTTAAAATTCATATCGCGATTTCCATTGCGCCTGTACGTACGTATAGAGCTCAAAGTTACAGAGAAGACTCAATCATCTTTAGTAACGCAACGTACAAGTAGCAAACATTGATTTTGAAAGGTCAAAAGAAAGCACAATCCTGAGAAATCTTTCTGTTAATTTTTTTAAACATAGAGTTTAACATGTTTTTTTTTAATTATTCAGTCTTGTTTTCGGGCAATAATCACACTTTAACAAGATGAAAAAGCTTTTAGAGCCTCTTCGAACTTTGGCTTCGCACATTCAAATCCACGCATACGTACCGTACTACAATAGTATTGCACAGATAATATTCTTTTGAGGGAAGCTGTTTGGCAATTTTGCTGTACGGACCGGCGTCACGTGCACTACCAAACAGCTGTTGTTTACATTTTTCGACGACCGAAAATAACACTTTTTACAGTGGAACCTGTCTATAAAGACCCCCAAGGGAGACAAGAAAAGTTGTCTGTATAGACAGGTGGTCTTTATGTACAGGTTCCTTAGCAGATATTTCAATGAGAAACCATTTTCAAAGGAAACAAAAAATGTGGTCTTTCTATACAGGTGGTCACTAAAAGCTAAAGCAGGTTTGACTGTATTTGGATTTCTATCACTAAAATATTTCAATTTATGCACATACATGATGGCCTCGATCGATCGGGGAGAACAGTGATGAGGCTATATATATCCTGGATAAGTATAAGATCTATTATCATTATTATCAATTATTATGTTATACATAAAGTTTCCAAATGGTACAATAAATCGATTTATTTAATATCTTTAGCGCAGTATACCCGGATGACAGATCAATATTGTTTTCGAGGGGGGGGGGGGGGGGGGGGGGGGGGGGGTAAGCGGACATTTTTTTATTTTTTTTGGAGTCCCAAAAAAAATCGCAACGACTCAGCCAGCCGAAAAGTCGCTCAGTGGGGGGGGGGGGGGGGGGGGGGGGGGGGGGGGTAGTGAGCACAATTTTTTTTTTGGTCCTCGAAAATTTTAAAATTTGCACCCCCCCCCCCCCCCTTGAGCACCAGGGGGGGGGGCCCAACCCCCCAAAAAGGTAAAAATCGCGTGATTTTGCATGATTTTTTTCTCAAGGGGGGGGGGCCGGGCCCCCCGGGCCCCCCCCCCCCTGGATCCGCCACTGATATATATATAGTCAGCCTGATAATGGTGATATAATAAGTTGTATGGCTTTGTTTTCGTGTGATACAAGAATATATTGCTCTCGCTACGACTATATACTCATGTATCACACTCAAAGCCATCCCATATTATATAATTATTGTTATTTTCATTATAATTATTATTTTGTTTGTTTTATTATAATAATTATTATCATCATTATCATTACTTTGAGGCCTACATGTATTGTTATTATTATTATTATTATGATCATTATTCGCTTGCTATACAAAATGGCTAGATGGAATCCATTTTGAATACATTAGATGCTACTATGTCGGTAATCCTCTGATGAGCTAGTGTGTTGACAAGAGAAACTTTTGTTCATCATGCATAAAACTAGTAAATATATGTCAATTTTTTAAAGAGTGAATAATCGTTGCCAGAGCTCCTGGAGCTAGAGAAAAATTGTGATAGTCCTTTATTTGGTACAAATGACCCTCAAATACACACAGTTCTTTACACATTGAGATATCCCCTATATGAACATGACGGACAAATAAAGAGGACAAAATATACAGTTCCTCAGGTAGATAAAGGAACATCCCTTCACTGCTATTATGTAAAAATGTGTAGAACAGGTGTCACATGCATATTCACCCGATCTACACATTTTTACATAATAGCAGTGAATGGATGTTCCTTATTGTCTACCACAGCAATTGTTGAGGGTAGAATGAGGAACTGTAGGCCGCTTTGTCCGTCAAAAGTGGGCCACTTCGGGGATTTTAGAATTTCGCAATTACATTGTGATAACCCCTTCGTAGTACAAAGTTCGATTCCAATAAATACAGGGTCGTGCAGAAGAATGGTGGGAAAGCACAAGATTTCAAGGCGACATTCTATTCTTACGGGGGGGGGGGGTCGAGGGGTCGAAAGCCTTTTCACTTTTCGATTTGCGTGGACGTGGACGTGTGACTACCTTTTAAGGCACTGGCGTCACACGTTGCAGAAATGGCGGAAATCATCCAATGACGATGGAAACGCCATTAATCACAACAACAACAACAACACGCAGTCCACGTTCTCGTCGTGCAAATCGAAAAGTCCCCAATGCCCCCAGTACAGACGACGATATCAAACAACCAATCAGGGGTGTTATCATCACTTCCCTCTGATAATCATATTGGCATAATTATTATTACACGCTGGATCATAATGTTGGACAACAGTTCGGATGTTACTCGCATGACTATATATAGTAAGACTTGTCAATTCAAAGTCTTTTCAAGTCACATCCTCGTATTTCTTCCAACTGACCGAGTTGTGATGGAATGATATTTTGATTGCGGCGGTTTTTCTAATCGGACCAAAATAGTCAGCATCTTCCTCTCGAAAAATTGGTGATGTGTATCCCCGCAATAAAGGGTAAGCTTATTCAATGTTTTGTCATTCACCGCACGTATTCCCTGTTGTGTTTGGCCATTATTTATATCATCGGCTGCCGTCAAGAAGGCTGTTATGCCAGTAACAATAAATAGCTCTGACATCTCCAATGAATATTTGTTTAACCACACCCTCTTTTCTTATGGCGAGACTGAATTTACCCCCCCCCCCCCCCTCCCTGTGCACTCTTGGAAATGTTGATGTTTTCAATTTTTAACTGACCCAAAGTCTATGCAATAAAAACATTTAATTTAACGTCCTATCCGAGGGATGGAATTTGCACGAATATTGATTGGAATAGTGACGTGTTCCCTTCTTTCTAAAAAGAAAAGAAAGGGCAGATAGGAGAGTAACAAAAGCAACGGTATTTGCCCCACCCCCGCCCCTCCATCCCGTCAAATTTCATAGACTATATATTATGGGATATACAACAGCGTTTTAAATTTACTCTTATACTTTCGAGTACGACAGTCTTACTATTATAATCATGCCGACCGTTTTAAAACTAAAATTTATACTACTTCACTACACCCAAATCACTTAACACCCACGCCTTCGGGCACCCTCGCGCACACACTCTTCTAGTGGGTTAATTATTGGAAATAAGAGCAGTGGTTATTCAAGAAGAATTTACCATTAGGGCTGACGGAGATGGCAATGGTTAGACGGTGTTTTTTCAATTGAGAGGACAAACAATTCTAATAGTCCGGACTTGTCCAGTAAAGATAAAATGCATGTCTATAGGATGTTATTTTTACCATTTCATAGCAAATCATTATAAGGCTCTGGTTTCATCTTTCTTTAAATATAATTGTTACGGCTTCAGTATCTTTATAATATAAATACTTTAATTATGTCACTTAAGATTATCGGGTTTTTCTGAAGTGTTTTTGGTTAGTCTTACACTTAGATATTCGAGCTCAAATAAATAATAGAACAAAAAGATTATTTACTTATCACAACTAATTAGTGAAGCATTGTAGGTTTAAGTGATACACCGCCAGTATCGCTTCTCAAACTGAATACTGAATCAATCATATCTTAGAGAAAAGGGGAGGAGGGGGAAGTGTCACGGGATGGGGAGGGCTAAGAGGAAGCAAGTGTCAATACTGATTATACAAAATATTGACAGTTGGACTCGAACAATGGACCTTGTGATCCACGGTCCGGTCTTCAGAAAATCTTCACAAATCTTCACAAATCTGAGGGGATCTATGAATTAATCCAACCATTACAATTTGGTTGTTTGAATGTATGATTTCTAGAAAACACGATTCACTTTCTTTTATTGAGATTTCTTTTGAAACATACCACATTCACTTTCTTCCTCGTGGTATAGCAACATGGAGTAGGTCCATGATAGCAATAAGTTAGATCCGCCTCCAAGAACACAAAATGTCTTTGCTTTATACCCTGGCCTTTGCGTTTACTTTGAATAATTGTGATTTCTGCATGCTACTTAATATTGTCAGAGTCAGACATTTTGATAATAAACGAAGTTGAATTTGAGGAACAAAGCAAAGCAAGAACTTAATTCTAATTTAATTTGATATGATTTGATTTAATTTCAGTTGATTGTGCTATACATTATATACATACATAATCATCATCTTCTTATATCATAAATTGTATAATAACTTAAATGCTAAATGTATGTGCGGATCGTCGTAAGCTTTTTTCAACATTTGATAGAAACGTTCACAAACAAAAAAAAAACAAATATTGACCATTAACAGTGTTCAAAATATCAAGTGATGCAAATTTACCAAGTAAGAAAGAGAGAGAGCGAGAGAGAGCGAGAGAGAGAGAGAGGTATTAGGTATCATTGACCATCTCTTGTGGAAAAAATATTTGTTTTGAAAGAATGCCAACTCAACATACGATACATAAATAGATTTGGATGCAGTTCAGGGTTTCGAAATGCATGCATTCTGTTTTACGAAAGATTGTACTAGATTAACGAACGGTGAATTGTGATGTGGACATAGAAGTCGTGCCCCCCCCCCCCCAGCCCCCCTCCCCCACTCAGTGTTATTTAGGGTACGCATATGCAGGCACGGATCCAGGATTTCTTAGAGGTGGGGGCCCAAATTTTAAATCAATTTGAAATTTAGTGTGCTGAAATATGAAAATCGTGCTGGCCAATATTTCGCTCAGTGGGGAGGGGGGGATAGTGAGCACTAATTTTTTTTTATTTGTTGCTCCCAAAAATTTGAAAATCGCGCCGGCCGAAAATTCGCTCAGTTGGGGGGGGGGGGGGGCAGTGAGCACTAATTTTTTTTGGGGGCCCTCGAAAATTTGAAAAATTACACCCCCCCCCCCTTTGAGCGCCAGGGGGGGGGGGGGGGGCTCATCTAAAAATTTAAAAAAAGGTAAAATTAACGTTAACAAATGTAAAAATACACATTTTCCCCAGGGGAGGGGGCCCCTCGCCCCCGCCACTGCGCATATGCATGTTCCCTCATTTTGAAAACACCCCCTAAGTCCGGTGTGTAAAACGGGCTTTTGTGTACTACGAGCCGGACTTTGGTGCGTGACAAGTACCCCTTGACTTATAGCGTTTTCGCGTGCGCTTGTATTTCCTTATTGATTCGCAAATATGGAGACGTGTAAAATAATAATAATAATAACATTTATAATGCGCATATATCCACCCCAAGAGATGCTCAAGGCGCCTTACAAGATAAATACATTGCACTTAAGAAAGTTCATGAGAAGTTACAGAGAACGAAAATAATTTAACATAATTAAATATAATTAAACACTTTAGAGTGCACACTCCTACATTGCCACGTTTAATTCATAAGTATATTGTCTTGATAAGATATACCCAAGTGATAAATAGATTGTGGGCCTTTCCGACGGAATTTTGTTGTATTTCCTTCCTCAATTTTCCATTCCCCAGGGGGTGGGGTTAAGAGCAAAGACAAAAGACTTCACGTTCTGAATGGATGGAAAATTTCTCGGGAAATAACCACTTGATTCGTCATGCGAGCAAATTATATTTTATTCTTTGATATCTGATTCTAACGTGCACTTATCTTAATGTTATTCAAGTCTTAATATGATCCCCTCCTTCTTGAATGAGAGAGAATTAAAATGCATTTTACCAGTGATGCTCGTGTGAGGGTAAGATCAGGGGAGTGTTTCACAAAGATCCTAAGTTGAACTTATCTCTAAGTTGGACTTAAAAATTATGGAGAGCCACTATTTGTAGCCTTAAAATAAAATATATTCAAAAGTGAAAATTCAAGTATTTTAGACTTTTCATTAATTTCACATCAAGAACATGAAATTTCCCATGATAATTGAAAATATGAATGATTTGAATCAACATTTTATGCCTTTTAAAATAATTTTAGAAAAATATTTCCGAAGGTGCTAACGACATTCCATAATTGTTAAGTCCAACTTAGAGATAAGTTCAACTTAGGATTTTTGTGAAACACCCCCAAGCAGGTCTACCTGATAACAGCAATACAATATTGATGAAAATTAACCAAAATCAATATTATTTCATGCATGTAACTGTTTTTGTCTCATATCATCGAATGGTTTATTCTGTCTATAATATGCAAATACATCGTAAACATCTTGAGCATTCTGTTAATTTGAGCAAATCAATTTTGTCTGAATGTATATTGGACCAAAGTGAAGAAGAAAAAATTGAATAAAATGAAATTATAATCATAATTTCTGAGTTTCTTAAGTTCCTTGAACAAAAATGAAACGTTTAGAAAGGGTATCATCGCTTTAATATTCAGCTGTGTCACAATATATGAACGAGTTTCCAGTCAACACTGTGTAGTCATGCTGTATTGTGTACATACTGTGACTTTCGCTGAAGGGCCAAGCTGACACAAATACAATTATATCCCTTTGATGCAATATGCAAAGCAATTTAATCAATGGACTTCTTTCTAGTTTTAACTTGCCCCTTGATTACCCTATGCATAAGTTATTCGAATACAGAGTTCTCAGGGGCTTCAGCTCCCGATACATTTGAAAATAGCAGTATTCGGGCAATCTCCATCTTGTACTCGGGCAACGGGGCTTTATAATACGAATATACGAGAGGAATGAGATGTTTGCAAGGCACATAGTGTAAGATTCGATATGGGACTGTTGATGCTAATCATCTCATCTTTTGTTTTGTTTTCTATTTCAAATTCTGCAGGTTTGCATCTGAGTCACAGTGATTTCAAGAGTGGAATCAAGCAACACAAGAGCAAAGGAGGAACTGGTCCGTTAGTGTAGTGGACTTGGGACGTAAGACGTGACTTTATAATCAAAGGATTAATGCATCCGTTTAAAAGAACACTTCAAAACCGCAGTGCCGCAGTGAAATGATGAGGAAACGGTTGGTCCGAATCGGTTTAGATATTATACAATAAAAGCTCATTTCAACAAATAAAACGATTCACCTCTTGCTATAAACTTGTTAAAATCATCATTTATTCTGTGGAGAGTTTAAAGACCGTCATCAAAATGGATAGCATTCGATTTTTATGGGTAGGGTCTGTGCTGATGTCAGCAGCGGTCAGTTCCGATGCTGTTCGTCAGAACTTCACAGGAGTCCCATGTAGGTATGATATGGTCAGTAGTGGATTGAAAGTGGATTGCTCTCGTCGTTCTCTCCCTGCAATACCAATTAGTAACCTCACAGAAGAGACTATCATCTTGGATATGAGTAGCAACCGATTGTCCAAACTTGCTAACAACTCATTGTGTGGCCTTCCAAACATAATGTCCTTAAATTTTCAATCTAATAACCTAAGTAACATGATAGAGCGAGGAGCGTTTCGTTTGTTACCTAATCTGAATTCCACAGCTCTTGCCAACAACAATATCACATCTCTACCCGCTGGTCTCTTCTCAAAGAATGGGAAGCTTCAGGCAGTTAATTTGGCGAATAATAGACTGGACTCCTTTTCCGTGAATGTCTTTAATTCTGTCAGCACATTAAGAGTCGTGGATGTGACACACAATTTCATCACGCGTCTGCATTTTGAAGGCTTCAAGAGCAGAAACCTGTCCCGTCTGCTTTTCACTTCAAACAGACTATCAATGCTTTACGAAGATGATTTTTTGCCTCTCAAGGACACACGAATCGATAAACTTGATTTATCTAACAATAATCTCACATCTCTCAAAAGTGGTTTGTTTCAACATCTTAATCTTGTTAGGGGACTTGGTTTAAGTCGCAATTATTTTCGAAATTTCAGTGTCCTTCCTTTCATAGGAATGTCGTCTTTACAGAAGCTCTCGTTGGCGAATAATAAGATTTCAGTTATACAACCCATCCCTTCATCATTAAACCCAACTCATGTATTTCCCCGGTGACATATCTTGATCTACAAGGCAACAATATACGAACGATGCCTTCGCGTGCCTTTTGGGGCCTGAGTAAACTTATACGATTAGATATTCACCAAAGTCGCATAAAAAACAATCCAAAACGATTCATTTGAGGGACTCGACTCTCTAGAAATTCTGGACCTTACTGGAAATCCTATTTCCCATGTAACAAGCGACATGTTTATTCCATTTTGTCCAAGGCTTCGATCTTTGATTTTACCTCAGAGTAAACTTTCTCAACTCAACCAAACGAGGCTTGGCGGTATTACAACTCTAACTAGTCTCAACTTAGCAAGGGGTGTCATTCGGTTTATAGTAATAAGGCGTGTAGGATGGAACATGCCAGCTCTGCAATCACTGGACATTTCATTCAATAGACTATCTCGTATCGATAAGAACTCCTTCTACGGGATGACGAACCTTACTTTTCTCAACATTTCAAACAATCCAATAAAAACAATCGAAAACGCAGCTTTTGCAACCAATGATCAGCTTCGGGAGTTGCGCTTGGATTTTCTCGAGAGTTTTGGTTCTGTGTGGACCCTTTTACGAATCTATATAAACTAACTTCTTTGCAATTGTCTCATACACCTGTAAAACAAATAACCTATAAATTGTTTACGGGGTTAACGAGCCTTCAGAGATTACACATGAATTACTGTGAATTATCAGCTGTCAGCTTCTGGGACCCTCATCTGAATGTTCCAGTCCTGTCAAACCTTTCCAAATTAGAATATATTTTCCTCAAAGGAAACAAACTGACTAACTTGCTTCCAGGAACATTCCATGGACTCCAAAGTCTCAAGAGCTTAAATATGCCAAGTTGCAGTATGGGGAATCTCCACGAAGACATCTTCAGGAATCTTACAACCTTGATAACCTTGGTGATAGACCAGAATCCAATCAAGGAATTGACATCACAACACTTCAGAGACCTCACTTCGTTGATTGGTGTATCAGTCAAAAGCAATGAAATCAAGGAGTTAGCTGTAGATTTATTCAGTGCAAGCCCCAAACTGAGTTATCTCTACATCTCCCACAACCATCTAACAACGATTAAAGAAGGTACGATCCTTCCAAAGAGAACCCTAGACCTCTCCTACAATCCGTTCGGTTGTAACTGTGACATGACATGGTTCATTGATTGGGTAAACAAAGAAACATTGAGTATTAGCCACCCCGATAAGACCAACTGCTCCCAAGCCTCTCTGTCCAAGTTCAAGAATCAGCCCATCCTAAATATTGATCCAAGAGGTGTTTGCGGACCTAGAATAATTGTATATGTTATCTCCACATTCGTTATTGTGACCTGCATTGTGGTGATAATCGTGGCATACAAGCGGCGATGGCTGATCAACTACAAGTGCTTCCACTTTAAACTGCTGTTTGTTGGCCAGCATGGTGACCAAGACGGACGCGAGAGGCTCGATTACGAGTACGACATCAATCTCGCGTTCGACGAGGATGATGAACAGTGGGTCAGGGGAATATTGAAACCAGGTCTCGAAGAACGTCTACCTGATTTCGACAGGATCGTCTGCGGAGATGATGACCTTCCGCTTGGAATGTACTACATTGATGCCATTTCCGAAGTCGTCGAGCAAAGTTATAAAAGCATCTTGATCGTGAGTAATCGAGCCGTAGACAATCACGAGTTCATCAGCAAACTACGTCTCGCGGTTGACCAAATGAATGAGGTCGAGCTAGAAAAGGTAATTTTGATATTCAAGGAAGACATTCCTGATGGGCGTTTACCATATCTAGTCCGGCTGTTCCTTAGTAAGAATAAACCGTATTTCCGGTGGTCAGAAGATGAATATGGACAAAAACTCATGTGGGAGAAACTTGTCAAAGAACTGGCATGGAACAAGAAAATGAATGACGTATTACCTATCTAAAGAAGACAGTCTTCAAATTGAAAGTACCCCCCCCCCCCCCCGAGTATAGTATGTTTTGGAGTTTATTACACCCCAAAAGATTATCGTTCATTATTTTGTAAGCAGTATTGTACGGTACGTGGCATAGCTTTGGACGGCACTGGGGCATATGCCATGTAATAGCATGACCGGGGGGGGGGGTGAGAAAGAGAAAGAGGGACAGGGGCGTGAAAACAAAACGAGTAGGATTTTGCCAACACCACTCCCAAACGATGGACTTATACTTAGCATTTCAATGTTTAACCAGAAGGATGCCGATGCCGCACAGCGAACTTGTGGCTGAACTCATGCCCCGCCACTCTGGGATCCGGTAACTTTGTCTCAGATTCTAAAACAAAATCCTGGATTTAGCTCATGCTGCAGTCATACTTATAAACCTTTAGGTCAGTCAGGAACCCCATGATTTTTACAAGCCGATCGCTTGTCTTATTATCAAGATATTTATGATTGGAATTACAAATTTTGACACTACAGTCTCTTGGGTAAAACGAGTATGGTAAAACTGGTCACTCAAAGATTTTTAATTTTTTTACTTCTTGCACTTCTTGAACATTTTGAAACGCAATTTTTTTAGGGCTTCAATATTACACCATATCACAGACGCTGATAACACATAGGGCCGTGCATCTCAGATTTAACATTGTTAAACGATGCCTTTAATGTGCGTCGTTTGTTACATGCTGTAAGCTCCAGTGGAACTGTTCAAGTCTTTTGTGTTTTTGATATTCGTATCGATATGTACATGATTATTATTGTTGATCTTTACGAATATTCTTTAAATTTGTTTCCAGTTCTATTTGCATCAATTTAGACACAAGGTACTTGCAGGTGTAGATACAAGCAGAAGCTATAGACATGTATTCAGTCACTTATATATTTCTGTGTTAGATCTACCTGAATGGAGTTTTAGGTATCTAGTCCCCGGTGGTGTCACATCAAAGGGGTTACGCATAATCAATGATTAGCTTATCAGCTAAGGTTTCCCTTCTTTACGGTATTATGTTTTGCTCTTTATGTTCCTCGAAATAAATTATAATTCAAATATTGGAAATTGTTGTGCAAAAGCTGAGAAGTAAGCAAAAAAAAAAAATACGAAAAGATCGGTATTAAAAATGAATACCCAATATTAGAGGTGTTAAACATTTTCGGTCATCGGCCTCATGAACCCTTCGAAAGCGGCTAGAAGTCCCACCAGAACGACAGTTTTGGACTGATGGGCCCTGGTCTCATGAACCATTTTTTTTTAAAATCAGAAAGCCACGGAATCGAAATTTTTGTTCCCAATAGGCAGGGATGGTCGTTAAAGAATTTATATAAATACACATATATATTTGAATATATATTTTTTTTTTAATGAGGGCGGGGGCTTGCGGGGGCTTGGGTGGCTTGGAATTCTTGCCTTCATTTTCTATATGTGCCTAGCTTTAATTAATTTGTTATCAGGAATTTTGGTGGAGGGAGGACTTGAATAGTTTTTCGGGGGGGACTTGAGCTCCAATAAAACCCCTTCTAAAATTGCTACTGTCAGTTGATTCTTGGTTTCACGGTCTTTCAGTTTCGTGTTTCGTCGCTCTCCATATTACAGTTCCTTTGGTAATAGCTTGCTTATTAGTCCTGGTATTAGCCCTTCTATTTATCGTTGTATATTCTATGCTAAATAATAACTCATATATTACGACAATATCGAAATACTTTATCATCCGCAGTGTCTACATTGTTTAGATGACCATAGATTGTGGACTGTTGGATACTCTGCTTAAAGGTATTACAAAGTTTTGGGAAATTTTGAAAATTGGGTGGATAGTGATTCTTTACAATCTTGATATATTTGGATGCCCCTGTGCATGTAATATAAGCACTAGAAAATTTAGCCCCTAAAACACTTCTGCTTTCGAGAAAAATTGAATATAAAAATTTACCGGTGCTCCCGGTAAATGTTGATAAATTTCAAATAGCGCTTACGGCCGTACAATGATAGCTGCGACCCTGAAAATCTCAAAATATGTAGTTGTGATATATATTTACCAAACGGGAATAGCTAATCGGTCGATTTTAGTCAAGAAACATTTTTTTATAGCTTGATTAATATCTTGACCTTTAGAGAGAGCTATACAACTTAAAGAGTTTATTATTTACAATTTCATAACTTTAGAATCGATTTTAACCGCGACAAGTATCACTAAATATTGTAGGATCGCATGTGCTTCCAATATGTTCATTTGAACCAAATTCATGACCCCATACCAAAACTTTGTATTATCTTTAAGGTGTATCACCATCATGCAAGGGCAATGCTTTTGAATTGGATGATTGTGCATCTATGTGTTGCCTGTTGAGAGCCAGACAAACACTATTTTTTAAAGTACAGTTAGTAACTAAACTATCAATACTCCTTGTAAATTTGATGTCGACAGGGTAATTAAATCGCTATAATTAGGTGATTGAGTCTGAGAACTGAAACCGCAGTAAAAAGACGAAATCGCTCTCTTAATTGATTTTACCAAAGTTTGAGTTCATAACCGCTTCACGTTTGTGTACCTCGAACTAAGTATATATACAATGAGTGATACACTGTACTTTCAGAGTCTTGAGAGTAGTGGCTTTTGAGGGTTATGATACATTTCTAACAAATCTGCACTGGATCAAAGTTCAAGAATCGAAATGCCTGTTTCTGATTCAAGAAGAAATGTAGAAATTCTAAAGTACTAATTGATTGTGTACGTCCAATAGCGGTTTTACAGGGGGCTTGAGGGCTCAAGTCCCCCCTCCCAGGCCGTCTCGAAAAAAACACAAACTTTATTATAGGCCTAACAGAATTCATTTTCTACAAGGCTCCAGAAAACGGGTTTATCCCTAGGCTTATCCTTCCCTGATATCTCTGCCCCCCCCCCCCCCCCCCCCCTGCCTCTAGCTCTATCCCTTTTTCTTTTCTTTCCCGTTTGTTCACAACGTTCTCACTTGACTTCATATCCCTGTTTTGTTTTTGTTTTTTTGTATTGCCTTCTTTGTCCTCTTCTTCCGTTTTTTTGTTCTTCTTTTTCTTACTTTCCATTCTCGTTAATCATCTTTTCTCATGTACCTTTTCTCTTTTTGGTTTCCTTGCAATTATTCTTTCTTTCAAAACAAGTGGTGCTTAAATAAGCATGATCCTTTTAATCAATATATATACATTTGGTTATGCTGAGGAAAGCACAAAACTTCTCCCATTTTCCCCTCCATTGTTTACGCTATGTTTAGTAAAAATTAATATATCACTTAAAGATAACTCTCGTATAATCATATGCTTGTGTAAATATCTTATGTTTATCCGGATACCCTAATACAAACCTATTAACTGGGACCAACATAATTATCACAAGCTTTGCTTTAGTAGATCCCCCACTGTATTTAGCCATTTGCAATGTATTGATCATACTTATGATTGTATCTTTTGTTATAACTATCACTATGTACATTATGTTTCTATATTGTATGTTTAGTCATAATTATTACCTTGTTCATTATGTTCAATTATTTTATTCTTCGATAAAGTGGAAATAAATTAACTTAACTTAAAACTTAAAACGGATGGCTAGATATCATGCAACTAATTTGTAATTGAAGGAACTATATCATTGTATCATTATATAGGGTCAATAAAAATGCATTAGCGTTCAAACCATTTTAGGGGACCAGAAATTATCGAGCTATAATTTTTTTCTGTCATTTTTTGTGTAACAGATATCTCAAGAATGGCAAATGCATTTTCGTTCAAAATCCAAAAAATGGTAGACCCTATTAAGGACTCTACACACAAAACTTTTCAAGGTCATTTGGGTAATATGAAATCATCTAAACGCCATTTTGTGAATTTCGCCGTATAACCAATTGGCATAACACTTTCATATTTTATATAATGAATCTTCAACTTATTGTCCAGCATATCAACATATGCAATACACGCGTACGTATGGTGGCCCTGAAGGGACATCGCGAATAGACTAAATCGTGAAAAATATGCGATAAAATTCACGATATCGTCAATTTTATCGCATATTTTTCACGAAGAAATTCACGAAATTGACGATATCGTGAACTTTATCGTGAACTTTTCACGATGAAATTGACGATATCGTGAATTTTATCGTGAAAAGTTCACGATATAAAGTTCACGATATCGTCAATTTTATCGTGTACTCTATCGTGTACTCTATCGTGTACTCTCCTGACGGGCGCTTCGTAAACAAAACCAGCCCTAGCTGGGGGAGACAGAGAGAAGGAAAAAAGGGAAAGGGAAAGAGAAGATAAAAGGAAAGAAAGAATAATAAGAAGAAAAGAGGGAAACGGGGGGGGGGCGAAGGGCTCTTGCCTCCTCCTCACTCCCCCCCCCCCCCCCGCCAAAAAATAAATAAGGAGAGAGAGAAGGGAAACGGAAAGGGAAAGAAAATATAAAAGGAAAGAAAGAAGAGGAAGAAGGAAAGAGGGAAACGGGGGAAGGGCGAAAGGCTCTTACCTCCCCCCCCCCCCCCCGCCAAAAAAATAAATAAGAGAGAGAGAGAGAGAGAGAAGGGAAAGGGAAAGAAAGAAGAGGAATAAGAGGGAAACAGGGGAAGGGCGAAGGGCTCTTGCCTCCTCCCCCCCCCCCCCCCCCCGCCAAAATAAATAAGAGAGAGAAGGGAAAGGGAAAGAAAATATAAAAGGAAAGAAAGAAGAGGAATAAGAAGGAAAGAGGGAAACGGGGGAAGGGCGAAGGGCTCTTTCCTCCTCCCTCCCCACCCCCGCCAAAAAAATAAATAAGAGATAGAGAGAGAAGGGAAAGGGAAAGGGAAAGAGAAGATAAAAGGAAAGAAAGAAGAGGAAGAAGAAGAAGAAAAGAGGGAAACGGGGCGAAGGGCTCTTGCATCCCCCCGCCCAAAAAATAAATAAGAGAGAGAGAGAGAGAGAAGGGAAAGGGAAAGAGAATAAAAAAGGAAAGGAAGAAGAATAAGAAGAAAAGAGGGGCTCTTGCCTCCCCCCCCCCCCCTCCCGCGCCAACAAATAAATAGGAGAGAGAGAGAGAGAGATAGAGAGAAGGGAAAGGGAAAGGGAAAGAAAATATAAAAGGAAAGAAAGAAGAAGAAGACGGAAAGAGGGAAACGGGGGAAGGGCGAAAGGCTCTTACCTCCCCCTCCCCCCTCCCGCCATAAAGGGAAAGAGAAGGGAGAGGGAAAGAAAATATAAAAGGAAAGAAAGAAGAGGAAAAAGAATAAGAAAAGAGGGAAACAGGGGCGAAGGGCTCTTGCCTCCTTTCTTTTCTTTCTTTTCCTTTCTTTCCTATTCTCCCTCTTTTTCGTTTTTCTCTTTCTTTCTTCTCTTTCCCTTTCCTTCTCTCTCTCTCTCTTATTTATTTTTTGGCGGGGGGCGGGGGGACGAGGCAAAAGCCCTTTGCCCCCGTTTCCCTCTTTTCTTCTTCTTCCTCTTCTTTCTTTCCTTTTATCTTCTCTTTCCCTTTCCCTTTCCCTTCTCTCTCTCTCATCTCTGATTTATTTTTTGGCGGGGGAGGGGGGGGGCAAGAGTCCTTCGCCCTTCCCCCGTTTCCCTCTTTTCTTCTTATTATTCTTTCTTTCCTTTTATCTTCTCTTTCCCTTTCCCTTTTTTCCTTCTCTCTGTCTCCCCCAGCTAGGGCTGGTTTTGTTTACGAAGCGCCCGTCAGGAGAGTACACGATAGAGTACACGATAGAGTACACGATAAAATTGACGATATCGTGAACTTTATATATCGTGAACTTTTCACGATAAAATTCACGATATCGTCAATTTCATCGTGAAAAGTTCACGATAAGTTCACGATATCGTCAATTTCGTGAATTTCTTCGTGAAAAATATGCGATAAAATTGACGATATCGTGAATTTTATCGCATATTTTTCACGATTTAGTCTATTCGCGATGTCCCTTCAGGGCCACCATACGTACGCGTACGTTCGTGCAAAATTTAAATAAAATCGTCTCGAGTTAATTTTACATATTCAGGCCATTTTTAAATTTGTGAAATTTTCGCGCACACGCGCATGAGCACATGTATTTCAGTTCGTCGGCTAAAAAGCTAAAAGCTACGAAAGCTAAAAACATCGGGTTTCTTTACATGTTTTGGTTCCTGATTATATTCTTGAAAATTCTAACTCATTGGTAGATCCTTTTGAAAATTCAATTCCGATACTCACACGTAAAACCTCCAAAAGCATGCGCGCACGAATTTTGCTAAAAACTACAAAGAAATGTACAAATTGTAAAAATTGCCAATATTATAATCTGCTATAGGCCTTCTGTAGCTCCTCAGAATTGCCCTCATTTCGTATTGCATATGCTGAAAGGGCTTGAAGTGAACATGTGATTTCATACATAATTTTTGCTGAACAGAGGTTATGACGTCATCGTATTGCTGTTTGAAGTAAGGTTTTATATATATTTTAAATTAATGACGTCATATTCTCAATGTTCTTTTAACAGTGTTTCACTTGTTTTTGCTTGGTTTTCTTTGGTTTTCGAGAGTTTGTGCTATACAAGAAATGTACCGTTTACTTTTCATTTGGGCAATTGATCATAATTATAGTCATTTTTTAGAATTAAAGGTACAAATCAAAATTTGCCTTGGAGCTTAGCGCGTATATTGAGTACTTAACCATGCTGGAACAAACATTGATGTGCTACATTACACCACAAAAAAGATTAATATTGTTATGACTTCATGGCAGTTAAAACAAAGGTATGACAGTACTTCATTCAAATCTTCAAACGAGTACATACCACCTATACCTGTACAAGTATAATCTCTAGTCTTAATTTTATCTTGGACGAATAAATTGCTACTGTTATAACTACATGTACTACTAATGATAATAATAAATAATAATTATTATTATAATAACAATAATAATAAAATCAAGGTAAACTGGCTCACAAATTTAAATATACTGCATCGTAGGAATGACAGATTACGTAAATGATAATGAAAAGCATACATACTTGTCATAATCCTGCATCTCTCATAAGAATCTGGACCCTGTTTCATAAAACCTGTTATCAATAACATGTTGCAATAACTGTTATAATCTATTGAAATCGTTGCATCTTATTGGCTGAGAGCAAATTTGTTATAGAAAATAATGTGATACTTGTGACTGATAACGATTTTTATGAAACAGGCCCAAGGCCTTTAGAATGAACTTGTATTAAGATTATCAACACTAGTGTGGCTAGGAGGGATTAGACCACACAGCGAGGTCACTGACAGGTGGCTATCTCATCAACTCAGCTCTCAAATAACATAAGAAATAGAGGACCATGGGGGACCAACAGGCACCGATTGGGGAAGTTTTCTATATAGAGAGAGCAAGTAGCTACAAGTAGGACAGTGGGGCTTTAAGAACTTGCCCTTTAAGTTTGAGAGCCAGGTACGACATCAGTCAGCTAATGAGTGGGAAGAGTATCCCAAACACTAGCCTCTTGTCGATGACCCTGATGGCGCTGTTGGAGTCCGTAAATCTGGCGAGTGAAGGTACCGGTAAGCCATATAATTCCCCACAGTCAAACCTTTTATTCACGATATTCCATGATAGCCCTTGAAGCAGGGTTGGCAATTTTCCCAGGAAATGCTGGTAATTCCCGTCCAGGTTCGAAATACTGGGAAATATTTGGAAGTACCCATACCTGTACGCGTACCAATTATGCTGTACAATGGGGAAAAGAATTATAGTACTGATGGCAATGTCTTTCATCTGACTAAATTCCATCTTTTATTTAGACTTCAAATGTTTCTTAGTGGTCTCTCTGCAATAACTTCACAGATTTTTAAAGGAAACCTTTAAACCTTTAAGTGTAGGTATTCTGAAAAAATAGATGCATTCTTGCCCTTTGATGTAAAATATCCCTTACGAAAGTGTACAAGAGATATATAACTGAAAATAATCTTGGCAATATGTAAATGCCTTTTAGCATGACAAGTTATGATTATAAACCTCCTGGCTGCATAATTATGCTAGTCCAGAATCTGGCCTATTTAATTTTGATCTCCACCACACCAACGCTACCTCCCTCTACTTACTTGCTACCAGCCGATGATGGCGTGATCATTGAATTAAGACGCCAGGCGAAAAAAAATCCTCAGGCTGGACTGGTGAGCAAATATGAGTTTGGTGATAACGCCATCTTCGACCCCGTTCTCACTCACTTCGTTGGAGCGCTCTGGAGCGCTCTAACTAAGACCCGCTCCTCAGGAGCGGTTCTTAGGTGAGTGAGAACGCTCAAAGTGGTCCAGGAAGCGGACTTCTGGACCGCTCCAGAAGTCCACCTAGGAGCGGCGTTATTTTTTTATGCGGCACAGATTGGGGCATGGCGCGTGTTAAACCTATGGGAAGTACGTTCTTTCCCTTCTGAATAGTGTCTGCACGTACGTGAGACTAGTCATGTTCGCTAGCGCATTAGCGCTGCGAAGAAGTTTGTATATCCATCGCGAACTATGTGTTTAGATAACATTCCTCTTCGTTTAAGTTAGTTAAGTTTTATTGACTAATTATTGTGATGTTCTCCTTATTGACGTGCTGCCTCCTCTTCAGATTTCCAATTTGATTTTAATTGTTGATGTAATGATTTTCCATGCGGTAGTGGATTACATGTAACACTATTAAAAACAGACCTCTACTACTTATACTGTCTAGTACGCACACGACCAGTATTAGTCTGTAAATCAAGACCCCTTTTTAAAAAAAGCCCCAATCTGTGCCGCATAAAAAAATAACGCGAGCGGGTCTTATTAAGAGCGCTCCAGAGCGCTCTATCGTGCAATGTGAACGGAAAGCGTACTTTGAACGGAAGTGACGTTCCGCGCGATGAGCGATCGGGCAGGCACTACACATATACATGTATACGGGACGCGCGTTTCCGTTTTACACCCTGCCCTAGGCTTTTCTCCAATAAAATTTTACAAACCGACTGGTATTCGGAGTCTAGTCGTCCACATCTTGCCTCGGCGCTCTGCACACCACCAGAACTCTGAAAACGTCACGTAGCGCTAGCTAACTCTCTATACTAACTAGTTGATCTTCCTAGTCATATCATTTATTTTTATCCATTAATACGCAATACTCTAAGAGCGTGAGGATGCGTGATAAGCTCGCAAAATTTAGCCCAGCGATAACAAAACAATTATATATCGGGAAAACCGTCTTGAACAAGAAGACCCTCGCATCCCCAATTGAAATTGTACATAAGCTTTGGCTTCGCTATTCTTGACGTCGATATAAACAAACTTAGACTTCGGATACAGCATGTTTCGTGTAATTTCTTGCCGAAAAGCCTAGGGCAGGGTGTAAAACGGAAACGCGCATACGGGACGCGTCACGAACGGGACATCAGGTGACATAGGGTTTGGATTCCGCGCGCGAAAAAATTGACCCGCCTACCTGAGCCAGGCGCGGATCCAGGATTTCTTAGGGGGGGGGGCCCAAATCTGAAATTATGCGAGCCAAATATTGGTACGTTATGGTGACCAACAGTGACGTAATGCGGGGGGGGGGGCGAGTTTCCCTCTCCCAGGCTTTGACGTTTCATTATATTATTAGAGAAAGAAGACGATTCGTTGTACCGTTCTCGAAAATAATTCTCGTGTGAATTTAGTTTTTCCCCTCCCGCGCGAATCGCGGAAAATTTTACGATTTATTAAATTATTAGAGAAAGAAGACGATTCGTTGTAGAGTTCTCGACTATTAATCCTTGTCTAAATTCAGTCTCCCCCCTCCCCCCCTCCTGCGCGAAGCGCGGAAGCTTTGACGTTTTATTAAACTATTAAAGAAAGAAGACGATTCGTTGTAACGTTCTCGACCCTTTATCCTCGTCTGATTTCAGTTCCCCCCCCCCCCTCCCGCGCGAAGCGCGAAAGCTTTTACGTTTCATTAAATCATAAGAGAAAGAAAACGATTCGTTGTACAGTTCTCGACTCTTAATCCTTGTCTAAATTCAGTTCCTCCCCCTCCTGCGCGAAGCGCGGAAGCTTTGACGTTTTATTAAACAATTAAAGAAAGAAGACGATTCGTTGTACCGTTCTCGACTCTTAATCCTCGTCTGAATTCAGTTTCCCCCCCCCCCCCCCCCCCCCCCTCCCGCGCGAAGCGCGGAAGCTTTTACGTTTCATTAAATCATTAGATAAAGAAGACGATTCGTTGTACTGTTCTCGACTCTTAATCCTTGTCTAAATTCAGTCCCCCCCCCCCCCTCCCCCTCCTGCGCGAAGCGCGGAAACTTTGACGTCTTATTAAACAATTAAAGAAAGAAGATGATTCGTTGTACCGTTCTCGACTCTTAATCCTCGTATGAATTCAGTTCCCCCCCCCCCCTCCCGCGCGACGCGCGGAAGCTTTTACGTTTCATTAAAACATTAGATAAAGAAGACGATTCGTTGTACTGTTCTCGACTCTTAATCCTTGTCTTAATTCAGACCCCTCCCCTCCCCCTCCTGTGCGAAGCGCGGAAGCTTTGACGTTTTATTAAACTATTAAAGAAAGAAGACAATTCGTTTTACCGTCCTCGACTCTTTATCCTCGTCTGATTTCAGTTCCCTCCTTTTCCGCGCGAAAGCGCAGAAACTTTTACGTTTCAATAAATCATTAAAGATTCGTATTACCGTTCTCGCCTCTGAATGCTCGTCTGAATTCAGTCCCCCCCCCCCCACCTCCCCTCCTGCGCGAGGCTTTGACGTAGTATTATTAGAGAAAGAAAACAAAGCGTTGTACCGTTCTCTATATCCTTAATCCTTGTCTGAATATCAAATATGTTCTTTGTCTGCTCCTTTTTCTTCCTACGTCCTCTTCCGATTGGGGGGACCGCCCCCCCCCAACCGCCCCCCCCCCCCCCCCCCTGGCTACGCGCCTGCGGTCAGATAAACACATCTTGATACCTTGTCCGACCCCGCAAGCTCAGGGGTTGAAGGCGATAAATTACGGTCAGATAAGCATTCAGGGGCCCGCCTTAGGGCCCCTGGTGGGGTCGAGGCGGCGGAGCCGGCCCCGGAAGCTCAGGGGTTTTAGGCGTTTAATTAAGGTCAGATGAGCATATTTTTGTGTATACCTTATTATTTTGTGACACTGGCAAGACACTATTTGGCGTGGGGTCCAGGGGGCGGAGCCCCAAAAAATCAGGGGTTTTAGGTATTAAATTACCGTCAGATGATCATCGAAGGGTCCGCCGTAGGGCCCTAAATGGAATCCAGGGGGCAAAGCCCCCGGAAGCTTAGGGGTTTTAGGCATTTAATCACGGTCAGATGAGCATATTTTGATGCCTCATTATTTTGTTAACACTGGCAGTTAACTATTCTTACTTTCTTGCTCTCATTCTATTTCATTTCTCTTTACTTTTTCTTGTTTTATTAATGATATAAGTGAATGTCTAAGATCATGTTCATGCAATATATATGCTGATGACGTTGTTATATATATTTCTGATAAGAATATCGAAGTTATTAGGGATAAGCTGCAGGCTGATCTAGAGGGAATTAGTAAGTGGTATAAAAGAAATAAACTAAAAGTTAATACTGAAAAAACTTACAGTATGTTATTGAAACGCAACTCGCAAAATAGTCAGGATTTAAACATTTCTTTGGATGGAAATAAAATCAAACAAGAAAAAAAACATTAGGTACTTAGGAATTGAATTGGACGAAAACCTAACCTGGAATATCCATGTAAAGAAGCTCAGTAAATCGTTAGCTTATAAAATATTTTCTTTGAAAAAGGTCAGTAATTTCACCGATACGAATGTGTTGAATAAAATTTATAAATGTATAATCCAACCTATATCAGATTATGCATGCTCGATATGGGGGAATTGTTCTGTTTACAACAAGAACATTATTTTTAGATTACAAAAAAGAGCAGCAAGGATAGTTGAACGGAATTTTGATTTTAATGAAAGTGGTCTTGATATTGTTAAAAGATTGAAATGGCAGGTTTTAGAAGAAAGACGTAACTATTTCCTTGCTTGTATAATGTATAAATGTATCTATGGTTACGCTCCATTACGTTTGTGCAATGCTATTGACATGGTTTTTGAACGGCATCCAATGAATACGAGATTGGCTAACTCAATGAGTGTTGTCCTTCCCAAGCCTAGTATTGAAATTTTCAAGAATAGTTTACGTTACGAAGGCGGCAAAGTATGGAATAATTTACCCTCTAACCTACAAAATGCACAATCCATCGACTGTTTTAAAAACATGTATAACAAAAACCTATTTCAGCAAATTATGAATAATATCATCGTTGTTTTTGCTCTTTTTGCTTTAAGTTTAATTTGGTACTTCATGATATAAGTTCATTTTGTAGTG
The DNA here is from genome assembly GCF_000002235.5 of Strongylocentrotus purpuratus. Classification (NCBI taxonomy): domain Eukaryota; kingdom Metazoa; phylum Echinodermata; class Echinoidea; order Camarodonta; family Strongylocentrotidae; genus Strongylocentrotus; species Strongylocentrotus purpuratus. Next base: position 28,722,927 of record NW_022145601.1, on the reverse strand, counting down.
TGATAGAGTTTTAATTTTGAATAGATTAGTTGATTACTTGATTCCATTATTGTGTTTTTATATATTTAATTAAATATCATGTATTTTTGACTTGGTTTTTACTCAAGATTATGGTCACTATATATTTTTATCATGACTTCATGAGTATTTTAACAATTCTCATTATATATGTATGATTATTCTGTTTTGATGTTTTAGTGTAAGCTTTTAATATTCAGGACCAGGATGTAAACCAGTCCTTTCTAATCTTGTTATCCTGATGAAATATGTTCAAATAAATAAATAAATAAATAAATAAAATACTTTTTCAAGAAAAGTGGGGGGGGGGGGCTCGAGGCTCTCGATCCCCGCCGTACCTCGGGCCCTGACATGTAGGAATCTCAAGAATCATATTTTTTGCCTGGTTGTAAATTTAGGAATTTGTCATTTTCCAACAAACACATACAAACGTATAATTTACTAAAAAGTGAGGAAAAATTTCGGAAATTATGTCATTTCAGCAGTATTTGTAATCCACCGTTGTGGAATTAGAAATAAACCACGTTTGAATATGATTTCCCCCAAGCCCCCCCCCCCCTATCAGTACGCCAGTATCTCCTCTTTCCCTCTTTCTTTCCTTTTCCTTCTCTCTTATTTTTTTTTTGATTGGGGGGGGGGGGGTGGGGGGGTTAACAGACTGGGAGGCAAGGCCCTTTCGGCCCCCCGATCTCCTTCCTCCCCCTTTCCTTTTCTTCTTCCTCTTCTTTCTTTCCCTTTTTCTCCTTTTTCCCTTTCTCCCTTCTTTTCCTTTCTTCTCTCTTTTTTTTTTTTTTTTGCGGGGGGCCAAGGCCCGCTCGGCCCCCCCCCTGGATCCGCGCCTGACTTGAGCTGCCATAGCAACAAGACCACTTTGACTCGTGGAGCGGTTTGAGCCATAAAACTGCTCGGAGTGTGAACGCTCGCAAACCGTTCCTCAAGACCCGTTCCTCTGGAGCGGTCTAACTAAGACCACTTTCAAAGTGAGTGAGAACGGGGTCTTCGACGGCTTGAATCAAGTGTGTAGGAAACAGTTCTTAGTTATATAGATCTCTATGGTAGGGAATTATAAAGGACCGGGCAGATTCTGCAGTGGCGGATCCAAGGGGTCCGAAACGGCCCCCCCCCCCCTATTGGCGGCGCCAACAAAAAGAGAAGGAAAAAAAGAGGAAGAAACTAAGGAAGAGAAAGAAAAAAAAGGAGAAGAGAAAAAAAAAGAGAAGAAAAAAGAAAGAGGGAGAGAGAGAGCGAAAAAAAAGAGAAAGAAGAGAGAAGCCGGGTGAGAAAGGAAGAAAGACGATGAAATGGCACTAATATAAATGACAGTAACGACGAAAACGGGAAAAGCTTTTTTTTTGGGGGGGGAAGTGCTTGTGAAATGCGCGCGGCAGGAGAGGGGGGGGGGGGATGACTGACCATATTCGAATTTTTAGGTTGTGCAAAACTGAGTCTGAATTCATTTTATTTTCAAAAAATTATAAGCATGCTTGTTTATTTCAAGCCGTAGTGCCTAAGCGGGGAGGGGGGGAGGGGAATAAGAGGAATTTTTTTTTTTTTTTGGTCCCAACAAATTCGCAACGACTCAGCCGGCGGCTGAATAAGCGGGGGGGGGGGGGGGGGGGGGGGGTGTGTGAGAGCACGTTTTTTTTTATTTGGTCCCGAATATTTATTTTTAAAAGCGCCGGTCGCAAATTCGTTCAGTGGGGGGGGGGGTGGGGGTGGGGGTGGGGGTGCACACTATTTTTTTGGCCGGGGGGGGGCACGTCCCTGTTTGGCAGTACATTTTTGGCGAATTTGGGCTGATTTTAACATATTTATTGGGGGGCGGGGGCACGTGCCCCCTGTGCTCCCCCTGGATCCGTCCCTGGTCGACATAGGCCTACTTATTTTTAATGAATTATGGAGGCTAATCCCGTCATCATAAACAACGTACTGCCAGACTTATTTTAGGTATACAAGATGGCAGGGATATTGTTGACGAATGCATTCAATATAGACTAGATAACCTTTTTAAGGATGTTCTGGAATGCGGGACTACATCGCAAACTTAATCGCAATATTAAGGCAGATTCCAAGTCCCTGATTATTAAGGGGTGTGTTACTTTATTGAGGCCGGTATCCAACTGACCTTGGGGCCTGCATCTACACTACACTACAGTTTATATTATCATTTAAAAAAAAGGAAAGATTGATATAATTATATGCATGGTTATGCAGGACTTTCCAATTCTACTTGCTCACACTAATACTTTTTTCACACTGGCAAAATTTTGCTTAACCCCGTACTATAGATGGGGTTAATCAAGGGGGGGGGGTCTTCACCCCACCTATAGTCCGGGGTGAAGAGGCAAATTGCATAGATCATTTTATAGCTCAAGACGGTGCATTTTGTATTAATCATGTAATATCGATCGTTTCGTCTTCAATGATCTTTTTTTATTAAAATTGTCATGCCCCCTCCTAATATCAATTTTGCCTAATTATATTGTTCTCTTCATTGCACTCGACGCCACTGATTTTTCTGTCATTTGCCTCCCAGGACCCCTATGTAGCATACGCAGCAAGCGAGCCTAGGCCCTCTGTTGTCCTTTGCGTGTCAGTTCGTACGATGATATGATGTCTGTTCGAGTTTATCCTTTCTCATTTTCGTGAAATGATGTCTATTTCCTTACCATAAACCAAAATATTTTGTTACTGTTTTGTAAATTATACCTTTTTTTGTTTTGTTTGCTGGAAAATGACAAATTCCAAAGTTTGCACTCAGGCCAAAATTTTCTTATTTAGAAGCCTACATGTCAGGGCCCGCGGAATGGCGGGGCTGGGGGGCTCGAGCCACCCCCTCACTAAAAAAAGTATGTGTAAGATATTAAACTAGAAAGAAAGGAAGAAAGAAAAATTGCGACATGCCAGTGCCACAAAATTAATGAGGTATCCAAATATGCCCATCTGACCGCAATTAAATAGCTAAAACCCCTGAGCTTGCGAGGGCTCCACCCTCTCAACCCCATCAGAGGGCCTAAGTCGGTCCCCTGGATGCTCATCTGACCATTGTTAAATGCCTAAAACCCCTGAGCTTCATGAGGCTTAGTCCCCTGGACCCCACGCTACTTAGTGACCTGCTAGTGTGACAAAATGTATCAAAATATGCTCATCTGATCGTAATTAAATTCCTAAAACTCCTGAGCTTCCGAGGGATCTGCCTCTTGACCCCCTGCTGGGGCTTTTTCCCCTGGTACCCCACGCCAACTTACGTTTCACTTGCTTCGCTCGCTACGCTCTACCTGATCGTAAATACTTTAGCCCCTCACCCACCAACTTTGAAAAACGTTCTGCGGGCCTGCATCATTGAAGTTACGATGAGGCGTTGATGTCCTCATCATGGTCATGGGTGCATGTTGTCAGGGACGTCGCTAGACCTTTTTCAGTGGGGGGGGGGGGGGGGGGTTGTAGAGGCCAACGATTACCGACAAAACTAGCCCCCAATTACCGACAAAATTAAATGTCCCAATATTTACAAATTTTACCCTATATACCCGGGGCCGAAGGCTAAATTTTCCTACGGACTATCTATAGTACTTGCGTATGCGCAAATGGTCATTTTCCTCGACGATATAAATATACGAATTATTTCGTCAACTTAATAGTCAGCATCATAGCTATATATTTTAAAGGCAGGTTTTACTACTTCAGCCAGAGTGGATTAGACCACCAAGCGAGCCAGCGAGGTCACTTTGACAGGTGGCTATCTCATTAACTCGACTCTCATTTAACATAAGAAAAAGAGATCATGGGGGACCAACAGGCACCGATTGGGGAAGAACTCTATAATAAGGACAGTCTGCCTTTAATGCAGGCGCGGAACTAGGATCTTATTTAGGAAGGGGCGGTAGTGAGCAAGCGAATCACTTAAAGAGCGCGCTAAGCGCGCTCATTAGGGGGTGTTGGTGATAGGCCTCCCGCGCGAAGCGCGGAAGCTTCGACGTTTCCTTAAATTATTAGAGAAAGTAGACGATGCGTTAAACCGTGCTCGATTATTAATCCTTGTTTGAATTCGGTTTACCCCTCCCGCGCAAAGCGCGGAAGTTTTGACGTTTCACTAAATTATTAGAGAAAAAAGACGATTCGTTGAACCGTGCTCGACTCTTAATCCTTGTTTTTATTCAGTATCTCTCCCTCCCACGCGAAGCGGGGAACCTTTGACATTTCATTAAATTATTAGAGAAAGTAGACGATGCGTTAAACCGTGCTCGATTATTAATCCTTGTTTGAATTCGGTTTACCTCTCCCGCGCAAAGCGCGGAAGTTTTGAAGTTTCACTAAATTATTAGAGAAAAAAGACGATTCGTTGTAACGTTTACGACTCTTAATAAACCCTAATTTCTGAATTCAGTTTACCCCATTAGCGCGAAGCGCGGAAGCTTTGACATTTCATTAAATTATAAGAGAAAGTAGACGATTCGTTAAACCGTGCTCGACTCATAATGCTTGTCTGAATTCGGTTTCCCCCTCTCACGCAAAGCGCGGAAGTTTTGACAATTCCTTAAATTATTAGAGAAAGCAGACGATTCGTTGTACCGTTTTCGACTCTTAATAAGCCCTATTTATCTGAATTCAGTTTCCCCCTCTCGCGCGAAGCGCGGAAGCCTTGACGTTTCCTTAAATTATTAGAGAAAGCAGACGATTGGGTGTACTGTTTTCGACTCTTAATCCTTGTCTGAATTCAATTCCCCCTTCCCGCGCGAAGCGCGAAAAAGCTTAGACGTTTCCTTAAATTATTAAAGAAAGCAAACGGTTCGTTGTACCGTTTTCGACTTTTATTAAGCCCTATTTATCTGAATTCAGTTTCCCCCTTCCCGCGCGAAGCGCGAAAAGCTTAGACGTTTGATTTAATTATTATAGAAAGAAGACGATTCGTTGCACCGTTTTCGACTTTTATTAAGCCCTATTTATCTGAATTCAGTTTCCCCCTCTCGCACGAAGCGCGGAAGCTTTGACGTTTCCTTAAATTATTATAGAAAGCAGACGATTCGTTGTACCGTTCGCGACTCTTCTAAATGAATTTTTCCACTCCCGCTTTTTGGCGTTTCATCAACATAATTTATAGAGAAAAGAAGACGATTCATCGTACCGTTGTTGACTCTTAATACTTGTGTGAATTTAGTTTCCCCGAAATTTTAAACCTCTGATTCCTTTAGCTCATATTATAGGAAAGTGAAACTTCGAGAAAATACAAGTATTGTAGTTGTAGTCACCCTCGAAGTCGTCACAGCGGATAAAAAGCCACAGTTCGTAGGGAAAAAAAAACTTGTCGGCCGACCGACAATATACATGTCACCGACTTCAAACTTCTGCATTGATATAGTACACGAGGATCGAGCAAAAATACCGACACAGCTGACCCGACACACATTATGTACCCGTGTCTTTCTTGCTCCCTCGACGAGACGACTCCACCCAACAACCCCCCCCCCCCCTCTCTCTCTCTCTCTCTTTTACTCTCACTCCTTTTTTCTCAGGCTCTTACCTCCCCTCTCTCTCTCCTCTCATTCATCCCCCGCTTCTTTTGTTTCCCTTTTCTCTTTTTTCTTTTTTTTCCTTTTCTTTCTTTTCTTTCTTTTCCTTTCTTTCTTTCCTCTCCTCCCTCTTTTTTTTCTCTCTTTCTTTCTTCTCTTTTCTTTCCTTTCTTTCCTTTCTTTTTCTTTCTTTCTTTTATTTTCCTTTTCTTTTTTTCTTTTCTTTCCCTTTCCCTCCCTTTTTTTCCCGACGGCAGCGCAATTTTACCGACAATATCCTGACCAGTGGGGGGGGGGGAGGGGTGTCGCACCCACACCCCCCCCCCCCCCCCTTTGGCGACCCCCCTGTCGACCTCTCGGTCAACATTGCCATTCATTATCACCCATGTATATTGTTTTCAGAGGCATTATGCAATTTACTTACAACAGTGTTAGCATTAAAAAGAAAATATCACTGCTGCCAATTTGAAGAACAATATGTGATCAATTAAGCCCTTAAAATGCCTGTCCTAAAAGATTTTATAAATCATCGAGAGTCAACTCCTCATCCTATTAAAGATACCATGATTCTGTCGAACATACAACATGTGATCGTCCAAACATTTCTCTTTTTTTTACTTCATAACTGGGTTTATTTTCTATGTTTACTTTTATGTACCAATGTTAAAAACTCATATATTTGTAATGATTCTATAGAAATCAAATAAACATCAAACAATAAATCAATTTTGATACAGAAATGTGTACAGAATAAAGAGCTCCATACTTGGCACTCCATAACCAAGTGGAATTTTTACCAGTGGGTTAACTTGGAAAATCTGTGTGAACAAGAGCAATTAATAATAACAAATTAAGGTACCTAATATACACTGTGTTTCTCAGTGACTACAACTTAAACGAGATTAGTTTTAAACCAGAAACCTTCGCATGCAAGACTATTTTTTTTTTGTGGGGGGGGGGGGTCCTTTTCTTCGAATTCCAAAAGTGAACCAGATTCGCGAAGTGGTCGTCATACTGCTAAATAAATGCACCATTCATCAAGGGTTCTTGCTGCCAAAGTTCTTACTTTAATCATAATTACGACCATGCTGTACATTGAGAAATGATTATATATTGTGTTATTATTTTCATTTCATGGAAGACTTGAATATATGGCCCTTATGTAGGCCTATTCAGTAGAAAAAATAAGAATGAATATGCTATGTTACGAGTGAAGGCTTTCGGTGACACCATGTACTTGCCTAACCGAATATATTGATTACTCTTTCGTTAAAAGAACTCGCTTATCGGGCGTTTAGAGTGATTATGCAGAAAGAAAAGGAAAGGGAAAGATAATGGAAAGAGGTTTATTAAACATTTCACTGTTTCTTTACCTAAAATGATCAAAACGAAGGAAGGAAAGGGTGGAGGAAGGGAAATCAAGTCGGTGGTTTTGGTATTGTATCGTATTAAATTGTATATAATATAATCCAACATCCTTGATGCTTATATATTTTCTTTTCTTAACAAATAAATAATAATACATAACATGATAAACATGTTCCATGGAGTCTATGAAGAAGAAAAACACCATCTGTTAGGGCTGAAGCAGTATCCGTGTAAAATGAAGTAATGGATATCTAAAATCACATAACGGATAACAGTTAACATAGTTACAAAGAATGCATTTGAGCTAATATATATCAGGATGTGTAGTTATATATTTCATATTGGTCCAACAAATTATTTTTCATATCTTTATTTTCATTTCGTTTTATATTGCCCGAAGGCCCCAAGACTAGAACGTTTTGAGAGAAAAAAAAGTGTGGAATACACTTCACTGAAGCGAATTTTAAATAGTATGTCCAATAGATGTGACCATCTTTCAAGCATGGTCTAACTTCACCCACAGTTCTAGATCTCAACAGATTGCGAAAATCTTACACCACCAATAGAAAGAGGAACCTAAAATTATCTAGGCACAAAATTCTCTTTGGAAATTAGTGTGAAAAGATGACAATCTTTTGAGTTCGTTCCCTGAATGAACTTACCGACAAGGGTCTAGAAATGTTTTGTTTGAAGGAAGATGTCCTTCAAATTATAAGTAAAATATTATACCAACTGCTTGTAATGATACTTTCACTTGTAATTGATGCGATCGCCTCTTTATTTATTAATTTATATATCAATTATAAATCAGCTGTAAACTCTCGTGCACTAGAGGTAACGACTCTTTACAGCGATTGCCGGTCCAGAACATCGAATGATGCATGGATGAAATCGCGATGTCTCTGGAATTCTTTTGTCGATAAATTTTCTAGTTGCATCAATTTGTAGTCTAAAGTTTACTGTCTATTTTTGCTGTAATTTATCTAATTATAGATCGTATATCACATTCCTATTTTTGTTCTTAAATGTGCGCGAACTTTGTTGACCCGTTCATAAATACCTTCGTCAAATCATGCTAATACGCTGCCTGGTTCCATACTTTTATTTATTTATTTTATTTATTTATTTCTAATCTTTTGAAAGGGTAGCCCATTCACCAACAAGTAGTGGTCTTCCATGGGGCCCTGAATAAAAATGAACATATTTACATCGTTTATAACGTCTATACAGAACAGTTAAACAAATAATAATCGTTTGCAAAATAAACATATATCATTAACCTAGTAAACATTAATGTTAATTGGAAAATATTGATTAAGTCGCAATTATGCGAATAAGTCATGTTAATATTACAGAACATGCACGTAGTGTATGTTCGGCTGAGCCATTCACAAATTACAACTTTGTTTAAACAATCTCTTAAATGAATTGACAGAGGAAGCCGTTCTCAACGAATTATCTAGCTCATTCCATTCAAATATGGAAGAGACAATTGGGCTACACTTATAACAATCAATACTGGTTTCTTCTAAGTTGGAAGAGTGTCATTTATTTGCTTGTTTGCCTTCATCAATTTCGCAAACTTGGCCCAGAAGAAAATCTGCCAGTCTCTGTTTTCAGTCCACAGGAAATATGGTTTGTTCTTGCTGAGGAAAAGCCTCATGAGATACGGCAGGTGGTTGTCGGGAATATCCTCAACGAAAACCAGCACAAGTTTTTCGAATCCGACCTCGTTCATGTGATCGACAGCCATGTGAAATTTGTTAATGAAGGAATGATCACGAATGGCTGTGTTACTAACGATGAAGGCCACTTTAAAACTGTTCTCCACCAAATCGATGACAGCGTCCATGTAGAACATCCCGATGACCAGATCCCGGTCACCGTATGCAATCCTCTGAAACTCCGGTAAAGCGTTGTCGATGCCGGGTTGGAAGACGCGCTCGACCCATTCTTCATCATCATCATGGTAGATGACGTTGAGGTCGTGCCGAAAATCCTGATGCTCACGGGCATCTTCGAACTCAATGAAACCAAGCACGGCTAGTTTCAAATAAAAGAATTTGTAGTTGATCTTCCAGCGATAGTAATAGGTGACTGCTACGACGAAGATAAGCCCTAAAACGATAAATGGGATGAAAGCCAAGAGGATGATGTTTGGGCCACAGTCGTGGCTGTCTGGTCGAGAGCTGAGAAGCCGCTTGCCGATAAACCTTTGAATGGAGGTAGGAGAACAGATCGTGTTATTTGGATTCACCAAGATGAGAATATTGGTATCTAAGTACGACAGAAACCACTGAAGATCACAAACGCAAGACAGTGGGTTGTTCGAGAGATCAAGCATCACCGTGGGTAGGATTGTTCCCCTTTGAACAACTGATATGAGATTGTGTGGAAAGTACACGTAAGATATTTTAGGAGTATGCTTGAAAAGATCCACTTCGAGTTCCTTGATGGCATTATTGTCAAATAGAACTGTTCCTAGGGATTGTAATCCGAAGAAATGAGAGGCAGACAAGACTTTGATATTGTTGTGCGTAAGGTAAAGATACCTAAGAGATGCAAGGTTTTTTAATAAACCTACGGGTAGCTCGATAATTCCACATTTCTCCAGGAGTAGTCTGGTTAATGAAGTCAGATTCTGAAATGTCCGTGGTATTAAACCGTTCAAACTGTTTGAGCTCAGTGATAGATACTCCAGTCCGACTAATGTGTCAAGAACTGAAACGTTTCGTAGATTGTTCCAGAGTTTACTTGGTGTCAGTGAGGTCTTTCGAAGCTTCAGCATCTTCAGAAATGTCAGACCTTTAAAAAAGACAGTATTGGGGTTCATGTTTGATCCAGAGAGATCGAGGGTTATCAAGTGGGTGAGATTCCGAAAAGGTCGACCCCCACCACTCCCAACGTGGTCAAGTGTTTGCAGAGTCAGCGTTTGCAAGTTTTCTATACCTATAAAGGCATTATTTTTTATAGTATTGATGGGATTCAAAGATATTGCTAACTCCGTTAAATTTGGCAGGCCGTAGAAGGCTGCATCGGCAATACGGAAAAGTCTGTTGCTTGTAAGATCCAGAGTCTGCAGAGAAGGAATGTCCCACGTGACTCCGATTTTGTTGATTCGATTGCTGGTAAAATCCAAGACTTGAAGTGATCTAAGCCCCTGGAATGATGTCGTTGGAAGGTATAAGAATTTGTTTTTGGCTAGGATGATCTTCTGGATTCGGGTCAAGGGTTCGAATATTTCTCTTCTCACTGTAGTCAGTCGATTTGAACTCAAATCAAGAAACTCTAGGGCCGTCATACCCGCGAAGGAATCATTCTCAATAGATTTCAACTTTCCTTTACCAAGATCAAGCGATCTTAAATAACCCATCCCGACAAAGGCCATCGATGGTAGAGCAAACATGTTGGTACCTGAGAGAATAAGTTTTTTCCAAGGGGGGTAGATCCGCACGTGGAGTGGTGTTAATGAAGGGGTATATGGTTTCAACTTCATTCGATGATACATCCAAATATCCTAGGGATTCCATACCGAGGAAAGGATATATGCTGAAATTTTGTAAGAGGTTATTAGAGAGTTCAAGATTCTTAGTCAACCGAAGGTGACCAAAAACAAAGTTTGGAAGTGAAATCAATTTATTATAAGGGATACGAAACAATTCGATGTTGGTGTTTTTAAATGGTGAGAACTGGTCCAAATGGAGAGCTGTGATGTTGTTCGTTGATAAGTCAATGGTTTCAACTTCCGGGCTTTTAAACCCTGTAAAGTTGACCATTCTAATCTTGTTATATCTCAGTATTACGCGTTTCAAGCGGGTTGCGCCACGAAGTGCCAGAATAGGAACAGAGGAAAAGAGGTTTTGGGTGAAATCTACAATTTCCAGATCTTGGTTCTTGTGAAACAAATCGACGGGTAGTTCTACTAAGCTGTTTCGAGACAGTGAAAGTTCTTGAAGCGACAGCAAGTAATCGAATGTCTCTTCTTGGATTGAACCCAAACCGTTCTGATACAAGTTCAGTTTCCGTAGGTGCGGGAGATGCCAAAATGAAGATCGGTTTAGATGTTGTATTTCATTGTTCGCAATGACCAGTTCTGTTACGACATCTGGAATATCAAGAGGAATGCTCTTTAACCCCAAATCGGAGCAATCTGCGACCAATCCATCGCTGATGTGAGACAACCGACATTGTGATGAATGCCTGGGACTAACAATAGATCCACCATCCGCGACCGCCAATGATGCAGCGCTGGCGATCAGGTGTAAAAGAACAAGTAACATCCTTGCTTCAAACATGACTCAAGGTGATGACATCACTCGTTTTCTTGAATCGTTTCCTGATTATCAAATGCCTATTTTCTACCTGTTGTAAATGAAAGGGATAAGCGATAAAAAAAAAGTAATGTATATCAAATTATTTTCAATGATGCAAGAACCCGAAGTACATACCGAGGGCATAGGTTTACGACCCCCCCCCCCCCCGGCCCGGTGGCATATGGAGGAGGAGGGGGAGTGGTACGAACCAGCAAGCATACACACGACTCGAGTATTAATATTGTTGAATCGGGAATGGGACCTACACCTTACCCACTCACTCTCAATTTAGAAACTGGGAATTTGCTTTTCTTTTGATAGTCTTTACCCCACCCCCTTCGCCATTTTGTCAATTCACCAATGCTTTTGAACAAATTTAGGCCATAGATTTTAAGGGGGTGATCAACACAATGTACGTTGTGCAGTCATACATTAGCTAATTAATATTTCCACCCTCCACCCCTTCCTCTCATTTCACCATAGAATATGGAATATTGTGCTTCCACTTTTTTTTTTTGTTGATTAGTTTTACTTTTTACTGCAATTATTGTTGACCTGATGACCATGTTTATTATACTTCATTAACGGACGTGTCAAGTTACTGATTTGTATACTTAAATCCATTATTATGCAAAAGATTTCTTGTCTTGTTAATATGGAATATGTTTTGTGAATTGAACAGTATCAATAAAACATCATTGACATTCATACAAGCACATTCTTAATAAACAAACAAGAGTCCTCAGAATATATATCTGACTTGACATTTATCAGTTCTCTACACTATCAATTTTGCTCTACACTGTCAATGCTCTACACTATCAATTCCCAAGAATCCCAACGCATCTCCCTGGAGTAAGTATGTATGCGAGTATAAAAAAATACAACTCTGATGAACTGATGCATTCAGGAATGGCACAGAACACACAACATCAAAAAGCACAAAGTCATGAAATGGAATGTATTGAAAATACTTACCAGAAGTCCAAACAGGTGATCACCGTTATTGGAAATGTGAAAAATACCTTTAGTGTGTTGGACTAAAGCATCTCAACTATGATTGATCTCTTGATTGCATGCCAAAGAACCTGTATTAGTTCTTATATTACAAACAATGAGTTTGAAGGAAGTCTCTATCAACCCATTATGATCTTTATTTCCTTTTCATGTAGCTTTTCCGTCCGCTTGGACGTCCTGTGTTCAAAACAGGATGAAATATGATCTCTCTTCAACTTATGATGAAGACTTGAACAATTCCTACGAATAGAACTCCTGTAATTAGAAAATATGTTCAATGAAATAATACTAAATTCATAATCTGGCCATGATACTGAGAATATAAAGAAGTCATTAATTAAAAATACAAAGATAAGGGATCGAGGCAGCCACGGTCTGAATACGCCACTGACTAGTAATTCATGTGCATGAAATATAACTTTTGATATATAATTAAGTTGCACGTTGATAATCCCGAATTACAAATACTACCACCGAACGTTATCTCCATGGGACATCTATACATTATACACTATACATACACTATAGCTCTCGAGATCGCTTTCAGTTTTTCCACTTTTTCACTTTCTCTGTCATCGCGGAAAGGAAGTTGGTAAATGTCCCAATGATAAAGAACAATTGAGGCCTAAAGTGTAATTTTCTTTTCAGCAGAAGTAAAGAATTACAGTAACTGAATATCATCAAATCAACATGTTCAATCCCTGATCTATGATAATGATAAAAAATAATTATAACAATAACAACAATAACAAATAATAATGGTGATATTTTTTTTAAAGTATTGACATGATAAAATGATACAATAATATAATACAAATAAAAGAATAATTACAGCGATAAATGATAAGATAACAATTGTAATAATATATGATAATAGAATACCTGCACCGTACAAGATCGGTTGAACTTTTTTGGACCCCGCCCAGGACGTCGATCAATTGTCATGTATGTGCCTCCGTAAACATCAAACTCTGGCTACGGCCCTGGCACCGTAGCGACCAATATTTACATGACTTCTTGCTCCTGTTTTGTTTTGTTTTTTTGTCTAGAATTTATGTTTTTGTGATATGACATTGGACTGTGTATCAAACCAGGATGTATTTTGGAAATGTGACCCTCACCTGGTTATGTTTGACTGTGTTTTGTTCATGTCTCGTCTGTGAAATACTAAAAACATGGCCTTGAGACTAAATAAGAAACGAGGTTAAACAACATTCAGACAAACATGAAGTATTTGTTTACAATTCACATGTATTTAATTAAGTACTTATGATTGTCAATTATATGTTGTTCCTGTGAAATTACTGTGAAGCAAGATTGTAAATGTAAATATGAACAATATTATTATCCTCTATGGACATAATAAAGAAATGAAATGAAATGAAATGAAATTAATAAATGATGATTGAATAATTATGATGAAAATAATTATATCATTATAGTATTATATATAATAACATGATCTAGGCTTGTAATGTCAAAATACTCAACGTTAAATACAAAAAAAAATTAAATAAGATAAGATAAGATAAGATATGAGAGCACAACATATTTACAACACAATACAGAAAGATATATAAAAAAAAATAAGTAAGATATGATAATGAAATACATAGACATGATATACAACTTGTTTTCTTTCTAAAACACAATAAACATGAGCTGAAGACTAAATATACAGTTTAAAGGTATAAGTCTAAAATATCACGTGGTTTGGTTTATACCACTACGAGTAAATACACTTTTATTAACAAAAATAGGACCATGCCTTTCAGCCTTAGGAACCAACGAAAAGAATTGTATTATTACTGTTATGAATTTTACGAGTTTTCTTAAAATGAAATGTGAGTACATTGTTGACAAATATTATAAGCATACAGCCTAGACTGGTTAGAGAAACCTCGACATATTTCACCAGAAATTCTCTCTCTCTCTCTCTTTCTCTCTCTCTCTAATATATATGTATGCTATCCTGACCCCCCCCCCCCCTCTCTCTCTCTCACTCTGTCTCTGTCTCTGTCTCTGTCTCTGTCTCTGTCTCTGTCTCTCTCTGTCTCTCTCTCTCTCTCTCTATATATATATATATATATCTTTGTCCGAGTCAAGTTAGAAAATATTTGACGAAAACAAAGCTAAATAGCAATGCATATAGTTTATTTCTTGATTTTGTTATTAATTATTTAGGATTTGGTCTTCCCCTGAAATAAGTCACAGTGACTGCATGGCGGTGTGACCGCGTAGAATGTAACCCGCACCGATCGTCCGAGTATTCGAGATTGGACGATCGGTGCGGATTTTATCCGCGCAGAATGTCCGTGTCGGACATTTCGTGCGCGCCTCAAATGTCTGACGGACAATCTGTGCGGAAGAGGTCCTGCACCAATAGTCCGCCTGCCACACCGAATGTCTGTTCTCTAGTACACACGTATACATAGTCAATACAATATGATTATACTTAATGAATGAAACGACTGGATAAGCCATATACAGCTTTGCCAGCTAGCTAGGGATGACACTACAGGTCTTCCCGGCGCGGATCCAGGGGGTGGGGGGGGGCGGCGAGAGGGCCTTGACCCCCCAACCGCCAACAAAAAATGAAGAGAGAGAGAGAGAGAGAGAGAAGGTAAAGCGGAGAGTAAGGGAAAGGAAGAAGAGGAAGAAGAAAAGAAAAAGGGAAAAAGAAGGAGATCGGGGGCGATAGGCCTTCGCCACCCCCTCCCCCCCCCCTCAGCAAAAGAGAGAGAGAGAGAGAGAGAGAGAGAGAAAGAAGGAAGGAAAAATAAGGGAAAGGGAAAGAAGAGACAAAGGGAAAGGAAGGAGAAAAGAAAAGGGGAAAGAAGGAGATCGGGGGGGGGGGGCGAAAGGGCTTTGCCTCCCAGGCTGTTGCCCCCCCCCCCCCCCCAGCAAAAAGAAAGAGAGAAGGAAGAGAAGGGAAAGAAATAAGGGAAAAGAGGAGATAAAGGGAAGGAAAGAAAAGAAGGGGGATATCAGTTGCAGTTTTCCCGCCAACAAGTTGGGGATCGGGGAGGGTGCAAATGGCCCTTGTCTCCCCCCCCCCCCCTTCTGCAGCAAAATTAAAAGAGAGATAAAGGAAGAGAAGGGAAAGGGAAGAAAAGAAAGGTACGGGAGATCGATTGTGATTCTTCCCACCAACGCGGTGTGGATCGGGGCCTTCGCCTGCCCTCCCCTGGCTCCTCAGCAAACGAAAAGAGAGAGAGAGAAGGAAGGAAAAGAAGGGAAAGGGAGAGAAGAGGAAAGGAAGACGAAAAGAAAAAGGGAAAGGAAGGAGATCGTGGGGCCGACAGGGCCTTGTCGCCCATGCTGTTGCCCCCCCCCCCCCCCCCGCAAAACAAGAGAGAAGGAAGGAAAGGAAAAGAAAGAAAAGAAGAAAAGAAAAGAAGGATATCAGTTGCAATTTTCTTGCAAACAAGATGTGGATCGCGGAGAAAGCCCTTTGCCCTCCCCCCCCCCCCCCCCCCCCCCCCCTCCCCGCCAAAAAAGAGAGAAAGAAGGGAAAGGGAAAGAGGAGAGCTAAAATGGAACGCAAAAGAGGAAGAAGAAAAGAAAAGGGTGAAAAGAAGCAGAGATCAGTTGCGATTAATCCCACCAACATCGTGTCGATCGGGGGGAGGAGCGAAAGGCCCCTGCCTCCCTCAGCAAACTTAAATGAGAGAGAGAGAGAGAGAGAGAAGTAAGGGAAGGGAAAGGGGGAAAAGAGGATTTGTACCCCTCCCCCCCCCCTCAGCAAACTTAAATGAGAGAGAGAGAGAGAGAAGTAAGGGAAGGGAAAGGGGGGAAAAGAGGATTTGTACCCCTCCCCCCTCCCCCCCCCCCTCAGCAAAGAGAGAGAGAGAGATAGAGAGAGAGAGAGAGAGAAAGAAGGAAGGAAAAATAAGGGAAAGGGAAAGAAGAGACAAAGGGAAAGGAAGGAGAAAAGAAAAGGGGAAAGAAGGAGATCGGGGGGGGGGGCGAAAGGGCTTTGCCTCCCAGGCTGTTGCCCCCCCCCCCCAGCAAAAAGAAAGAGAGAAGGAAGAGAAGGGAAAGAAATAAGGGAAAAGAGGAGATAAAGGGAAGGAAAGAAAAGAAGGGGGATATCAGTTGCAGTTTTCCCGCCAACAAGTTGGGGATCGGGGAGGGTGCAAATGGCCCTTGTCTCCCCCCCCCCCCCCCTTCTGCAGCAAAATTAAAAGAGAGATAAAGGAAGAGAAGGGAAAGGGAAAGAAAAGAAAGGTACGGGAGATCGATTGTGATTCTTCCCACCAACGCGGTGTGGATCGGGGCCTTCGCCTGCCCTCCCCTGGCTCCTCAGCAAACGAAAAGAGAGAGAGAGAAGGAAGGAAAAGAAGGGAAAGGGAGAGAAGAGGAAAGGAAGACGAAAAGAAAAAGGGGAAAGGAAGGAGATCGTGGGGCCGACAGGGCCTTGTCGCCCATGCTGTTGCCCCCCCCCCCCCGCAAAACAAGAGAGAAGGAAGGAAAGGAAAAGAAAGAAAAGAAGAAAAGAAAAGAAGGGATATCAGTTGCAATTTTCTTGCAAACAAGATGTGGATCGCGGAGAAAGGCCTTTGCCCTCCCCCCCCCCCTCCCCGCCAAAAAAAAGAGAGAAAGAAGGGAAAGGGAAAGAGGAGAGCTAAAATGGAACGCAAAAGAGGAAGAAGAAAAGAAAAGGGTGAAAAGAAGCAGAGATCAGTTGCGATTAATCCCACCAACATCGTGTCGATCGGGGGAGGAGCGAAAGGCCCCTGCCTCCCTCAGCAAACTTAAATGAGAGAGAGAGAGAGAGAGAGAAGTAAGGGAAGGGAAAGGGGGAAAAGAGGATTTGTACCCCTCCCCCCCCTCAGCAAACTTAAATGAGAGAGAGAGAGAGAGAGAAGTAAGGGAAGGGAAAGGGGGGAAAAGAGGATTTGTACCCCTCCCCCCTCCCCCCCCCCCCCCCCTCAGCAAAGAGAGAGAGAGAGAGAGAGAGAGAGAGAGAGAAGGAAGGGAAGTGAAAGGGAAAGAGGAGAGAAAGGGACAGAAAACAAAGAGGAAGAAAAGAAAAGGGGGAAAAATTGGGGAAGATCAGTTGCGATTTTTATTGGTTCTTCTATCATCATTGTACAACTATCATTGTATAAATGTATTTATATATTCATTTATTTATTCCTGTTTGATAACAAAAACATGAATACAAATTCATAACAGCAACAAAATTAAATGCAGAAGGAAACTATTTTGCTGGCAGCAAGAAGCGCAAAAATGACCATGCATTTGCATGTGCAAGTATCATTAATATCATTCATATTGTTTAATTACATCTTGTGAAATAGTATGCATTTGTATTTGTATTTGTATGAAAGAAAGCGTTTGGAGCTTATAATGCACATGTTGCAATTTCAGGTGCAACTTAGTGTTCAAATATGGGACACGCACGGCCAGGCACTATAGTGTAGGAAATCTTCAAATGTTTATCAGGTATATGACTAAATTACTTGTCTGTTGCCTTACGAAAAAGTTTATATTTAGTCAGGCCTGAATAATTGAGTCGCAAAACAATTATTGTGTTAAAAGGAAAACAAAATATTTGATGACATTCTAAATTCCCCAATAAGCAATACGATTGGAGAGCGAGTACTCGTTTTTGTTTTTCTTCAAAACTTACTCATCTTATAAATAGCTGGCCCGGATGCGATAATTTTTTCCGTACCACTTAAACGCGTACATCGGCTAATTTTATTCCGCAGAGCGACTTGGTCTGAGACCACTGTCAAAACCGTACGATTTCCTCTCTCTAGTCTCTACAATACATACTCTGTCTCTGTGCGTTGTGGCGTTGTGGCGTGCGCCTGTAATCCAGCTTACAGTGGAAGTTATAAACTGATTCAGCCGAGGACGCAGGTTCGAAACTGAGTCACGTCTTTCGGATGGTGACGTTAAAGGTCGGTCCCCAGACGTAAATAATCATATCTGATTGATACACGTCTGTAAAAACCAAATACACACACACACACGCGTTGTGTGTGAGTGAGGAAGAGGTGTGTGTTCTATAAGTGCTTATGTTGGTGTCACGTGACACTGTCATGTGACTGTATAAATGTGGTCGCCCCCTTGATGCGCATATTTTTTGTACACAAGTGTTTTATATCCCAAATCTATAAGTATCAATCTGTTTATAATAGCCATAAACATAAAAACGAATAATATTACCTTTAAAGCGTTTTAAATCAATAAACCCTGGCTCTCATAATAACTGAATTAGAAAGACATTGGCCCTGTAGCATAAAACTTAATATCATGACATAAATATCAAGTACAAGTCCCAAATGCTTGATTCTGATTGGTTGAAAGCCAAGTAATATTTGATGTCATAATATCACAGTTTTATATTGACAAAGAGGAAGAAAAATTGAAGAAATATAAATAGCTTTTGGTGTCCCTTTTACCTCACCATAACACCCGTTATTAATCTTGACCTACACCAGATACCATGACTGAGGCATGAGTAGGGTTCATGCATTATGCAAAATTCCACAATTATAACGTTTCATACTCGAAAACGTCCGGGTATTTCTCGAATTTTTGCCCTCCTTAGTAATGGCGGACCGCACTCCATGCGCGCACAGAGCTTTGAACGGGCGCGTATGACGAGACGAGTCCGCTCTCTAGTCTTATTAAGTATCTCTATATTAAGTATATATCTCTATGTCTATATATCTCTATGCACAAAACGCAAGTAAAGGCCTGATGTGTCGTCAGGGGCGTCGTTAGACCTTTTTTCAGTGGGGGGGGGGGGGGTGGGGTATAGAGGCCAACGATTACCGACAAAACAAGCAACCAATTACCGACAAAATGAAATGTCCCAATATCTAAAAATTTAACTCTATGAACCCGGGGCCGAAGGCTAAATTGTTATGCGCATTTTCGTCGACGACATTATTTCGTCAACTTAGTAAGCATCATAGCTATATATTTTAATGCAGGCGCGTAGCTAGGATCTTATTTTAGGGAGGGGCGGTATTGAGCAAGCGAATCACTTAAAGAGCGCGCAAAGCGCGCTCCCTAGGTGGGGAGGGGATAGGTCAAAGACGTTTAAATATAAAAGGCCTCCCGCTTAGACGTTTCATTAAATTATTATGAAAAGAAGACGATTTGTTGTACCGTTCTCGACTCTTAATCCTTGTCTGAATTCAGTTTCCCCATCCCACGCGAAGCGCGGAAGTTTAGACGTTTCATTAAATTATTATATAAAGAAGATGATTTGTTGTATACCGTTCTCTACTCTTAACCCTAATTGTCTGAAATCAGTTTCTCCCCCTCTCGCGCGAAGCGCGGGAGCTTCGACGATTCATTAAATTATTAGAAAAAGAAGACGATTCATTGTACCGACTCTAAATCATTGTCTGAATTTTCAAAAATGTTTCTTTGTCCGATAAAAAGTCACAGTTCGAAGGGGGAAAAAAATTGCTGGCCGACCAACATAAAAAAAAATCCCACTGACTTCAACCCCACCCCCCCCCCCCCTTTAGCGATTCCCCTGAATGTAGAGTGGCCTGAGCGGGTAGGCACAGGGCGTGGTTCTTAACTTACAGAGACACTTCGATGATTCCGATGAAGACACCCTTATTTCATGATTGCGTGTGTTGAACTGCCCTGGGCTTTACAACTTTAAACCTCCAGGTTTTTTTTTTGCATATATAGATATTTACATGTTTATTTATATAATAAAAGGAAATAATGAATATTCAAATATCATAGGTAGCAAATAAAGGATGACTAACAGAGGAATGAAAACAAACAGATAGAAGAGGATGATCAAGCATAATGAAGTGCACCAATCTATAAATGTGAATTACTAAGTAGCCTGTTCACACTACAGCTCTTCAATAATAAAGCATTTGTAGCCTTATTTTTAAGCAGTTGAAGAAATCGTTTAATTGTAAGATATTCAGTTTATTTTTTATTAAGTAAGACAAAGTACTAGGTGTTAGAATAACACACATTTAACGCCTTTGGACAAAAATAATACCCCAGGAACGTGAAAAACAAAACTTTTATTGTCACACATGCCTATAATCGGACATATTTAAAAACTGAAATGTGGCACCACCCAAATATAATTCTGAGATCCTCCTTTGTCCTTAATTTGCACCTGGAAATAAATTCTTTGTTCCTCGTCTATGTCATCGCGGCGAAACATTTCAGACTTTTCTTCTTTTAAGGAGCACATGCAGCCTCAGACAAAATATGTGCCAAAGAAGTTTTGTCTTCTTGTGTTCCTGAAAACAAAGTTTTGGGCAATAGTTTGCAAGTCCAGTTTATCCGTACGAGCTTTGGTTGAACTTTCTTTGGGTCATTGTACCGTTTCAAGACAGAGAATGTTCTCTCGCAAGTTGCCGTTGTAACCGGGATGATCAGGTTAATGAGAAGAAGGATGTGCACCTCTGAGAATGATCTCTTATAGATTGGACTGTTTTGAAAATCTCACAGATTGTTTTAATGTATTTGATAGGTTTCATCTCATCGTACGTCACACACGTCTTGGAGGCTTGTTAGCTGCCGAGTTAATGCTACAAAGTCAATATCTCCGACATACACTTCCCTCAACTCATCAGCACGAACAAAATATTGGGGAGGGGGGGGGGGGGGGCTCATGACAAAAATATCGGGGGGCTCCGTGATTTTATCCGAGCCCCACCAGCAACAATTGGAGGGGGCTGATGATATCTGAGCCCCACCAACATTATGGGGGGGGGGGCTCAAAGATATCTGAGCCCCACCAAAATATTTGGGGGTTTCAATGATATCCGAGATCCACCAAATATATTTTTGGGGGTCAATGATATGCGAGATCCGATGTCTGAGCCCCACCCCCCCCCCCCCCTCCTTCCCAAATAAATATTTATAAAATGTTTATATTTGAATGGTAAGTCTGTAGATTATAGGTATACATGAGTTTCATGCCTAGAATATAATGATTGGGTAGGAGGGGGTTAATGATATCCGAGCCCCGCAATAAGTATCAAGTGCGGCTCAATTATATCTAAGCCCAACCAAAAAATGGAGGGGGGGGGGCTCAATGATATCTTTTTGGGGGGGGGCTGTGCCCGGTTCCTAAGCCTATGTACAGGTCAATGAAGTCTACTGTTTGAAACTTAAAGGGATTGGGTAACTTTTTCTCAGGTTCTGAAACAAAATCCTGGAATGATAGTTGGGCTAATTCTGACCGGAAAACGACCCAAATATCGGAGTATGGCTAGCTGCCCCATGGCCTTGTCCTATATACGGATCAGGAAAAAAATACTTTAAAAATTTCAGGGGCCTTTTTTATGACTTTCGGGGGCTCTTTTTTGGCATTTCGGGGGCTAATTCACCCCGAAACCCCAAGTATTTTTTCCCCTGATACGGATAAGTGAGTGCCCTAATGAGTCCACTTTTAACTCGTGTTTTTAGCCTTTTTTTCTTTACTTTTCCTTTCCTTTCTTTTTCTTTCCTTTCCTTTTTTTTTTTGTTCAAAGAAGGGGCGGGTCCATACGCCAATTAGTGACCTGCCAGTGGTATTAAGATATGGTCATCTGACCGTAATTAAATGCCCCTACCCCCTGAGCATCCGCCAATTTGTGCTACGCTCTACCTTATCTTAAATACTCTAGCCTCCTCCACTCACTTTCAACCCCATTTTTAATCACTTTTATTTCCCATTTAACTCCTTCATTAAACCTCGAAACGCCCCCAAATACTTGGGGCTGGGCCTGGATCACGAGTATATACCGTAGAGATCAGTGGTATATACTAGTAGTGAGTTGGTTGATTCAGAAGTACGAAGCCACGTACAAAAGTATAATCGATTACAACAGTTGTGGGGCCGACATCACGAGTATGCCTTCATAGAATAAAGGTTAAAATATTCACTTCTACTTTCAAAAGGACTGGCCCATTTGCTTTAAAAAAAAATTGTAAAGAGTTATTATTATGTAATTTCTAGAAAAAAATGTCAATCACATGATTTACAATGAGTCTAAATACATTGATTTGCCGAGTTGCTTCCTTTTATCAAATATACACGTAAAACAATGTGAGGACAGACTGTGCGGATAGCAAACCGCACGGACGTTCCGTGCGAGCAGAAAACCCACATATTATGTCTGACGGACAAACGAAACTGGTAGGACAAACGGCGCGGTCACAGCGGTCGAGGTTGAATCCCCCACAGGCATTAGACGCAATGCACTGCTGTGTACAAAGTGAATAAGCATGCATGTGCAGTGGCTTATTTCACGAGAATGCCGATGAATTGAATATACCCATGATATTGAAAATATATTGTGAAAGAAAATTGATCTGTGTAGTTGTAGGGTTACAATACTTTTACAACCAGGCATAAACAAAATCATTCACCACAATTCTAGGATATGAATTGCAGGGCAGCCCTTGAGGAAAGACTACACTCCATCAATGACGCACATGTGTGGCAAAGCCAAACAGAAAATCGTCGGATCGTGTAAAATTGATTTTATGGGTGATTTCGGGAAAACTGTTACGTATATTCAAAAACCATGGTAAAGACAAGGGCACAGAGGGAGCAGGGGGTTATGACGCCCAGTCCCAGAACGGCGGAGAAAGTAAAACCTCGCAAGGGAACGAGCCAAAGAAGAAACGATGCCACACAGCACGCACAAAAGTCAACGAGTGGGGCCAATGGAAAGTCTGAACGGTAAATGTCAATGAACGTCAGAAACTCAGAATGCATCACGATATGTTAGAAGAATCGTACTGTTTTTATATGTGTAATTTTGAATGTAGCAAGGTATCCAAAATATAGCCTACTAAAACAGACCCCAAATTTTGTGGTCATCATTACCCTAACCCTAACCCTAACCCTAAGTTAACCCTAACCCTAACCCTAACCCTAACCCTAGAGATAATGATAAACACGAAATTTGGGGTCTAAAATTTGAGGTCTGTTTTAGTAGGCTATATTTTGGATACCTTGCTACACTAGCGCCGAAAATATTTACTGCCCTTACAGAAGCGGATGTAGAGGGGGGGGGGTTGGCAGTAGGGGCGCTGGTCCAAGAATGAGGATCGTCCTCATAATAGGGTGTCTGAACGATTTTTCTATTTTCAATTTGGGATCGTTTTTCACCATTTTTGTTGGATATTGGAATAAAAAATGTAATCAGAATAATACCTTTCAAATTTCAAGACTCACCGATGTTTCTATCAAAAGATACAGCCCCTCAAAAACTGTGCAATATTCATAGCATTTTGGTCAGAATTGACAGAAAAGTGGTTCACGCAGAGTTATAATTTCTGCTCAAAAGCTGCACAGCTAATGCACAGCACGATATGCAAAGCGTGGAGCAAGGGTATTTTCAAACTGTTGTAACAAATGATCCCTTGGGACTAGAGAAAAAATAAGTGCATGGATATATTCTTGACAGCTGGCCCAACTTATTCCTCGGGGGAGCAGTTTGTGAAATTGGTAAATCTCCGAGTTACCATGGAAACGATGTTTAAATCGCTGTTTTGAGCAAAATATTTTTAGAATTCTGGGGGTGGCCCCCTATGGGGAATATGGAGAAAAACCTGCTCTTTCATATGACACCACATTTATTGAGTTTCACCTTCAGGATCATTTGTTATAAAGGTTTGAATTTCAAATTTGTCATAAAATCATTGACCAATTTTGCTTGGTCGCGCAATGCACATAGACCACATAGGGATGCATGCAATCTCTATGGGAAAGATTTTAGCACACAACATCGGGTGCGCGATCAGACACCCTACTCATAAACAAGGATATCCTCATAAACGAGGACAAAATGCGTCCTCAAAAATAAGGGTTGTCTGCATTTTTGAGGACGTTTTTTTTCATTGGCGCTCTGGGGGTTTCATGTTACAGAACGGCCTGCTGGCGATGCCAAAAATGGATTCCCCGGGGGAAAATAACCCTAGTTCACCGTCTACTTTTATGGGTTGTCCGTCTTCCCAAGGATTTATTGCTTATAATGTGAAAGTCTCTGTACAATGTCAATGTAAAATGCATCAAGAAAATCATTGCAGAATCCGTTTTTTGCATCGCCAATGCACCGATCAAAAATATGAAACGTCTGCAAAAATGCAGACGGTCCTTATTTTTGAGGACGCATCGGTCTGTGTTTACGAAGACGATCCTCGTTTATGAAGACGATCCTTATTCTCGGACCAGCGCCCCTACTGGTTGGGGGGGTTGCATCCCCCCCCCCCCCCCAACAAAAATCCGGGGACCATTTTTTTAAATCTTATCTTTTTTTTTAAACTTGTAATTTTATTTTATTCTATTTCTATGTATTTATTTCATTTATTATTATTATTATTATTATTATTATTATTATTATTATTATTATTATTATTATTATTATTATTAATTTTTGGGTGGAGGGGGGGGGCGGGGTTGGGCGAACAAATGTCACAGAGTCCCTTGCCCCCCCCCCCCCCCCATCAGCTTTTTTGAGGACACGGGCCACCGCAGAAGTGACAAGCTAGGCCAGCGTTGCCGATTCTCATCCCCAAAATCCCCACATTAAAAAAATAAATAAAAAAAAAAGGAAAAAAAAAAAGAAAAAAAAAAAAAAAAAAAAGAAAGAAAAAAGAACGCACGCTGGAGAGAAACCCTTTCAAGTGCAAATATTGTGAGAAGATATTCAACTCATCTGGTAACTTAACCAAACACATGATAACTCTGGATATAACTGTGTATTTAACTGTTACTTGATTTAAAAAGACGTTATCATGCACTGCTTTTTATGGTCTCCATTGTGTTAATAGATGCCAGGAAAACATCACTTACGGGGTTCAAATAAACACCCAAAAAAAATCGGTTCGCCGCTTCGCGGCTCGTGGACGATGCTCCGCATCGTCATTATTGGTCAACCCCCCCCCTGAGCAAAAAGCTAGATCCGCCCCTGCCTTATAGCTATCAATAAATAAGGTCTAGATTCTAAATCTTACTTGATAATTAGATCTATTAAAACAATGATGAAATAAATAGTCTAGGTCTAGGGTCTAGATCTAGATCTAGTCTAATAGTTAGATCTAACTTTAGATCTAGATCTATGACAGGAACTTAGAATTAGATGATCTAGATTACTAGAATGAGTGTTTTAAGTTTTTGTAGATCTAGACATTGTATTTAGACCCCCTCCCCCTAGGGCCTATGAATGATAATTGATAATAATTAATATAGACCCAGCACTATGCACGTAGAACTGTCTTTAGCTTACATCTAGCGCATGCGCATTACGTTCATCCCCTCTCGGCCTCATTTTCGTAAGTTGGCGCCTAGCCTAGGCCTAGAGTAGATGGGACCTTCACCCTGATTGGCTATATCTGGCTCCCTAGGCTCTATGTTAATTTGTTTATAATAAAACAAAGATTAAAAGAAAGTATTTTCTTTCACTAAGTCTAGACAACTCGCCCATCTGCCGACTCCAGAAGTTCCATAAAATAGGAGATATCCAGCTCTTAAGTAGGCCCTTCCTTCTACGCCAATCAGTACGTGAGAGCCTTGAAATAATCAATTTCATGTCACGAAATTACGTTCATAATTAGACAGGCCCGAGGAAATAGGCGTGTCATTGCCCGGACAACAATTTTAAAACTTTGCGCAAAAGTAAATTAACTCATCAGCGGCTAGCCTTGAATGTCGAGTGCTGAGAATAAGGTACTATGTGTGAGACTACACTAAATTTGTTTCACGCACGATGTGATCGGAGCTCATACATATTCATATATTATTTTGCAAAAATCTCTATTTTGGGCTCCAACAATGACATCACTGTTCACAGTTTTTCTTCTCATGTTGAGATGGCTGTAGCTATCGGCCTAATATTTTTTCTTTATATTTTCTATCAACTCTCCGTCTAGTTGATCTAACAGTTATAATCCCTTGCCTTTCTTTTTGTTTTCATTGTCTTTACTTTTGTAGGCAAGATATGATGATCTCTAACAGTAAGACACCGAGACATAAGAGCCCAAATACAGACAAATCATCCGTAGAGAAGAGACAAAGAACTCCAGCTATAAAGCAAGCTGACAAGGAAGAGGGTAGTGATGAGGATGATGTTGGTTGCCATTTTAACTTGCAATCCAATGAGGAGGATGCACTCCAGCAAAAGTTGGATATGACAAAGAGAAGTGGTAGCAAAGCAAGGAGACGACACAAAATTCAAGAATTAGAGGAGACTGAATTCACAGTACCAGCTGTCAAAGAAAAGGATGATGAAACAATAGAATTGGAAGAGAATGAGGAGAAAGAAGAGAAGGAGGAGGAGGAAGAGGAGGAGGAGGAGGAGGAGGAGGAAGCAGAGGAGGAGGAGGGGGAGGACAGTGAGAATGAGAAGAATACCTTGGACAAAGATGATTCAAGTTCACAACAGCACCCAAGTGCAACAAAAGGAGGTGAAATAATAGAAACAATGTTTTAGATACAGGGATTTTATTCAACAAGCTTGAACCTACCAAAGGGAATTTGAATTGTATTCAGTGTATTGCTATCTCTACCATGTGCTTAGTAGATTGGCAGTGGAGCATATTGATAGAAAATGTTAATTGCATGGAGAGAAAGAAAAAAAATATTGATTTCATGTTCTAAAGCCCAAGTAGTTGCAGTAGTAGAAGGATGTGCATGAATGTAAACAGTAGTAATAGTAGTAGTTGTAGTAGTAGGTAGTGTAGTAGTGTATTAGTAGTAGTAGTAGTAGTAGTAGTATAAGTATTAGTAGTAGCAGCAGCAGTAGTATTAGTAGTAGCAATAATATTATTGGTTGTAGGGTACAAATAGAAGTGGTTAATTGTCACTAACGATTGCAGAAAAAGAGGAAGGAACCGGCAGGAGAGAAAGGATTTGTTGTAGTATGAATGCAACTCCACACAACATTGCACTGTATATATGTGTTGTAGAGGCATTGTGGTCTAGTGGATATATCACTGAACTATAGATCACAAGGTACAGGGTTCAAATCCCATCTGGGCATTAACATCCATTGACAAGATGTCAATCTACATTTGCCACTCTCCACCCAGGTGTAAATAGGTACTTTGGCAGCTCAGCTATAAACCAAGGGTAATAATGTCTAGGCGCCATCCATGAGGGACACTGTGGAATGGACATGAGCGCTATATCAGTTGCTCTTATTAGTATTATTGTTGTTCGCCTAGAGGCCCTAGAATAACGTGAGACATCATTGCACTTTTCCCTTGATGCCCTTCTCAAAAATGAGAAACTTTGACCACTTTAATGTCAATTTGTTTTCGGCACTGATAGCATCTATTTCCAAGGAGCCAGATCCAGAGAGTGATGATGATGATGATGCACCACCAGATGTATCCTCCTTCTCAGCAAGCAGACAAGAGGCCCTCGACTCCATCTCACAAGCTCTACAACAAACAAAGAGGTAAGGTCAAAGGTCACAATTTCTTCCTTCAAGGGGTAATGGTAATTTTACAACAAAGAGTACCGAAGCTGTGACGTCATCAAAATCTAATTTTAGAATTTCTCAATTTTTTTTTTATATGCTCTGGCTCCTAACCATTAGGAGCCAGAGCATATAACACTGAGTTCCCATAGGACATATATTTATTCAGATGGTCATATCTCAGCCAATACTTATCATATTCAATTGGTTTTTGACATTTGGACATTATTTTTGATGCTCTTTCGGAAAATGAAGAAAAAATTGAGAAATTCTAAAATTTGATTTTTGATGACGTCACACTTCACCACTCTATATGCTCTTTTGAAAAATACTTCGCTGTCAAATTTTAACACTAACCGTAACCCACAGCCTAACCCTAACCTTGACTACTAAAGAGAAGGTTGAGTTCAGGGGAAAGGTGAAAAATAATTTGTGAGTGTTTTCATTGTTATTATGCAAGTGTGGAAGAACATCAGAGCAAAAATGTTCCTTGAAAAGCATGGCTCTTCAAATGCTTTCATATTATAAATATGACATGTAACAGCTTAAAAAATCGGGCCTCATTTTTATGCCACATTTTTGTGTCGCCCCATATACATGCACATCTTTCTGTTTACAGTGCTTGTTACTTGCCAAGACTGGGCCAAATTTCTTGTCATTTTAATGATTCCAGAACGTTGAAGTGCACATCAATACTATATGCTATATGATCAATCTTTTCTGATCGTTTCCACACCATTTCTTTCACAATGCAATCGCGTGACCAGAACTCAATTTTATCTTTAACCCAACACCACATCTCAAATATAACCCTTAACTGTATCTTTCACAAAATGAATGTGCAGAAATTATGAATTGTATTATTGGATAGCAGTGTTCAGCATTTAAAGATGCATAGTACTAGTAGTGGGCTCGAATGGGGAATTCAACACGTTCAGGTGTTTACCCTATACCAGGTTTTGTCAACCACCAGGATTAGCCTGCCGTTTTATGACCAACAGGCCTTACGTGTATGTAATGCTCTGCACTTTCCACTAATCGTCTCATATGGAAAATTTGTTATCTTTGTTTTACTTACCTGAAGACTATCGGAGAGACTAGGGGGTATATATCTTGATGGAACCATGGGTTTGTTGTGTGCAAGACTTGTACACCCATTAAAGGTATTTCCACCAAGTCTGGTGTGAGTGAAAACAGACCTACTACACATGAAAACTGACTATATACCGGTACTATCTTGAAACTTCTTGAAAATAAGATTTGATCTCATCTCACTCAAAGAAACATCTTTGATAATTTTCTGCAAAGTGGTGGTCATTATAATTATGTTGAAAAGAGTAAATTGCCTGTAGATGTTGTGGTACGGGGCATGCACATACAATGTACATACACTTTAAATTGCCGCAGTTATCTACCAGAACTTAATTATTATTTGGATGAAAATATTCAATGCTGTATTTGTTTTCTTATTTATTTGACCATATTGCATTTGACTGATAGATAGTAACATAGCCCAAGATATTCTGCAAAGAAAGGGAACGTTTCAGAATATTTCACTGGTTCAGAGTAATCTCTATTTGACTGGATAATTCTATTTGGTCTTCTTTTCAATTTATGACTTCAGATCAGAGGAGAGAGCCAAGGAGAAGAGAAGGAATCGAGATAAACTCCTGAAGCTACAGAAAAATCGGAAGAAGATTTCTCTGGAGCATTCCCGACTACCAGAAGATTTCTTGTCTGAGGTTGCTAGGATACCAGATGTGTGAGTAGACTTGAAATACATGCTCTTTCTTCATTAAAACGAATAACCTAGAAACCATATATGTAATTGATTTCCTTTATTTTTTATATCAACCAAATTAGAATTACAGCTATGTCCAGCTATTTTTTATGCAAAACTAAAGTATATTGCATTTGCATGTAAGTATTAGAATCATTCACCAAATCATGTTCCCATTATGCAATATTCATATAATGTACATGTTTAAAATTAAAGACCAGTTTTGGAAACGCCCCTGTCTCAAAAAATGAATATGGAAGCTCTTATTACCAGTCATGTGAAAGAATATGTTTTGACTAATATGTGATGATACAAATTTTGCCGGGAAACTGCCTACTAATTGATATATTTGGTAAATTATAATATCTTATTTGGACCTGATGGATGTCACGCACGTGTCGCATAGTCCCATATATATACATCTTTCTGTGTACAGTGCTTGTAACTTTACTAAGACTGAGCCAAATTTTTTTATCATTTTGATGATTCCAGAACCTTGCAGTACACACCAATACTTATATGCTAGATGATCAACCTTTTCTGATCGATTCCAAAACGTTTTCTTTCACAATGCAATCGCATGACCAGAACTGATCTTTACCTTTAACATGAGATCTACCTACAGACAGCTACATGTACATTGTACATGTGTCTCTTAATAGTATTTGTTAAAATGCTCTTATGGTGTTGTTTATATCTTTATTGATATTTCTTTACAAAAAATGGTGATACATATTATATCTTGTAATGCTATGGTCACATTACCCAAAAGTAGCCTGCTCGGCAGCCGAGCGGCGAGTTTTTAACCAATTCTGCCCGGCGGCTGCCCGGCCACCGAGCGGCGGCCGCCCAGACACTGCTCGTTTTTAGGGCATCGCTCGGTCGCCGCTGAAGTTTTAGCGCGGAGTTAAAATTTGGGGGGCGCCTGCTCACTTTTCACTCGCCGCCCAAAATACGCTCGGTGCCTGGGCGGTCGCCGCCTGGGCACCGACCTAATCGCTGGGCGATGCCTACATTCCAGCAGCGACCGAGCAGGCTACTGATCGGTCGGTCGCTGCTCTGATTTGTGACCATAGCTTAACTCGCATTCCAAATAACCATAATGATTAAGCAACAACATTATATGTTTAGTATGAAAAGAGTGAAAATTATGTTGTGTAATTTGTTTTAAAAAAAGCAAATTTCTTCTTTTGACCAGACAACTCACTGAGCCCTCACTTGCTACTCATACTTATCAAAAGACAAGGGAGGATTCGCATCACACAATGTTTGATACTGATAGCAAGATGGACTTTGATGAGGAGGAGCACGACTACATTCCTCTATCCGCGGATGAGCCCCAGACGGTTGAAGGCTTTGAGGTTCATGCAATCTCTCGCAAGAAGAAGGCCCCGC
The DNA here is from genome assembly GCF_000002235.5 of Strongylocentrotus purpuratus. Classification (NCBI taxonomy): domain Eukaryota; kingdom Metazoa; phylum Echinodermata; class Echinoidea; order Camarodonta; family Strongylocentrotidae; genus Strongylocentrotus; species Strongylocentrotus purpuratus. Next base: position 28,692,095 of record NW_022145601.1, on the reverse strand, counting down.
CTCCTAAATCGGACATGGCATTGGACTTCTTGCAGCAGCAGCTGTATGGAGCTAAGATCAAACGGGAATCAGGTACATGCTGAAACTTCACCTTTCTTGAAAACCTTCAATGTGTTTATGAGCTCAAAACATTTGTAGATTTCTTGGCTATTGAATTACAAAAAACGAGTTGAAAACATAAATACAAAAGTTGTGCTCAGTAAGTTTCCTTTTCTGCATTCATCAGTTTATCTTGGTTGTATTTATATGCCTCCCCTTCAAAGTAGCTGGAGGCATTATGTTTTCTGGTTGTCCGTCCGTCTGTACGTCCAGTTGTCATGATCGCGTTATCTCAAAAACTGATTGATGGATTACCGCCAAACTTGGGTCATATATGTATCTTGCAGAGCCAATATCTGATTAGATTTTGGGGTCAAAGGTCACTCATGGGGCTCATTATTGTGCAAAAAGAGCTTGTGAATGCATTCTCATTAAAACTGACGGATGGATTACTATCAAACTCAAGACGTAAGTATCTTGCAGAGCCAATGAACTGATTAGATTTTGGGGTCACGAAATCAAGTTTCAAAGGGTCATACATGTTTATGTAAAATAGCTTGTAATCACGATATTCTGAGAACCTGTTAATGCATTACAATCAAACTTGAATTTTAAAATTGCCTCTGTTTTGGTTTGTTAAATCGCTCTATGGCGGAGGCATCATTTTCGACTGCATGCATCCATCTAGTTTCTGTGTATTACTAAAACTTCTATTTTTTCTTCATATTTCATTTTCCCAGTGATCAAACACAAGGCTAGACTACTAAAACGACAAGGAAAACCCAGTCTTGCTTTCCACAATCCAAAAGGTAAGTATCAATCGCTTCAAAATAAAACGTGACTAGGTACTCTTTCTTCCCCCTTATTTAAAAAAAACAATTCTGACACAAGATGATGTTACTTTACAAAGCATATGAAAAAATGAAAATGAAATGGACTGAACCAGACTAATTTGATAGTAAATATTTCACTTTGAGTATTAGGAAAAAAAAGTTGAAATCATAAGGTTGTTTTTAAAGGTAATACAAAGTTTTGGGAAATTTTGAAAATTGGGTGGATAGTGATTCTTTACAATTTTGATATATTTGGATGCCCCTGTGGATGTAGTATAAGCATTAGAAAATTTAGCCCCTAAAACAAGTCTACTTTCGAGCAAAATTTACCTGTGCTCCCGGTAAATTTTGATAAATTTGAAATAGCGCCTATGGCCGTACAATGGTAGCTGCGACCATGAAAATCTCGGAATATAATAGTTGTGATAAATAATTTTCAAACAGGAATAGTTAATCGGTTGATTTAGTCAAGAAATATTGTTTTATATCTCAATTAATATCTTGACCTTGAGAGGGAGCTATACAACATAAAGTGTATTATTTACAATTTCATAACTTTAGACTCGATTTCAACCGTGACAACGATCACTGAATATTGTAGGATCGTACATGCTTCCAATATGTTCATCTGAACCAAATTCATGGCCCCATACCAAAACTTTGTATTACCTTTAAAACTTCAAAATGTACATGTTGTTCATCCCAGAATCTTATTTACCATGTTGCTGCAGGGTTATTTTTGTTGTCCATTGGATAGAAAAATCTTCATGAAAGTGACAATATTTTGCAAGTGCAAACAATCTCAAAATATTGGATTCCTAACATGTTTACAGAAAACAGTTTCCCTAAAAAATGTAGTTTCTTTGCCAGAATTTATGCCCGAGTCAAAGTGATAAGTTTTAGGTATATTTTCTCGGGAATTGACTATTTTAGGGCCTAGTTTGTCAAACTCTGAAATTGAATGATTTGATAATTAAAATTAAAATTTGATGTTTTCAATATGAAGGCAGTGACTGGTGCATGATATTGGGTTCAGATACTTGGGGGGAGGTGAAAGAGCACAACTCTAGTGGATTAAATGCAGATTAAAAAGGTGAAGGAGCACAACCAGGGCTCAAATTAATCTTTTGTCCACAGGGGCTCTTCCAAAATTTAAAAAAAAAACCAGTGAGCCTTCTCACGGGGGCTCTTTTAGTACTGACGGGGGCTTTTTTTAAATACAAATTTTCTTTAAATTGGTACCCATGATACTCCTAAAGTCTTTCCTATTTCATCATTATCATTAATAGTCGGCATTATTTCCTTCTTACAACTTTACGAGTTATAACATGCAGCTAATGGTCAGATCTCCTCCCTCTGTACAAAATATCTGGTCCAAGCCATACATTCGCCTCCTTGCCATCAGGTTTCCTTTTACTAATATTAGCTTTCGGTTGATTTACTGGTCGAGGTTCATTATTTGCTGGTCTTTTGGAATCACCAGATTTCAGAGGATTCACGATTTTCACAACGAAAAACTTCTCCACGTTTCGGTCCTTGCGCGATCGCCTCTAACTCCGGCAATACAATACTATCCGTAATACCCATAGAGATGTGGAGATGGGAGATATAGCTCAATCTTGCGGTGAAAAAGCATTTATTTCTTTACATTAATGGCAGCCTCTATAGACCGAAAAATTTGAGCGAGAAATCCTGCACGCTATTAAAATATACTTCCATAGTTCCATTTCATTGGTTTAAGGTTTGAAAGTTGAAACTCAATATTGTGTGAAAGTTAACAGAAAAAATAATCTTTATTTTATAATTCCACGGGGGCGATTTTTAATTTTGCAATCGCCCTCGTGAGCACTCTGACGGGGGCGATTGTGTAGCTCACGGTGGGGCGAATCGCCCACCGCCCCGTGTATTTTGAGGGTTGAGCACGACTCTTAGTGGATTAAATGCAGATTAAAAAGGTCATTGAGAAAGGTGTGTGCTTGGGGGGGGGGCAGTTGTAGCATATTCTTTTCAGTCTTTTCTACTCTTGCCTTTTCTCTCTCTTCTCTTACCTCCCCCCCCCCCCCTTCCAATAGTAACAGTGGGATATTTAATCATACCCCTTTTTAAATTGACTTGTTCTGTTTTTGTTTTGTTCATACAGAAAAAAGGAGAAAACCTAAACACCAGGGAAGTATGAGAGCAACAGCTGCAAGCCAGTGAACTATATTCACATCATTTTATTCTTCTGTACATCAACTGAACATGTGTTTGTTTAGAGCCAAAAAAAGGCAATATTTTTTGGTTGGTTTATATACGTTTTAATGCCCCTCTGACTATCAGCAGATATTTATTTTTGGACTTTACAAAAGTGAATTGTTATCTTTAAATTTATTTAAGACACTTTTTAATCATGAACAGGGCTCTGTATGCAACACGTGCTGCAGTCAAATAGAACAGCTGACAACAGTGATCATCAATGGGTATCACACAAATTACTTTCTCAATGGTTTTTTTTTTTTTGTTCAACTACTAGCAGGTTGTTTAAATTACCATGACAAGTTTGCAAGAATATATTTAAAGATAAAGAGTAGAATTATTGTTGACGTGTTTTTTGCAATTGCAATCATGTGCGTTTTGCTAATCAGTATGCTCTTATATTGAGCATTAAAGATAAAGACCAGTTATGGTCATGTGATTGCATTGTGAAAGAAACGTTGTGGAATTGATCAGAAAAGGTTGATCATCTAGCATATAAGTATTGGTGTGTACTGCAAGGTTCTGGAATCATCAAAATTATAAGAAATTTGGCCCAGTCTTGGTAAAGTTACAAGCACCGTACACATAAAGATGTATATGGGACTATGCGACACGTGCATGACACGTGCGCGATATCTATCATGTCAAAATAGATATAATAATTTACCAAATATATCAATTAGTAGGCAGTTTTGGGGCACAATTTGTATCATCACGTCAAAACATATTTCTTTCACATGATTGGAAACAAGAGCTTCCATTTCATTTTTTGAGAGGAGGGCGTTTCCAAAACTGGTCTTTCCCTTTAAGCTTAGAATTTTCTTTGTACATCACAGTGAGAAAAAAAGGTTGGATTCACCAATAGTCATGATTTTATGTAAAGGTAAAGTGAGTTCTGGCCATGCACTTGCATTGTGAAATAAGCAGTGTGGAAACGATCAGAAAAGGTTGATCAGGTAGCATTAAGTATTGGTGTGTACTGCAAGGTTCTGGAGTCATCAAAATGATAAGAAATTTGGTCCAGTCTTGGTAAAGTAACAAGCACTGTACACAGAAAGATGTACGGGTATATGGGACTACACAAACATGTGGCATACAAATTGGGCCTTATTTTTAAGCTGTTACCTGCCATATTTAGAATATGAAGGCATTTGAATAGCAGTGCTTTTCAGAGAACAATTTTTTCTAATGTTCTTCCAACCTTGCATAATAACAATGGAAATGATCACAAATTATTTTTCACTTCTCCCCAGAACTCGACTTTCTCTTTGAAGGCAAGAATGAAATATATTACATTATTCAGATAAGGCAGGATAAATCCCTGTCAGTTCGACTCCCCTTACATCTTGCAATAAATCCATAAATGATTGAACTCCATTGGACTTCTGTACTTGCTGTATATGTATTTATTGGAAACTCATTAAAACGAGCATTATGGTTCCCATGGTCGTAGAAAAACCTGGAAAATCAAGGAAACTGTGAGAGAGGCAATCACAAACATGAAATAATATACACAGATTTCACTGTATGGTAATGATTTGATAAGGTTTATTAGTAGAAATTAAAAGTCACAGATAAAAGCCTAGGTACACATCTTGAATTTCGCAAATAAAAGTGCTACATATAAAACACATGTATCCATACGCTGCTTGGATCCCGCAACCTACATGTATACCAAAATGAAAAGTCATAGAATTTGGTTCTCAAATTTCTGTGAGAACCCACAAGCTTTTCAGGATCAAGGAAATAGTGTATACCTTTTTTTATGAAAGCAATTCTCATACATTATATGTTCGTATTATGATAAATATAATGTACCGGGTAACTTGTAATGAGAACTTCTTCTTAGATCAGGATAGCCGAGGCTGGCAAAATTACAACACTAATCATATTACCAAGGTTCCATTGTATTGGTGATGTTCACTTAATGTGGTTTAAATTTGTGCAGGGTCGAACTACCCAATTGTAATTAATATTCTTATCCAGGTTTAGGTTTTTGCAATAGCAGCACTAAAATTACAACCAAGTTCATGGATTGAAGTACAGTGAACATTTCATAACATTTAGATAAGCAACAACAGTGTGCTCCGGCCATGCAGTAGGTAGAAGCCTAGAAGGACATTGTCAAATACATTGTTGTGGGGGGAATGAACTTATTACAAAGGTTAGATTGCCCATTGAAGCCCATCTGTACTAGTTTACAGGAGGGATTAGTCCACCCTGCAGGGTCACTGACAGGTGGTTATTTCATCAAATCAGCTCTCAACATTTTTTAAAAGAGGATCATGGGGGACGAATGGTCACCAATTAGGCATTGTTTGCTATATAGAGGGCGCAAGTAGCTATAAGTAGTGCAGTGGGGCCTTTAACATCTAACATCAACAGGTTTTAATTTTTTTAATTTTTTTTTTATTTGACAGGTAAAAATTGTTATAGTTATTGATGAAAGAAAAACATGCCACAATGGATGTCACACTTCGTAGTTGTCATTACTCTATTGTTGCAATTAAAAAGGCCTCTAAGATTTTGCTATCTGAAAAATAAATTTGTTCAGTGGATGATACAAGAGATAAGGTGAATTTTTGTTTTATCATGATACATTTTAATGAAACAATGTACACGTATATGCATTAAATCATTGAATATAGATACTTACAAAATGTACATCATTCTGTCTTGTTTGTTCATATGTGTGTGATAAAAGATCAAATAACTAGGTACATACATGTATAATTGTCCACCGAAATGAAGAAGCGTCTTACGTTTACTTTAAGATAATATAAAGGGGTCAATAACGTGTAATTTAAAGGTAATACAAAGCATTGGTAACATTTCAACAGGATTGGATTATGAAATTTAAATTTTCATAACCATTGTGAAACCTAGTGAATAAGCAACTTTGAAAAAACTGCGCTCTAAAACGCTAAGGATTTTGAGAAATAAAAAATATCAAATTTATTGGTGCTCCCGATAAATTTCAAATGGTGCCTACGGCCATATAATGGTAGCTGCGACAATGAAAAACTCAGAATATGCAGTACTGATATATAATTTCCAAACGGGAATAAAAATAGGTTGATTCCAGTCTAGAAACATTGTTTTGAAGCTTAAAGTAATATCAATCTCAAGGGGGAGCTATACAATATAAAGAGTTTATTATTCACAATTTCTTCACTTTAGTTTAGACTCGATTTCAACCGTGATAACGATCATCGAATATTGTAGGATCGCATAAGCTTCCAATATGTTCATTTGAACCAAATCCATGACCCTGTAACAAAACTTTGTATTACCTTTAATGAATTCAGGAACAATTGAAAGAAATCTATTGAAACATTATACATGTGTACATGTAATTAAAAAACAAAGTTGTGTGGAAACTAGAAAATGAATATTTTGAACAGTTATGGTACCTCTTTATTTTGTAATTCGCCTCAAATACATGTATACATGTAATATAAATCTATCAATCATCTTCAATTTGACAGGATTTTCTTTTGAGTTTCCAGGCAGAGTAAATGATTTGTTTTGTTAAACATAGAAAATTGTAGCTTTGTAAAAAAAAAAAGGATCCAACAGGATACAACCATACATAACTTCAAAATGAAATTCAAAACGTTTAAAATTGAAAAATGCCTTGGGATTCTACACACAAAGCTAAAAAAATGTGGCACTGTTTCATTAATCTAAAATTAACTTACATGTACATATTCTAACCATGATCATAAATTCTAACTTTATATAATTAAATCTCTTGATGTTTTCATGTAAAAAATAAGTTTCCACAAGAAACTTGAGATGAAAATGATCAAAATATTACTTCCTCAGACACCGCAGAAGTAAGCATATGGGTAGAGATAAATTTGGCAACTACTCTCTTTTTATTTTTGTTTGTAAATCAATATCTTTTGTATTCAATAGATATCAACCTTCAATACATAATTAATATACATATCAAACAGTTGCATTAAGTCACATTAGGCCCCCCCCCCCCCCCCAAAAAAAAAAAAACATGTTTCGCGTCCTGTTTTTTCAAAAAATAGGAAGGAGGCCCATCTTTCTTCTTTTTTTCAAAATGGCCGCTCGATACATTTTCCCTGACATTCGGGCAATTTTTCAAGATGGCCGCCGACATTTTTTTTTTTTTTTTTTTTTAATCAGAAATAGATCCATTTTAGCAATGTTCTTTGTCTTTTTTTTCTGTAAAAAAAAAAAAAAAATTCAAAAAATTTCAAAAAATAAAAAATAAAATAGGAGGCGGCCCCCAAAAAGAAAGCGGGCGGGGACGCTAAACATGTATATTTTTGGTAATGGCCTTACATAGACCCAAGCCCAAGGTCTCTCAGAAACCTCCATCTAATCATCCTGATAATGACATTCAGAAGTTGCAAAGAATCTAAAACTCTGCGGCAGGGTTGCTTACTCGCACTCTACTTCATGATCACATTAGCCCAGTTTTAGAAAAACTCTATTGGCTTCCAGTAAAACAATGAACTGATTTTAAGATTTTGACATTTGTGTTCTTGTGCATGCAAGGATTAGGCCCTGATTACTTACAACAATTGATAACGAAATAACGTCCGGCAAGAAACCTGCGCTCTCAGTCAAAATCCTCCTTAGTTCCTCCCTCAATATCAACAAATTACTATAGTGCGAGATCTTTTCAACTGGCAGCTGCAGAGTTATGGAATAAATTACCTAGTCATCTTAAGTAGGTTGATACGGTAGAAAATTTCAAGAGTCTCTTAAAGACACATTTGTTTGTTGTTAAATTAGTACAATGTTATGACAAAGCAGTTATTCTTTCTCTTCTCTTCCCTCATGTTTGCTATTATCCCTTCTTTTCCTTTTTCTGAGTGCATAGGGACTTAAATTTACTTTTGTGATATGCGCAATATACGAATGGTTTATTATCATTATTATTATCCTGATTGGACAGTCTTGTTCTATCACAGCTCTTGCTTGCTAGGATGTAGGATGTCTGTACAACCTTGGTCCCTCCCTCAGCGTAGTAGAAGGTTCATCTTCACTGCTCTGTCTCTTTCAACATCATGATTTCTTACTTGTCACTGGTCCTGCATTGTAATTGTCAATAGGGCCGAAGGTCTGAAAGAGTTGGTCTTTTATGGTTCCTGCTTGCCAGGATGTCTGTGCGACCTTGCGATGGTGACGATTTTGTCTCGGAGGGTAGGGTTCTTGAGCTTCAGAGCTCTGTCAACATCTCCACCTGAAGTCAGCCAAACGAAGGCATACCTACACAAAATGATCATCAGAGATAAAACATACTCATGAGAACACTAGCACATCACAACTCAATCAAATTGAAATACAATACATACATGGCCAATTTAGCATAGTTTATTGAATTGATTTTGCATTAAAGATTACAATTCTACATGTACTTCAAATCAAGGGAAAAACAAGAAATCCTGCTTCTTATAACTGTGTAGATAGAGCTTTTTATTATTTTTTTTCTCTGAATAAGTTCCTTTTAATGATTTGAAGCCTTCATGAAAGAATACTGTACAGATTGTTCTACAGGGGTGTTTCATAAAGCTATGCCTAAAGTTATGCATGACTTTACAAATGACTTGAATATGCGAGCTAAATGAGATTCTCAAATCCTTTTAATTGCATATTTAAGCTATAGTTGAAATATGCAGATGTAGATTAACCTTATCATCATTAACAAACATTTTAATGCAAAGTGTATTTTGGGCTACAAGTTAATTGAGATTATGGGAAATACAGTCACACTTTGTTAAAATGTCAGGAAAAATGGGCATCCCATTTGGCTCTTCATATTCAAATCATAAATTTGTAAAGTCATTCGTAACTTTACGCACAGGTTTGTGAAACACCCCCATTGGTCTCTTTAAATCGCGACACCATACAGTCAATTACATTATCATTTACTAAAAGCATACATTAAACTTCCCCCCCCCCCCCAAAAAAAAAAGTAATTTTTCAAATTATGTCATGCAGGGATAATTAAAAAGTAATATAATGAAGTTAAAATCTCTTAATATATAACAGAGTATGTTTGGAGCCAAATTGACATTAACTCAGAAAATTAGCAGAGAGTTAAAGCCCTTAAGGCTCTGAACAGATGAAATGAAACTAAACTATGAGAAAGGAGAAACAGAGGGGAAAAGAGAGCAAGACAGAAAGAGGGAGAAAGAGGGAGGAAGACAGGGAAAGAGAGTGAAGGATAGAGGGAGAGCCGGATAGAGAGAGATAGAGAGAGAGAGAGAGCGCACAAGACAGAAATCGTAAAATAGACAGAGAGAAGGGAAGAGAGAGAGAGTAAAAAGAATGAGGGGAGGAGAGAGATGGAGGCTAAAGCAATTTAAAAATGTTTTTGAATGTTTGATTGTTTAACACCAATTTTACGTTGGCTCTGGAATGAGACATGAAACTATACTGAGAGACTGGGAGAGGACAAGAGAGCAAGCAACGGATAATGAGAAAAGGAGAGAGTGAGAAAGAGAGCAGAAGAATGACAAATTTAAATAGACAAAGAGGGGTTGACAGACACAGAGACAGAGAGAGAGTCGAGATAAAGAGAGAGGAAGGGGAGGGGGGGGGGAGAAATGGAGGTCAAGCTGTTAAAAACTTCTTTTGTTACTACTTGGAGCCAGAAGGACATTGATTAACTCTGTGCGAAATAATTTGAGTTAATGCCCTTCTGGCTTCCGACAGACATTAGGGGCTTTTAGATTTGCACAATGACAACGTGGATTGCTACGATGGACGTCCTTTTAATGCACTGCCTTGAATGGACGTCGCACGTATCAGTCCACGCAAATCTAAAAGTCCCTATTACTCAGGTGTGCTCTCACCCTCTTGATGTTTTATCGTTTCCTTTCTTTGGTAGGATGACGTTGGTAGGGTTACAGTCAGAGGTCTCAAAGAAAGCCATGACTTCATCTTCCTTGAGCTTAGGATGGAGGTTGCTTACAAACAGTTTCCTCTTGAAGGTGGGATCTGAAAAAAAGAACAAGATTTCATTTAACCCCCAGACTACTCAATTCTTTCATTCCCATAGGCTCAATCAAGCTGAAGTTCATTCTTTATTCGTTCTTCAGTATATAAAAACAAAACAAAAATTAAAATATATACAAAATATTTCAAAGGAAATTACAAGGTACATTAAATGAATTTATATAAAATAATAAGAATAAAGGGGCCTCATTAAAAGCCTACCGTACTAAGGCTTGACAGGTTGATGGTCCCAAGAACTATCAAGTTATAAGATTGATATTTCGGGGGAGTTCTTTTTAAAGATAAAACAAAGATGTTGGGGGGTATTGAATTTCAAAATTAAATTAAAGAACACCCTGTTTCAGCAGCTAATGAGTTAAAGAGAAGAAACAAAACACAACCAATTGCACTTAACATTGGTGATCCCATGTTTGCAATCCAAAATTCAAAATACAGCTTTGAATATTACTCCTGAAAAGGTGTTATTTCTCTGTAAAGTGGTCATCCAAGCAGGTTTGAATGAATAACGGATTGTTGTCTTACCTTCATTGCTGTTATCATCATTCAGCATGTGAATAAGAAGCTTACAATCCTTGCCTCTCAACGGTGAAGGCATACTGATTCCATTCAACCTACACAGCTTCTCCGCTTCATCCGCCGTACTGCAGATGATTGTTGCATATCTGAAATGGAATAAACACAACGGCTATCAAGAGTACCAAGGGCTCTTCTCTTTCTCTTTTTTTCTTCTCCCCTTTTTGTTTTTCTTTCTTTCTTTAAATAACATGACAGCATACATGTACTTCATATAAATGGTGGGCAATAATCAAGACTTTAAAACCGTAACATTTCATGTGCAAGACACTTTCATCAATTTCACGAACGGTCCAGATTTGCAAGTTGTACTCAACAAATTCAAAGAAATACAATACAACACATTTGTGAAGTTTCTGTTTAAACAGCACATAAAATGAACTTTCAAGTGATAAGTTATCAAAGACTAAAGAACTCTTACGTGACAAACTGCTTCTTTTCTCCAGCCGCTGATTTCTTCTTTCTCTTGAGGATGATATGTGTAGGAAAGACATCTGCTTCTCCGATGAACATCCGAAGGGCTTCTTTGCCGACTCCGACAGGCAGGTTTCCACATCTCACCGCAAATCCTTCCCGCCCTGAGTAATAACAAGTTTTGTTTAATTCAATAGACAAGTCTGAAAGCACCAGCATTCATAATATTTAAATCTAGCCTGATAAGGAAAGAGGGTTAACAAATTTGTTTTTACAATAAGAGGTGTTGTAGTCCAGTGGACGTATCTCGGACGTATGAGGTGCAGGACTGAAACGGAGTTAAGTCTTTTGTCAACTCCGTTTGTTGCTACGGCAGGCAGCCAGTGATAACGAATTCGTTTAATCAAATTATGGAAATGCAAGCATACTGTAAACAAACAGAACTGTTATTCCTGGCTCATTTTTCCTGATTGAGGTGTTACATGAAAGGGCAGAAAATGAACTTTCTAGAAATGTGATTTCTTCTTTGAAATTAAGATACCGCCCAAAAAATTACTACCGGTAATTGATATATTTGGTAAATTATCATATCGATCCGGCCTGGATAGATATCGCGAATGCACTTCAACATTGAAAATTTTGGCATATATTTCTGCTTTTTTGCAAATTTTGGTTAAAGTATTGCCATCTAAACCTCTGAAGGCAATATTTAAACAATACTGAATGGATATTTTGCACCCAAAACCCTTGAACCGCAATCTTACCACTACTGGTCTTTCCCTTTCAACTTTGAATGAAATTACACCACATAATAAAAACACTTCACCAGTGCTGAGAGAAAAGATATATTTCTCCTTCTGATCATAAAACAATTTTTTCTACAATTAATCAAGACTTCATAAATATTTGGACTATTCAACAATGCTTATGGTCTAAAAAAATTGCAATAGGTTCATACATGTAGATATAATTTCTCTTTCTAAATATGCATCAAATTAAAGAATCTCCTTACCTGGTTTTTCTTTCTTTGCCTGTGGTTCTCCTGACTCACTATTAGAACGTTTCCTTTTCTTTCCCCTCTTCTTGCTCTTCTTTTTCTTTCCTTTGTCAGCTCCTTCGCTCTTTTCAACATTTTCTTTGCTGGGTTCATCTCCCGACACTGTCTCATCTGTAACCTTTTTCTTTTTCTTCTGCTTCTTTGTATTTTGTCCATTTTCGATGATTACCTTGGCGACTTTCTGTTCCTTCTGGGGAGATTCCTGACGAGAAAGTGCGGCCTTAAATTCCTCTAATCCCAAGGATTTTCTCTTTAATATTGGAAAATCAATCTCTACATCTTCTACTTCAACTTCCTCATCAGTTGTCGTCTTCTTCTTCTTCCTCCCCGATTTCCTCAAGATTTTCTCTTCCTGATCTTCGACAGCTTTCTCTTTCTGAACACTTGGTGTTCCTTTGGAAACCTGCCATTTTGAGGTTGAACTCCTCAATTTCTTGGTTGAGTTGCTCATTTTTGAAACACCTTCACCTCCCATTTTACTCACAGTCTTAGATTTCACAGGACTTTGGAGGAGATCTTTGTCACCTTCATCATCATTGCTACCATCTTGAAAGAACAACTTCTTAGCAACCAAGTCATCCTTGGACGGAGTCTTCATTTTATCTTTCTTGATTTTAGCTTCACTCTTTGGGCGTTTCTTGCCGCTTGACATCCTATTCAAGATGGCTTCTTTGGGGAGTTTTTGGGCTGCAGTTGATTTGCTGAGCTTTGTCTTCTTTATTTTCTTCTTCTGTTCAGGTGACAAGTCCATCTTCCTGCTGATTTATTCAATGTATCCTGATTTTAAGCCTGAAATGAGATTTATTAAAAGAAATAGCACATAATTGTAAAGAGAAAAGGCACAGGTCATGATTTATTATTACGGGGGTAATAAGTAAAGGCAGAGCTAAGAGGTAATATTACTTATGATGGAATATGTGATACGCAATGTTCAACAATGGCGTTTACTCCTTGTTAAAAATATTATGTCCCTTTTGCAGCCAACATCAAATTTTGTAGAACTTTGCAGGAATTATGAATATGTCATGTACAGTATGTCCTATCTGTGAAATTTTAACTAGTATTCAAATTATGCAAGGAAACTTGTTTACCTTCTAGACTTCACTGTCAAGACACTATCGAGTGACTGACCGACATGATTTTTTTCTTTGGTACTAAATATAAAATAAGTAACAGGTACATGAGCATTTGTCTACTTCAATAACCCACTACCTTGTAATGGCCAAAATTAAACTGATTGAATCATTGTGCAGCACAAAACGTACGACCATTCGGTAAAAGGGTCTGAAAATCAGACTTTTACTTACTGTCTCTATAGCTCTTAAGTCGATTCGACAACTAATAGTCATTATTTTCCCACACTTAAAGACATTTTTCAAAATTCAAGCCCCCTTTTTTTCAGGGAAGTTCTCTCTCTCTTTTTTAATCCCTCTTATTTTCTTTTTTTTTAGGCTTCAAACTACAAAGGAAAATAAGAGGGATTAAAAGAGAGAGAGAGAGAGAGAGAAGAACTACAAAGGAAAATAACAGGGATTGGGAAAAAAAGATAAAGTAGAGCAGGGACGGATCTAGGACTGCACAGGGGGCACGTGACCCCCCCCCCCCCAACCAAAACAAATATATAATAGTGCGCACTACCCCACCCCCCTCCTCCTCCCTCCCTGGAAATTCCTGGATCCACCCCTGGAAGAGAAAGAGATTTGGAAAGGAATATACAAAGAAAAACACTAGTACAAAGGAAAATTAGAGGGAGAGGGAGAGATAGAGAGAGAAAGCTTAAAAAGGAGAAATATTTTGACAGAATTATCAAAGAAATAATCGGACTTTGTAAAATTCACAATGTTCTGTAATGAAATTTTTAAAAATACCAGCATAATGGCGATCTAGCAGTGCTTGATTATTACCAATGCCAGTTGAAATCGCCATGACGTGATAAGCACGTCATGGCATCTGGCGATCTCAACTGGCATACCGCACACTAGCACGCGAACATTTAGCATCCCACATCACAACCATCAGAACATCCCAGTGTCCCACTGCATGCGTTTCATCTATAAACAGCACATTCAACGGAAACAGCTGTAACACAAGTCAGAGGTCAGCGCCATTGTTATTTAGAACTGAAATACACACGCTGCATGTGTACTTGTACCTTAGCTCTGTCGGTCTGGTAAGAAATTTGCGCTTATTTCCATATTTTTACCTCCGATTTTTAAATTCAGGATGTAATTAGGACCAAAAGTCCAACAAAATTTATCAAGGCCACTGTCCAATATTGGTCGGGTGCGGGAAAGTGTGATTTTGGACACATTTTAGATGTTGTTTACCTACCTCTCCGCGCGACCCTATGGGAGCAAATTAAGGCTCCCTGGAATAACATATCATAAAAAACATTTCCAGGGAGCCCTTAAGAATTAAGGCTAGCTAAGAATGGATTAGACCGAAAGCTTTCGGTCTAAGAATGGATATGAAACTGCTAAAAAAATGGATACGAAAGTAGGCCTACACTAGGTCTAGCTAGCGCCCCCAATTTTGTTAGTCCTAGATCTATAGTAATTTGGCTTACCTGCAGAATACCCAGCAGATACACTTGTAACATTTAATAACAATAACATGTGTTAGACTAGATCTAACTTAAATCAGATTCCTAGTTTAACCTAGACCGAATTTTCCGTCTCTTTCGTTCGTTAGCCTCTTATTGGGGTAGGGTCGGCCGGCTCTCTCTTTAGAGACGGAAACCGTCTATACACATTCCCTTGATAACGCCACGGCCATTTCAGGTCGTAGCGTTTTGCCCCCAAAATCCCCCAAAATGTCATTTTACCTCGTGCATGTTATATTGTAAATTAGGCCTAGATCTAGGCTATAATAAATCAGTTCCACTTACCAACTTGACTGAAATAATCAGTTTAATAGACCCTAGGGTAGCGCGCCCAGTATTCGGTCAATTCCCAGTATTCGGTCAGACAGCCGTTTCAACAGCTGTAACAATTTAAAAAATAATTTATGAGCCACGAAACTTGCACAAATCAGGCAGCTGAACAACTTTTCTTAACTTTCAAAATTAAATCAGATTTAGGGCCCCGGAAAGATCTCCAACTTAGCTCGAAGTTGGTCAGTGTCGCACAACTTTCCGCACTTTCGCGTTCTCTTAGCACATGCGCTAACATGCATAGCCATATGTAGAAGTCTATTGCGAAACAACTACGTGTGCTGTCACAATGAATTTAGTATGTGTGTGAAGAGAATCACTTCCGTGTTCGCTCCATCGCAGCGAATTTGCAAATGACGCACTTGCCGATGTGCAAGAGGTATTTATACGATACCCTTGCCCTGCGGTATCGCTCAGCCAGTATTCGGTCAACGCATTTTTAGGAAATTATGGGTCAAAATCGAAATCCATTTTGAAAATCTTTTTCAACATGGATTTTGATTTTGACCCATAAATTCCTAAAAAGGGACTATTAAACTGATTATTTCAGTCAAGTTGGTAAGTGGAACTGATTTATTATAGCCTAGGCCTAATTTACAATAGGGTCTAGATCTAGGCCTAGAATCTAGATTATAACATGCACGAGGTAAAATGACATTTTGGGGGATTTTGGGGGCAAAACGCTACGACCTGAAATGGCCGTGGTGTTATCACGGGAATGTGTATAGACGGTTTCCGTCTCTAAAGAGAGAGCCGACCCTACCCCAATAAGAGGCTAACGAACGAAAGAGACGGAAAATTCGGTCTAAGTTTAACCCCACTCACACACAAAACAACACGTCGGACTACACGCGTCTACGGCACATAAGAATATTTCGGTAAAATGTCTCGTTATTCTGAATAATATTTGACTAATATATATAGAAAACTGATGAAGTGACGTTTACCTTCAGAGTGTAAAATATTCTGTGTTTCGTCAAAATGCAAGGTTAAACTTCCAGCATAATTCGGCTTACCATCTGAAGATAGTATACAAAACAGCCGATATGACACATGTGCGCTTGCCGTGTTAACACGTGTTAACGTATAACGTGCACGTACACGCGTAGCGGATCGGATCGAAGCAATGGATGCAATAATTTCTAGGAGCTATATTATTCACCCAGGGAGGTGTTATTCACCATGCAAAATTAAGCGAAAAAGCTCCAGAGCGTCGCCCCACTGGGATTTGAATAATAATTATCAGAGGCGGCCCTCCCGGGGGGGGGGGGGGGGCAGGGGAAGCACAGTCCCCCCCCCACCCGAAATATGCCCCTTTTTACATTGGAATAGTGCCCCTATTAATTTGTAAAAGTGCCCTTCCCCTTTTCAAATCTGATAGGTGCCACTTTTATTTGGACATGTGCCCCTTTTCGTTCGACAAGTTCCCATTTTCCTTTGCAAAAAATGCCCCCTTCACCTCTGATAATTATCCTATTTAAATCGAGAGGTACGTGCCTCTTTTACTTTGGCAAGTGCCCCTTTTCCTTTGTAAGAAGTGCCCCTTCCCCTTTTAACTCGGATAAGCGCACCTTGCATGTATATTTTCACATGTGCCCTCTTTCCTTTCTAATGAGTGCCCTTTTTCCTAATGATAAGTGCCCCATTAAAAAAAAAAAGAGCGCCTTCTCCTTCTCATAAGTGCCCTTTCTCTGGTAAATGACCCTTTTCAGATACGAGAAGTAACTCCTCTTCACTTCAGATAAGTGCCCCCTTCACCTCCGTTAGATGCCCCTTTAAAATCTGATCGGTGCCCATTTAATGCACATTTTCCTTTATTACAAGTGCCCCTTTTTCCTTCACATAAGTGCCCCTTTTCATATCTGGTCATTGCCCCTTTTCAGGTGCGATAAGTGCCTCTTTTTACCTCTGATAATTTCCCTTTTAACAATATATATATAATAATATATTATAAATGCCCCTGTCAAAATCTGATGGAGGCCCCTTTTCCATCGACAAATGCCCATTTCCTATTCTATGACTGACTTTTTTTCATCCCCGGTGATTGCCTCTTTTTGAGGGTGTAAGAAGTGCCCCATTTTCACCTCTGATAATTACTCTTTGTACTTTGGCCCATGCTCCTTTTCTTTCTTGATAAGTGTCCCCTTTTCCTCTCATCATTAAACGCGCCCTAGCTAATTTCATGCTATTAAGAGCAATCTCCCCCAAAGCTCGCTCGCTACGCTCGCACGCATCTATAGATGATAAACTTATGTTACTTATCAAAGGTCTTTTCAGTCTTCCGTTATGAGAATATGCTTATAACCCCATTAGGATTGGGTTTTTCCCCTTTTTATAAGATGTAATTTTTCGCACTTCGACCTCACTCATCTTAAAAATTTTCCTCGCTCGCTTCGCCCGCTCGCAGACAATATTGTTGACAATCAAACCCAACTGCAAAGCATAATGCTTAAGCAATATCTTGTATGGTGTATGAAGTGAAACAAATATTGAAATCATCCTTGATAATTGTAATCACATCGTAGGGGTATATACACCGTCGCTCATAAAGTTGGAATATTTTTGTTTTACCCCAATTTATGGAATTATTTTAAAAATAATTAAAAAATAATAGATCTAGATAATTGTATACATTCTCAGATTGTATTGAATAATAATTTGACAATGTGTGTTTTGCGTGACTGCTTAAGCATGTGTATGCTACTATGCTTATCAAATAGGGGACCTACGCCCTTAAGTCATAAATGACAGTAATGAGGATTAATGCCCCACAAAAGGGCACTAGTATAGCACATCGACACGGTTGCTTTGCCACTGAACCATGACTGTACGCAGCGGGGGCTAGGGTAGGGGGCAGTTTCCATAAATAACATAAAAACAGAAAATGCAATAAATTTTCAATAATTTATTGCATTTTACCCCGGTCCCCAACATAAACAAATCCTCTGGATGGCCATGCATTATGGCTCAAGGCATGGGCACACAGAGGATTTTTTATTTTGTCAGAAAGGCAGGTTACTGCCAGTGTCACAAATAAGGTAAAGTAAATGCCTATACCCCCTGAACTTCTGGGGGCTCCACACCTTGATCCCCTATACCCCACGCCAATTTACGCTACGCTCTACATGATCGTAAATACCGCCCCACCCCCACCTGCTTAGAGAAACGTTCAGCGGGGCCTGCATGTAAGAATGGGGTGATGCGGATTTTTTTTTACCCCCCCCCCAAAAAAAAAACAAAAAACAAACAAACAAACAAACAAACAAACACAAACAAAAACAAAAAACAACAACAATAACAAACAAACAAACAAACATACAAAACAAAACAAAACACGTTTTTGCTCATTTCGCCACTGCCGGTGTCACCATTACGTACCAATATTTTCAAATATATCGAATCATCTGGTAAATGACATTTCCACTCTAATTCAATTTGCAAAGAAGGAAATGTAATATGCAAATGTATCTAACCCAATGGCCCGAATTCACAAAGGAGGTTTAGATTTAACCCAGGCTAAATCTAACCCTGGGTTATTTAGCCCAGGCTAAATCTAACCCACGGTTTAAACCTCGCTCGGTATTCACAAAGCGTGGGTTAAATAACCCATGGTCTAAATCTAACCCACGGTTTAACCCACGGTTTAAAGGTAAAGACCAGTAATGGTCATGCGATTGCATTGTGAAAGAAACGTTGTGGAATCGATCAGAAAAGGTCGATCATCTAGCATCTAGCATCTGCAAGGTTCTGGAATCATCAAAATGATAAGAAATTTGGCTCATTCTTCGTAAAGTTACAAGCACTATACACAGAAAGATGTATATGGGACTACCCTATCTCTCTCACCAGACCATGAGAGAAATAAATTTACCAAATATATGAATTAGTAGGCGGTTTCCCGGCAAATTTTTTATCATCATGTATTAGTCAAAACATATTCTTTCACATGATTGGTAATGAGAGCTTCCATTTCATTTTTTGAAATTGGGGCGTTGCCAATACTGGTCTTTACCTTTAAGCATGCCTAAGAGAGCAAAAAAATAAACTGAGCATGCGCAAAATTGAAGCGTTGAACTGAGCATGCGCGCTCAGTACACTTGGTTACTCCACCTAGTTCACCGTCGTCTGCTAAGTCAAGATTCAGTATTTGGGCTATTACTCTTCGCCTACAAGTAGAGACTGAAAACCGACCAATTCTAAGTTAAGATAAGACTTTAAACCACTATTCACATATTAAAACAGTTCTCTGACAGATGTCCTCAAAATATTACCGAATTTCGCATAAATTACCTCAATAACTCCTCACTATCGTTGTTAATTTATGGCCTATAATCGTCCGACATAATTATGATCAGCTGGGCATCACAACACACTAAACATCGACAGTTTTCGTGGAAGAGTCCACAAAAAACTTCTGTAAACGACCCTTATACCAGAGTGAAAATTTTCTATGATGTAGTGTTCATTTTAGAGCTATATGATCACATTTTCGTTGATTGTTATGATGATTTTAGAGCGTAGGTCACACTTTAGTTTAGCAGTTAATCAATCCGAAGTAAGAGTAGACTCGTGATATATATAGCGTAGACTCCGTAGAGGCAGCGAAAGCGATCGATGACGTTAAGTCCAGAATGTGTTGATGATGTAGAAAGAAAGGGCTGAAAGGTTACGATAAATACTATCTGATAGAAAATACTGGCATTAATGCATAAAATGCATAGATGTGTGGAGAAAAAAAAAACCGGGCTTACTGGTCATATAAAATAAGAGGACAGCAAAAACAAGGCAGTCTTGACATGTGATAAAGAATTATAAGGCCCAATTCGGGGGGGGGGGGGGGGGGAGGGGACATTAATTGTTTTCTTAGGGGATGGGTTTTTTTTTTTGAGGGGGGGGGGTTAATTTTGTTCTTAATTTTTCATAGGGGGGAGGGGGCATTAATTGTTTTCTTAGGGGGTGGGGCTTTACTGGGGGTGGGGGTAATTTTGTTTTTAATTTTTCTTAGGGGGAGGGGGCATTAATTGTTTTTTTAGGGGGGCATTTATTTTTTCTGAATTTGTTTATTTGCTGTATTAATCCTTTTCTTAGGGGGGCGTTCATTTTTTTTTTGTTCTTAATTTTTCTGCTTTATTGAATTTCTCAAGGGAATAGTGATTTAAACAAAAAGAAAAGAACTTTTTTTGTAAATTTCGTCTCTACTTCTCACTCTTTCACCTTCCTTGTTTTTGTTTGTTGTCTCTCTTTTTTCACCAGCTCTCCACCCCACCTCTCTCGAATATCTTTTTATTTTGTTAGAACTCCATTTTTTTAAATCCCTCTCGTACCCCTTTTCTTTCTCTTTTTTCTCCACCTCTCTCTCTCACACATACCCTTTCTCCTTCTTTCTTCATCTCTCTCTTTATCTTTTGCTCTCTCTCTGTGGGTGTTTGGATTTAGCGAAACATACTGAATCCATTTTAATTCATGGTGTGTACTGGGTAATTATAAGTAATACGTAATAAGTAAAACGTTTACCTCCTAACTTAATGATTTCACGAGAAAAACCACACCATCAAACAAGAGAAATTTATATTTAAATATTGACGATTTAATATCGATGATGATGTCAGTGATGATAATGATGACAGCAATGTTGTCGGCGGCGATGGTGATGAAGCAGTCAAATAACGATTTCAGTGATGATGTTGATGATGATGAAGATGATGAAGATGATGACGATTTCCCTTTCAAAGTGGTTGGTACCTTTTGCAAAAATGTTTTTGGGAGGAACTATATCAACCATTAGATTTCAAATCATACGGTCTAATTGTTTCAGACCACAGTACTGCATGGGTGTACGTTTCGTTCAGAGAAACTAAAGGGTGAACCAATTCCATATCGGTCATTTAATTAATTGCATTAAAAGTAAATGGGGAGCATCTCCAAAAAAAAGGAAAATTTTCATTTCATTAATAGAGTATCTGTTCTTCCTATTAATAAAATACAGGGCTTGATCTCCACCAGGACTCCTGATGTAGACATGAGTCCTATCAATTGCACCTAGAAAACCTGGCAACCTGCAGTATTGGTAGAACTGCTGCTGTGTTGCTTCTACTTCTTCTCTTGATGTTGGGAACTTCATGAATTGTTTCCTTCTTCTTGCAAACGCTTCTGACACGTCTTTGATGACTCTGCATACAGAAGACTGTGAAAGTTGTGCCTCATCACCATGCATCTTTTGGAATGACCCTGTAAAAAAAAAATCCTTTTAGTGAAATATCAACTAGTACAATTTCTTACAAGTTACATGGCCAGATCAAATTCTCAAACTGAGAAATGTTTAATGTCCTTAAAATTGTAGAATAGATTTTTTATTAAATCAGGGCTGTCAACCCTCTTGCATTTAGAGTGAGTCTCACGCCACCACGCCCTTCCTCCCGCTTTGATGTAGAATCTCCCGGTTTATGAAAAAACCTCCCTCAAAACATGGTAACCGCAATTTTACCCTTTTACTTTTTCGCTCAGCCCAGATTAAATAGAAATTTACTAAATACTAAATAAGGTAAATTATTCACCAACAGCATAGAATCGTAGTGCTGTCACTACCTGTATAGATCTAGGTATTGGGTCGTTTCTGTCTGTCGTCCTCCTCAGCTCTTCATCCACCAAGTTGATGAGGTAGAGCGCTGTCTCTTTGGAAAACCAGTACCTGGTCCGAAAGGACTCATCATACACTTCAAAAGGGTTCATGGGTCACGAAGGCCTCTCTGAGGTCTGCCTATCAACTCTCTGTTCCGATCAAGCTGGCGGAGATGGTGCATATATTCAGCCATGCTGTCTCTGTCACAACGAAATAGAAAAAAGTGAATTAAAATTAGAACATGAAATGAAAAAATATCATTCATTGTTTATCAAATAAATCCTATGATATTACATGTTTTGCATTCTTTGTATTGTAGACAATCTGATTTTGAATAGCTTTTGCAAACTCTAAAAAAAATATTAACGATACTTTGATTGCATTAAAGAAACGAGTGCTATTGTTGATTCATACTAGATCTAGACCCTATTGGGTAATTAGGAAAGATGATGTCACTGAACCTCCATAAGAACGTAGGGGCCAATTCCTGTCATGTTTTGTTAAAAATCTACTCATGCTTGATAAAATGTGAAATTAGATACATGTACATGTAAATTAGCATTAGATGTCCCATGTGAAAGGTTGAATTTGACTAAGATTAGACCCTACATGTAGATTAGGAAGAACACACATTGATTTATTGGCTATTTGCTTGCACAGATTTTAAACTTGCTTCAAAATTCAAGTACAACAATGTATTGATGTAGACTCTAGGCCTAGACATGATCATGATGCCTAGTATAAATTTGTAGGAGTCGAGTGTAGAGACATTCGACAGTCAGTACTAGAGTCTAGTCTAGATCTAGATCTAGATGGGCCTAAAGACAAAGTACCTCTCATTCAGCTCAGACTTGTGCTCGTCGAACTCAGTGACGGTGAGACACACAAACACTCAACTTCTCAAGACACAACACAACAAACCATCGGCGCGGGCTTGGCATGAATTTATGAAAAGTAGGTTTAGAAAGGTCTAACAGTTAGGCCTAGACCACATAGATCTAGACTAGATTATAGATCTAGAGCCTGAGGTCTAGTCAGAATCTAGGTCTATACCGGTAGACCCTACGGCCTAGATCTAGGTCTACTAGACCAGTCCTAGTTCTAGATCTAGAAATAGGGTGTCTGATCGCGCACCCGATGTTGTGTGCTAAAATTCTTCCCATAGAGATTACACGCATCCCTATGCAGCCTACGTGCATTGCGCGACCATGCAAAAAAAGTCAATTTTTTTTTTTCAAATCGAGATTCAAACCTTTATCAGTTGTGATCCTGAAGGTGATAATCAATGAATGAGGTGTCATATGAAAGAGCAGGTGAATTCCAATATTTCCAAAGGGGCGTAGCCCCCGAAATTCTAAAAATATCTTGGTCAAAACAGCAATTTAAACATTGTGTCCTGGCTAACTCTGAGGTTTGTCACTTTTGAGATATGACGCCCCGATCGATAAGTAGTCCCAGTCCTAAGGAACAATTCTATGTGATTATATTTTCGCTAGCCCCCAGGGATCACAACTGATAACAGTTTAAAAATACCCTTCTCGCTATTTGGTGGATCAGCTAATTAGGAGGCGTGCGCTCCGCTCAGTCCAAACCATGGTTACATCGCGTAACATCTCCGCGCACGAACGAAACCCCAAATTCAATTACACATTATAGTGACTGAAATTATGGTTGGCAATTCCCTCGATAAACCCGGAAGTGAATACACGTTATAGTCAATGGCAATATCGCGGAGACAACGTGCGTTGTCTCCGCGATATTGCCATTGACTATAACGTGCATTCACTTCCGGGTTTATTGTGCGACGAACGCCAACCATACTAGTCAATCGCACATGTCGCGGAGACAGCGTAGCTCAAGCTGCAAGTCGCGGATTGGCTTAGCAGCATGCGTACGATATGCATACGCTTGCATATCGCGCGATACAGCTGTTTGGCTAAATTTAGCAAAACAACATCACTCTGCGTGGACGTCTTTTTCGTCGATTTTGACCAAAATGATATGAATATACCAGCGTGTTGGAGGGGCTGTAACTTTTGATAGAAACATCGGTGAGACTTGAAATTTGAAATGTATTATTCTGATAACATTTTTTATTCAAATATCAAACAAAAATGGTGAAAAACGATCCCAAATTGAAAATTGAAAAATCGTTCAGACACCCTACTAGAAAGTCTAGAGTAGATCTACTAGACTAGACCTAGACTAGATCTAGGTCTAGACCCTAGACCTAGGTTTTGAAAAATATTTTAGATCCAGGCCTAGGGTCTAGATCTATTCCGTTTCAATTTCTAGACTTCTAGATTCTAGGTCTAAATCCAGAGGGTCTAGACTAGATCTAGGTCTAGATTCTAGACCTAGAGTCTAGAATAGATCTAGATCTAGATCTAGACCTTTTACAATAATTTACAAAATACTTTTAATAAATTCATGCCGTGGTTTGGCGTGCTTTGACTAATTTCTTGAGACTGAGGACTAGAATCTAGATCTAGAATCTAGATAGATCTAGGCCTAGATCTAGTATCATCTAGCCTAGATCTAGGCCCATGTCGTGTTTGCGTGTCTCACTGCCACCGACTTCGAGCTCAAGCTCAGGTCTTATTCAGTCAGTACTGAGTGTCAGTGTAGGCCTAGTAGTACTAGAGACTAGTCTAGATCTAGGTCTAGACCAGGCCTCTGTATATAGTAGGCCTAGATCTAGACTAGACTAGTCTAGTAAACTAAAATCCATCAGCGTGGAAGAATTTTCATTTTCATTTCGGCATTTTTCGTTCTCCTCCGTTAGTCAGATGAGAAGCAGCATCATCAGCAAAGCAGAAAATACAAATGGAACTGTCGCTACCCCCCCCCCCCCCCCCCCCCGAGGCCAGGAATGTCTCAAATGTCATATTAACATATTTTTCTTCCCGAATCACACAGTTGTGTGATGTTATAGCCTAACTAATTTCGTATTGTTAGCTGGCACATTCGCAGTTATTGCGAAATTGCCTTGCCTCGCAGGATTACATAAACACAACACAACACAAATACACACGCATGGGTCCGAGCTGCGTTAGGTTCTGCGACAATGTTCGCAAAGGCTGTGCAACTTACGATGAAGATTATTATTCGTGCACTTTTTACGCACATAAAACATGTTCAATTGGGCTTCCATTGTAGCAGAACTGAGAATATGGTACACATATGTTGTGAATAACTAAAAATACTTACAATGTAGACTATCAAAGTTGAAAAAACAGCAACTTTGTGAAGGTCTCTTCACTTTGTTTCACCACAAATTTGTCAACAAAATTTGTACGGTCGTCTGCGCTAAAAAGCCTAAGCTCGCTGGTATGACGTCATATGACGCGTTAAACCGTGGGTTAAACCGTGGGTTAGATTTAGCCCGCTGTTTAAACTACCCTTCTGAGCAGGCTAAAATTATGACGTAATATGACGCGATTTAGCCTGGGTTAAATCTAAACCTCCTTTGTGAATTCGGGCCAATATGTTCCAACTGGTCTCAAACGGTCCATATTGGTTTCATGGGTTTTAAAGTGGAATCAAGTGAAAGATATACCAGTAAGGCCTAAAGTTGTTAACTGATATCAACTGGTGTAACAATTTAATACCAGTATGGTTAATTGGTTTCATCGTAGGGATATTCATTGACATCGCTGCCTGAAACTATGGACTTTTAGATTTGCACGTCGAAACGTGTGCACGGGTGTCGCCAAAGGGGGGGGGGGGGAATAATAACTTGTCAGTATATTGTCGGCGAAATTGCGCTGCCGTCGGGAAAAAAAAGAGAAAAGGGGGAGGGGAAAAGAGAGGGAAAGGGAAAGAAAAGAAAAAAAGGAAAAGGAAAAGAAAAGAAAGAAAGGAAAAAAAAAAAGAAAGAAAGGAAAAGAAAGGAAAGAAAAGAGAAGAAAGAAAAAGAAAAAGAGGGAGGAGAGGAAAGAAAGGAAAAGAAAGAAAAGAAGGAAAAAAAAGGGGGGAAGAGTAAAAGGGAAAGAAAAGAAACGGGGGTGAAAGAGAGGAGAGATGGGGGGGGGGGGTAAGAGCCTGACTGCCTGAGAGAGGAAGAGTGGGAGTAAAAGAGAGAAGGGGTTGTTGGATGGTGTCGTCTCGTCGAGGGAGCAAGAAAAACACGGGTAAATATGTTGCTGTGTTGGGTCAGCTGTGTCGGTATTCTTGCACGATCCTCGTGTACTATATCAATGCAGAAGTTTGAAGCATAGACGTCTATTACGTCTATGTTTGAAGTCGGTGAGATGTATATTGTCGGTCGGCCGACAAGTTTTTTTTTCCGCTACGAACTGTGACTCTTTATCCGCTGTGACGACTTCGAGAGTGACTACAACTAAAATACTTGTATTTCTCGAAGTTTCACTTTCCTATAATATCAGCTAAAGAAATCAGAATTTTAATATTTTGGGGGAAAAAATTCAAACAAGGTTTAAGAGTCAACAACGGTACGACAAATCGTCTTCTTTCTCTAATAATTTAAGGAAACGTCAAAGCTTCCGCGCTTCGCGCGAGAGGGGGAAACTGAATTCAGACAATTAGGGCTTAATAAGAGTCGAAAACGGTACAAAGATTCATCTTCTTTCTCTAATAATTTAAGGAAACGTCAAAGCTTTCGCGCTAAAGGGGAAAACTGAATTAAGACAATTGGGGCTTATTAAGAGTCGAAAACGGTACAACGAATCCTCTTCTTTCTCTAATAATTTAATGAAACGTCAAAACTTCCGCGCTTCGCGCGAGAGAGGGAAACTGAATTCAGATGAATAGGGCTTAATAAGAGTCGAAAACGGTACAAAGAATCCTCTTCTTTCTCTAATAATTTAAGGAAACGTCAAAGCTTCCGCGCTTCGCGCGAGAGGGGGGAACTGAATTCAGATAAATAGGGCTTAATAAGAGTCGCAAACGGTACGACGAATCGTCTTCCTTTCTCTATATTATGATGAGCGCCAAAAATTCCGCGCTTCGCGCGAATTGGAAAACTTAGACGAGTCAAGAACGATACAACGAATTGTCTTCTTTCTCTAATAATTTAAGGAAACGTCAAAGCTTCCGCGCTTTGCGCGAGAAGGGGAGACTGAATTCAGATAAATAGGGCTTAATAAGAGTCGAAAACGGTACGACGAATCGTCTTCCTTTCTCTATATTGTGATGAAACGTCAAAGCTTGCGCGCTTCGCGCTAAAGGGGGAAACTGAATTCAGACAATTAGGGCTTTTTGAGTCGAAAACGGTACAACGAATCCTCTTCTTTCTCTAATAATTTAAGGAAACGTCAAAGCTTCCGCGCTTCGTGCGAGAGGGGGAAACTGAATTCAGATAAATAGGGCTTAATAAGAGTCGAAAACGGTACGACGAATCGTCTTCCTTTCTCTATATTGTGATGAAACGTCAAAGCTTGCGCGCTTCGCGCTAAAGGGGGAAACTGAATTCAGACAATTAGGGCTTTTTGAGTCGAAAACGGTACAACGAATCGTCTTCTTTCTCTAATAATTCAAACAAAAATTCTGCTCTTCGCGTGGGAGGGGGAAGCTTCATTCAGACAAGGATTAAGAGTCGAGAACAGTAAACCGAATCGTCTGCTTTTTCTCATAATTGAATGAAACGTCAAAGCTTCCGCGCTATGCGCAGGGGGAGGGGGAGAAACTGCATTCAGACAAGGATTAAGCTTCCACGCTTCGCGCGGAAGGCCTATCACCCACACCCCCCCTAATGAGCGTGCTTCGCTTGCTCACTACCGCCCCTCCCTAAAATAAGATCCTAGCTCCGCGCCTGCATTAAAATATATAGC
Organism: Strongylocentrotus purpuratus; assembly: GCF_000002235.5. Taxonomy (NCBI): domain Eukaryota; kingdom Metazoa; phylum Echinodermata; class Echinoidea; order Camarodonta; family Strongylocentrotidae; genus Strongylocentrotus; species Strongylocentrotus purpuratus. The sequence goes on along the minus strand of NW_022145601.1, from coordinate 28,664,596 downwards.
TATGATTGATGACTAAGTTGACGAAATAATTCGTATATTTGTGTCGTCGGCCCCGGGTTTATAGGGTTAAATGTGTAGATATTGGACTTTTAATTTTGTCGGTAATTGGTAGCTAGTTTTGTCGGTAATCGTTGGCCTCTACTCTTTTTTTTGTTGCTGTTTAATGGCGAAAGTAGGCACGTGCCCCCCCCCCCGGCCCTCCCCTCGCAGCATGGATCCTTGGTGCCACCTCACAAGCATAATAGGCCTATGTAACCGGCTCATCAAAACACGCTTGGCATTGCATTGCTATACTTCAACCGCGCATACAATTCATGTGCCTAATATTCTGTTATGAGAGTAAAAACATTATGGCCAAATTGTTAACACGAGACAGTGTCTTCTTCATAATATTTAGGTCTAATAATCCCGATACCAGTCACGTAGGCCTATTCAACGGTGATAGATTCAGCGTTCAGGTATAGTGATACCACTACTACTAATTAATATATTTTTTTACCCAGGGAAGTCATCAGCATCAAAGGTATTCTTCCTGAGGGCCCAGCAATTACTTGCCCCAGCAACTGCAGGTATATCCACTTACACCTGGGTGGAGAAAGGCAAAGGACGTTGGTGCATGCCAAGCTAGGATTCGAACCATCAACCTAGTAAGATTGGGAGTTAAATGAATTAAGCACTATAACGGCCACTATACACGAAACACCCACATGCCTATACATGCCCGCCCCTTTCTCCTCCCCCCCCCCCCCCTCCTTCTCCAGCCATGAATCCTGGATCCACCATAGTCAAATATTACGTCACCCCGAGCTTTAAAAGTTTTGCAAAGTTATTTAACAGGCCTACCTACAGTTATATCAATTTCTGGTATTATTTCCCAATGGGGGTTTGTGGTAGGGTCCATGATTTCCCTAGGTCACACGCATACAAACAGGGATTATGTAAGCACAAGTATAAATATGCATCTCTCTTAATTCGTTATTCAAGTGAAAGTGTATGTTTGCTGAGGAGTATTGATCCAGCCTCGCCCCATTGTTCAAACAAAATCTCGAGGAAGAGAGCAGCGCAGACTGGTACCAGATAAACCCAGTATATGTACGGCCAATGAGGAACAAATACTCTCAGCATTTATAAGGAGAGTGAGGAACTCTGCTTCTAGCATTTATGAAATAGTTCCTCGACCTGACGACTGCTACGGCCTAATTATGAGAGTATTGTGTCTTCTTCTCCTTCTCGGCTTTGCCAGCTTCTCATCGGCCCAAACCTTCGGGTTCCGTGGCTGTCCCAGAGTGAGCGTCGCTAGGGACTTCGACCTCGATCGCTACTTCGGTCTGTGGTCTTTAATTACGACGTCCTTCAGGAGTGATCTGACGTGTGTGACGGCGGAGTATCTACCAGGAGATGATGGTAGCATTCGTGTCATCAACTCGGGACGATCACAAGACGGAGATGTCACAAGTGATGAAGGGACTGCCTTTCAACCCGACCCAGAGGAGGGAGCAAAGCTGCAGATCCTGCTTTACAGAGGTAAGTGTTTTTTTAATAATGTTTACAATCTAATTTTATCTTATAAGATATAGATACATAACAACGTGAAATATGGATTTCTGACAAAAAAAAAATCACTTTCCAAAGGAGTGTGTTTTACACCTTGTTCCTCAAAAGTTTAAAATCTAGTATTACTAGTAAAAGAGAAAATGGAAATCACTAGGCCTTTTATATATATAATTGAATAAGACAGACTATACATGAAACATGGTTGCAACTCCGAGTTTCACGCCTTGCGAGCGATCGTCAGGCAACTGGTAGCATTATTATATATGTCACAACAACTTATGACAATGATGAATATTACAAATATCGAAGTACCGGTACGTAAAATTAACATTTTTTACAACTGCATATTATGATCATATTCAATTTTGAATAATATTAATGATATAGATCAATATAATATATACCGTATACCGTCCTTGATGATTGAATAAACTAATTTAGATATTACCCTAAATTATTTAAATAATCTTTCATATGAAAAAGACAATAAACAGAACAGGATGTGTTATCGAAGATCAACGAAATCTGTTTAAAATGTGATATTTGATTAATGTGTGATGTAATGATTATCAAGATTATCGATCTGAACTCTATAATATTCGTTATAATGTTCAAATTATCCTAATACTAATGATAACAATTTGATTGATATAGCCACGTGTAAAAACTAATGTATGTATAGATAATGTGTGGAAATATTATATGTTTACTATACCTCATTATTTTGTTTTTTACACTTTTTGTCGTGGTATTATTATTTACATGATTTACATGTTTATTGGATGTATCAATGATGTTACTGATGTTATTGATATGAATATTATTGTTACTAACAATAATAATAATAATAATAATAATAGCTAGTAATATAGCGCTTTTCAGGACCGAAGGCCCTCTCAAAGCGCTTTACAGATATATATATATATATATATATATTAATACTAATAATTACTATATTCCTATCTAATTATGCAGTAATAACCTATGATCTATACTTCTCTCGTCTTACAGGGCAAACACCACAAGATTATTGGTTCTCGATGTGGAATACGACAGCTATGCTCTTGTACACTCGTGTACAGAATACTTCTTTGGCTGGTTTAACATCCAGTCTAACTGGCTTCTCGCCCGTGATCGTATGCCATCCGAGGAAGTCATCGAGGGTGCTTTGAGGAAGTTCAGAGAACAGGGCCTCAACGTGCAAAACTTCAGGAGAACGAATCAGATGAATTGTGAGGAAGAACCACCACGCCCGTCAGAGGGGCCTGGCACTGAATGACCGCGTTCATCCGAAGTGCGGAACTGACAGACCACATCCCTCAAAGATTCCAAGAACTAACAGACCACTAACATAAGAATACCCACTAATATTCGACATTACTTGTTCCATGATGTTAACTTTTAATCAGAACAATAAATAACATAAAGGACAAATAATTAATTAGAATTTTTTTTTCTTCAAATCTTTAGATTCACTCTTATTCCTTTGCACATCGCAATGCTATTTAGCAATAACATTTTCTGAAAAGGAAACTGGTGTACCTTGTTATAAAATACTCTTCAATGGACGTCGGCCGTTGCCCCTTTTAAAACTATTTCAGCTGAAATTCATATAATGAAGTAGGCTCGTAATGTAAAAATTAAAAAATTAAAAAATTGTTGTTTTCCTATTTTAATTTTCGCTGGTATATATTATGTGATTATCATAACATTGTAATAAACAAATCATATTCACCAAGTAATTAGTACTGAATGATATTTTCTGTTCACGTTTCATACTTTAGCACTTTGATGAATCATGGTCACTTTAGCGTGATTTCTTAAACCAGAACTGAGGTCTGCCTGTAGCCACGGAAAGTTTCTATGACTATAAATACAACAATAAATGGATATTCAATAATATGTATTCTAACCTCAAAGGCAGAGAATAGACAAGAGAGAGATCGTTCAAGGGCTAAACAGATTAGATTAATTACGACGAATAGGGGAGTGAAAGATAGAAGAATGGAAATAAAATACCATGAAAGAATGACAAAGAAGAATACATTATTGTCTAGATAGTGAGAAAGGAGCAAGAGACTGATTTAGTAAGATAGAGAGAGAGAGAGCGAGAGAGAGCGAGAGGGGGAGAAAGAGGGAGGAGAATGGCTAGAGGAAAATATAGATATCGACATAATTATAGAGAGGAAAAGACGAATGGGAAAGAGAAAGTGAGAGACAGAGATAGACTGTCGAGAGGAAAGGATAGATGTCTATATAATGAGAAGGAAAGAACAGAGAGAGAGAGAGAGAGCAGAAAGATGGTGACAGAGAGAGAGAGAGGGGGGAACCTTGAGAGAAATAAAGACAATTTGAATTGCATGAAAGAGTGTGTATAGTTTGAAGAAAGAAAAAAACGAGGATAAAGGATAAAGGGTGAAGGATGCGAAAGAGTGGAATACGATAGAAAGTGAAAAGAGGGGTTGAGGGATGCAGCGTATATTAAGGAGATAGAAAAGAGCCAGAAAGAGAGAAAGCAGCTAGGCGTTGTGGCGTGCGCCTGTAATCCAGCTAACAGTGGAAGTTACAAACTAATTCAGCCGAGAACGCAGGTTCGAAACTGAGTCACGTTTTTCGGATGGTGACGTTAAAGGTCGGTCCCCAGACGTAAATAATCATATCTGATTGATACACGTCTGTAAAAACCCAATTACACACACACACACGCCAGAAAGAGATGAGATGGAAAACACAGAGAAATTTTATTTTATCAAATTGATCATTTATAAATTAGTTCAGTTTAATGATTAATCATGACCTAGAAGCAGTGTAGCTGAAATACAACCTGTCTTCTTATACACACAATGCATTGATAAAAACAAGGCCGAGGCAGATAGTTTATTTGTATTACGTCTATGGTTTATTTGACTTGGCACCACCTTCTCCTCGATCTAAAATTGAACGCATCGAAAAGGTAGTTTGTAGAATGTTGAGTGTCCTTCATTCTTCATTCTCATGACGTAATGACCGCTTGTCTGTAACATCTATCTTGTCATTCTGTGTTGTTTACATCTCTATACCACTGTGGCACCGCCCTACAAACACTTAGTCAATATGAAGAATGCCAGAGATACAGTGCTTCATTCACTTTAGTCTCAATTAAAACTGAAAAGGTTGAAGGTTCGAATATCTACCGGGTGCGTAAAATGTCCTTAGACGCGGCATCAGCTTAAGTACATCTCTCTCTCTCTCTCTCTCTTCTCTTTTTTGCTTTTCTCTCTCTCTCTATTTCTTTCTCTCGCTCTCTCTCTCTCTCTCTCTCTCTCTCTCTCTCTCTATTTCTTTCCCTCTCTCTCTTTCTCTCTCTCTAACTCTCACATGAACCACAAGCCCTTCTATTTATCTAGGAATAAATATACAAAATATAAAGATATAAAAACTAGGGTTGCATTTCCCGGAGAAAATAATTAAATGGAGAAAATTTCGGGCGAAACTTGTTTTGTTTTGCTCCTACCATGCACAATTGATGCACAGGACCGGCGAACTAATGTTTCTGAGTGAAAATCGCTCCCCCACTTTCTTACAATCCTGGATCCCCCTTCCCTTTTTTTAAAAGTTCATTACTCCCCTGCCTGCAAACAGGCGAGTGGTGAGGGGGGGGGGCGGCGGTAATGACGACGATCGCATTATCTAAACTTTGCTCCTTTTGGCCTCAGACAACAATACCGAAAAGATTTGCAATAGTGTTTCGTTAAATTACCGTGAAAGCTTGAGCTAGTCTCGTGGGTAGTATGTACTCGTGTTAGTGTACGAGGCTGTTAGTGGTGCCTCTGATTTTAAATTGATATTCAAACAGTGAAGGGAATACGATGCGAGTTTTCATCGCTCTTTTCATCCTCACCCTAGCCAGGTATTCTTCGGCTCAGGTATATGGCTACGGCAGGTGTCCCGACGTCCGACCCGTCGACGATTTCGATGTCCACCGCTACGCCGGGCGCTGGTACGAATTTGCTCGGTTCTACGACGCTCCCGAGGAAAGTTTTCGGTGTCAAACTCAAAACTACACTGTGAAAGCTGACTATCTCCTAAGCAATGAGTCGGGAGTTGATTCGTATGGACAGGGCTACTCGTTTCTCGTACGAATTTATAATCTATCTGAAGGAACACAGGCATACTATGTAAGTATTACAGGCTTCACTTCAAAAGAAATTATCTTTACAGCATTGTATATTATAAGCTAAATAGGCCTTTGAGAAAAATTGCCCGTTGCTTAGTGAGTGAGGCCAAGTGCCAAATTTACAGAAATTATAAATAAATTCAACATGCATAGAAAAGTGTCTTCCTACATAAGTGACGTAGCTGATGGGGTTGCATGGGGACGCGTGCCCCCCCCCCCCCCCCCATCGAGTGGTAAAAGAAAGGCAAGGCGAAAGAGTGAGAAACAGAGAGAGGGAGAAAGAGAGTTAGAGATGAAAAGGACGAGAAAAACAGACCCCTCCCTCGCCCTTCCAGGCTCCCCTAATCAGTAGCCTTGTTACGAAATTCACATTCCATTTTCCGAGTAGGGCCGGTCCTGTCCACCCCGATCATCTCCCCACCCCCATCAGTGGATGGACTCATACTACGCCGCGCCACTTTTATAAATTTAATTTCTATTTGCCAAGTTTCAAATCTTCATCTTTAGTCGATAACCAAATGAAAATATAATGCTACTGGCTCCTTTCTTTAATCATAATTGTCGAGTTTTAAAGTTCAAAAAGTTTTACAAGATTACTCATATTATGGTGAAGCATCTTGATTCTTTCCTCAATGTTTGTCTCTATTTTTTTAATTTTCAGACTACTCTAGCGAAAATCCTGTCAAATTCATAGTACCGTTTGTTGACTATGGGAAATATAGCATCAACCACGTCTGCAAAGAGTATCTACGAGGTCTAATCAACATCCAGTACAACTGGATCATCACCCGTGATCGTACGATGTCAGAAGCAGACTACGATGATGTCATGCGGTACCTCGACTCGGTGGGCATCAACGCGAAGGAATTCAAAAGGGCGGACCAGCGAGACTGTCCTAACTACCGCGACGATCGAGTTTCGAGTCGAATGGACGAACGCGACGTCGTGCGCACACTGTACAGTTGAACTGAAACTGAAATTTCGTAAAGGGCACAGTTTTTTTCCGAAACTAGTACACTGTTAGTAGTATGACGTACAATGCCAAGAAATAATTGAATAAAGTACATGTACTGAATTCTCTGAATAGCTTATGTTTTCCTTCTATATATTCCCTGTCTTATTGATTTGTTTTCCATTTTCAACCCGTAAAATAATGTATGAACACGTACCCCCCCCCCCCCCCCCCCCCCCCCAGTAAATCAATATCGGTAAAATAATATAACATCCGTTTTTGTGTTTTTGTTTACTGTTCGGTTCGTTAGTTGTTTGAGTAAGAGATTGGGCGGTTGGTTGGCTGTTTGGTTAGTATGTTGGCTGGTTGACTGGTTGGTCGGTGGGTTGGTTGGTTGGTATGTTGGTTGGTTAGTATGTTGGCTGGGGGACTGGTTCGTCGGTGGGTTGGTACCATGTTTGGTTGGTTGGTATGTTTGTTGGTTGTCTTGACTGGTTGGTCTATATGGGTTGGTTAGTGTGTCGGCTGGTTGACTGGTTGGTCGGTGGGTTGGTTGGTTGGTATGTAGGTTGGTTAGTATGTTGGCTGTTGGCTGTTAGTATGTTCGTCGGTGGGTTGGTACCATGACTTGTTTGTTTGGTTGGTTGGTATGTAGGTTGGTTAGTATGTTGGCTGGGTGACTGGTTCGTCGGTGGGTTGGTACCAGGTTTGGTTGGTTGGTTGGTATGTTCGCTGGTAGCTGGTTGGTCTATATGGGTTGGTTAGTGTGTCGGCTGGTTGACTGGTTGGTCGGTGGGTGGTTGGTTGGTATGTAGGTTGGTTAGTATGCTGGCTGGGTGACTGGTTCTTCCGTGGGTTGGTACCATGTTTGGTTGGTTGGTATGTTCTCTGGTTGACTGGTTGGTCTATATGGGCTGGTTCGTGTGTCGGCTGGTTGACTGGTTGGTCGGTGGGTTGGTTGGTTGGTATGTAGGTTGATGTGATGGTTAGTTGGTTGGTTGGTATGATGGTTGTTGGTCGGTTGGTTGGTTGGTACCAGGCGCGTACGCACCTTAAAAAAGGTGACCTTACCTACCCCCCCCCCCCAATGAAACGAAATATCGATCGGCCAAATTTTGGGTAAAAAAAAAATGTGCTCTGGTCGGTCGGTGGGTTGGTTGCAATGTTTGGTTATTTGGTTGGCTCGTTGATATATTGGTTGGTTTGTGTTGAATATAGTCAATTGAATGGTTAGTCGGTGTGTTTGGTTGATTAATTAATAGATGTGAACTTATAGATTGATTTTCCGATTAATACTTGGAAAAATAACCAACACACCTGCATGGTAAATGTAAACGGCTTTACATGTAAATTCTCATCTTTCCTAAACATTCAGGCTATATCTATAAGCATAGGCCTATAGCTATAATTAAATGAGGTGTTAGGACCACATTTTTGGATAAGGTGGCTGACATTTTTCAAACAAGAAATAAAAAGTCATCAGAGGGTTGTGTGTGTGTGTTGTGTGTTTTTTTGGGGGGGGGCGGGGGGTTACATCCCAACTACCCCTCCCGAGTCGCCCCAGGGTTTTCTCTCTTTGACCTCGTATAACAAAAAGTACGATCGGTCAGTGATTATGAATGGACAACTAAGATGATTTATTATATTATGCAACATTACATAACAGTGGAAGTGTATTAAGGTGGAAATAAGCATTTTGTGTTGTAATACAAGGCTAAAACGTAGTTATTTTATGCAAACGTGTTTCGTGTGTCGTGATTACAGACGGAGGGAATTTCAGCGATGAGTTGTGTTATGACATCGTAGTCTTATCTAGACCCAGGCGCGTACACAGGGGGGGGGGGGGGGTGTTTGGGGTTAAACACCCCCTTTGGTATTTGTATGTGTGTAAACCACCCCATAACCCCCCTAAACCCCCCCCCCCCCCCCTTTGGATTGTTTTCTTTTTTTTAAATTTATTTAAAAACAAAAAATTTATATATATATTCTCATGGCTGACCTAAAAAAGCTGACCTAACCCCCCCCCCCCCCCCGCTTATTCAGCGGCTGGCTGAGTCGTTGCGAAATTTTCGGCCCGATTTATAAATATTAAACCCCCCCCCCCCCCCACCCTTGAAAAATCCTGCGTACGCGCCTGTCTAGACCTATCTCTGGACCTCCGCTCTCGTTTTTCTTTTTAATTACACGGTTATAGAATACTCAAGACAGTCACGTACATCATGCGAGTCATCGCCGCTATCATCTTTCTCACCTTAGCCGTGTATTCCTCATCGCAGGTCTTCGGCTACGGCCGATGCCCCGACGTCCGACCCGTCGAAGATTTCGATGTCCACCGCTACGCCGGGCGATGGTACGAAATCGCCAGGTTCTACGCTAATTCTGCCGAACAAGGTTTACGGTGCGAAACGGAAAACTATACTGTGATGGATGGCTATTGCTCAGCAACGACTCGGGAATCGATGCGTCCGGCAGGGTTTACTCGCATGTGGTGAAAATTTACAATGTATCTGAATGGAATATAGGTTTACTATGTAAGTATACACCTCTCTTCACTACAGTTTACAAAATTGTACAGATTTTAGAAAGAAACCAAGAACAAGTTTCATGGATCTCTTTTTGAATGGCAATATATGGAATATCACCAAATCATTTTGTAGGCTGAATGAACGACGGACTGCAGCCTTCAGCCTTCAGATTTTCAGATTTGTCGACAAAGATTAGGAATTTTTCCGACGCCCCCTCCCCCCGACTTTATGCCAATTGCCCATGAAATACTACTCCGAGAAAACTCCCTGCTCCCCCCCCCCCCCCCCCCACCGAAGAAAAAAAACTATGGAGAGAACCTGCCCCCCGAAACTGCCCCCATAAAACCCCTAGAGACTTGCCCAAGAAAACTACCCCAGAAAATTGCCCTCTCTTACAATTAACGCCCGGATTGACAGCTACCCAGCCCTTAAGCCAATTACCCCCTCTAGATGTCCGAGAGAGTATCGGGGGGGGGGGGGGGGATTTGTGCCCATTTCGTCTCTATATATGTTTTCTCTTTTATTTTCAGATTATGAAAGCGAACATCCGGTTAAATACTGGGTACCATTCGTTGACTACGAAAGGTACAGCATCAACTACGTCTGCAAAGAGTATTTACGAGGCCTCATCAACGTCCAACGTGGATCATCGCCCGTGATCGTAAGATGTCGGAAGAAGACTACGATGACGTCATGCGGTACCTCAACTCCGTGGGTATCAACACGATGAAGTTAGAGAAAGCGGAACAGCGAAACTGCCGCGATGATCATTAATTTCTCAGCATATTAAATTAAAATATGAAAGCCTTTACGAGATGTAAAGCCTCATGAAAAACAGTCCACAAGATAAGGGGACCGACGGCCCACGAGACCGATAATTAACGTCGGTCTTTTAATAGGTTCCTCACATTCTTACTCAATCTATTATATTAATTAAGAATCATTGAGACGTGCTCACATATCCTACATGTATTGTATAATTTTTATTTTATATGTATGTCTAAATTTTTTGTAAAATGTGGAACAAATAAACTTAAAAACCTTTATAAAAGTTGTAGGAGGACCCACAGAATGATAAAACGATGCCTGTCGGTGTCGCGGGGAATCGGTCCTATGGGCTGTAGCCTCGATATCCGCACGGACCTGACAAACCCAAGATACAATGAAGATAGGGCTTGATACTGAACATCAAATGGTATACAAGAGGCTAAATGCAACCGATTATTATAGCAACAACAACAAAACAAAAAAACAGTATTTTTATCACGGAATATTTTATCAAATATTAAATTCTTGGAATGTTATGTTTTACTTTTGAAAGTTTGATATTTTATAGCTGAATGAGTTCACATCTAAACTTTGTTTACACTCCCCTTGAATGAATGAATAAATAATAATAATAATAATAATAATGATATTGGATATTTATATAGCGCACATATCCACCATGCATGGTGCTCAAGGCGCTCCAACTATTACCCCGGTTCTGCTAGTTTTCGGCGCTCACAGCATTCAATGAATTCCTTCCTACCGGTACCCATGTAAAACCTGGGAGAGTGGCAAATGTAGATTAATATCTTGCCAAAGGACATTAGTGCCGTGGCGGGACTCGAACCGCGCGGACCCTGTGATCCACAATCCGACGACTTATCCACTAGACCACTAGACCACAACACCACAACACCTCTAATAAAGGAATGATTGAATAAAAGAATGAAAGAATGAATGATCGATTGAGAGAAAGAATGAGTGGGTATATGCATAAATAAATGCATAAATGAATGAACGAAAGTGAATGTACAAAACCTATTTTCCCTCGCTGAATATTTTGCCTGTTTTTTAACTGTAGGCATTATCTTTGAAAGGAATTTGAGAAAAGGGTGAACTGTGGGCTCTGCCCCTGCAACCCGACAAAGTTAGGCCCTAAAGCTAGATAGGGTTTACAAGATCACCTTTGTTCTATAAAATTGTCCTTAGGACAGAGAGAGAGAGAGAGAGAGAGTGTGTGTGTGTGTGTGTGTGTGCGTGTGTGTGTGTGTGTGTGTGTGTGTATTTTGTAAATTGTATTTTGAAGAATTATTTGTATTGTTTTGTTATTGAATGAAATTAAAATAAAAGGAAAGAAAAAGTGAAAATGAGAGAGAGATATTTGATTCCAACGAAATGGAAAAATATATAAATTTAGAGGCATTATATTAGGCTTTCTATCGCTCAAGACGACTATCTTGAAGGTTCCGAATTGCTTAAACTCGAGAGCGTCTTGAAAGCGGCTCTAAGGCGACTCCTGGATCCCATCCAAGACAACATTTTCTTCTATAAATACACGTATGACGGAATTATTCTTAGGAGAGAGTGTGGGTGAGAGAGAGAGAGAGAAATATTGATTTAATAAGAAGCAATAGGCATTATGGAGGCGTCTGGGAGCTCGGCCCCTGGAACCCCGGCAGCGCTCTGCCCCAGTAACCCACATGGAGCCCAAAGCGTGCCCCTGGACCCATCCGTAAAGATCCCAAGACAACCATTATTTGTCGTATAAAATTGTCCTTATGACAGAGTGTGTGTTTCTATTGGTCAAGACGGCTGGCTACCTGTCTCTTGAAGGTTCTGATCGAATTGATAAAACTCGAGAGCGTACAAGTTGGCTTCACACCCCCCCCCCCTATTTTTGGAAAACCTGGATCCGCCGCTGAATTGATATATTGAGTGATTGATTGATATTTTTGTTATGATCAAGGGATTGATAAATGGATGACTTCACTGATTAAATGATATATTGAGTGATTGATTGATATTTTTGTTATGATCAAGGGATTGATAAATGGATGACTTCACTGAATGATTAGTTGGTTTGTGGTTACATGATTAATTCGGTGGTTGAACGCTTTGGTGATAATTGATTTATAGATATTGAAAAAATATCTTAACTTATTGGTCAACTGATTTATTCAGTAGAAAGTTTCACAAGCTCTTATGTTTATTTTGCTGCAAGCGGCGAAGGGCGAGTGTTGATGCTGCCCTGTGCTGGATACACGAATTGTAGGGCTATAAAGATGGACAATAAGCTAGTCAGTGATCTAATATTATTTTGCTCCTTTTGATCTTAGACAAAATAAGGTCAGTCGGTGCAGTTGACTACAGTTTCGACAATTACGTAATATTTTAAACATTCAATTGTATCCATATTGACACTTTTTGCGGTGAAAGTATATTCTGGTGGAGAGTACCAGAGATGAGTAGGGCTCACTCCCAGTGACACCCCAATTATGCAAACAAAGACAGACAATGGAGATGGTGATGTGACGGTGAGGTCTTTTTATATTCATCCCTCCATCTCCGCTCACCTAATTTAGTTGGTGTTATATGCGCCCTGTTTTCATCGTTAGCTCCCTGACAGTCTCGATCCCTGTATCACCATGAGAACGCTCGTTGTCTTCGTCCTGCTCACCCTAGCCACGTTCTCATCGGCCCAGGTTATCGGCTTCGGCGGATGCCCCGACTTCAGACCGGCCGTCGAGTTCGATTTAAACCTCTACGCGGGGCGCTGGTACGAAATCGCCCTGTTCTACAACGCCCCCAAGAGGGTTTGCGATGTCAATCTAGCAGTTACACGGTGAAAGACGGATATTATTTCTACACCAATGAATCGGGAATTGATCCTTACGGCAACGCCTATTCATACCAGATCCCAGTTTACAGGTCAGGAGCGGACCCCAACAACGTGACGATACTGTGTAAGTAAAACATATAAACTTTTGAGGAAAAAAAAAACATCCCCATATAAACTTTTGAGGAAAAAACCCATCCCCCACAAAAAAAGGGGGGGGGGGAGAGAGAAAGGGAAAACTTAAAATATATCTAGCGCAAATTTTTAAGAAACCAATTGATAATTATAAGAAGGTTGTGATAACATGAGTCTATTGTAACATTGTCAGGTTTTCTCCTTTACCACTGTCACTAAGTTTTTACAATGGACCCTAAACTACTTACAAGGGCGTCGTAAGAATTTAAAGGAGGGGATCTGACTTTCACACAATTATATAGGGGCGACAAGTTTTCCGACAGAGAAGCTTAGGCGAACAAAAAAGAAGAGGAGTCTTTAGAATATTAATTGTAAAAGAGAAGAAAGTGAAGTAAACAATTAAAACAATTATTTAAAAACAATGCATAAAACAAAGTGCCTCAATCCTTGTGTTTTGGGGAACAGGGATTTAAAAAATGCTCATCCCAAACAAGTGTCTTAAAACTTGTGATTTACCAACAAGGGTTTAAAAAAAATTAGACCCGATTTGTGTCACATGTTACAACCCTGATAAACCAGTCTCCAATTCTCTCTCTCTCTCTCTCTCTGTCTCTCTCTCACTCTCTCTCTCTCTCTCCCTCTCTCTGTCTCTCTGTCTGTCTGTCTCTCTCTCTCTATCTCTCTCTCTCTCCCTCTATCTCTCTCTCTCTCTTTCTCTCTCACTTCAGATTATGCCAGTGAAACGACTCCAGGTGAATTCAAGGTTGTCTTCGTCGACTACCAAAGCTACGCCATTCTTCACGACTGCAACGAGTACCTGTGGGGGTTCATGAACGTCCAGAACAACTGGATCATCGCCCGTGATCGTACGATGTCGGAAGACGACTACGACGACGCCCTCCGGTACCTCGCCTCAATGGGCGTCAACGTGAGGAAGTTCAAGAAGGCGGACCAGGAGGATTGCCCCGTCTACCGAGACGTACCCGAGCAGCATGGGTGTCGATCCCGGGGGGGATGGGGGGGGATATATCCCCCCAATATTTCAGGTGGGGGGATGGCCTGTACAATCATCCCCCCCCCCAATAATTCACCATCAAAAAATCAAAAAAAAATGAAGAGAAAAATTAAGGATGAGAGCCCGATGAGAGTAGTTAATGGTTATTACTCGCAAGATGACCATCAATATACACATTTTGCTATCTCATTTTCATAATACATACATACATGTATATACGAAGTAAATAAGGCAACCGTAAATGAGACAAGAATAAATTGAATTCTCGCTCATATGGCTTCATCAGGAATTGATGTATTTATTCAATTTGTTCAATCAAGTACACGATACAATGAAGCGTCTTCTTTTACGAATAATTTAATGAAACGTAAAAGCTTCCGCGGAATGGGCGAAAAGGAATACAGACGAGGATTAAGAGTAATAATTTATTGAAACGTTAAAGCTTCCGCGCTTCGCGCGGTAGGGGAGAAACTGAGTTCTTGAAGGACACGATACAACAAATCATTTTCTTTCACTAATGTGAAAGCTTCCGCGCTTCGTGCAGGAATGGGCGAAAATGAATTCAGACAAGGATTAAGAGACGAGAATGGTACACAGGATCGTCTTCTTTCTTTAATAATCTGATGAAAAGTCAGAACTTTCGCGCTATGCGCGGAGGAAGGGGATCTTGATTCAAACAAGGATTTAGAGTCGAGAACGGTCCGACGAATCGTCTTCTTTCTCTTACAATTTAGTGAAACGTCAAAGCTTCCGCGTTTCGCGTGGTAGGGGAGAAACTGAATTCATGAAGGACACGATACAACAAATCGTCTTCTTTCTCTAATGTTAAAGCTTCCGCGCTTCGCGCAGGAATGGGCGAAAATGAATTCAGACAAGGATTAAGAGACGAGAATGGTACATCGAATCGTCTTCTGTCTTTAATAATCTAATGACACGCCAGAGCTTCCGCGCTACGCGCGGAGGAAGGGGAACTTGATTCAAACAAGGATTAAGAGTCGAGAACGGTCCAACGAATCGTCTTCTTTCTCTAATAATTTAGTGAAACGCCAAAGCTTCCGCACTTCTGGGGGGGGGGGGAACTCCCCCTCCCTGCACGCAACCCCCTAGGGACCACGCTTCGCGTGCTCACTACCGCCCCCTGAAATGAAATCCTGGCTACGCGCTTGGGAGGGGTGCAACTTGCCACACGCTTCTACCTCTTGATTGCTTTGATCCATTGCCGAAAATATTTTGGCACCTATCATCCCCCCCAACCACGGATACAAATCGACACCCTTGCCGAGCAGGATGAAGATCCCGAGAACGAGGACGAGCCGAGGAAGTAAATACATGTAGAATAGCTTACTTCCGTTTGGTTGTACGACACAGGCTCCGGTGATAATTGCTATGCGATCAGCAGCCTACACTATCCGAATCATTACCTTCACCCTCGGATCAAACATTATAGGATTTCCTAACCCTATAACCTTAAGCCCACCTGCAAACACAACCCTAACCTTATATCTTTGACTCAATAAAACCTGAAGTATGTGTCGGAACATTTGTAAACAAGTAAATCATTTCTATCCGGAATTAATTAATATCAAATCAAACGGTTTTTCATCCATTGAATTAATGATGCTATTTTTTTTAAATAGTTAAAAAGAAAAACTAAATATTTGTGTAGACATGACCATTAAAGTTAATTGAGAATAAATAGCCTTCTTCATAAAGTTTTTATAATAAAATATTATATGTCAAACAAGGAGACTTTAAAATATCGCTTGTTTGCATTTTTTTATAAATCATACTTTATATATGAATGATTGAAATTAAATTATTCTGTTGAACTATATAATTTGACTGATTTGCTACTTCAACTGATCGATTAATCGAATGATTAGCAGGTTAATGATTGGTTGGTTGATGGTAAATTTAATACCTGGGTAATTGATTGAAGCGTTTTGTTGATGATTTTATTTAGTGATTGGTGGATTAATTAATTGTTTGGTTGATTGGTTAGTTGACTGATTGATTGTTTGATTGATTCATTCATTGGTTGGTTGGTTGAGCCATTGGTCGAGTGGTTGATTGATTGGTATTGGTTTGTTTATCAGTTGGTTGATTGGTTGACAGGTTGAGCGATTGGTTAGTAGATTGTGACCCCAAAACTGCTATGGATTAAAGCTTATCTGCCATAGTTTACAGGAGGGATTAGAGCGCTCTGCAAGGTCACTGGACAGGTGGTTATCTCATCAACTCAGCTCTCAGTTAACATAAGAAAAAGAGGATCATGGGGGACCAATGGTCACCGATTAGGCATTGGTTGTTATATAGAGGGCGCAAGTAGCTACAAGTAGTGCAGTGTGCCTTTAAAAGAACTTGCCGGGTAAAACTTTGTGTTTGTTTGGGAGTTGGAGAGAGGGATAATATTATGTAGAGGACATAACATGCTTGGTTATATAAAACAACAAATATAACAAATAAAACAACCGACACTAGCTGACAGGTTGACATTTGTAAGGTTAAACCATGGACATTCGAGCTAGGCGAGCCGCTTAGTAAGTTTGACAATCGAACAGCAATAAATGATGTGCCTAAAATTATGAAATGCTAACAAACAAACAATGACCGACACGTTTCAATCCTCCCCTATATCGTGGTCATTGCTCTGTAAGCCTTGATTTGTATCATAATATTATACATGCGCTTTTCAAAGA
The DNA here is from genome assembly GCF_000002235.5 of Strongylocentrotus purpuratus. Lineage (NCBI taxonomy): Eukaryota > Metazoa > Echinodermata > Echinoidea > Camarodonta > Strongylocentrotidae > Strongylocentrotus > Strongylocentrotus purpuratus. The sequence continues at coordinate 28,647,956 of NW_022145601.1, read as the reverse complement.
ATATTAGGATGCGATCTTTAGAGGGAGGGGTTGAAGAGTTGTTTTGGGGGTGGCTTGAGCCCCCTACACGGTCTAGAGCCCCTTACTGGTACCACTTTGTACCTGCATATCACCATCATGTCATCATAAACCAGTCAATAGTACCTTTTCTTTTCATCTTTGTTTCCTTATAATCATGTTGGAATATTTTTCTCTCTTTGAAAGACATCGACACTTTCTGTCACAAAAGTGATTATGTGTACCTCCATATAGAGTAGTGAAGTGTGACGTCATCTTAAATCTAGTTTTAGAATTTCTCAATAATTTTCTTCATTATTTTTGATGCTCTTTCGGAAAATGAAGAAAAAATTAAGAAATTCTTTAAAAAAATAAAAAATAAAAAAAAAAAAAAAAAATTATGACGTCACAGCTTCGGTACTCGGTTCCATTTGTTTGCTAAAATGTCCTTTGAATTTACCTGGTTTCTTAATTTACGTCAGCGTCCTATTGATTATTACGTAACCACTATTTGACATCATACTGAGCGATGGAATGCACATTTATTCCTGTTTATTTGGTAAAGCCTTCAAGGAAAATGACAAGAGGAAAAGAAAACAGAATTTAAAGAGGCGATGTGGTGTAAGGGGGACATTGGTTGGGCGGGATCGCCTACTTAAATTCGCCGGAAGACATGTTCTCAATATTTTGGACAGCTTAAACGGAGACGTTACCTTGATCAAGCCACAACAGAAAAACTAGTTTATGTATTTATTACGAGTCGTATTGACAATTGTAACAGTTTGTTGTTTGGTTTACCAGAGTCTCTCAATAGGGACTTTTAGATTCGCACGAAGACAATGGGGATTGCTACGATCGACGTCCTTTTAATGCACTGCTTTGAATGGACGTCACACGTATCAGTCCACGCAAATCTAAAAGCCCCTAATAAGGTCCAAAGAGTACAAATTTCTGCAGCTAGACTTGTCTCACAAAAACTTTAACGAAATCACATTACTTCTGTATTTTATGATTTACATTGGATACCTGTAATCGTTGTTAAACTCTTAACAATTGCATAAATGTAAACACAATGATGCTCCCATGTATTTGCAAAATAGTATTTCAAGCCATCGATCAACTCCCAATATCTGTTCATCTTCAAAACATTTATTAAATCTACCCAAAATATATGGGCACCTCAATTTTGTAATTGATTTGATAATTGTAAGTGATTAACGGGGAAAGCTCAATGTTTTTCATGTCTTTCCTCTTCTCTCTCTCTCTCTCTCTCTCCTCTCTCTCTCTCTCTCTCTCTCTCTCTCGTATCTAAGCGCATAAAGAAAATTATTAAATATAATATATTATATAAAGGAATTGAATTATTATTATCATTATTATTATTGTTATTATTACTATTATTATTATTATTCATTATTCCACCCACCGTTCTCAAAATCTACTAAATGTACCTTTACATAAATGTGTGTGCCATTTGTCAATCTCTTTCTTTATTTCTGCCATTCTGTCTATATCTTCTTAAGTATGGTTACTGTCAACTTTTCTGCAAATCTCTGTATATTTATTATACATTCTTATACAATTTGGATTTTTCCTTCTGCATCTGTTTAGAAAAACTTCATTACAAATTCTCGTATTTTTTTTTACACATATCCCATTTTGTTCTTGCATTCATTCGATTATGGTTAGACGTTAGAGCTTGTATGACGTTTTTAATTTTGTTCTTAGAATCAATGTCACATATAGCAATGAGTTATTAAACTTCCAAAGACCTTTCTCCCTTTCAACGCTATCTGTTTTCAATCTTAATCAGGCGCGTACGCAGGATTTTTTCAGGGGGGGGGGGGGGGGGGGGGGGTTTTAACATTTATAAATCGGGCCGAAAATTTCGCAACGACTCAGCCAGCCGCTGAATAAGCGGGGGGGGGGGGGGGGGGGGGGGGGGGGGGGGGGGGGGTAAGAGGACACATTTTTTTTTTTTTTGGTCTCGAAATTTGAAAATTTGACATTTTGCTCCGTTGGGGGGGGGGGTAAGGTCAGCTTTTTTAGGTCAACCATGAGAATTTTTTTTTTTTTTTTTTTTCAATAATTAAAAAAAAAAAAAAAAAAAAAAAAAAAAAAAAAAATCCAAAAGGGGGGGGGGGGGGGGGGGGGGTTTTAGAGAAATTTAGGGGGGTTTACACACAAAAAATTACCAAAGGGAGGGGTTTAACCCCCCAAACACCCCCCCTGTGTACGCGCCTGATCTTAATGATACATCACAGTGATCATATTGATGGCAGGTCTAATATCGGTAGTTTAGACATAACAATACAGTGACGATGAAATAAGCCAATAATCGAGTCTAGAATAGATTCCTAACGATAGTTGTCGTAAATTGCTTTCCTTGTGCGTTCATTTTCCGCCATATACCCCAATAAGTTTGAATTTATTTGGATGTTTTGTAACTACTTAATTGATTTGTATACCTGTGACCAGGCGCGTGGGCAGGATTTTTTCGAAGGGGGGGGGGTAAGATTTGAAAATCGCGCCGAAAATTTCGCAACGGCACAGCCAGCCGCTGAATAAGCGAGGGGAGGGGGGGGGGTAAGAGCAACTCCCCTCCAAAACACACACACACAACAAAAATTGAGGGGGGGAGGTTCGACCCCGAACACCCTCCCCCCCCCCCCCCCCCCCCCCCCCCCCCCCCCCCCCCCCCCCTCCGCTTTCGCGCCTGCCTGTGACCAACCTGGGGTATCAAAATGAGGATCTTTTACACAGTTCCAATCACCTCCAAATATAAGTAAATCGTCTTTGTGCTTAATACATTTTATCCAGTTGAACATCTTTTTGTAAAAACAACTCTTTTCTGATTTTACAGTCGGAGCATATACATTTAGCACAAAGCATATCTTCCTTCTGTATCTAAATATAACAGCAACAGCTCTTCCATCAAAATTTACAAAACTATCAAGCAATTCTATATCATTCTTTATCCTGATTATAATTACAAGGCCTTTAGAGTGGTTAGTGCTATGGAGGAAGAAAGAAAGGGCGCCACATTCTGATTTAAATGATGTTTCTAGCTCAGAGGTTAACAAAATTTGTTGCAATAAAATGATGTTTTCTTTTCGAAACGATAGCCATTGGCAGTGGCGTACGTTGACCTAATGACATTCCGTTCCGTTGGGGGGGGGGGGGGAGGTCATTTTTGTTAGGTCATCCATTAGGATTTTTATTTTTTTTTAATTATTTTAATTAAAAAAAATCACAACTCGAAAGGGGGGGGGGGTTCCCAAAAAACATACACATAAAAACAACTGAAGAGGGGGGGGGGGGGTAACCCCCCCCCCCTGCGTACGCGCCTGGCCATTGGCATTGTTAGAATTTTAACTCCATCCTTCCAACCTTTTTTATAAATAAATAAAGAACTATATGTTCCAGGTTCCAAAATTTATATAAGTTTTGTTATAAATTAGTTACTTTAGTTGAATGATTAATTGATGACTAATTTATTGGTTATTTGTTTTATTTATTGTTATCCTTGTAATATACGATCGGCGATCGGCTTATAAAAGTCATGGGGTTTCTGATTGACCTAAAGGTTTATAATTATCATTGCAGCATGAGCTAAATCCAGGATTTTGTTTCAGAATCTGTGACAAAGTTACCGGATCCCTTTAAAGCACAATCTCGAAATGAAAGAATTGACACCTTCGACATGTTACTTCATGAGATAAACTATCAATGAGAGAAAACGGAGAGATCGACTGTAAAAGAAAAGTTGAATAAAAAAATGCTCACAGTTACTATTCGTTTAAGCCCTTATAAAAAAGTACCATTGTAACCATGTTTTTTTGTCCAAATTACCATCCACCTTGGTAACCATAGTAATCATGGTATCAAACACTGAAATACATCGTTTGATGACCCTATGTTTATCATTGTTTGATACCATGGTAACCATGGTGGATGGTAAGTTGGACAAAAAAAAACATGGTTACCAGGGTATTTTTTTTATAAGGGGGGGGGGGGGGAGGGCACATATGAGGGGGCTATGAGATGAGGGATGGTGACAACATCTTGTCAAATAGCACGTTCAGTAATTATATCTCAGTCTTTTTTATTGAACATGAATAACATTTGGAAATGTACATGAAGTTTTTCCTCGGGTGTGAAAACTCCTATAAAGTATAGACCTGTATATTCTTGAACTTTGAGCAATTGATTACCCTGCCTAGAGAAGGGATGTTTGATAGTTTTGAAACTAGATATGGCACTTTAGATGACTGCAAAAGAGCACAATTTGTAAGCGACAGTGAAAATACAGGTACAAAAGGGCACTTATCAAAGGGCAATTACATCAGAAGTAACATTAGCAAGTAACAGTAACAGATGCGAAAAAGGAACATTATAGGAAAGGGAAGGGGCACTTTAAGAAAGTAAAAATGGGCTCTTATCAGAAGGGAGAAGTGCACCTGTCAAAATAAAAGGGGTACTTATCAAAGATGAAAGGGGCACTTATCAAAGATGAAAGGGGCACTTATCAAAGACGAAAGGGGCACTTTCTCATAATTGAAAATGCACTTATTACAAAGAAAAAGAGGCCCTTGTCAAAGTGAAAAGGGCACCTATCAGATGTGGATAGGGGCACTTATTAGAGGTGAAAAGGGACATTTATAATAAAGGGGACAAATATTTGCTACAAAAGGTTCTCGCACCCGAGGTGAAAAGGGGCATTTGTCAAAATAAAAGGGCACCTATCAGATTAGAAAAGGGGCACTTATCAGAGGTGAAAAGGGGCACTTATGATAAGAGGGAAGGAGCTTATAGAAAGAAAAAGGGCACTTATCTGAAGTTAAAAAGGGGTCTAATGGGATATTTGTTAACATTGGGGGAAGGGGCATTGTGGCCCCTACCCCCCCCCCCAACCCCAGTGTGCTGCCTCTGCATCGTTATCATCACCACCCCAACCACCACCATCCTCATCATAGTTGCTACCCTTGTCATCAACATTATCATAATCATCATAATCATCACCATCATCAATATCATCATTATCTTCCCCTTCATCATTATCATCATCACTACAATCATCAGACTCACAGCTTTTATGACCTATACACCATTATTCATTGTCATCAATACCTACCATCAATGACTTTACCACAAAAAGACAATCATCACCATCATCATCATCACCATCATCAAAATAATCACCATCATCATCACCATCATCATCACCATCAAAATAATCACCATCATCAACATAATCACCATCATCACCATCATCACCATCATCATCATCACCATCATCACCATCATCATCATCATCATCATCACCATCATCAACATAATCATCATCATCATCATCATCATCATCATCGTCATCATCACCATCATCAACATCATCATCACCATCATCAACATAATCATCATCATCATCATCATCAACATCATCACCATCATCATCATCATCATCATCATCATAATCAAGCTCTCCACAACATCTATAAATCCCTGATTTTGACTGCCAATAAAAGCCAACACAAAATTTCAGTCACAACCTCGACATTTTAGAAAACAATTCAATACACTAATGTCTGCCTTGGAAATCATTCTCGTAACCCACGTAAGGGTAATTTATTGTCTTCAACACATTGCTCAATAACCATCTCTATTCACCCTACGTGAAGGCCTATAAGTTAGTTCATTTAAGTAATGCTTCATTTTCTGATCAATACTTTAAATAGGTTGGGTTCACTATTCAATCTTACCTGAATCGAAAGAGAGAAAGAAATGAAAGGGGAGAGAGACAGAAAGAGAGAAAAAGCGGCAAGATTTTTGTATGGTGCATATTAACAAAGAAAAGATATAAAAAGGTAGAGGAATTTTCAAAAGGGAAAATAAAAGAATTTGTTCAAAGTTCCACGTTGGGTGAAAACGGAAATCTAAGATTGCATAATCTTATAAGTGCACTAAAGAAATGATAACATATAATATTATTACATATAGTCAGCATTACTGAATACAAAATATCTGACATAATGAAATATACATTACAAGAGTAAATATAAACAAAATATGTACATAAAATTACAATTGCCTATAGGATAGCAAAGAGAACACAAATATTGAAGTACACGAGGAAGATTATTTTTGTGACCAGCCCTTCAGTGATAGTGGAAGAGTCCTGTTATGTACATTATATGGTTTGAAATTGGAATGTTCCATTAACATCTTAGGGAGTTAATTTTGTTTGAAAAAGAAAAAGAAATAATTGTAATATGATCTATCTATGAAATCATAAATTAATCCAAATAAACAAATTGCTTTGATATGACCTATGGATGTTATGATGTACAAATTACTTGCTTTTTTAATGGTAACAAAATAGGATTACTAAATTCCATAATTTTTTTTAATTTATGTATACACATGTAGGACTACTTATACCTATGAATATTGTATGTATTATGTCATGGAAAGAATACATATATTAGTTAACTCACAAATCAATAGCTACAATGAGGTATTTGTAAATACAATTCTATTCTGAGACAAAATTATGTTTATTGTTTGACAATTGGGCATTGTGAATGACCCCAGTAAGTTACCATAGTATTAATATATGTTCTAGCAAAATCAGAAGCAGAGAGCAAGAACATAATAATATTTGAGCACAAGTTAAGGCAATTTATAGGTGAATGCAAATAGCATGAACAAAGTCACTTACTTACAGAAGTTTTTAAAGGAATTATAACCACAATAATAATAATATAAAAATCAAACAAAAACAATTGGTTGCTGAATACAGGAATCAGTTAGTAGTACTGTTGCACATAACACTGGAAATGCATATCATTGTGGAGATATTATTATTGGGTATGTCTTATTCTTATCCCAATGGAATGAGTTTGATCTCATATGCAGAGCACATCTCTGGAAAGAATCCAAAGAGAGAAAACGAATTTATCTGATGAATTTACATTTTTAAATAAGAAATCTGGAGAGGATGATAAGTGTCAAGAAAGTCTCATAACATATGTGAACTGAAACTTTAAATTGATACTCCAAATATGCAAACTGTCTCTCTTATTCCAAAAAGGATTGAAATACATTAGGAGTGCGTCATTTTGTCAACTAATCAAGTCAATCAGTATATAATGAAATGGATCTTTTGTTAAATCTTATCAACCAAACATTCATGAATTATTACTTTCCAACATCTAGAACATGCACATGGGACTGTTATAACATTCACACCACTTACACTGTTTCCAGAAGCACTTATACTTCAGACAATTACTATGATAAGCATTTGAAAGCGCTCAGCTCTATAAGGCATTTGTAAAATAAAAAATGAATTATCTAGGCACAATCAAATACTTCAAGCATAAGCGTAGCAGGCCATTTTGTTCTTCTTTCCACAGGTTTTATTTTGTCACAAATTCACTATTATGATTTCACACAACATTGAACTGCCACGATGTACTCGATAAAGCTGTCATCAATAAGATTTATACAAGGCTTCCTTCATTTTCACTTGTTCACATACTGCAAGTCTTTGCTCTGTTTTGCCGTCTTAATTTGGCTTATTTGTTTGAAATGTAGTCACAAACACTGATGATGTAGATATTGAAGTTTGTAATACATCTTTAACTTTTGAAACATCAAAGATACAATTTATGAACCATCTTTCTTCTATTTTGGTTATTTGTCAATGATTTGAAAACTGTGATTCTTAATAATTCAAAAGCCTCCTTTAAAGTTACAAATTCTTTTTTTTCTAGTCCACATTCTATCTTTCAAGAGCATAAGTTGTTAATTATTGTTGAAGCACTTATTTGCTTCTATTTCTGTTTATCTCAAAATAATCACAATTTCCAGACTATAAAGAACACTTTAAATCTCCAATAAGAAAGAGACAAAAAAGACATAACCAGAGCAGCATAAATATAAGGCATATATCGACGGTTTCACACTGAAAGCGACTAGTCTCATACAACAGCCTTTTCAAACAGAGTTATGATGCACATGAACTGCTGCAAGAAAGGTAACATAATTCTAGTTCCACAGTTTCACAATCACTTTCTCTTCAAGTCGTCTTTTTGCTGGAGTCGCGGCACAGTTTTAGCAAGCCATCTGATTGTTTATGTTCTTTCTTTCCTACTTTGTGACGTTCATGTGGAGTCACATCAACTTGTTTGACTGCACATCACTTCGCATACATATTTTACATGGCTACATTTAAATATTTATCATATCATTGTATACACACAGAAACATTCACAGCCGTGCCCACAAACTTTGTTCTTGTGTTTTGCATACCATATACTCATACAGGGCTGAATTTCACAAGAACATCCATTTCTTAAATATTTGAATCTACAAACTTCCTCAGCACATCTCAAATCCAACTGTAATCAAATCGTACCATCAGAGAGGGGTGTGGCTCAGTGGTTTGTACCACCAGGTTCACAAACCATAAGGTCCATGGTTCATTTCCCACCCAGAAACAGCCACTTTCATATCCTTCTGCATTTGAATACAATACTTTTTTTCTTTGGTCTTTTTTCTGGCTAAGGGTAAAATGATGCACAGCAACATTTGAAGGCCCTACAGCTCTCCTTACTTCACTGCAAACCCAACACTCACATCAGTACTTCTTGCATTTGTTTGTGGCAAGCTCATTCATGCTCTTGCCAACATTTATCGATCTCATACAGCGTACATACTGACCACACAAGAATACATACTGTTGATAATTTTATAGATTCAAATGCATTTCTATACCATTGCAAGCTCTGTACGTAAGCACTTTCTCTTAACATTCATTTCAATTTTAGATATAATACTCTCCCATCTTTATTTGACATACAAACAGCTGGCAACAAAGACTAACATCATCTTTCAAGGTGCAAATAAATTATTGGAGTAAAGAAGGATGACGAACACAAAGATCACACACATTCTTCCCGGACATTAGTAGAGGGTTGATGTACTCAAAGCCCTCAAACTCTCCTTGGTCTATCTGACTTAGAACACCCCTGTATGAAGAGCAAATATGAAAGATACAGGGAGGGGAAAGAAACGGGAAGAGAATGAGAAATAAATGATTAAACATTAATAATTGATTATATTTGACTATAATTGTATATGCAAAACAATAGAATAAAACAGTACATATGCTAGTTGCCTCAGATTTCAATTTGAACATGACGAAATGGAAACGATTCATGGGAATCATAACATTATTAATGGATGCTGAAATATTTGTAATGTCATCTTTAGGAATACCTGACTACATTTCTGATGGTGAGAGAAAGAGAGAGAGAGAGAGAGGTAGTGAGAGGTAGAGAGAGAGGTCGGGGTAGAGAGAGAGAGAGAGAGAGAGAGAGAGAGAGAGAGAGAGAGACTTACGGGTCATCAGGGGTCAGTTGTATCGGCTCTTCTGTGAACTGAGGGTCAAAATGTTCTAGGTCACGGTCACTCTGAAGGTGTGGCTTGTAGGGTGGTGTCACTTGACGAGACTCAATCTGATGGACAGATAAAAGAAAAGACACGTTAAAATAAAGGGATCGTTTAACAATGTTAAATCTGAGATGCACGGCCCTATGTGTTATCAGTGTCTGTGATATGGTGTTATATTGAAGCCCTAAAAAAATTGCTGTATATTAGAAACTTTATAAACTTGACACAAAGAAGTTCCTGGGCTTGAAATCGGGCGAAAGTTTTACATCTAGCATCCCTGATATAGCACCATGGAGCTAATAACAATCCTCAGAAGTACAAGGACCAATGGAAGCAAGTATACTCAAGCATGAGGGTCGATACAGATTTCATTAGAATCATATTGCCTTTTCGTGGACGTTTGTAATAGTTTTGATCTGCAAATACCTCATGAGAAAACATTTCTTTGAATACATTAATAATAATCATATCTACTAGAATTAACAAACTGGGTGTAGCAGAAATTACAACAGCCTTATAAATATTTAGAGCATCATTTCTGTAAAGGCAATGCAACATTTGGGGGCAAAGTTTGCAATCATTTTATATCAAATATTTGTAAGTGTACTCACTCTATCCCAGTCTATAGTCTTGAAGAAAGGATGCCCTGTGATGTCACCGAAACCAGTCTGAGGATGACATCCTAAACGCTCTATAGGGTTCTGTGATGAAGATACAGAGGGATGATAAAATTATAGGATGAGTCATGAACCAAGACTACACTCAACAATGTATATTTGTATATCCATCTATTGAAGGTCAAAAATTGTAATGATTTTATTTTGTGAGTATTTGTTATTCATCTCTTTCTCATTCAAATAGATTGAACTTGACCTTGACCTTGAACTTGAACTTAGAACTAAAAATACCACTGTCTTTCTTTCTCTCCTTTTTTTTCTTCTCTCACAACCATTTCCCAAATTGCTTGTTCCATACTTTGTGTTATTGTTATCCACTAAAGTCGCTTTCCCAGCAAATAGACTTGACCTTAAACTGGACATCCATGATGAAATTAAAATGCAACAGTCTTTCCTTCACTCTTTGTTCTATTCAGGTTCTTTTTCTTTCTTTCTATCAATAACTAAATCCTTGAACACTTGTACCAGTCTTTGTGTATGTAAATTATTCATCAAAGTCTCTTTCTCCTCACTGAACTTAAAGGTAAAGACCAGTATTGGAAATGCCCCAATTTCAAAAAATGAAATGGAAGCTCTTATTAGTAATTACCAATCATGTGAAAGAATATGTTTTGACTAATACATCATGATAAAAAATTGCCGGGAAACCGCCTACTAATTGATATATTTGGTAAATTAGTTTATCTATTGGTGTGTGAGAGATAAACGCATGTGTCACGCACGTGTGCGTATTCCTATATACATCTTTCTGTGTACAGTGCTTGTAACTTTACCAAGACTGGGCCAAATTTCTTATCATTAATTTGATGATTCAAGAACCTTGCAGTACACACCAATACTTATATGCTAGATGATCAACCTTTTCTGATAGATTCCACAACGTTTCTTTCACAATGCAATCGCATAACCATAACTGGTCTTTATCTTTAAACTTTCTTCACATTACCCCTCCTCTCCTCATTTCCTCTCAATATCTTGACATGTTCCTCCCATCATTGCTTACCTTATTAAGGAATCCTTTGAGTACTGATGCAGCCTTGACAGACAGAGACCTGGGTATCCTAATAGGCTTCTCAAGGATAACTAAAACAAAACAAAGTATAGAATCCATGAGAAATGATAAACAAATAAAACAACAAAAATCAACAAACAAATAAATGAGTAATTAGCTAAATACATGATACCCTCAGTGACATATAGAAAGCAGGAATACAATTCTATCTTCCATCAACATATGCCAATTTACATTTCACACAGCTGTAATAACTATTTTAAAAGGTAAAGTCCCTTTAATACCGCAAGGGTTTGTTTGTTCCGTTTTGAATAAAATTTGTATCTGATAGACTTACTACCTCCCTGAGCTATGCCCAAACTGACAAAAAGATTTTCCTGTGATTAAATGAAAACAAGTTTCACGACATGAAGTTTCTTTTAGTTTCGTGTTTTGCCCTACACAGAATATTCTCTGCACCTGAGCTATCGATAAAGCCAGATATCATAAATGTCTTCTGTATATTTCTTGCAAAACCATTTGAGAGCTTACTTTCATGGAAGTCATTAGACTTCAATCCTGACCTGACTAGAATTGTAATTTACCTTGGAATAGATAATCTTCAGTGTTCTGGTCAGGATGGTCAGCGTTACCGACGATGTCGAACGGTGATCGTCCAGCGAGCATCTCAAACATGAGCACTCCAAGAGCCCACCAATCCACACTGAAATCTAGAGTCATAACAAACAGATAAAACACCGGTCAATGAGTCGGTCAATAAGATGATTACAAAGCAAAAATATAAAAAGCACAAAACGTCTAGATTAGAGGGAGAAAAGAAGGAAGTATTGTTTGGAATGCCTACAATCAGAGTAAACGTGTTCTATATGAGAAATGTTTGTGAGTGGTTTCAAGACACGAGTGGTTTCAGGACACGAGTGGTTTCAAGACGCTGGTGACCAATGCTCTGCAGACTACTTCTAAAATCCAAGATCTTAACTTCAACCCCATACAGTTTATACTATCCCTAACTCTAAACCGAACCCCAAACCCGTTGCAATGCCCTTTGATGGCATAAAGCTTGGACCATATGTCAGATCACCTTTTGACCATGCGAGTATGCAAAGGCTGAATTTGATTGCTTGATACATTGTTTACTAAAATAACTTGCGGCCTGCTTGTTCCTTCACTCTCCTATTTCCACTGTTTTACAAGGTATGCTATGCAACAAGGACTTAGTCTTGGATCCAGTCTGCAGCTGATTGTTCCCATCCCCCTGTCATCACTAGCACACCTTGGTGAAGCTATAAAAAGCCACCGAAGGTGTGGTAGTGACTGCAGGGAGACTAGGCACGGTGCGATCGTCTTCCTGGCTCTCCACACGTCTGCAGGTCTTCCTCTTCACGCCTGATCACCAGCCCCAGCCCGGCCTTTGCTATTTATCTTTCATCTATCTAAAGTGCTTCTTCAGTATTTAGAGGGTCAAAGCTCTTCTCCCTCCTCCACCCTTATCATAGGTGGTGTGTAACATACAACATCCTTAACCGTGATATGTTTATGTGGATGCCAAAGTACATGTAAAATGTTCATCCAGATCAGTGCATTCAAACTAGCTGCCTTTTCCTGTTCAGAAAGGAAACCACCTATGGCCTTGTGGGAAATGTTTGGCATTGGTCAGAGGTCATTTCCTGTTGACCTGAGCACAATCCTCCCTCGGTTTACGTACATTTCCTACCACTACATGGTTATCTGGAGATATCAGATGTAACACGTTTCCTTGTGGAAACAGGTACGGAATTGAGGGCAATTTTAATGTTACTCACAATAATCTTGTAAATACAATTCCTTCCCCCAATTAAGAGAATGTACTATTTGCACAGTAGAATAGAGTAGAATAAAGAGGGTGATTCAAAGAGAGAAAAACAACTCCCCAAACCCATACTCACCGTAGTCTTCTCCTCTCAGTATCTCTGGTGCGATGTAGTTGGGTGTACCACAGAATGTACTGGTAGTATCTCCTGGCCTCAGTCCCTCTTTACACATGCCATAGTCAGTGAGTTTGATGTGACCATCAGCATCCAGTAACACATTGTCAAGCTTCAAGTCTCGATAGATCACACCTGATGGGAAAAACACAAGACAAACTTAATACATCTTCAGGAAACTTCTTCTTTTTCTGGTTCAAATAATCTTGTATATTTTGTGACAACGAACAAGAGAATAACAGAGAGAGGAAGAGAGGGAGGGAGAGAGAGGGAGAGAGAGAAAGAGAGAGAGAGAGGGAGGGGGGATAAGCGAATTAAGAGGGATAGACAGACAAACCTAGCAAACAGAGACAGAAGTAGAAGGCGAGAGGTAGAGAGAAATTTTTAATCCTTAAAGCCCCACTGTCCTACTTGTAGCTACTTGCTCCCTCTATATAGAAAACTTTCCCAATCAGTGCCTGTTGGTGCCCCATGATCATCTTTTTCTTATGTTAGTTGAGAGCTGAGTTAATGAGATAGCCACATGTCAGTAACCTCGCTGTGTGGTCTAATCCCTTCTGGCCCAGTAGCATTAAAAGTAGTTAAAACTCAAAGCTCAATTTCAAACAAAATAATTCCAAACTACACTTCTATTTCCTAGTCTTTCCAGCAAAAATCCCTTACAATTGTTCATCCTTTACAACGTAAACACTCCTTTATCATGTCATGAAATGAACCTGCTCAATTGTAGAATGTAAGCAAAGAATGTTGATTTACCTCCTTCATGCAGGAAGTTAAGAGCCAGACTGATCTCTGATGAGTAGAACCTAGCGTGTTCCTCTGGCAAGCGTCGCTGTCTCTGCATATGAAACATGAGATCACCTCCACTCACAAACTCAATCACAAAGAACAGCCTGCTGACCGTCTGGAAGCAGGAGTGGAGACCTACAAGGAATGGATGATTAGAAGCCGTCTCAAAGACATGCTTCTCTGTCTGGACCCAGTCTATGTCCTCATCATCGGTCACAAGCTCTTTCTTGATCACCTGGGAAGAGAGAAGAAAGTTAACATTAGTTACCATGACGATGATTCTCTTTATTTCATTACTCAATCATATGAGATCAGGATATGATTGGGCTACATGTATACCTCTCCAAGGGACTCTGGACTGTATCGGCACACCTGGGGTGTTTCACAAAGATCCTAAGGCTAAGTTGGACTTAAAAATTATGGAGAGCCGTGTGTAGCCTTAAAATAAAATATATTCAAAAGCAAAAATGCTAGTATTTTAGAGTTTTCATAAATTCCACATTAAGAAGATTAAATCCTCTTGATAAAAGAAAATATGAATGATTTGAATCAACATTTTATGCCTTTTAAAATAACTTTCACAAAATATTTTCAAAGAGGGCACCACACTCACTTGTTTCCACAGTGGGTCTAGAGGACATATTTGTTGTCAAAATGCATGGCCCCCTGCTTCAATTTCAAAACAGGGAAAAAAATACACGGGGGCTCAGGGAAAATTAGCCCCCGAAAGGCATAAAAGAGTTCCCCAAATTGCATAGAGTTCAATGCAAAACAAAACAAAGAGTGTTATTTTCATTCATGCTAGCTTGAAAAGTAGCCCCCAAAATTGTTAAAGTATATTTTTCCCTGCTTCAAAAACTTGGGGGATATGGGGTGTTTGTAAAGAAAAGACAAGTTTGTCTCTGATACGGAAACAGATCTTACCTTCATGGCATACACACGACTTGTCGCCTTCAATTCCACTAGAAGCACCTTGGCATAGCTTCCGCGACCTATGACCCTCAGCAATTCAAAATCGTCCAATGAGATTGGAGAGTTACCTATCTTGTCGTTGCCATTGGGAGCCTTTGAGAGAAGGGGGAAAAGAGAACGAAGAGAAATTATTATCACTGTCTTACCAACTTTCTTTCCAAGAATTCTAGACAAGAAAGAGTTACACATACATTTTATATCCAGCGTATCGTATCATCAATCACTTTTTTTTGTCAAAATGTAATGAGGTCATGGTATTACTACTAAGAGGAAGCTTTATTCTGTTCACACTTTAACTAAGAGAAAAATCAGTTCAAACATTGCTACAAAATGAGATATAACTCGTATCAGTCTTACAAAACAGAATGCAGAAATAACTGATGAACAAAACATTTTAACATAAATATGAACTACAAAACTGTATGTGGTAATCATGAATTAATATGAACCACATGTGTGTCTTGAGAATCCATGAGAGGTCAAAAACATATAGACATCTTGTATTTGACCTCTAAGAGCAAGAAGGGCACTACATGTCACTCTAACGCTCTCTGCACATGAACCAAGTGTTTAGGTTATTTTGTTTTACTCACTGTAGACGGTGTGGAAGAAGCGGTGCTATCCCTGTTCTTGCGTTGGTGTCTTGGGCTTCCACTTTTACCTACAGAAGACAAAATTGATTTTAAAAAATGATTAAACTATCAGCACATACCGTTTCTCTTCAGAATAGCACAAATATATTCCACACATATTTTGACATACCGGTAAACTAATATTTCTTATCCCCACTTCGATTTTGACAGCAGATCATATTGTACAGATGTAGTGTCATCTCTTTAGAATTATCCAGGATGGAACGACTTACACTTGCAATTTTTCCAAAACAAACACATTCCACAAGATATAAGAAAATGGAAAATAACTTTTCACAGGGAAGCAGGCCAATTGGAGCAGTTTGAAGAGCAGAATGTACATCGTGCATCAAGAAATCTCCTCTTTGAAATGTTCTGGCTGGATATTTGTGAGCACTAGAATTGATATCCTTCCCTGTGTGAAGAGAGCACACCCTTGTTGTAGTGTCTCTGAGTATTACTGGGAGTGAGTGAGTGCTATAGGCAAGATTGCTTTCACTTTCAGCCTCAAGTAACGACACAATGTACTTCGAAACAGAAAGAAAGTGTCAGAAACCTGGCTGCGTGCGGGCGGCATCCTAGGAGGAAATATCCCCGCTTCGGGGTTTCAGAGCTAGAATTTCAGGCGGGGATTCTCCCTCCAAAATGGAGAAGGAATTTGTTTCCTTTCAAATTCCCCAGTTGATACAAGGACCCTGGATGAATGAATGGGCAACAAAGCCTCATCCTGGTACCATGTCCCAATAAAAGTTGTTTCTCTTTAACCCGCATTACCACTAGAATTGAATAAGTGGAATGAAAACACTTTCTTTTCAAACCACAACAGCTATCTCCAGCTATGTCTGAATGTACCATTTACTATGCCAAGATTCAAATCGAGAGATCCTTTTTAGGGCATATCAGGAGGTTCCAACATGGATTGGAAACTAACCATGGTCTACAAATCATATACAGTTGGATAAGTATTCACTCCATAGGCACTCCATGTGCTCTTCATGCTCTATCAACTATACAATTGGGTGGGAAACTGAAACCGAGTGTGGCCGCAAAGAAATAAATGGCCGGCTTTCAATCCACTACGATCACGACAGGCCTTGAGTGGATATTCAAAAGATGCTTTTCTAAGAGGTGAAATTTGACCTGACGAATAAGGATATCCTATTGGATGTGACATCATGGAGTGTATCTTCCTTTTATGGTAAAGCATGCATCAAAACATCATTTCCCTTCTAAATCTGTACCAACAGCATTGGTTGTTGAACAGTGTTAAGGAATCTTGGAAGGCCACATGTCTGAAGGATTGAAAGCTGGGGGCAGGAACAGAGAGGGAAGGGTTTTCTCAGGGCTATAAAGATAACTATGATCAAAGGCAACCTCATATGAACTTCTGATGGTTGGGATAATGAGACAATTGTGAGTTGGGGGCGAAGGTATAGGAGGGTAATTCTTTGGACGAATGCAGCCACTGAGGGAATGCTAGCTTAAGGCACGACTTCATTTTGGTGGGAGGATTTTAGAACAGCCACTGTTGACCAATAATTAATTGCTTTTCATATTTTTGTATGTGGTTGGTGAGCTGGCTTTGCACTTTTGCTGCTTTTGTTTGATAAACCTAACCACGATGTTTGATTTCTGGAAAATACATCCGTAGTCAACCATTTTTCCATGGTCCAAATAACCAAGCCACGCCTGGTCTGCCATATCCTCCTCTGATGGAAGGTCATTGAAAAAATTGCACAATAAATGACGTGCATTCGAGGGGTGTTTTCCGAGGTGCGATCGGACGATGGAGATCAAATTTGGCTGTGATTATGGATGCTCTATTTTGCAGCGTCATCATAACGAGTTCTCATTCCAAAAATCTCTCTGGCATTGAGGCTGGAAAATTGGAACCCTTAATGGTGGATGGCAGGAAACAGGCCATGACGCAATCTGGCCTCATTTCAAAATTCAACTCTGTACAGTATTAAAGTGCACACCACTAAACATGGGTAGACACTCTAACACAGGTATTCTTTGGTTGCAAATAGGCACTAGAAGAGAGATACAGGACATACTACATCAATGTACTATTCTATATGGACTGAGAGAGAGAGCCAGAAGGGCATTAACTCTGTGTTTAAGTGTATGAGTTACCCCCTGTCCACACACAACATTTTCCGCGACTAATCATGATTAGCTATACCGTTTCGCGATAGTGATACCGTTTCGCGATAGTTTTACGACCAAAATTGTAGGTGTGGACGCTCACTAACGATACGTCGTATAACGAAACTAGTCTAACGAAACGCAGGTTTGGGCATCGTTTCGAACTGAAACTCTATAAAGAATCACGCCTAATCACGGAAATGTTGTGTGTGGACAGGGGGACCCCCTGGGGGAGTGTAACTAGTGTAACTAACTGGGCGGGGCTTAACGTGACCTCGAGCGAAATGAGACCAGACCTCTTATCACTATCGCGAAACTCTATAAAGAATCACGGAAAATGTTGTGTGTGGACAGGGGGCATTTTATACGATGATTCTTTAGTGACGACGTTTCTTGTGTGTGGACATCCTGGAATTTATACGATGATTCTTTATACGACGTATCGTTATAGAGTTTCGGGATAAATTGTTTTGTGTGTGGACACGCTGAATATGTCTGTTTGGCTCCAAACAAACAATGCATTTTGCACAACTGGAATCTAAGGGAAGCTGATATGAGAGACACTGAATTTCCTGCACATTTGTAGTGCATGCAGCTCGGGCTAGGCTGTGTCTACACAAACGATACATATTCATGTTTATCCATAACCACAGATGACATTCAACGAAAGACATGGCAATGAGGACACACCTCCCCATTGCATGCATGTACAAAATACATTAAGCTAGATTGCTTTTGAAAGAGATGACACATTAATAACACAGCACTCCATATGAATTCTAACCATCCAAAGACATGGAACTCATAATCCAATGAAAGGAGACCACACACTACGGTACATGGATTAGCAGATTGGTTGTTAGACTCTGCATGTGGAAAATATGCAAAGGTGATGATATAAATGGTTAGTGGGTAGAGTTAGAAATGTTTAGTATGAAAAGTGAGGATATAAGTGCAATGTTAAAAAACTGTACAGAACTGTATTATTGGGTGAGTGGAAAAGGGAACAATTGACATAGGAGAGAGCTATGGATTTCACCATTTTATCTTCTGATCTGTGCTTTTCCATTATGGCCTTAAACGCGTGGATTCAGCTGATCATCTTGTGATCTCCGATAACAATCCTTTTAAAAACATACAGAATTCCATTTCCATGCCTTGAATTGTTTCCCGCATACAGAGAGAGACTCGCAAGGAATAATATGAAGAGCGTGCAAGGAAACAAAAATCAAAACCCACTTCACACTAGATAAACATCCGGGTATATCCATTTTCCCATCTAACAAGTATATTTTCAAATGCAATAATAACAAACCACACGTTAGCATACCATGACTTGGCCTTTAATGGAAAGAGTTGAGATTCAGATTGATCACACATCTTCCAATCGATCCCAAACTCCTATCTCTCAAGTATAGAGCTGCAATTGATGTCAAGCTAGTTGAGAGCAATTTAAAACAATCCCAACTGTTTACCACATAGTGGCCCTGATATTTCAATTTCAAAGAATTTTCTGATCATATTGCATTGTAAATCATCTAGCTGTAAGAGAAATGAGTATGAATATGAAAGGAAAGGGTGATTGATGACCTGAGTTTGCATTCATACCTTGCATAGTGATGATAGCTTTAAGAGCTTCCCATCAACAGAAACACAATCACAGGA
Source organism: Strongylocentrotus purpuratus (assembly GCF_000002235.5). Lineage (NCBI taxonomy): Eukaryota > Metazoa > Echinodermata > Echinoidea > Camarodonta > Strongylocentrotidae > Strongylocentrotus > Strongylocentrotus purpuratus. Next base: position 28,628,644 of record NW_022145601.1, on the reverse strand, counting down.
AGTCACAGGAAGTGAATACTCCTAAAGGTCAATGTCATAATCACAGACGGCTCCTATAGTTACAACCGAAACACGCAATACAGAAGCTCCCAAAACTGGCTTCAAGAAAACAATTGAAATGTTTCCTCCTAACTAAAAGAAGAGTGTGCTAAAAGTTTGCACGATGATGAAACAAAATCATTATTTACGACAGTTGTTGATGCATGAGTAGATTTTTTTTAGTGCATTATCAATTGACGTCCAAATATGTCAAAAGGAAGTATAGAAGAATCAAATTCTTGAGTTTGCAGATGATCATACATGTATTTCTTGACATCATCATCATCATCATCTAGTGCTGTCCCTTCGGAAGGGGTTGGTGGTTATGCACCTCCATCGCTTTCTGTCATGTACCCTTGCTCTAACCTCCCCGTAGTTAAGACCAGTCCATTTCTTGACATCATCAAACCAAGTGATTCGCTGTCTACCCCTTTCTTGACATAATAGACATCAAACAAGTAAAACACAGCAGAAATCAATGAACATGTTGCAGAATCATGTCATTTTCAACTCCAGGAATCATGTCATTTTCAACTCCAGGAATAATCAAGCTGTCCAAAAGATGCTTCCTTGACATCAGAAAGCCACTGCAATCCCACAATCTCAAAAAAGGCCTCTCAGATCATCCAGATTATTCCACAGGTTTTCTGCAGATTTCATGATATTTATATCCTTTATTTGCATCCTTGGAAGTATAACAACTCTTTTTCATTTAAGACAACAATTTTGGCACAAAATGACACCTTATGCTGGTCAACTGACAACCTGCCATAACTAAACAGTGCATCCAAAAATGTATGACTGTATCTTAAGAAATCTTGGAAAGCATTTGACTTAAAATCAAAGAGGCTGCAATATTTAGGGTAAAGAAACTGTTTCACACTACATGAAATAGGTTGGCCTAAATCCGATCTAGAGACCGAGCCCTTTTACAAGCTCATTGACCGTGGTCGGAGCAGGAAAGGGAGCACTTGCGTGTCTTTTTTTGCCTGTTCCGAAAGACATTGCATGCATGAGGCATAGAAACACTTACACAAGGCAGACATTCCCCTGGAGGTACTTATAGTGCATTTCCTTCTTACGTTTCCTTACGCATACAAGGTTTTCTATTGTTTAAGGATAGGTTTATTATTCTGAGATTGACACCTTCAAATCAATTTCCTGGTTGGGTGATACTTCTCAAGGGGGCTTGTACTTTTTTAATGTTCGCTATAACAGCAAGACTGTCAGTTTGTACGATAAAAACAGTTTTTTCCTCTCAGAATGCTTTCCTTTCCATTGATAAAATCAGGGGTTGTTTACAAATGCATGATACGTTATAGTTTAGGACAGGAAATGAGCTCTACTTAAATCTGGGAATTTATACAATAATATTTGAGAGCTTTATGACATTTCCTGAGCTGTACCAAAAAGAGCAAAACCAATCTAAATATTGATTAAAATATCAAATATGATATTAAAAAAGGGAAAATGAGAAGGTTCCATTTGTAAGAATAGAGATGAATGAATAAAAAAATACCTCCCAAAAAGCATGGAAATGTGTTTAAAGAAACTGCACCGATGGTTGCAAAGAGAATGTCTGCCCAGTGAGGTATGCAGGTATGAGTTAATTACACCCATTAAATACATGAAGAATCATGTAGGCACTGCACTTTAAATATGAGAGAAAGACCGAGACTTGACTTGGAAAATATGGAAAGGAGTGAGATAAGAAAATGAGAGGGAGAGAGAGAGATAGAGAGAAAGAGAAAGAAAGAGAAAGAAAGAGTGGAAGAAAGAGAAAGAAAGAGAGTGGAAGAGAGAGAGAGAGAGAGAGAGAGAGATAAAAAAGAGTGTAAAGAGAAAAATAGAACGCCAAGAGGGGAAATGAGGACAGAATATAGTTTTATGTTTGCTCATAGTGTTGGCTTAATGACCGTTTAATTTGCCCACAGTATAAACAACACTTTGATGAGTCGACACTCGAGCAAAGAGTATGTGCTTAAATATTGATTTGGTGCAAGATTGGATGATAGATGAGAATATGGAGGCAAACAGAGAGAGAGAGCTTAAACTCTCCCACAGCACTGCATTCTTGTGATATGACTCCATCATTATGGACGCAATACAAAACAGCATCAACACCACCAGCATTTTATGAATGCAATGTGCTACATTGCATGAGTTTGTAAATGCTTAATGCATATGATTTGTAGCTATGATCATGTTTTATTTGATCTTGTTTGTAAGTCCAAAGTGTAGTTATAGTATATTTGTTTCACAATTTGTGGAATAACCTCATTCTAGCGGAAGTATTTTGTTCTCCTTCATATTAATTTTCAATGAATTGCAAAAAGAGGAATGAAAATAAATATGAGTATTTTGGTAAAACAAAAGGAGGTCAAAATGAGGTATATCCACATGAAGACACAACTGAAAAAGGTCTATGTAAATGTTTGAAAGAATTTATCGGAAGCTATACAAAATATTGCAATGCAATATTCTTTTTTAGGATTGGTGATGAGATAAAGAAAAGAAAAGAAAAGATAAGCCATTTTCTATGTGTCCTCTCAATTTTAACCTAAATGTGGCACCACACTGCGTTACAATGCTTGAGCACGTACAGCATATATTCATGAAAGTATGCAGCACGCTGGACAATTCTTTATATAACATCATGTTCTACAAGGAGTAATAGTTTCTGAATATATTCCCTCTAGGTTTAATTTGGAGAAAGCCTTCATCTCCAAGCTGAAAATGCACTCCATCCTTCACAGAGTGTACTTAATGCGACAGGAATCTGCTTTTTATAATATCATCTAGCTTTCTCATTTCAACTAGAGAGCTGTTTATGCACAGCATTATTAATGGATGAAAGTTGCTTTTTTTAAGGATTGCCACCTAACAGATTGAAACTTCAAGTAGAAAGCAACGATGTTTGAAGCTGTAATGCAGCTTATGTCAGCATGCTGTAAACTTTAATATAACAGATTGCTTCCAACAAAACAGTTAAAAAGAAATTCCATTTCATTTTATGGGGCTGAACATCTATTCAAGATCATTTCCATTCAGTCTTTTAATACTAACTACTACACTTGCATTTTTTGTATAAAAAAATTAAGCAAATTAAAAAGAAAATGACTAGTTGCTCTATAATAATAATAATAATATTTAATTTTTAAATAGCGCTTAATACAAATGTCTCTAAGCGCTTTACAAATATACTATTACTATTATATTATTAGGCTGTTTAATCACTAATATTTGTATCACTCTCTTAAATGGCAATACGAAGCTTCAGTAGGCAGAAGTGTGTACTGATATAAACCACTTTGCTGGGATGTGCAAAAACTAAAACATGTATCTTTGATATCCGTGATTTATAAAATACAACAGTTTGAAGGAAAGTGTAGAATCTATGTTATTTATTGCTCGTGCAAAAAAGACACACAAAAATGATCAAGATAAGCGCATGTGAATTGACTCTGTCAGCATCCTAATATGCAACATAATTTGGAATGAAAGAAGAGAGTAGAGAGAAGGAGAGAAAGAAGGACAAGAAGATAGATATGGAGAGCTGGAGTGAGGATAAAGGGAGAGAGAGAAAGAGAGAGAGAGAAAGAGAGAGAGAGAGAGAGAGAGAAAGAGAGAAGGAAACAAAGAAAAGAGTGGAATTGTGATGCTTACATCTTTTACATATTTGTGTTGTATTTGCCAAGAAAGTTTCCTATGAACTATTTTGAGTTATGAAAGTTGAGTATACATCTATCCTGTGCGATCAGGGTCAGTGAATAGCAGTCAGATGTACACTGAATTAGCAGACCCCTTTCACACCCGAAAGATAATACAAGGGAAATGCAAATAATGCTAGCAGACCACAAAGCAAGATTTCACATGATGAACAAAAGCAATTGATTTTCTATTTCGATGTAACACAAGTGTATATTTTAACCCGATTTCATTAGATCTGAGCACATCAGATTTGTTTTGGTGATTATTCAGGTCTATAACTTTTCCTGATCAGCCTTGTTGATGGAGACACAGAATTGGCCGTTTACGTGGGCACTAATCAAATTTTATAGACAGGAAATCGTGAACCCCAGAGCAAACAGTGGTATGCCACATATCAAACTTTGGAGTTATTGTGTATGGGGGGAAAATCTGCCTTTTTATCCAAAATATGACATTTTAGGCTTCGACTACATCAAGGATTTGATCCAGTATTGTATACTCATAAAGTTGAAATAGGGGGGGGGGGCGGGGGGAGGAGTAATGATACATCTGCTAATTAATGATAGATTTTTAAAAGAAAACTTCATGCTTTGTTTCATTTGTGAATCTAGTGAAATACAAGAAATTAAGAAATGATTCTTTTTCTTTTGCAAACTTAAGGTACGAAACAGAAAAGAATCGGATAGAATAATAAAGAGAAAAGAATAAGTTGATTTGCTTTCTGTAGATACCATAGACAAAACATTATATAACTATTTGATTGTATATGCAGCAAGGCTAGATAAGTAATGGCACTGAAAATTAAAACAGACACAGGAAATAAAAACACCACAATAACTGAACACTTTTGTAGCTGTGAGAGGGTGACAGGAAAAGATGAAGATAAAACCGCCATGACAACAAAACACTAACATTTACCTAATGAATAGTCTGTGTCCACGGAGTCCATCGAATCTCTGTCGCTGCGCCCGCTGCCCCCGAAAAAGGCAGCGTTTTCAAAGCCGGCGTAGGGGGGAGGTGCCGAGCCTTGTTGACGCAGGGAGGAGGAATGAGGTGCGTGTGAGGGGTCTTTAAGGGTGGTGGAGGTGACAGAAGGGGGTTGGGACATGGGGCCAGTTGGGGCTATTAAGAGGGCGGAGTTAGGTGGTATTGGTAGTGGACATTTTGGGGTTAATGAATGTTATGAAAGATGTTTTAATATGAGGGGAATATCCGTTCAGCAAGAAAGATCGGAATTGTTTATATTTTCAAAGTTCAGATTTCAGTCGGGTGGATTTTTAATCAAAATATGTTTGTCAACAAATTAGTTCAAATGCAATACAAATCAAAAAAATCACAGCACAGTGTTGTGGCAAATGTCATTTAGAAAGGGTCAAATCAAAAAAAGTTTGTTTCAAGTTTTAACGGAAAAGGGGGTAGTAGGGAAGGGGAAGGGGTCAGGTTAACCAACACCATGGGTACAAGGATTGGGTTAGAGGTGCATGAGGGGTAATGGGGGAAGGGGGGTGAATGAGTGGTAGAATACAAGGGGGCAGGAACAGGAAGGTGGGGTTAGTAGAATGAAGAAATGAATTAACCATAAATTATGAATATGAAGCTAATAATCATATAAATATCTCAATTCCATAAATTATTTATGATTATAATATACATAACAGAAAAATTGGAAGCACTATTTTTTCAAAAATATATATTGACAGATTTTGTACATAAAGTAAACCCCCTTTGCCTTCAAATTAAAATGGTATGTGTAAGTGCCCAACAGTTTATATCATGCAACTGCTTGTTAGTAAAGCAACACAAATAGCCATGCAATTAAAATGACCAAACAAAAATTATCAATTGGCTGCAAATAGTACTAAAATAATCAAATATGTTGAACAAGAATATAAGCAGTTTAAATTTATCCAAAAGCAAGCCTATGAACCTCATAAAATATTTCATACCTGTTTTAAGCCATAGACAGAACAATTTTTTTCTGCCCTTTAAAAATAAGGTGAACGAACTTTGCGAGAAAGAAATTGGCTATTGCTCAATTTTATACCTAATTACCCAAAGCATTGTGATTTGTACCCATTACTAAAACTCAGCCCATAACCATCTCTTCCTCAGTGATAAAAGATAATGAGATACCTCTTCCCCTTTCAAAGAAAACAAATACTTCCCTTCAACCACAGCCAAGGGATATTGTAAATCAATTAGCCAGATCCATCAAAGGATTTATAAAACCCAATCGATTTTGAATGTAAGATCACATGATTTTTTGTGTGATTACTGTTTATGGTGTGGTGAAATATCAAAGTCCACGATTGAAGGCTAAATAAACATCATGAAATCAACTGCATGTGACTAACAAAATCTCTATATTTCAACTTTTTAGAATTCATAAATATCTTCATAATGAATGAATTGTGTGAGATCTAATAGTGATTGACCACATTGGAGATGTCTACTTTTCTACTATGAAAACATTTTAATTTTGACTTGTGAGTCGACTCCTCCCTTCTCTAAATGAAGACCATGTATGAGTTAGTAGAATGATGCATGGGCGGGCGTAGCCACTCCTGCCAGAGGGTAGACTTACTTCGTTTGTGATGGGAGTCGCTTCTATCGCCTGGCTTGGAACCAAAGTGTGGCAAGCTTCCCGATCCACTCCTCTCGTCCAGGGTGGACAGATTGGCCTGGCAGATCAAAGATCAAACAGATTGAAGGAAACTCATGAAACCAAGCAAGTCTTATTAAGACTGATATGAATGGTTGGACATTAACAGGCCCACAGGACACATGGCGGCTCAAAATCTAAGTCTGGACCCCAAAATTTCACAATTCAAAATAATAATTCAAATATTTCATTTCTATCAAGATTTTGTGCAACTTAGACATCATTCAATATGCTACTACATGTATTATCATCAGAATCTTATTCTGCTTCTTTGGCATTAAAACACCCAACGATGCAATCAATTAGAGAAGATTCTCCACAAACAACCAGCTACTCTGTTTCCAGCTACCACCATCTAGCATGTCTATCTAGTCTATGTACAAGTGCACTGCTATATCAGGCAAAGGGTATAATGCACACAAACACAGACAGCACTATATCTGTAGTACTGTGTAGTGTACTTGAAGGACACTTACAACGTCATACCTAGTCTTGTTTCAAGGCAAAGGTTACAAATTGTGAATCTGTTTTAACTAAATTCAAATGAACATTCATTACAAGTAGTTCTATATCTATTCACAGTTCTAGATGTATGTCATTACTGTTATAGTATACAATACTTGTGACTTTACCTGTCTTTCCGCACATGACACCTTCACAAGACGATGGCATTTCTTATGAACGAGCAGCTTACAGTCAACGCACTTGTATCCCTGCCGCCCAAGACCCCAGATACGGTCTGCGCAGTAGGTACACAAAGCCCTCTGTTGGTAGAATAAAAGACAATCAATATGAAGGTTAAGGTATATCTAAGAAAGGAGATTAAAGGCTATTAATGTATTATAAAACTTCAATCCTATATGTTGTTTCTGGACAGAAAGTGTCAAAACTGTTTTATGACATTAAAGAAATGTTTGACTATAGAGTATGTTTCAAACTTCTATTTCTTGTTTTGTTCCTCTTAAAATATATAAATGCTTCCAGTTATTTGGCTCTTGATAGTGAAGTTACATTTCAACAAATTGGTGTCTTGCAAAACATTTAGCACTTGAGCAATACCATGTATATATCTTCTGTGTTAAACATAACCAGTGAAACATTCAACAATATAATACGTTTCAGTTCAACTCATTAAAGTCTAGGCCTCAGATTTCTCAGAGAATAACAAATTGGAATTGCATGTTTAAATGAAAATCAATTGTTGCATACAGGTAAACTGCAACCTAGAAATACATCATAAAAGTGAAATGTTTAGCAATATCATATCTGTGGTAGCACTATACAAATATCATAAATGCTTGTGGCAAAGTATAAGTAGAGATATAACAAATTCATGGTCAAATAATCTCTATCACAATATATGTATTGTGCTATGCCTTGTACAAATAATATGAATACATATTTGTGGTGGTGAAGCAGATGAGAAAAATATCTATTAAAAAAATCCTTTGTCACTGGTACAATTTGAAAATGTTGGAAAAGATAAATTACATTTTTTCATTTAATTTCTCATAACACTTGACAGGCCCGGTCAACAAACAGAACAATCAGTGGATTGCTAAAGTCAACTTTATCACACATACAGTTGGTTTATGTGCCATAATACTCAAGTAAAATTTAAAAAAGTATTGCTCACCCGACTGAATCTCTTTGGTTGGAATGTATGTCCATTGACTTTGTAGAGTTTTCTCCATCGTCGAGCTCCACGTCTGTATATGTTTCCTGCAAGGGAAGACAAAAAAAAAAGGATTGTTTAAGGTGTGGCTGCTATAATGTCTTTAAGAGGTGGAGAAATTAGCAGAGAAAACCTTGCTTTTGAAAAGCCTAAGGTATGTTAACTCATATTTAAATTGAATTTACAACCTCCTGGCTTTCAAAGGACTAAGTTGAGAGAAATCAGAAAAAACGATGAAAATCCCTTATCATGAGAAGTTTAGACACTTCAATGTTGAAAGAAAGAAAGAAAGAGAATTCAGCAACTGGAACGACGTTCACACAGAAAATTTTCTTTAAAGCTGTTGAGTTAAACAGCTTTAAACTAATCAGCTCTAGATACGATGAATTTTAGCTGTGTGTGAAAAGGCTGAAAGTATACTTGCAGCTTGAAGCTGAATAGCCTAGTCTGCCTGCCACAGGACCATTGGATCACACCATCAAAATCTTTCAACAGCATTCGCTACCAAACTGGTAAACGCACAGCCTGTGATACATACATGTATGATGACTGAAAACCATCAGTCACCAAACCCTGCCACTACCAGCAGATACCTCTAACCTTCCACAATAGTGCATATAAGTACAACATAACAGTTTAGTCTCAATTTAGTCTACGTGGTCCTCAAATAGAATAGGGATAGAATTCTTTAAGAATACTTGATGACCAATAAAAAGTTTAGATGGTTTAGTTGCTGGTATATTTTTTTGAATATGACAAATTTTGTTACCGGTGCTTGACTAATATGCATAAAGGTATATGTCTCGTATCAAGACATTTGCTGCCAGTTTTTTTTTACATTCAGGCATATATACTTGTCTGTTTGTTTCTTCATATAGTGAACTATCTCATAATGTTAAAATTGTAATCTTAAAATGTTGCATATTACAAGATATCTTAGTTTTTTCCCCTTTTTTTTAATAGAAAAGAAGCACAATTACATGTAGTAGTAACTCTGCTTGGATTGCTTTTGGGTCCTTCTTGCTGTTAGCTGAACTGCTAATCATGATGACATAAGGCTTTCTATTGCTCATTCCAAGGGAAGCCTGTGGTTCCGTCTTTCCCACATATTATCAAGAAGTTAGCTCATGAAAAATGAGAGCCATCAAATTTAGCTGGAGGCAGGTCAAGCTAATTACACTGAAATGAACAGAGTGAATATGGGAGAGCATGGGAGGGAGAGAATATCATGATAGTTAAACCAGGGAAAGAAACAGATTGAATATGGGAAGGGGCATTAACGAGAGGAGGGGCAGATGGGGTAGGGGCATGTGAGAGATAATTAATTCATTGAAAGGTTGACTGAATATAGGGGGAGGGGCAGAAAGAGGAAGTGGACATTTCCAGATACAAATACCCAGGGAAATTAACAGAATGAATATTAGGGGGGGGGGGGAGGCAGCTTGCGCGCAAGTTTAGGATTCATGACTCAGCCACAGGCTTCCTTTCTCTCTCCAAGGCTCCGAAAGTATGACAGGAAGCTGACCTGTAATTCGGTATAAAAACGCTCTGCCCCTTCTTTCGGATCCTTTCCAAAATAGTCACACGCTCTTGGCATTCAGAGGAGTGTTTGCTTACAGCGGCATGAACTTGACCTACATTTACACAGCACACAGCTACATGCTCGAGTCTAACTTAAAGAGAATGTCGAGTTCTGGGAAAATTAATGAATAGTTGTGAGCTTTATCATTCTGTTTATGTTATTGTAGAAGAATATCATTATTGAAATTCCCCTACAAAGGACTGTTCTTCAAATGCCTTCCTATTCAAAATGTGACAAGAAATAACAGAAGTGGTTGGACCAAACTTTCATGCCAGATGTTTGTGTAGTCCCATAAACACATTTCTATGTACACTGTGACTGTGACTTCAGCAAGACTAGCTCAATTTCTTATCATTTATCCGCGACCTCACAGTATACATGATTTTTATTTGCCACATCATCAGCCTATATTTCCATTGCTTCCAGGTAGTATCTCCCATAATGCAATCAAATAGCCAGAACTCCACTTTATCTTGAAGGCAAAAAATGTATAATGCACATTACTATACCCCCATGTATCTTCCCTTCAAACCTCTTTCTAAACCACTGTGTGAAAATTATATCTATGACCAAAAAAAATCAGATGCACACCCAAGATAAATTTAGTACTAATCTGACATATATCCTCATAAAGAAGGGGGGGGGGGTGGTTAATTGCATAAATCAGCTAGCTCTGATGGTTATGAGGGCTATAATGGATGCTAATGTATCCTTTGTTTTCCATCTCTCAAAAAATATCTCGAGGCATTGAGTAGGCATTACATCAGTAATGCCCTCACGAAAAGAACTTTGCTTGAGGCTAGCGATTGGCCCCACGCTCAGAATCAGCGAAGGAGTAATGAAGAGAAGATTCAGTCATATTGAAATGAAGCTCATTAAGAGCTGCCGGTCATAACCGTGTGGCAGACAATCAGCGTGGGAATTAGTCGGAGATGAATGAGTTTGGGCTAAATTAGACAATATGTATGCATGACTCTTTAACAAAGGATTGATGAATCAATTCATGTTTTCTAGGAGGAGGAGGAGGAGGAGGAGGAAGAGGAAGAGACAGGGCATGGGGTAGGATGGATGGGGCGTGCAGGACGGGTGCGGTCAGGGAATGTGATCTGTCTATTATAAGGACACAAATCTGGGCAGTGATTAATGACAAAGTCAATACACACAGACACACAAAATGGTAAGAGAGAGAGAGAGAGAGAGAGAGAGAGAGAAAGATATATAGAGAGAGAGTCAGAAAGAGAGACAGAGAGACAGAGAGACATGTACAGTGTACATGAAAATGTAGTAAAATCTATATTATCTGCTGAGAGCCAGGGTGTGTTTACTCATATACTTAAACAGATTCAATGCCCATCAAGCTCATAACCCAACATATTTGGAAGAACATGAGCAAAAAACAGAAAGCAAAATTGGTACATGAAAGCACATAAAAAGGACATTTTCCTTCAAGAATGTTAACATTCTATGAAAGAGAAAAGGGCATTTTCTTGTTTACTTCATATACATGCTCTACTATTTTTTCTGAAAAAAAGAGTCCCTAGGCATGCAAGCACGTAGGCCTCAAACCCAGAGAGCTTAACAATCAAAGCAGTACAACACCAAATGTATCAAAGTGTGGAATGTGCGTTATTCAGGGAAATATATTTCAAGTTCAAAATTCTCAAATCTGTTTTGAGCAAAGCATGAAAAATTGCTTGAACAATAGCTACGAATTTGCAATAAAGTCTTCTAAATGGCTAGCAAAGAGTGAAGTGACAAACAGACACTTGCTTCCTTCAGACAATGATTCAAAATTCAGAGGCATTGAAAGACAGTCCTCTTCACAAACATAAAGTTCATGTAGTATATTGGGGTGAGAATTTCATTTTCTGAAAATTCAATTCCTAAATTTAAATTACGGGGCACGAATTATCGAAAAATGCAATCAAATCTCCAAACTCATGCAGCAATTGAGTGTTAATACAAGAAAATGGTAATTACTAAGCAAATTAGAAAAACTAAAAACAGAGGAATACTTAAACACTATTCAAAACTCACCATTCTAATTCTCACTGCACAAGATTCAAATTAACCAGCAACCCTGACCAATAGTGACCTAAACTTTTACACGTGGCAGCTCAAGAATTAGCTGCACTGAATAAGTAAGACCACTGCTGACCAAGCCCAGATCACGAGTGACCAGAAATCTACATGTACCCTAGCAAGGATGGACTGACCATCCGTTAGAGGAAGTGGGTATTTTCCACCACTGGTCAAATCATCTGTCTTCTTTAATGAGTTCTCTACGCACGAATGCAGCTCTCTGATTACTCATTACATAGTTTCCTTGTAGGCTGGTTGGCTGGCATATGGGGTAGACAACTCAGATTAAACCTTTATCGTTGCTTTCTGGCCGTTTCCTTTTGAGGTCCCAGGATTGCAGGGGACTTTGTTGGGTAATAACCCGGATTTCCTTTAACCAGATCATTTCTGGCATGAGACGAGATTGGAAACCACTTTGGACTTGTATAACACTTCGAAAGCAACACAAGGATGATAAAAGATATATCAAGTATCATATCATTTTGTTTTGTTTTCATGAGTAGAATTAATAGCCATGTTCGCACGGAACCATCATGGTTTGTGCAACCTCAAAGTTTTTAACACTGACGTTTACATGGGACAAGAGACAGAGACAGAGGCAAATAGCAATACAAAGGGGTAACTTGTAAAATCTTATACCCCCCCCCCCCCAAAAAAAAAGGGATTTTTAAATGCAATATAAGCTTTGCATTGTGATCCTTATAGATTCCTTCCTCACAATGTGTGAGAACTATCATTTAGGCTATCTAATCCAAAAAAGTATTTTCAAAATCTCATTTTGCTACCAAATCTCTGCGCTATCTGGCCCAAATGGGTGTGAGTCACTCCCTGTCAAGCCTGCGAAGAGGAAGCCAGTAGACGCTACCGATAAGAGAACACCAGGAACTAGTACAGAGTTGACTCATGCCAACTACGGCCTTCTTGGCCCTTCATCTCTGTCCGTTCCCGTCTTCCTGGATATTTCTAATTATGTCACATCAACCTTGATATAATCTGATGATAGTCTTGAGAGAGAGAGAGAGAGAGAGGGAGAGAGAGAGAGAGAGAGAGAGAGGGGGGGGGGGAGGGGGAAATGCAAAGAGACAGAGGGACAGCTAGGGGAGCAGGTGGAAGCATGAATAAAACCCTTATTACTGCGTCACAGCGACTCAAAGTGATTTCTGAACGGGGCTTTCCACATGCGTGCCAAATCAGCAATGAATTAGGAATTTGCTTTACATTCTATCCCTTTCAAAATTAGAGTACCAGCACCATAAGGCTTGAAATTTGGTCCCCTATTCCCTAACTAAAGAGTTATAAATAAATGTATAACTCCGGCCCTAACTTATAAAAGAATCATAAAAAAATGAAGAAACATACGCATACAAGAGGACATAGATATAACAAGAACACAGCAATTACTCCACCTTTTTCAAAAGGCAGGAACTAACATTAACAGACAAAACAAAGAAAGAAACAAGAAAAAAAGAAAGGTACAACCAGTGGACAAACAGGAACAAAATAGAACGATAAACTTACTGTCTTCCCCAGGACAAGGCAGGCCAGGTCGGACTGGAACTGTTGGGAATACTGCATGAGAAAAATAAAAATACAAAACAAAAAATTATTAGAAAAGGTAGCAAAAAAATATATAGCATATCATTGAATTCATTAAATGAAGATGTGATACAGACACACTACAGAACCCTATCATAAACAACTGAGCATTTCACATTTTCAATTTCATAATAAGTTTTTTAAAAATGCAAAGCTTTGCATTTAAAACTTACACTATGCCCTAATCTTATCAAAATCTCAGAACAATGAATATTCATAAGCTATTGCTTCTTTGAAGATCAGTCCAACTCTTGGTCTAATATGGAATCTGGCATTGTAGGTTAATCAGACTTATATCACAATCATGATTTAACCTTAACCCCCTTATCCTTTAACCCTCTTTAATAAATCATGACGTTTTTCTACCCAGAGAAAAAATTGTACGGTTTAATTAAGACTGCAAAAAGTGAAGATACATTATACGCGCCAAAAATACCAGGAAACAAGTCATTAACTATGCAAAGGCATTTGGTATAGTTCTGCCTATAGGGGAATGCATAGATAGTTGAACTCATTTATTATGCAGAGAGATGAGTTTTAAGTATGCCCACGGATGATTAAGTATGCATAACAGTGCCATCAAGAATACATGGCGGTTTGTTGCGCTTTGCAAAGCCCGAGCTGATTTATGAAATACGCCATGCGTGGAATGCAATTCACCATGTCTTTCACAGCTCTCCCGCGCTCCTGCAATATACATGAAAGCAAGGCAGCCAGCCAGCCAGGGAGGGAGGCAGGGAGTGTGGCTTAGAGTAATATCAGTAGTCAAAGAGTTGGTGGCAATTAAACGGCACTGTATTACTGCCATATGATATGGAAAGGATCATCTGCATAAAGACGATGAGACATATAAATTGCCAAACTGTTTTGATGTCTCTGTTTATTGCCAAAGAACGTTCCCCCCATGGAACCCAAGAAGTTTGATCTGGTCTCTACTCCTCTAGCTTACATATTTGTGGCAATAAAGTTAGAATGATACATTTATCAGTATAGCATAGTAGTGTTCCTATGCTATGAGGTCTTCTGTTTTGTAAATTAATACCAGTTTTTCTGAGAAACATGGAGACAATACGGGCCAAAAGATCACCCAATTAAAATATGCTTTATACTAAAAATAAAATATATGTATACAATTTTTTAGTTTTAAAATTTGTTTATCACAAGAAATATCGCACCAAAAGAGAGAGAGGAGAGAGATAGAGTAGGGAAAGGGGAAATAAAGGAAGAAGATTATAATAACTTTAATAAGGAAATAAAGCTTGCAACGGAGAGGGGGGGGGGGGGGGTGGTCCACAGGAAATTGGCAATCTATGCTATTTTACCCTAAACAGCAGTGGCATTTTGAGAAGCTCTCACTAATGGACTGATTAATGAGCTGGAAGAAAAGCATAAGGAGAGCAGGGAAACCAACTAGATTAAACCCATCAGAGATTGAGCTATGAAAATATAAGGCCCCATATTGAGGGCAGGGTATAATCTGAGATATAGAGTAATAACAACTTGAAAATGTCAAACCAAATATCAGTTTGCTAAATGAATGTTTGGTGCTTCTTTTTGTCATGATTGTGGCTTGAAATATGCTAAATGTTTTCAAAAACAAACTCAAAACATAATGGTTATGAGATCATGAAAATAGAGGTAACAGACTGAATTGTGTAAATGAGCAACAGCAAAGAACTTCAATAATATATCTGCATATATAAGAGTGTCTGAGAACCTGATCCCATGCTCTTCAGTACCTGTGCTAACCCTTTGAATGGCCAATTCAAATTCTAAGAGTGAAAAGGAAATTCTTAACCAGGCATCCAAGAGAAGCACCCATGTATAATGCAGTCTCTTGAATGAAAGCTAGGAGGCCTTGGTTATCAAGTGATTTTCAAGCTACGCAGCTGAGACACAAATTGCATAGACAGGGTTGGTCTGCAAAAGTAAAACCAGCATATGGGAATATGGTTTATCTGTGCTTCATATTAATACACAGTTCTGTTTGATTAGCAGTGTCGTTAAGCTATGCCATTCTCTTGGCTCTCTGTAGTATAGTCCTTGTTTATCATTCAACGACAGAGACCCAGTGCCTCATCAAAATGACAACAGTAAGGGTTCCGGCCTTGAGCGCCCCACATATCTGCAGGCTCTTTGGCTAGTCTGTATGCAATTTATGCATATGATTTAACACTGTGAGGGGAGTGCTGGGTATTCCATTTCTCTAATGTAAATTATCCTTGCACTTGTATTAAAAGGAATTGCAGTTAAAGAGCATTAAACATATAGGTTAGAAGTTTGATGTGAATTATTACTTGTGAAGTGAAACCCTGCATATACCGTGCATGTGCTTGTTTGGATATTTTAAATAGCAAAATGATGAAATACTGGAGACTTGCAGAAATTTAACACAGCAAACCTCTACAAATATTGTCATCCCTCGTGAGAGTGGGTCTCGTTATCTTGAAGCCAGTATTTTTTTTAAATTACATTAATGTTCGATACTACATTCTTCAATGGAGCTACACTTTTGTTTTTTGTAAGTTTCCTGATGATATCAATATACATACACATAGGACTTAGAAGACAACCTTGAATCATCCAATAATAAATCATAAATATGACAACTAAAAATTACCTGGGTTGTATAAAAGTAATATCAAGTGCTTTAAAAGAATGCAATAGTGCAGTATAGCAGCATGAATGCTTGATGAATACACTGCCACATATATACCCATTACGGCATTGGAACTTCACTCGCATTTGAAAATCCAAACCCATTCGATTATGCCCATATTGCATTTCATTGTTGTCGATCAAAGCGTGTGAAAGAATGGATTCTATTTTCTGTTCACCAGATTCTTTCTTTTCTCTGAAAACAGCCATTCATTCATGAGCACAATCCCTGAGAGCAGAAAGCACCTTGCCCTACTTTCATTCTGCCTGCTAAGAAACCTGCTAACTCTATGGAATGTTACTACCAGTTAATTTCATTAGATTCTGCAATTCCGCAATTCTACTTGTCCTAACAATAAAATATTTTTGAAAGACACCATTTTTAGATATTGAGAGTACAAGTAAGACAATGTTTTCATATGAAACAAAAGGTATGCATGGGAACTAATACAAATGTTGCATATAGTTTACTTTTAATAGATTTCTGAGGAAAAGGTGACCCCTCGCTCACCCTCCTCCTCCTCTCTAATTTCTTGACTCACATTTCACCAGCCGTAGAAGGTACTCTCGAAGAAGTGCCCTTGCTTTCCGAATGTCCATCTGTGCTTAGTCAATCAGAGTTTTCCTCAGACAATTATTCCTCCATTTCAAACACAGTTCCAAAAAGCTACACAATCATGAAAACCCTCCTTGCAGTTGAGCATATTTTCCCTGACTAATTTTCACTTTTCTGTTTGTTCACAATATCTGGTCAGAAGCACAAACATGTTTGTTTCACGGTAAACTCGGCTATCTATTCATGAATGCATGATGGGCTTAGCGAAGGTTGCATGCAAACCACATACAAATAGGTGTATCCTACCGCTGTTACACATTCTACTTTTGGGGAATGCTACAGCAGTGAACACACACGGCAACCGACGATGAGATAATGCAATGTAACTACTAGACTGCTATGCCAGGAATTCTCAGTCAATCTAAAAACAACGAAACATACAAGCTAGACACATAATGTCTCTCCTATGTCAAGAACAGCTCGACTTTCCTTCTCTTACCCCCTTACTCTCTCTCGTTAGATGAGTGGAAGAGCAAATGTGCAGCCTTGATTGAAATCTAAAAAGCGTGAGCTCATGCCAGCATTCCCGAGTACTAGCGTCAGTCAACCAGCCGAATGTACAGGGTCTCGTTGGAGAGGAAGAACGGCTCAGCTGTCACTCTGCTGACTCGCGGGCACGACACGTATGACATGACAGCCACACGATCCCCTTCTCTGTCGCCCCCCGTCCCGTGTGTTTTACCTGAGGGGGGGGGGGGGGTTGTTACGCAGCATGCATGTGTATGAGACATGAACGAATTTGATCTTTATCATACATGTACATCATAGGGGGAAGTCTATAATTAGCTTGTTTCATTGAAAACAACAATATCGTCACATCATAAATCTTGTTAGCAAACTGTTTGTATGCCAACTAAATCATCTCCTCCCTCCCTCCCTCCCTCCCCCTTACTACGGTTACAATTTTGTTCTTCCGGTTAATAATATCACTTTTAAAGATTATGATTATGATGATGCACAGTGAACAAGGTAAAGGCCTAATTTAAAGAAGCCAAAATACTAGTTTGAAAATGACAGTATTAAATTAATTAGTCAAAATTTTACTAAGATAGCCAAGTTGCTCTAGAATAAGCTGCCGGTAATTGTTAAGCATTAGTGTGACATGTCCATGTTTCCTTTGCACAAATGGCAATTTCTCTCCTTCTAGATTCTTTTACGCAAAACAATGCAACTTTTACAATTTTGAGAACATCCCTATATGGACATTTTTTCATAAATTTTGCTTGTTGTCAAAAATAATTTTTCATAATGATCTGGCCTTACTAGCTCCCTGCATCTGAGTGTATGATATCAATGCTCTGTGTAATTCTGCATCTGTGCACTATCTACTTTATCTATCTCTACACATCATAATCAGTGCATTGTTCTGACCCTTCTCTCTGTTACATTATGAAAGTCTTAAAATGGTCATGGCCGGCAGTCATTATGATTCGGGCGAAGGAAACACGAGAAGGAAATACTTAATTTAGGACCTTGTGGTCATGATCATGAGGCTAGGTTCAAGGAAATAAAAGCACAAATGTTGCCAAGGTTGGGTAGTAGATGACTGCAAACATTAAAGGGCATGCTGCAACCTGGAATCAAGATCTTATGGCAAACATTAAATTGAAGGCATGGGACTAGAGTAAAAAATCCCCCGACCCTTTGCATGGCTGTGTGCATATTTTGAGGGCAGGGATAGGCAATGAACTGTATTCTTCAATGAACCTAGGTCTGAAATTACCAATGAACAAGGCTTATGTCATAAAACAAGGCATTTAATGTAAAGTTCAGTCTTTAATAACATCCATAATTTCTTTATCACGGTGATCAAGGTTTCCAATCCTCCTGCTTCAAATAAAATTACTCTTTTAAATTGGTCTTTTTGCTAGAGGATGTTAATTGGCAAATTATTCAAAAACAATCAAATATATAAAGGTATTTGGAGTACATTTTATCTCCTTTCACAAATTTGGAGAAATTAAACATTTTCAATGAGTCAAATTTGAATCATCAATACCCCAAAATGCACCAAGTAGGTCTAATGTCCTCATGAATGTTCCATGTAGTTATATTTCTTTGTGATCATTAGAGATCATTGAATAACATATAAAACTATTTTATTTATCACTCTGAACAGCCATCAACCCACCTACGTTTTCCTATCAACACACAGACAAAATGGCTTGTCAGACATGCACAGGAATTGTCCGCAGAAAATGAGATTTACATAATTGAAGCTTGGATCGATAACGACATATGGGTTACATGGGGATGCAATGTGCCCCTGAGATTTGGGCAAATTGGGGCGCACCAAATGGATCTGCGTCCATTGGGGATTGAAGTATGTACAGAAAGCCAGGTGAGAAGGACATCTCTGTGTTCACACCAGGAGAAACAACATTTGGAAAACGTTATTGGTTTTGACTTGAATGACCGGAAGGATTGTTAAATTGTTATCGTTATCAAATCCTTGAATCGTGGCAGGCCTTCAATCAAATATTAATTAACTGCTTAGGCATATCCGATGAATATTACAAAATATTGCATTGGGAAGTCGGATGTTACTGTTTAAAGAGATCAATTGTGTGAATATTTGCTCAAAGCCAATCATGCATATAAATTTGCAGCTAATTATTGCGTGGTGCTCTTCATATCTATTTGAACAGGACCGGTATTCAATTGTTTAACAGTGGGGGCTGGTGTGTGCATACATGCATCAGGCCACTCATTAGCCCCACGCACTATATGCCCCAATTCTGGACCCAACCTGCACAGGAATGCAGAGAAGAATCTGATACAACATCCACAATGACAAGACCGACATGAGACCGGTGCCAGACGACATCAGAATTATTGTAAACTTACATAAACCAGGGATGCCAGTTAGAATCGATCAGAGGGCCCGAAAATCACCTACAATGAGTTTTTTTGTACATAAAAAACATAAACTATGGCCTGAAAATGAATCGCCACGGCCTGAATTCAGGCTTTTGCATGAAAACTGGCATCCCTGATAAACACAGAAGACTGAATAACTGGGATCAGGTGGGAGTCAGTTTGGTGGGGTGACAAACGATTGACTGATGTCTCAACATTTTAGAGGCGAAGAATGTGAACAGACCGCCAAAGGAATAGATCGCAAATACCCAAAGCCTGGCTAGCCAATAGCTCAGTTTACACATAGCAAAAGGTCTCTCAGTTGCTCTTTGCTTGTTCTGTTACATCATTAAAAGACAAATAGTAAACTTAATCAGGTCGGCTGTACTCCTTGGCTCTTTTTCGGCTTGATAATGAGACCATTATCTCCCGAGGAATATAGACTTATCTCTTTAAACATCAGCAGTTTAGAACCCCTATCCATCCATCTATACTATTTGCAGTATCTATGGTTGCGTTTATCTAGGAAATTTTTGGCTAGAATCAGGTTTCTCAAACGTCTTTCAGGCAAATTTAGAAGTAGATAAACGCAAAGCCTTTTTCAAACGTCTTTAGATATGGGCATATCAAAAGACGCAAAAAGGTGCGTTTTGTATGTGACATACAGCCAGAATCACTTTTCTGAGAGGTCGATAAACGCAAAGCTGTTTTGAACGTTACATACAAATAGGACCACACAGGTGTTGTGTACAAGCATGTGTATGAATTTGACCTCCGAGAAACTGTCTGCTTCCCGGGTCAAAACAGCTGGGCAGACACAAGGCCTTTATTTTGAATCGTGAAGAGTAGATAAACGCGACATCCCTCAAATCACGATCGTATAGTGGGGTATGATAGTGGGGTTCGATAGTGGGGTACGATATGTACATATCTAGTGGCAAGCCTAGATAAACGCGCTCTATGAGGATCAATGGCGCCCTGGGATATAAGATAATGCTTGCAGGACAAAATTAGATAAAGAATCTATGTTTAAAAAGAAAACTGTTAAAATAAAATCTATCTATCTAAGGAAAATAACTGCCCTTGGACTTTATATAATACCATGAACTTTTTAAGCTAAAACTATCAAAAGTTTGGGCTATTCATACTAAAGAAAACCTGCTGCTCCATATCTAAACAGGGTATCTCATCGAGGGACAAACGATGGGGGAGCATCGAACGAAAAAAGATCTGAAGCCCTGGTTTAGGTTTGACGCCCTTTTCCTTCCTTCCTGGCTTCCTTCAATCTCCCTCCTATCCCTCCATCCCAGGCCAGTACTTCCTGCCTGGGCACTCCCACGCCTAGTCTCTCATCTCCAGACCTCATCCATCAAACAACAAGAGCTATATTCAAACCTACTGTATGATGCAGAGTATGGTTTCATCAAACAGAGGAGACTTAAGTTTAAATTATAATAATTCTTTCTGATGCAGGGTAATGTTTTCATCTAGAGTGGTTATATGAGCTGAAATGTTAAGCCTATGGCATGATTGGGTACATGCAAAGCCGGCTGGGTCATCAAGTGCATGATGGGATATTAAATGTTATACTTGACTATCTGTGCAAGACAAAGATAAGGCAAGACAACTTGCAAGCATAACAAAACTATAAATACATTATATTTCTTTTTGAATGTATATCTAGTATGGCTTTCTAATTTCCATTTTTGTCCCCATGAATTTGGTTGTGAAAGCAATGTCTCACAAAAGCTTGGAGACAAAGCACTAATAAATTGTAACAAACTATTCAATAATTTACACATGCGTCACACAGACTCAAAGGATTCAGTTAGCATAGACGCTTTATCCTTAAGTTACCTCAACTCAACTACGACACTACTACCATCCATAAGCACTAGATGTAATCAAAAAATTTCTTTGCTCAAGAATAATCTCCGTACTAACTGAAGAGAGGAATTTCCCGAAGAAAAAATGAGAGAGAAAAAAGAGAGGACCGAGAGAAAAACATCTTCATCTCGCCAATCTAAAAATGCAGACACCAATTTATGGGATTAACCAAGCTTGCAAGCAAGGAATATTACCTTTTTTGCATGCATGCCTACACAGGCTATATTTATGCTTCATACCCCATCGTCTCTCTCTTTCTCTCACTCTCTCTTCTCATTTCATTAAATCTGCTGGGGCAGCTAGGGGAGGGGGGGGGGGAATTAAATTCTGCCTCATAACCACATTCAACATGCAGGTGACAAAATATCATTGGTCCAAAATGACGGCTTTTGCAAGCAAGAAACGCCCCGGAGCCTTAGAGGGACTATACTGTCTGACCGATTTCTATCGCAGCGCTTCGTTCGTATATCTGGTTTAGGTGGGTTTTTTTAAACGCATAAAGCATTTTCTCTCAGGCAGGTTCTGAACTTTCAATTTTGATTTTTGACAAAGTTCACCATACCTTTAGTTTAATGCCTCTTTTCTTCCTTCTAAATAATTTTTTTTCTAGAAATAAAGCCACAGAGAAGAAATCAAAATCATCTTTCTAAAAAAAGTCAGCTTTGAGAATTCAAGAAATATTAAAGAGCATCAAGAAAGCATTCATGGAGGCTGCATTGTAGCAAATAAATTGTATCAATATCACATAAGTATGAATATGAAATGTAAAGCAATACAAAGAGAGATTTGATTCATATTCCAGACAATGTGATTTTGAGCAAATCTACTGAATTTGGAAAACATGTTTGGTACAATACCATTCTTTCCAAATGCAGTTCAACATCAAACATCACCCCAAAGTGACCATGTGTTTCTGCAGTGAGTCTGTGTGACCTTTGTGACATGTTTTTAGAGCCTTTCGCAGAGAATGCTGACATAGCTCATCAGTCATCAACAAGGTACGACTTTACCACTAACTTCATACATGTACGTTCGGAACAGTATTTTCCCAGGGTAAAACGGTAATTGCCAAAGCTCAAAAGAAATGGGGGAAATATGAGACTTACGTTACAACCATGGTCATCGATAGCTGTCGATGTCGAAGAGAGGAAGGGTGAACTGGCTTGCATACAAACGTATGTGGTCGCTGGAATGCATGTATAAGCTCAAATCAGAGACTTGAGTCCGAGGCTTTCAGCTATCAAGAGAAAAGAGCAGCATACCTCGCCATTTGCCCGTAGAGCTAGAGAGAGAGCAGCGATTACAACTGAAGCATGCCTGATGCCTGGACGTACATGCAGGGATGTTCGTTCTGCGACTCCAAGATCTACTGCATGAGGTTGTGGCGGTAGTGTGGCGTCGAGCAATGCAATGCATGCTTGCCTCTATTTCTCTCTCTCGACAGACAGCCACGTTCTCTATGTGCAGTGCTCTATGGAGAGCCATCGTGCCTGCGTGGTTTGGTGCATGCATCGTTTCACATGCATACACACACCTACTATTCGCTTCATCATAATACACATGGTATGGGAGTACAAAACTCCATCAAATAACAGGGCTATGATCTAGCCTAAAGCAAACAGACCCTTTACTTATAGTACACACCCTAAATATCTTGGGTGACAAAATTGAATGGAAGAATCCATGACTACTGAAAAGGTTGAATCTTTAAACGAAAAGTTCATATGCAAAACAAATGATGTTTATCACCAATAAAGGGGATACTTTATAATACTGTACATTAAATTTGTGCCCCAAAATGGCAATATACATTTTGGTGGACCGAAATCTGCTCATGAACAAGATTAATGGTATTTGTGCATACTCCCTTTTTCTTTCCTTTTTGACAAATCTTTAATATGGAAATTGCATTCTGTAATTCACAAAACAGACAGGATGTAGGCCTAAATTATAGCTATTTTTTATGTGTATTATAAGCCTTTGTAGCCTACATACTTTGATAAGTTTAATAGGGGTGGAGCATGACATACCCCGCCCCCTCCTCTCAAAATAGGTAAATTTGGACCAACTATCAACATGAATGTGTGGACATTCATACATTCCGCTAGAAGACAATTTCCCTGTGAACGAGAACAAGATACATGCTCAAGTCTTCTTGAGGAGACTACACCGTCTTTTACGTTATAAACCCACGATGTACAAGACTCGCCTCCATGCATGCACCGGCCACGCTTGCCTGTTCTTGGCCAAACGATAGAAGTAAAGTCTCAGCTGGCCTGCTCAAACTAGTGGCAAGCTAGGCACGCACGGCTGATTGCTTGTCACTTAAGACTGGATTTATGAGTCTCATTTCCACTCCAATCTTTCCATCTTAAGCTATCCCCTTCGCTCTCTCTCGGGAGTTAAAAGCTAATATTATATTCATAAGATTATCGTATTAGCCATCAAAATATGTATCTTTAAACTGTATGCAGAGATGAATGGGTGAGACACTCGTATGTGCTAGCTTGCATGAAGATGAGAGGAGTGCGAGTCAATTATGACTATAAAAACTTGTTTTTTATTTCCATATTTCACAAACACTGTAAGCTAAAGATTACTAATCAATAAGAAACTGAATTTCTTGTCTGATCTTCATAGGATTATATCATCTGTCTAGAGCCAAATGGATATATTAATAAATAGATAACACCCTTCAGGTTGTAAAGAGATGGGATAATGATAATACTGTACCAATAGCAATAAATAAATCAGATGTCTGTCTAAACATATTCTGCATTTCCAGTCAAATTAAGAATCCATAATCCTATCATATCAGAATCTTTTGGTGAGGTATATGGTATATCTTTATTTGGATAAACAAAATTAAAATACAATAGATCTCATTTTTTATAAAATGTCCAAAAGTAAATTCCTATGTAGTGTAATTGTGAGAGTTCAAAGAAATACATTCCTCAACCATTCCGCTCCACTCCTTCACAATATGAAATGGGTGGCTGGCTATATATTGCACCTACTACAATAACACGTATTATATTTCATACTGCCTCTATGAATGAGGGCAAACACGTCTCTCCATTAGTCTATAGTTCTCTAGCATGAGAAATGGACTATGCGTGGCGCATACCAATAACCCTTTCTATTTCGAGCCACTTGCTTTCCTATCACGAGTTGGTTCTGCCAACACGTTCAGTTTCACACAGCATTCTCACACCATGTACAATACATGGGGACCTCAAGGCTTTTTATAAAATGCATGCCACAACTTGGGTGGATATGCTGCCAGTAATTTTGTATGGGCCGGGGCGGAAGCAGGAGAAAGTTGCTGGGTCTTCATACCCTGAGAAGTATAGATTTATTCATAGGAATATGTTGAAAAATACATTGCACTTTTTGTTATGTAACAACGACGATATGCTTCTACTATTTTACCTAAATTTGTGGCGCTTTAAAAACTTGAGATCTAGCGAGATAATATGTAAGCTATCTTATTCTTTATACGTCACTTTGGATCAATGTCGTAGCAGAGAGCTGTAAGACCGATCTTCAAATGCCCTTTTATTTTAAATGTTTAATCTGATGAAAAAGAACTGAAGAGTGTGGACCAAACTGCCACACAAGCATGTAGTCCACCTCCACATTCCAAGTATACCAGAAATGGACATATCTCCCAAAATCTACAAAAAGGGCAAAATATTAAATTCCCCCCTTTTTTGGGGTAAAGAAAAACATGTGGGTGTCAGAAGGTTATACAAACAGCCTCTTTTCAAATCAGAGTTCTACAGCCAAGTATTTTGTTTACCCGTTATTATCATAGAGTTCGTTCAGGAAAAAAATCTTTTGTGTTTGAAGGGGTGTGACTTGCAAACCCTCCCCCGACGCTTCAAAATTACACATAATAACTAAATTAAATTATTCATACCCTTACCAGTTTTGTAATTTTTATAAGTATGTGGAAATTTGATTTATCCCAATTTTGATGTTTCTTGAGAATGTGACATATTTAACCTTACTTCTAAATTCATTCAACGAAGGCCCTAATTCAACCAGTCCACCTTTCATTCTTGAGTATACTACAGCCTCAAAATAACTCGCAAGTAAATATATGCTTTTTGTTTTTTAAAAATGGGTCTTTTTGTAATGTTACGGTTTCCATGCTTTTTCTACTAACAATACAGTTCTCAGCTTCCTCATTTTGTTTGCTTTAGAAAAGAAGTAATTCTGGGTATTTCTGGAATTCTGTTTTGTTCCAAGCCTGAATAATTTCAATAAAAAGATTTAATCTAGCTGTACAAGTATATTCACAATGAGTTACAAAACAAAATTCCTTCTAAGTTATGCAGTAATTTTGAGAGGCAGCTTCATTTTTCCCCTCTAATGTTTTCTTTTAAATTTGGCAAACTATGTACATTTGTGTATTTTTGTTTAATGTATGCCTACTTCTAGTGCATTTTAATGAAAAACAAAATTTCAACCCCCTTCAGCTTATATCCCAAACTCTTTCTTCTTCAAACTGTAATTTTGTTGATGTTGACAAAATTGGACCAAGCTTGAACATAGATATGACTACCGTTGACATACAATAGTTATGTAGAGAGCAAAAAGTCAAATAGGGTCTGTTTAATGAGACTACACCGGGGCAATACCAAAGATAAAAGCTGCCATGTGGACATAGCTGAGAGCTTGTAGATTTCCAATGTAGTTTCCTGTATAGAAATGCTAGGCAGTCACACATTTCCAAATTAGAGACTCCTTGTGCAAAGGGAGAATTAATTGAGATTCTTGAATCAATTAGTAATGGTCTATATGTATTCCAAGAGACAAGGGGACTGAACAATTTGAATGGGACTATGAGATAGATGGAGAGAATAAATGGAGTACTACTGAGGGCAAGGGGGATAGGGTGAAGGAAAAAATAAGTACTAAAAAAAGTGGAGAAAAGAGGCCCCCCCCCCCCTCAAAAGCAAATCTGAATGAACAGAAGAAGAAAGGATCCAACATGAGTTAGAACATAAGGCAAATGAATGAGTAGGAGATGGAGTAGGAGATGGAGAAGGACAAGGAGAAGGACGAGGAGAAGGACGAGGAGAAGGACGAGGAGAAGAAGAAAAAGAAGAAGAAAAGAGGAAGAAAAGAGGAAGAAGAGGAAGAAGAAGAAGGAAGAAGAAGAGTTTAAAAGAGGAGGAGAAAGAAAAAGAGGAAAAAACAAAAGTAGGAGAATATATCATATCCAATGTCTTACCATGAATATTGATATTGGAGTCTTTGTTGAGTTCATAAAGTCTGATGGCTTCTTCAAGTTCTTCTTGTGAAGATATGGTACATGGATCACCTGCAATAAACAAAAGGTCAAATCACAATATTTATGTAAATAATTATCATATTTATTAATGAAGGATGAAAGATGAGATGGATGAAAGATGAGATGGATGAATGATCTATTTATATACATGTAAAAGGTTAAATAACAACATTTATGTAAATAATTATATTTATTAATGAAGGATGAAAGATGATATGGATGAATGATAAATGTATGCAATATTGAGACAGATGGGTGGGAAGGAGGAAGGAAAGGGGTAGAATAATTAGATGTGGTAATAGGACATGCAAGCTCTATGAGTTTCAGTACTTGCTCACATAACAAGGTGAGCTGCCTCACCGAGCATCAGAGCACAATAAAAAGATGCAAGCATAAAGCACATTTCATATTTCTGTATCTTATAATTAATCCAAAAAAAAATTTGTTTTATATAAGGAGGGGCATCCCCTTTAAATAAATAAGAGACTCATACATGAATAAGACTTTAAGAATGACCAACTCTGCAAGGTAATGAAATAAAGGAAAATGTCGTCTGGAATATCAAATAAATACAGAGAAAAATGAGAATGATATTATAATGAGAGGGGGAATGTATGATGAGATATGCAGACATTTGACAAACATAACATCAGCATGGGGTACAGAGGGTAAAATTAACTCTTTTTTACTTTTATGAATGGTGAATCAAGATGAGGTTTGAATGAGTTTACCTGATGAATTCACAAAAAGTGGAGAATACAGAGAGCGAGGGGGGACAGAGAAGACAGAGAGAGAGGAGAGAGAGGAGAAGACAGAGAGAGAGGAGAGAGAGGAGAGAGAGAGAGGAGAGAGAGACAGAGAGAGAGAGAGAGGGAGAGAAAAAAGAGAAAGAAAGAGAGAGAGAGAGAGAGAGAGAGGGGGGGGGGGTGACAAAAGGGGGAAAGAGGTAAAAATAAAGGATGTGAAAAAACAGGAAATGGATAAGGAAAATAATAGAGCAAAATTACACACACATATGATGAGAATCAAACAGATAAAGAAAAAGAAAGAATTTGTCACTTGAATCAAATAGCATGCTTTTTCTTCTCGTTCTGGCATGCATGATTCTATCTTTACAATGTACATGTAAGAAGCAAAGTTCAAAAAGTCAAATTTGCACTTGGATTTTGCCCTGCATTGTACTCAAATGAAGGCAATGCTAAATAAATGTAATAAAAAGGGGAATTGTATAAACTAACGGAGAACTAGGTGCGTGTTAAAGAAAAGAAAATTTGCTGTTGGAAAGTATCAACCAATGACTGAGCAAAAAAAAGGGCTCAGAACTATAAATATAATAGAGAGGAAGTGGACACTCTTTAATACAGTTTTGCTATGGCTTTATGTTGAACTTTACACTTTTGTTAAACTAGACAAGTATGTGATTACCAAAAACATTACTCACAATATTAACCCTAATAATAACCCAGAAATTCTAATCTGTGTTATGTAATACCTCAACTAAATGAAGTCAAATGTCTCCAATATGCATTTGGCATGAGATTTAGAGATTAAAATGGGAGTTAATTAGCTTAGTGGGTGATTAATATTCTAAAGGCAAGGTTGTGCTCTTTAATTACCATGATTGCTGACATGGCAGGCCTCAGTCATCACATTGAATAATAACTATGTCAGATAGTCTCTAAAATCAGACTTACAGGGATTGGGTATCTTTGCCTCAGATTCTAAACAAAATCCTGGATTTAGCTCTTGCTGGAATCATAATTACAAAACTTAAGGTCAGTCAGGAATCCCATGACTTTTACAAGCCGATCACCTGTCTGATTATCAAAATATTTATGATTGGAATAATGAGAATAGTAAAACCGGTCACTCAAAGATTTTTTACTTCATGATAATTTTAAAGTGCAATTTTTTTTAGGGCTTTAATATTACACCATATCACAGATACTGAGAACACGTATAGGGCCATGCATCTCAGATTTGTAAAACTTGAAACATTGTTAAAAAATGCCATGAATTTTGTTTGTCAACCCTCAAGAATAATATAGTCGGTATGGAGCCATAAGGATTAGATCTCGAATACAGAGTAAATAACCTGGCTTCATGCAGGCTCTGAATAGAAGATATGGTTTATTGACTAAGAAGGGGAGTAGGTGTACTCTTTTGTGACATTCCCTAAACAAATTTACAACGTTGGGGAGGCTAGTCACAGTACAAAGAGCTTCTTTGGCTCCTACTGGCATTATAATTAGTAATTTTAGATATACCTTATCCTATACCTAAATCTCCTAACATCTGCATTTCAGGGCCTTGATAACCACTGCATTCAAGTGTTGTATATTATCAGTGTATATGTCTAAGTGGGGGATATAGGGGAACATAAAAAGGAAATCTACACTTTGAAGAAGGAAGTGTACAATTAGTAAATGTGTAAGAGGGAAATAAACATGTTTTTTTTCTGGGGATAAAATAGTGGGCATACAAAATAAGGGGAAATGTAAAGACAAAACAGTAAATACTTGGACAATTGCCACATAATGACAATCATTTATGTCATGTTTGTGATGTTAAGGGGACCAAAAATTAGCTTCAAATAGCTCAATGGAAGAGATATTGTTGTATGATGATTCAATGCCGTCAGTACACTAAACTTAAAAATGCACCAATTCAAAGACTATGAAATTGTAAGATGAATGATTGAATACATGCAGTGCTACTTTTTTCCAAAATGAGTTGTAGCGCTCAGACCCAGCGAATGATTGAGCAATTTACAGTCTACTGCCCACTTCAAGGAAATGGGCAGCCAAAAACAGAACCTGACAAATGTTCTCCTTCCCTACAATTTGTCAAATAATATTTATAGCCCCAGGGGTAGCAAACATCTGTCTCTTCCAAATAAAAGATGTATGATTTGTCACAGTACACATTGAACAACAAACCGTTTATCTCTTAGAAATGTTCACCGAGGTAGAATCGTTTGCTGTGCATTACATAATTGTGACTTTACTTTACATTTTATCTGTCATCACTAAAGACAAGGAAGAGCGATTAAGAAGAGAGGTAACAGAAGAGAAGACAAAATAATAGAGAGGCAGAAAAATAAGAAAACTAAACAGATCAGAGTGAAGCAGTGGTATAAGAAAAAAAAAAGGGATACTAACTGACACTATTCCGTTTTTGTGAGAGGGGGGGGGGGGGGGAGCCTACATAAGCAGTGATATAAAAGAACAGAAAAACAATATAAAACTTAAATAAATAAATTAATGAGATACATGATGAAGAAGAGGATACAAAGTTTACAATTTGTCAAAATGAATATTGAGAGGGAGGACATAGCAGATACAAGACAAATTCTCAGAAATGATGAATATGTATATATTTGATGAGTGAGAGAGAAAGAAAATATGTGTAATTGAATTAAACAAATTGCATTCTTTATATACCAATACATTACAAACAGAAAAGTTAATAGGTTTGCATTCAAGCTGCATAAAAGGGTCCAGACTTCTTGATCAGAGACTAATTAGCCCTGCCAGCGCGATGCATTGGATGGTGGGTAGAATAAGTAAGTTAGGGTCCAGACTTCTTGATCAGAGACTAATCACCCCTGCTAGCGCGATGCATTGGATGCTGGGTAGAATAAGTAACTTCCTCTCTCCTGATTAACTTGCAATTTATTCAAAGGTCAGCTGGGATTAGCATTCTAAATCTTATGACAAATGGGAGGTAGGGAGATGGGAGTGAAGGGGGTTGCATGCCATACATCATCTGGCAAAAGGAAACCTAGATAATTAGCATGAACATACTAAGGAGCATCCTTTTAATTAAATTCTTTGTCAAATCCCTTCCATTTACGAGTGAAAATGCAATTACTCCCACACAATTCTATAGAATAATAATATCTAAATAAGTAAATATAGTGTGATATAGACATGTTCATTATATTTTCTCATTTCAACATACTGGCAACATGAATTATCAAAAATATAGTTTAGGGTTTTATAAGACACAGACCCCAGTATTTAGAGTGCATTTAGAGTGGGAGTGCATTCATTTACACTCATGCCTAGGCCTTTAGTCCACGCAAGCAATAGTATCATGTCCAAATGGTTTGAATTGGTCCACAATGCAAGAAAAAGGGGCAAAAGTTCCGCAATAGTTTGTATCAGGCATAGGAATCCAGAACTATTTTGCTTCCCAAACCACTACATTCTAATTCAAGCCTTTGAGCTCTAAATTTTGACAACGTTGGCCAAAAGAATAACTGCTTCTGCCCAAACCAAAGCAAATGATAAACCAAATGATCGAAGGATATTTAAAGCGAACAAATGAACCTATAACTACAAATAATGGACTGATCTTGATTGGTCACAGAATCAAACCAAATTAAGGAACTGTGTAATGTGCAGACCTGCACAAACCCTTGTCAGTCATTGTGTGTAACAGAGTCTGAAAGATGAGTCTATAATAGGCTGTGTACATGCATCCAGAAACTGACAGATCTAGGCTCTGCTCAAGGCTTTATGAATTGTATTACAGTATCAAATTAGAGTCTATGCTTGCAGAATAGACATTTAAAAGGGCATCCCACAAAGAGATAGGGTGTATAACCCTCCTTCTTTATTCCCTCTATAGTCAATGACTCCACCTATATTCACAATGGAATGACCTTATTATATAAAGAATAACAGGACCTTTGGGGCATACTACTATGGGAGATAGGGGTGGTCAACTCACCATCTTCATCCAGCCATTTGACAGTGAAGTTCTGTTTCTCTGGGAAGTTGCAGATGCCCCTCATATCCTGGAGGAAATCCTCCAGGGTCACGTTGGGGTCGATGCGGATACATAGGATGCTCCTAGGAGGGGAGAAGAAAAGAAGAAAAAAAAAAACTATCAAAGTTGTGAGCGATTGAACTCTTGTTTTAAAAATAACATTTATAAGCTGTTAAAGATGGTTTCATTTTCATGTAATGCATTTCTAAAGGCTTATATCAATGTCAGTTATGTTAATTTTATCAGTTCAGTAAAAAGAAGAATAATAATAAATTGGAACCTAGGGTGATTCGCCCTCTAAACTTTATTTGAATCCTCCAAAGAATGAAAAAAAAAAAAAAAAACTTGTTGCAAATCAAATCAAATTGCTACTATTTCATAAGTTTGTAGTTCTTCCTCTTTCTCATTAGGGGACACGTTTTGAACAGTCTAAATATATAACTATAAATTAAACTGTAATCAGTAAGAAACTCAAATCAAGTGACTTATTTCCAACCTTCACAGCTCCTCTTTAGAGCCCTCTGACAGAGTATTGCGTCTGCACAAACCTTGTTTGATCATATCCATATTACTCATCAAAACATACTTGAAATAGGCTTACTTTGATGTAAGCTGGCAATAACATCTCAGACAAACCATTTGAACTCTGCTAAAGTGCTAGAAACATGACTTGGAAAGCAGTTCTTTGGATCGCTTCAGTTATGCTTTAAGAATATGTTTCAAACGATGTTAACACTTCACTAGATAAATTCACAGATGAAGTTATAGATGATATATATACACTTCATTTCATAACTTCACAGATGTACAGTGTGTCTCTAAAAAAAGTAAACCCAACTTCAACGGCAAATTTTCAGAAAACTATAAAATATTTACACATTATTTTTTCATGGTTAGATAGTCCAATAAGTCCTCTGTCCAATTATATCACTTAGGTTATCTGACGCTCATGCATGACTGAGCATGATTCAACTTAGTGAACTGGTGTCAAATCATCACTGTGGCAAGTTATTTCTTGCTATTGTCATGCATTCAGGGCCTATTTGAAGTTAAATCTTTGTCACATGTTAGGCCTATGATTACATAACAACTTCAGCAAAGGTTGTTCCTAACACAGGCACACTTCACATGCTTTCCAAACATGGTACAGTTGACAATTGAGCAGAGAGTATTCCTGGTAACTCGATACCAGGAAACAAGAAGTTTCGTGGAAGTTCAAGATGCTTTTCGGGTGCAGTTCCCCGAGAGGCAGCCTCCAACAAAAAGAGCCATCTGGTACAATGTGAGAAAGTATGCTGATCACGGAACCAGTTTGAACAGGAATAAAGGACACTCTGGCCACAGACGAACTGGGAGGTCTGCTGAAAACATCCAAGTGGTAAGAGAGGCCATCCAAGCCAACCCACGCATAAGCACCAGGAGAAATGATACTGGAATACCACGCGCAACTTTTAACAGAATAGCAAGACTGGATTTGCATCTCCATCCATATCATGTTCATGTTCAGCACCAACTTCTACCAGCTGATTTTCCCAGACGACTTCAATTTTCACAATGGTTTGTGAACCGGTGCAACCGAGATCGACAGTTCCTCCAGTTTTTTACCATCGGGGATGAAGCAACGTTTTCCATGGATGGAATGGTAAACACCCACAATGAGCACGAGTATGCTGAACTCCATCATCCACCGGGATATGCTTTTAATAAGAACATGAGCAGGGAGAAAGTGAGTGTCTGGATTGGTCTTTGTGGCAATGGTTCATTGGTGGGACCTTACTTTTTTGAAGGCAACATCAATGGCAGGGCGTACCTTGACATGCTGAACAATTTTATTGTGCCTGAGATGGAACAGATCTTCCCCCGACAACGACGTGGAGCATTCCGCAGGGCCTGGTGGGCTCAGGATGGGGCCCCAGCCCACAGACTTATTGCTGTGAGGAATCGTTTGACTGCACTCTTTGGCAATCGCATCATTGCTCTTCATTTCCCAGTTGAGTGGCCTGCACGTTCACCAGATCTGACACCATGCGATTTCTTTCTTTGGGGGTATCTTAAAGGAAAAGTGTTCCAAACCCCACCGGCCACAATTCAGGAGCTGAGGCAACAGATAACAGGTGAAGTGAACCGATTACGACAAGATCAGGGAATGATCAGGCGTGCTGTCAGGGACATGAGGAGGCGTTGCGAGCTTTGCATGGAAA
The DNA here is from genome assembly GCF_000002235.5 of Strongylocentrotus purpuratus. Lineage (NCBI taxonomy): Eukaryota > Metazoa > Echinodermata > Echinoidea > Camarodonta > Strongylocentrotidae > Strongylocentrotus > Strongylocentrotus purpuratus. The sequence goes on along the minus strand of NW_022145601.1, from coordinate 28,594,998 downwards.
GGAATGGCGGTCATGTCGAGGGTACACATCCCTAAGCTATGCTTGTAAGAAATCAGACATTTCCTATGTCATTTGATTGATGAACTTCCAGTGCAATTCTAACTTGCCACAGTGATGATTTCACACCCATTCACTAAGTTGAATCATGCTCAGTCATGCATGAGAGTTACATAACCTACGTGGTATCATTGGACAGAGGACTTATTGGACTATCTAACCATAAAAAATAATGTGTAAATATTTTATAGTTTTCTGAAAATTTGCCGTTGAAGTTGGGTTTACTTTTTTTAGAGACACACTGTACAGTGCAGAAAAAACCTTCTTGAGGTTAATTTATGAAACACACACACGACATCCACACCCTTCACTATTAATAATCATCTGATTTACTCACACAAATTCTGATTTTCTTCATGAATTTAACAGGGAAAGAAAAATCTTTCAAACTCTGCAGGTTTTTACAGTCATACATGTACCATTACGAAGCCCTAATAACATGTATGTCGACTGTACACGGTAAGTGAGAAAATGATTATGAAAAAAGGCTTAAAATTCATGAAATCTAACACTTTGAACTCAGCATACTATGTGAGTAAATTTGCAGACTTGTGAACATCATGAATACATTTTAGAGACCATGTGAAAAGGTTTTTACCAGAAATAATCATTCAAATTTGAAAAAAGTGGCAGTGTGGCACCACCATACAATTGCTTCGTCATTCCTTCATGTGTGCTATACATTCATGAATTATGAAGGTCACTTTGAAAGGCAAGTACTTGTATTGCAAATAAGCGAAAACTATTTTGTTCATACTTTATGATGAGGTAAAGACTGTGGCAACAAGCATATTTCTAAGATTCCACATGGTATAATTGTCATTAAAAGCATCAATTACTGAAGAAATTAACTTACCTCGCGGTGACCTCCGGGCGCAAGAAAACGCCTCCTGAGCCTAGCCATGCTGCCTGCTCTCCTCAAAGCAAACTCAGTTATAAAATTGAGGGAGTACAGTACGTAACAGTTTACACAGAGCAGAGCTACTGGCAAATGATGGCAAAAAGGACCAATAAAACAGTGATAAGAGATAGGAGTTGCTCTCTGGTTAATCTCAACGCCACCACTACGGTGATAAGGTAAACCTTATCTACTGAGAGGGCGAGAGGGTACCAGTAGTCAACGGCCCAGTCAGGCCAGGCTGATGGGGCGGAGTGAAGAGGCCCCTGAATGGGCAGTGAATCTTTGCACAAGGAGAGGCGTATCTCTCTCTCTCTCTCTCTGTCTCTCTCTGAGTGACCCTGGTTGATAGAGCAAGCACTCGCCTATGGCCAGCCGTTCACCGAATGGGCAAGCGTTGCAGAGTGGAGGGCATGAAAAGCCCAAGATGTATAAATAGAAATAGGAGACCAATTGAATCAATCCCTGCAATGGAGGTCTAATCAAGTGACCCTGATTTTTCCTTCGCATGCAATGCAGTCTACAATCTCTCAACAGCTCTCTCCTCCACTCTCCACGCTGCTTCAGACACTGACTCCTCTGCCTGAACCTTACCCCTTTATATACCCTCTCTCGCCCCTCTCCATCCACGCACCTCCCAAAGGGGGTCTCAATTCCCCCAGATAATCCCCCTCGATCCCTTCTCTTGGATGATACCACAGCCGACGGTCTAATCAATATCGCCTCATCAATAGAGCAGTTTAGATCAATACATAAATCAATAACAAAATGGAGTTAGGCGCGTGCAGATCATTAAGACTAATCAATACCTATTTGGAATGATGAAATGAGATTGTTCGACAACTGTTCACCCTTTCTGCAAATTGCAACACCATATGCTTCGTTATTTCAACACTAAACTTTTTATTATTATAACAGAGAGTAAAACCATGTCGGCTTTAGCGCACCCTTTCCTGCCTTGTTCCAGCCAGCACAAAGCATTACAGACAAATTCTGTCGTCGGTACATTCTATTATATTCTTTGTTCAGATGTGTACTGTTGATAAGAGATTAAGATAGATCGGAGGTGATAGCTAATGAATAAACACACCAGATGTTTGGGGTACAGGTATAGAGACATTTCTACATATCAAAACTTTCCAGAAACAAGGTGCAATCTTGCTCACTAAGTTACATGTACATGTATGCCAATTAATATAAACTCATACAAATCCAAGTGTAAAAAGTCAAATTCATATTTCTCTTGGAACTGGGTGGCTCCTGTACTAAGCCTACAGGAATTAATCAACAGAATCAGTAACGACACAAGACAGCTTGCACCATCGAAACAGCAGAAAGATATTTTTGCCAATTTTTGTTTTAATTCTGTCCAAGTAGTATCTGCATCTAGAATGCTCAGTGTCGGATCGTTAAATCAAAATCGTAATCTTTCTTGACTGATATGCAAATTTATGCAGATTTCTTACGAAATATTTGAATGCCTTCAACTGTCCCCCCCCCCCTCCTACTTGGTTTTTCTTACATGACAAAAAATATAAGACTCCTATATATTCCAACTGATACTGATACTGTGTGAAGCTAGATATAAAAGATATTCCACAATTAACATACACAAGTTTGCAAACTAGACCAGGCAATATTGATAATGAATTAATAAATATGCTACAGAGAATATAATTCCCCTAAGGACCTGAGAGAATAAGCAATCACTTTCTGTGGGCATATACAGTTTCCTGAGCTATTTTGCAAAAGATTTGCTTCATGGCGGGCATAGGCCTACACAAGCCTGATAAACGTACAGGACTATGTATGCATTTAACAGTGCATTTATCACGTTCAAAACACCTCTCCCGATATTCGTCGACTTTGCTCTTAAACTTTTGACCCGGCCAGGCCCGACCATGTGATCCAGGGAGGTATAGAGCTAGGAAGAGGGTACGGGGAAGAGTCCAAAGGATACTGATATGAGGTAGAGATTAGTAGCTTTCAGGCAAGGCAAGGTCTTAAAGATTAAATTGAAATCTGGTCATGTGATTGCAATGTAAAAGACATCATGATAGGCCTATAGAAAGAACTGGATGAGGTTGATAATGTAGCACATTACTTTAAGTGTGTATTATGAGCTTTGAGAATCATCAAAATGATTCAACGCATGACCTACGGTAGTCTTGCTGAAAATAGGATACAGTCAAAAGCACTGCACACAGATATGGGGTTATGGGACTACACATACATATGACATCTGAATTTGGTCCAAAGATTTAAGTTTTTGTGTTAGTTTATATGTTATATTTGAAATACATGTATGAGGGCATTTAAGGGAAATCTTCATCATGTGACATTTCTACAATGAAATTCTTTTATATTTAGGAACGAAAAGATTAGGAAAGCTCACATATTTCATTTTCACGTAACCAGAATTCCACTGTATCTTTAAAGGTTTTAGGGCTAGGGGCTCGTACTCTTTGCTAATAACCTGAGTAAATATACAGGATTTGATTACCCGCTGACCTGGGAGATAGCACAAGAGGGAGGATGAGAGATTGGAGATGGTAAGAAAGGAAGATACAAGATAGGAAAGATAGAGGGATAGGCAACACCTACTACTGCAACTGTGTACATGTACCGGTAGTACTTTCTAATGTAATACTCAGCTAGAATGGAGAAAACAAATTACTTTTTTTACATTAATTCAACAGAAAATCGTAAATACGATTTAAATTCACAGATCAATGAATGGAAAAGTTCTTGGATTTACAGTTGTATTAGGGTCCTATTGTCTATTTGAAAAAATACTGTACCATTTTCTGTAGCTATATGTACATGTAGAGAGTATAAATTATGGTAATATTTCCATTAGCATACAGAAAAGAGACTATAAAAGAGACAGCTACAACAAATTTACCCTACTGGAATAATTGTGATCTTGCAGGGGAGCTATATAGGAAGCACATCACGAGAACGACAGCTGTGCACCCATCATTGTTACCCTCTCGGGCTCCTAAATCAATATCGGCACGCGAAGCTTTGACGAAAAGAGGATTACGGCATAAAACTGGATCCCGCTCTCAGTGCGCAGAAAAGGCATGTCTTCACTATCTCGAGATTGCCAAATATCCAGCTATTTGAACTATCCCGATCAAAACTATCCAGCTAATTTGCGTCTTCATTAGACCGAAGTAGGAAATTAGCTGGATAGTTGGTCGGGATAATATCCCAAGATATCTTGGTCTAGTTTGCAAAATATCCCACTATTTCCGAACTAGCGGGATAGTTTGCGACCGTCTTCATTAGACCGAAGTACAGAGTCAAATATCCCGATCCCATCATGCACAACGATTTCCATTTTTCCGTGTTTACTAGTTGTACTAGCGCGCGCACATGCGATCTATACCGCTCATCGCGCTCGTACAACTAGTAAACACAGAAAACCGGAAATCGTTGTGCATGATGGGATCGGAATATTTGACTCCGTACTTCGCTCCAATGAAGACGGTCGCAAACTATCCCAAACTATCCCGCTAGTTCGGAAATAGTGGGGTATTTTGCAAACTAGACCGAGATATCTTGGGATATTATCCCGACCAACTATCCAGCTAATTTGCTAAGTACTTCGGTCTAATGAAGACGCAAATTAGCTGGATAGTTTGCGATCAGGATAGTTCAAATAGCTGGATATTTGGCAATCTCGAGATAGTGAAGACACGCCTATAGAGTGGCCAATTTCTCGCCTCGCGTTCATAACCTGCATGCGCTCTGTTATTTTATTTCGTTATTCTGCGATTGGAGAGCATGTTTATTGATTTGCCCTGTTCCATCCCCCCCACTTATTATCTTCCCTTGGTGTTCATGAAAGTGTTTATGAAAGTGTTTATGACAGTGGTTATGAGAGTGGTTTGTTCCATGTATTGGTATGTTATGGTATGAAATCTTCAGATATTAACTACTGACAGACGGGAGGGTACTTTCTTGCTCACGACAAGCAATAAACATCCTACAGAAGCTGAGATGGAATTTGGTCACGGTGCATATCATGATACATACAGCTACTTGCAACAATTTTCATGCTTATTACAAATTTGGCGATATGAGCTTGAATGAATCATTGTGATATAACATTAAAATGAAGAGAAGGCAATGACGTTAACTTGTAATTGTCAATTACTTATGATCTTGATTGCTTGTTATTTGAGAATGTATAATGAATTGTATGAAAATAAGTGATTTGACTAGACTCATCGAAACATCATCATTAAAACAATGTATAATCTATCAAAGATAATAAGATACTGATCCACGTTTTGATGGTCATTAAAAACAGAATAATGGCTTCAAATGATGTAAACTAAATAGATATGTTAACAGTGAAAGAAAAATGTCATTGCAATCTTGAATACTTCATTTAAAGCCAATGATGCTGCTCATTTCAAACAAGCCTTGATCCGCAAAACTTTGTCTTTGATCTTTAAATGTATAAATTAATGTCCACAAAAGCATAATTTGAATAATATTTTGATTTGATATATTATATGAAGATTTGTCAAAATTTAAGCTCAAGCAGAAAATAAAAAGGTTTTATTTTGGAGATGGGAGTTTCTGTTTTCAATCAACAAAATTGTTGAGGTATTATTTAATCATCTATATGAACCCAGTTCACACGACAGGACCTGATGCTAACATTCCTGTACTCTTGATATTAGGCATGGATCTTATACCTAGTCCATACGATAGGACTACAACAGTAGGTCCCATACAATTCTTATGTAACAAGGAACATAAATGATTCCATGATATTCTGGGCAAGTAAATTATTTCAAAAAAATATGATTGTAATGTGCTTGTTTCTCTAAACTCTTCATTCAATGAATGACTGAGAGCTGTCAGCCTGTTGTGGGGGATTTTTTGTGGGGGGGGGGGGGGAGACAAAGAAATTAAGTTGCATTGTCATGCCCCATCAGACTACAACATCACACAAGCACAGAACTCCAGTATTGATCATTTGTAATCCCCATTATTGCCATCAGAACAACTGACTTTTAAAATCAATTGATTATGTCTGCTTTAAAAGCAAGCTACTCAATAGCCATCTGGCACGTGCCAGCACTCGCTCTTTTCTCATTTAAAGCTTTGTTGCTTGGTTTGTGGATTTCAACTTCCTAACCTAATGAGAAGTAGAAAGGACGCTACAGAGTGTTACTTATCTCCTTTTGACACTCAAGTATCACACCACAATCTCACTATAGGTAATGAGAGCTAGGAGGGCTTTAACTCTGTGGTAAAAGTACGTTGTATACGACTTATCACCCTTCTAGCTCCCAGCATACATGTATTCTCTTTTGAGAGCCAGAAGGGCATTAACCTGTGTAAAAGTGTTTCAGTTAAAGGGAAATCCAACCTTGATAGCAAACTAGAATAAATCAGAAAAATCAGAAAAGCATACCGATGAAAGTTTGAATTAAATCGGACAAATAATTAGAGTTATGATTTTTTAAAAGTTGCAATCACTATAGATATGGGCTCTTTGAATTGGCTGAATTAATAATGTCTATGTGATGTAGTGGCGTACAACTTTCCTATTTGCTCCAATACACAAAAGGACTAAAATTTCAACTTTTCATAAATTTGTTAAGTCCATTGGATGACTTGGAATGGTCTTTTCTTTTTTAAGGACCTGTAATAATGTACCGTACTCTCCATGAAATATTTTGAGTAGTGCCCTTGAGGGTGAAGGCACTTCGGAGAAAAACAGAAATAACTTATATTTTTGTACATGACAAAGGGGAGAGTAATCCATCACTACGTCACAATCCACAGACAAAATTTCTGATTTTATATTCACCTACTGTAGCTGTAGTAATCTCATATTTCAAACCCTCATGACTTCCTTAATATTGGTCCGATTTATTTCAAATTTTGCCATTCTGTTTTCTGATTTTTCTGCTTTCATTCAAATGAACTTATTAGAAGGGTCAGATTGCCCTTTAATGTTCTTCTGGCTCTCAGCACATGGTACATCTAGTCTGTTAAGAGCCAGAAGGGCATTAAGTCATAATTTTGAACACTCCTTTCTGTCACTCAACAGACCATATGCTCCATGATCAATATCGAAAATGGCAGGAATATTAAAGCTTAGATTACAAGGTTTGATGCTGATTTTCTATTCTTATCTACCCCCTCCCCTTCCCCCTCCCCTTCCCCCTTCCTTCCTTTCCCCTCCTTTTCCCTTTCAATACCTAAAATGGAAGACTATTCACCTCTCAGGATGGTGGAGTGAAGGAGGAAAGGAAAACTAGATTGAGAGGAAGAAGGCAGGGTAGAAAGGTGACTTGCAAATGAAACAAAAAGTAATACAAATAAATAAATCACTATATGATAATAAACAAATAAAAATAATAAGAAGAAAAACTGCAAAGGGATGGAGAAGAAAATGTCAAATGAAATGTCACAAAGCACCATGTTTCTCAGTGAGACATGTTAGATACCGGTAAAGTAAACCTGTCTATATAGATAACTTGTTGAGCCTCCCTTGGGGGTCTTTTTAGACAGGTAATATACTTTGGTCGTAGCAACCTACTGCTCCTAAGTATATGAATTTATCTATGTACCTACATGTACACATCTACATTCTGCAATGGACTTCCCTCTTTATCAACAATTGTTTCAACAAAAATTGACTGATGAGCTTCGGCTAACTAACACTCTCACTCCACTCAATCAATGGTTCATAGAGAGGACCCTAGCTAAGATCTTCTTCCCAAATCCCCTTCATCCAAGCGTCCAAGCCAGAAAATCAATATCACACCTAAGCTTGATGAGATCGGGGCACGGGGAAAATTACAAAGAGAGTACCAACCAGCGAAGGTTAATTTGGGATTTGAGCGCATCAAGATTTCTTAAAGGTGGTCCTGATCCTTAGTGGGGAAGAAAATAAAATACTAAAAAATATTTCAGTTCTTCTAAATAGTACATAATGTAGGAAATATACAAATATTGAATATTGTAGGAACAATTTTTTTTTAAAGCTGCTAATGATCAAACCCTTTGAAAAGTACCAACATGAAAATGCATGCATGGGGAAAATATGTGTGTATGTTAAACATATATATACATTGTAGGTAGCCTCATTTGTCTGTGCTTTAACATTTAGATGTATCAGCTATTTAAATTCCAATCACAATCTTTGTAAAGATATCACTTGTTCAAATTTTTCAAATTATAAGTATAATTTTATAAGTATTTTAAATTTGTTGGATTCTGTGATTCTATTCAAGAAGTGCTTAAAAATGCAAGTACCAATATATTCCCAGCATACAAACGACAATCATTCAATGTAAAATCTTACATTTCAATTTAATTAAAATCTCCAAACAAGTCACAAGCTCAATAAGGGCTGAATTTCAGCATTCTTATTAAAAAATACTGCAGCTAATCTCAATGCATGGGGTCAATTTTCAAACGAAGTTGGTTGAATTGGAAGTGCATGCTAAGTTTTAAAGCTCAATGCATTTTTATCTTAGTATCAAAGGGAAAGACAACTCTCATATCAAATACAAATTGGCAATTCAGCTACATACCTTACCAGGGTATGTTACAGAGTTGACATTTTGAGTTTGATCAATTACAACTTTAAAAATTCATAACTTCCCTATTTCTTATCAGATTTTCTTCAAGTTTTCACTGGTCAGTTTTTCTCAGTTGTCTGCTTTTATCAAAACCTACTTAATTATATGTGGATGGACATCCCCTTTAAAGCCTCCTTCGCTCATGAATAAGATGATAAGAGAGCATCTATTCAAGTTACTTTCGGTCGAGCTTTCGAAAGAGGGTAATGAGGATACTTTGGTATGGATAAAATGCCAGTCGGTCTGTAATGCACAATTATTGGCAGACAGCGTGGCTACCCGGCACACATAAAGCCGCTGCAGATATTGAATATTTGATTGGGGAAGAGGTGAGAGATCTGGGGACGGAAGGGGGAGGTCGAGAGATGGTGTGAAGGAGAGATGGGAGCAAGTGAAGCAAGAGTGAGAGAGGACATGTGCATAACAGCATGATTAAAGAATATTTGAAAAAAATCCATGTTCACAGTGTACATGGGAGCAAAAAGCAATATATAGAACTGGGGGAATGCCATCTGAGCTCTCGGAATGTTTTTTAAAAAAAGCTTCGGGTTGACGCCATTATAAAATCAGCTTTAAAAAAAAAAATCTACAGGTTCAAAAAAGAATTTCCCAATGGCTGCTGTGATATGTAGAATGTTGTATTGTAGGGAGAGGAGAGGGGAAGATACAACGTGCACTCAAATGAAGAACAACCCATGTAAAACAGAATGTAATCTCAGAGGAAAAGTTGGGTTAAAAGTTGGATTTTTGTTTTCATAGTAAAAATAACTGAATTATTAGAGTTCTATTAATTTTAATGTCAATTCCCATCACATTAAAATGCATTACTGATTTACAGATGCAAAATGAGTTTACCATGAACTAAAATTCTTTCACACAAATGGTTTATTATAATTTGATTCATTGCTTGTATAAGGTCAAGCCTACAGGGTAGAGTCTATAGAGACTCTGTGAGTGTAAAGGGATACAACTTTATTATATTGTAAAGGAAATTATGAGAGAGGAGAAATGAGAAAAGAACAAATCAAATAAGAATGTGGGTAAAACAGAGTAAGTGGCATGACCTACATGAAAAGGCCTCCATGTAGATACATATAAGAAACAGAGAGAAAGAGAGAGAGAGAGAGAGAGAGAGAGAGAGAGGGGGAGGGAGAGAGAGAGGGAGAGAAAGAGAGAGAGAGAGAGAGAGAGAGAGAGAGAAGAGGGGGGGGGGAGGGGGGGAGAGAGAGAGGGGGATAGGTTGGACTAATGAGATGGAAAAAAAGATTGTAAGAAGTATAAAGAGTGGGCAGATTTCACAGAAATGATCCATATCCAAACAAATTGATAATAATAACAATAATTGTATTTAAATAGCGCTTTTGCCAACTATGAACATTCATCTAAATGTGTCTGTAAATGTGTGTAATTTCAGGATCACAAATACTTAATTATGATAAAATCATTTACGCCCTTAAATATCAGAAGCGGGTTTGAAAAATAATGACAAAATGATTATTATTCATTTATAAAAAAATTGTCTCTACCATGGAAAAATATGAAGCCAATCATCATTCTCCTTGAGGTGCAAAGCCTCAAAATAATTTATGTACATAAGGGGGAGATGCTGACGTGGACCTTTCTGTGGAATCACCCATACCAAATGTATAATCTCAAAGAGTCAAATAGAAAGAAATTTAGATAATATCAAGAAACCTGCTTGAAGCTCATTGATAAGTATAAAAATTAGGCCACTGGCCGCCACCTTTGGTTTGTTGATTCAGTGGATTTTATAACAAGTAGCTATGTCCAAGATAGAGCAATTCATTCTTGTGTAATCTACAGAGTCATGGATATGCAGGTGACATGTATTATGTAAATTGCTCTTTAGGAGACTGGTAATTCTTCAACACTTGGGGGAGCTGTTTAAATTCTATATTATTGCAATCCAAAGTTTCTAATTTCTGATCATTCTAGTTCAAAATTACCAAGAAATGGAACAGTTTATTGGAAAACAATCTCTGCTCTGACATTTATGATAAATACAAAGATTCATTTCATAAAGCTTAAAGCCCCACTGTCCTACATTTATATATGTATCTCCTAGAAGATATTAATCTATGCACACTGTCTACCATTAAACTCTCAACTGAAGATGATTCCATATAATTATGCAGATGTGTGATTTGTAAATGTTTTATTTTTCGACTGTATAATTTTTCTGATTTTTTTTTTTTTTACATACATGTAATTTTTGCAATAGAAATAGGTACCAGCATAAAGAATCACTGCTTCTACTCACAGTATGCTATACAAACTCTCAATGCTGTATGCTAGTATTTGTCATATTTTACAAGGCCCTGATAGAAATAAATTTTAGCAGCTAGGCTGGAAAATGGCAAATAAAATCATTTCGTACCTTGTTTGTAAGGCCAATTATTCTTCCTGGGTGACTCACCTGTGTGCTTTATTAATGGTAGCTATTTTATTTTACAGACCAGGGGGTGTTTCATAAAGACTAAGATTGACTTTAAGTTGGACATAACTATGGCAGGCCGTTCATACCACTGGTTGCTCTCACCATTTACTGGCATTGGTCTCTCAAGGGATGTACAAATCATGGTCACAAATCTACAGCATTTACATTTTTTGATAAATCAAAATTGAAGGAAAAAATATTAACTTAAGATCATAATGGTTAGAGCGAACAGTGGCATGAATGGACTGCCATAGTTAAGTCCAACTCAAAGTCAATCTTAGTTTTTGTGAAACACAGCCCTGGCCAGTTCATCGGATACAATTGTGATGTAAAGATATAGACCGGTAGTGGTAAAATTGCAGTTTAAGGGTTTTTGGTGCAAAATATTCATGCAATATTGTTTAAATATTGCCTTCAGAGGTTAATATGGCGATACTTCAACCTAAATTTGCAAAAATGCAGAAATATATATCCAAATGTTCAATGTTGAAGTGCACTCACGATATCTATCCAGGGCGGATTGATATGATAATTTACCAAATATATCATTTAGTAGGCGGTATTTCCTGGCAAAATTTGTATCATCACGTATTAGTCAAAACACATGATTGGTAATAAAAGCTTCCATTTCATTTTTTTTTTAGAGGGGGGGGGGGGGGGTGTTTCCAGAACTGGTCTTTACCTTCAAGTATCATTTTCTTTTCATTACTCCTCCATCGTTGAGACTTGAGATAGAGCATAGGTAGGCCCTTTTCAGGGCCAACTTACCCTGTCCAAAGATTATGTTGTGTAGCCGCAAACAATCCTCAATCCATCATCTTTGGGAAGCCTTCAAATATTACATGCTATCTTTCTATCATTTTCTTTTCATTATGTTTCCATCTCTTACCCATTAAAGGCAGCTTTGATGGGTATCATTCCATCTTCTTCTGCTGCCATCATGCTTTCCCCGGGCATGTGGACTGCTCGTCGTTCCCGGCTGACAGAACAGACTACTTCTGGGACAAGCTGACAGGTCTCTTGAACGCACGCTCACAAAGTCTGGAGATGAGGCTACTGATTACACCTGGGTTAGAGAAATAAAGAGAGAATGAAGACGGAATTAGCATATGGCATTACCCTGGCATTTTATGGAAATTATTAATACATTTTACACCAAGTATTGCTGGTATGACTCCAGCAGAATTTTCGCGCGCTTTATTCCTTTAGCTTCCGCTCATAAATATTGTCTGATTTCAGTTTCTGTTCATTCTTGCAATTTACTCCAATGAGTACAAGACAAAAAAGTTTTAGTATGTCTGTATTTATTGCTATTCTTTGATTTTGTTGTATCAAATAAATATCTGGCAAGTCGAGACAGGGGTCTGAAGAAAAGATTAAAAAGAAAACAATAAACTTGCCCCAGTTTTGTTGGATAAAAGAACAAATTGGGATGGTCCAGTTTGCAAATTCAAGAACACTTGACAATCATAAACTTTAGAGTTAGATGTAGAGTGCATCACAAACTGCTATTAAAAAAAACGTTACATATATTGATTTTGCAGACCATGTAGTAACACTTTCAATATTGAAATTGAATAATAACCTACAAAATAGCCAGTTTGGCTGGCATTTCTCTACAAATCAAGTAATGACTAATAATAATGACTTTGACCAATATCACGCCTCTCTTATCCAAATATTGAATGGTGAAGTTAAACTGATTGAAATTTATTAAGAAACCTTAATTATTATTGATTCTCCTGGAGTTATTTGCTCATTGTAAACTTCAACTTGAAATGCAAGATTATTTATTTTATTGTCTCTGTATGTACAAACATTTTGACCTCTTCTTAATATGTTTCATACATGTGTTTGTTCTAAATTATCTACTTTGCTGATAAAAAAAGTCTTGGGAGATTTGTTCTGAATTCAAAAATCTAATCAATATACGGTATGAATATATTTTATGGTGTACTCTGGAATGCATGTATCAGATAGATTGACAAAATCAAAACAAAACAGTACTATGTATCTGTCATACTTTGACAAGGAAAGCTTTTCATGAATAAAATTTTGTAGTGAAATCAATCTAATCACAATCTGTTTATTTACAATTAAATTTATAAATACATTTGAAGGCATCATTCTTTGTCAGAGATAAAGATTATGTTCTGACCTTTTCTTATGTTTAATACATGTGTGTATGTTCGTAAAATTACATTCTTCTACCTTGAAGGCCCATTCAGTAAGGGGGAGGTACTAAATTACAACAAAACAATTACATATTATTTACTTTTGTTGTGATTATGTCAATCTACCGGATATATGCATTCCAGAGTACACCATATATTCATACAGTACCTAATACCTATGTATTGAAGTGTTTATATGAAGGCCGATGGAATAAAAGGGAGGTCCTAAATTACAATTACAAAGCAAGAGGTAATTAAGTAGAAGTTTGTTTTGTGTTGTTTAATGTAAGTAAAGTATGTATGTATAGTAATACCAATATCATATACAGACGTGTGTGCACATGGTGTACATGTACAACAAATTTACAGAAGGCTAAATAAAAGTTACTGCTAGTTTCTTGTACCCTTCTCCATGCTTCATTTTCAAATCCCGCCTTAATATTTTATACTTTTGTTCTGAAATTAAATCAATAATCAGATAATGTATTGATCATAATTCAATTGTACATTGGTTGCAGCCTCTGTAGTAGATGTTCACATGAATTTTAATTAACAAACATATGTTGAAATTGAACCAATAACATTTTTGTGTACGGAAAAATATCAAATATCAAATAAACATGGAACCCCTGCTTATTACTGAAAAATCCAGACTAGAAATTAGGGATCAATTTTTGCTTGACTCGAGGTTTAAGTGTACATGTAAAAATGTACATGCATGTAGTTGGTATACTGTGCAAAAAAATGTACATGTTGGCCTAGACAATAATCTCTACCATATCCCACAGGCACAGAACAGACAAAACACTTTGCAAATTGAAAGGTACATGTACATGTAAATCATATCCTATGACAAATCTATTCTCACACAACCACTCCATACATTCATGGGCACATGGTAAACAGTCAATAATCACATCAATAAATAAAAACAATATTACCATAAACAGGGTTCCGTATTCAATATCCAATGCTGAGCAACATAGAATTCTTCATACCGGTAAGTATGAATGAGAAAATCCAAACTTACACTTTAGCACACTCTAACGTTCAGTCCAACAAAGTATTATACGTGTAGGTTTACATGAAAATGCCATAAGAGAAAGATTTAAGTCTATAAATTCCTCAGGATGACCAATCGACCGAAGAGCGAACCCAGCCTACAATCCTTGCGGATGGAATAAGAGGTAAACAAAGCAAATAAGAAAACACCCTAATTGTTCACACAATATACACAGAGACTATATTGTGTTCTGTTCATTATTTGCTCCATTCAATAACACATGCATGACTCACTGTGCTTTTGTATTGGAATGCACTGATACTAGTACCTGTTTTGAATGGTGCACAGTGGCATACCTTAGCCTTTGAAGTGTGATGGGGGAAATGTATCACATTTGTACGGAATGCGATGTATTTGTACCTTATGAATGTATCATATACAGGAAGTGCTATAAATTTACTACATTTACAATGTGGTGTTCTGATTTATGATATTTCTGTCTGTCTGAATTTCCCTCGATCTTCCCCTCCACATCTCTCTCATTCTCATTCTCCATCTCCCCCCCCCCCTTTTTCCCTCTCTCTCTCTCTCTCTCTCCCTCCCTAACTCTCCCTCTCTCTCAATTGTGCATCTAAACTCTAATTCACAAAATACAGGCCTACAGCACAGATCTGCATTAGTCACTTTAGCAAAGCTCTTTATCAGTCTCTCTTTTCAAACTTCTAAATCTATCCAACCTTGCCTAAATACAAACCTATAATACACAGGCCAACAGCGTAGGCAAAGACTTGCCCATTGTTGTCAAACTGATTTCCTGTTGTTCCCCATTCCACAAAAGAAAAAGAAATGTCTATCAAAAATTAATCAGAACAGCTACATGTAGGAAACACAAATGCCCATCAAACTTTAATAATACCAAAGAAAGCAGTATTTAGTCATAACTTACTTTACAGTAGGCCTATACATGTATATACATGTATATATACACTCCATGACAACTAAACAAACCTGGCAATGCATACCTTGTCAATACACCATAAACACGCTGCTCTACAGACCGTCCTACTCCAGACATCCAACTGTTAGACAATAGTGAATTGCAATAAACTGATATTTTTCCTCGCATTCCATGGAATTTACAAACCACCAATGGCAATGGAGTGAGTAATTCTTCCATGCCCCTTATTCATCTATTGGAACAAGAAAGCAATCAAAATCCAAAGAATGTCTCTGAAAGTAACTGAGATTCAAAAAAATTCTAATCTTAAATGACTAATAGCAAAGAAGCACATCATATTGTTGAATTAGTTATTACTTCATTAGGCAAAATGATTTTTAAAGATGAACTTGAAAAATGTGTCTACAAAATATAGATTCATAAGTACGATGTTCATATAATATAAAGATGAACTTGACAAATGTGTCAACAAAATATAGATAACTTATAAGTACGATGTTCATATAATATATATTGGGCAATATACATGTACTTGTTTTAAAAAAAAACTATACCCCAAATCTCATTTCTTTTGCACAGACTTAGTAGCCTACAACTTACATGTACAAATACCTTTTGTACCGGTAGGCTCTATAATACCTGTTTAGGCCTCCATATCAATCACGTAGACATGTAGGCCCCTACATGATACTACATGAACATGTTTGTTAAACATTAGTCATAATGTTTACAAGCGTATCAGTGTATTCAAGGGTACATTCACATTAAACGGTATATACATGTATACATGGGTTTGTATATAACAATGCAGGCCCATACATGTTTGAATGCATGCTGTTGAACTTTATTCCAATACTTTTTTTTGGGGGGGGGTGGGGGGGGGGGTTAATTTTTAATTTTCTTCCTTATAAGTATAGCTCTAGTGTACTCGAATGTATTGTAAATGTTATGTCATACTATGATTTGAAACAAGCTATTGTATGCTGTCAGAGGTGCATTGATTCTGTCTGATCTGAATCTTAAACCTCTCATTTGAGTGCCAAGTGAATGAACCACCATTCCATGATGGATCCCTTCATGTAGGTCGTTATACCGGTATTAAAAAAAAAATCTTTAGAGTAAAGGACATCCCTGCAAGGAAACATGGTTTCTAACATTGGAACAGTGAATCTGAACATGCTGTGTGTGTCTTGAATCCAGAGTGTAAACTGAAGTCTACCATTACCAGGTACCCAAGTCAAAGACTGGAAACACAATGGATACAACAATAAACCTTGAAGAAAGAGGCACAAAGAGAGGGTGTCTATTTACTTCTGTTGGGTCAAAGTCGTTCCTTCTAAAGAAAACAGAGAGTTTGAGAACCCTCCATGGTTAAAGGGAAAGTCTACCCTGTTGATTTTAACAGAAGCAGTACAATAAGAGGAACCGCTTGGTCAGTCAAAGTTTGAGAAAAATATGATCACAAAAAAAAGTTATGAATTTTAGAAGTGATCAAATTGGCAACTCTGTGACATATCTTCCAAAGTTCCGTCCCATTTGCTATGTACTAAATAAATTCATGAATGACTATTTTCCCAAAGTATGATTTTCAATCATATACGTGCACCCTTAATATAATTATTGCAAATATGTTTCTATACAACCCCTGTATGGAGCAAATCTATTCTGTCATCAATAACTAAACAAAGTAAGTTATATGAAATTCATGTACACAGCGAATTGGAGAGGACCTTACAAGATAAGTCACAGAGTTGCCAATTTGTGTTTTACTGATGAAAACTTTCATAACTTTCATATTTTCAATTGGATGTTACTCAAACTTTCACTGACCTGATCCTCTCATTTTTCTGCTATCAAAATCAACTTAATATCAAGGGTGGACTTCCCCTTTAAACCTTAGAGTTATTCAGTTTCTAAGGTAATGCAGAAGAAGTCAATCTTATTATGTCAAACAGACAAGGTTCTAGATAATCACACAATAAGCAATAAAATTAAGTACATGTACATGTACAGGTAGGCCTATCAAGCAAAAAGTAATTTCGCAACATATGCACATCAAACAAAGTGATCATTTATGGCAAGCTCCTAATGGCAATATGCAATGTACAAGGACATTTACATAGTAAATTTCATGTAATATACATACTGGTATTACACATACTATTTCAAGGCACAGATAAAATATGGCTCTAGAGAATGAAGTGCTCTTTGCCTCTTGTCTCTAGCACAGCATGGCTACTGGGTGCATGTGTTTAGTTCATCACATGTTGTCATAAATCGCATCACTCAACTCATTAATTATCTCAATAAGCTTCCAGCTTTCCTTAACCTTGGTTATCAGCTTGGTTACCCAGTACCCCTTTCCCATCACCCCTTAACTTTCCCCCGAACTTGACTCCAATCAAAATGCGGCTTATGCCCCCATCCCCCACCATTTGCAACCTCTCTAATTTCATACAAGGTCTATCTAAAATACTACAGATCCACGAACATAAGAAAATGTACAAGTTCATAGACTTGTAACTTTGGCTGTAAAAAGAATTCTGATGATGCTGGAAGTACAAACTGAAAACTTAGGAGTGCTCCTGCATCTGTCTACAGATCAAACAGATGCTTATTAAAGGCTTGTGCTGAATCATTCTCTACGTCGAAACAGACCACTTTTTGTTACAAGTCACCTAATTGTCAAAATAATCAATATTCAAATAATGTATGTATGTGGGTCAACACTTAGACCAGTACTGAAAGAAAAACTATTTTCTGAAAGAGAAGTCATGAGCCACTCTATCACTATTGTCTACAAAACAAAGTAGGAACATTTTCATGACCGACCATTTCTGCAGGTTTCTTGCTCACTTTGAGAATGAACCCGAGAATAAACCGGAGAATGAGCTGGAGAATGAACCTGAGAATGAACCCGAGAATGAACCCGAGAATGAACCTAAAGACAAGACCTGATGTGAACAGCCCTAATGAACAGAGATACAAGTGAAGGCCTGCATGGGAAGCTAGCTTGTCCATGCTCTATAGGCGCATCTTCATTATCTTGAGATTGCCAAATAGCCCGCTATTTCTGATTTGGTAAATAATCCTGAAGTAACAAATCGCGTCTTCACTATCTTGAGATTCGACCTCAAAACTTGAAACTCGACCTTGAGAAATTAGCTCGAGATATTTTGCTCAGCGTTAGCACGTATTGCGAATCTTTGGTCTAGTGAAGACGCGCGGGACAAAAAGCTGGATATTTTGCCAAATAGTGGGATATTTTGCAAACTATCCCAAGATATCTTGGGATGCAATCCTGACCAAATATCCTTCTAATTGCTACTTCGGTCTGATGAAGATTAGCTAGATAGTTTGCGATCGGGATAGTTAAAAAAGCTGGATATTTGGCAATCTCGAGATAGTGAAGACAGGCCTTATGCAAGCGTATCAAGGTGTGTTTTTGCTGTCAAATTGGCCAAAATTTGGCCAGTCTCATATTTTGCAACATGATACTGTCCCACTCGCGCACGGAAATGAAAGAATTACTCCATTAAATTAGAAGGGCTTGGTCCAATGAGAGAGATGCCAACTAATTTTTCTCGTACAGCTGCTCGCTTGCCATGCCTAATGCCTTATGCTATAATACTTGATTCAAAATGTTTGAGATTTGCAACATGGTACATACATGTACATGTATGTATACAAGGATTTTCCACAATGTGGATGATATCGATGATTGAACTGTTATTTAAACTGATTGTGAAAGTAACGTTCTTTGATAGTTATTTATCAAGAGCAAGAAAGCAATTTGGTTGAATAGATATATTATGGATAGCACATCATTATAATAATAATAATAATAGTTCATTCTTTTATAGCACATTTCAGGACCACAGGCCCTCTCAAAAAGCTTTACAGATATATTATTTATAGGTCCTCTAAACATAAAAGACCCTCTTGTATCATGCATTTTGAAAAATTGAAATTTTAATCATGTTGAAATAAATGGGAAAGTAGTCTGGCACCCTATCACAGTGACACTACCGATTCACCCAATCTGAAATGCCCATAATGTACGTACAGTGATTACAACTTTAAAAAAATTCATAACTTTCTTTTTCGGGGTGAGATTTAATTCAAACCTTCACCAATCTGCTTCTCTGAATTTTTTCTGCTCTCTTTTAGAGTATAGTAATTGTCTGTTTAAGTTGAACTTCCCTTTAAGTTACAATGTATCAAGTAACCTATGAGAATGCAGGTCATTAGTACCAACACAATACTTCCAGTTCAGTCTACATCATATCTGGATTTAACTTTTGTCACTTCAATACACGCTAGTAGGCTCAAAGACAGAAATAGAAAAAGGGTGTATACATAAACATGCACATAGGCCTATTAAAAAGAATGCTGAAATCTTTTACCTTGATCTTCATTATCTTCATGAAGTACAAACGAATTGGCATCTTTTAGCGTTTTAGCCCAACACAAAACTGACATGTATCCATTGCTACACGCACCATGCACAAGCATAAAAATACATGCATGTACAGATATCTGTAAATGCTACATTGCTAAAAAGGGAAGTATACTTTCAGGTAAGAGGAGGGTATGTACATGCTGTGTGCATATTAGCCATTCCGGCAGAATCAAATTCCATAAATTGACTTACATACTCCCGAAGCAAGCAAAAAAATGACATAAATGAATACCCCAGGCAATAACCAAGCTTACATCACACGTTCATAAGGCTACTCACCGAGTTTGTCTACAGAAAGCACAATTTGGGCCAAACTCTCTAGAGCGTCTAGGATTAAGCCAGCCTGCGTTACGGCATTTTGTTATTTTATTGGACGCACCAAATTTATTTACAGCGAGATGTCATTTTGAGAGAGTGTGCGGGAGAGTATTGATTGCATCTTGGGGCCAAATTTGAAACGGAAGGCAATATAGATAATGATAAAGGACAACGAGGGGGTACATGTACCTCGTGGGTTCAGCGTCGAGCCGAAATGGTGTTTCGCCCAAACTGCCGCGGGATACAAAGCCAGAGATAAGAGGAAGGTTCCGCAATGCCGTTATACCTCAAGGAATTGTTGTCCAATTAAATTGACAGAGTGATATTACAGTTTACAATGTAAATAGACTACATGTATCCAGGCGCCACTATTTACTCCTCAGGGTTTACAAGTCACTAGGAAACACTATTTAGTACACATACATCTACAGTGAACAACTATAATTTTGGTACACTTTGCCTTAATATTGTTTTGAGTATATAAACATGTAGCTTTGCATAATGTATTTTAAAAAAAGGGGGTGGGGTAATATGCAATTAATATTACATAGACATAGGACGAGCTGGAGTGCAAAGGAAAATGATACATGCGATGTTGATTAGGCAGTTGAAGTTCATGGGTCACATTACATGTAAAGAAGGCCTAAAGAATCTAGCTTTGATGGGAAAAATTGTGTGAAGAAGGAATAGGGGAGGAAGGAGGATACTTTGGATGGACAGTCTGCAGAAATTGTTGTAAGAGAGAGGAGTGAATGAACTGGGAGTGGTACTAATATACTGTTTTCACACTGGCAATATTTTGCTTAACCCCGTACTATAGGTGGGGTTAAGGGGGGGTCTTAGCCCCACCTATAGTACGGGGTTAAGCCTATTCCACTTTCTGTTCAGACTGGTTTTTACCAAAGTGGGCTAAAGTTGGCTAACCCCACCTATAGTACGGGGTTAACTAACCCTGCAAAATAGCAGGGCTAACTCCGCAATTGTGGTGCTAACTCCTGCTAACCCCGCAATTGCGGTGCTAAGCAAATGAATGAGAACAGAAACAAAAAATAGTCCGGTACTACGCAATGGAGCGTATCACAGCTGGCCAGATGCGAAGTATGTCCAATCATAACATTAACGATATCTGGGGTTAACGAAATGCAGTGAGAACAGCGGGAATTTTCTTATTCCGGAATAGGCGCTAGTACGGGACTAAAAACAGCGGGTGTGAAAAGCCAAAAAAATAGTCCGGGGTTAAGGATAGTACGGGGCTAAGCAAAGTACGGGGTTAAGCAAAACCAGTGTGAAAAGAGTAATAGAGAAGGCTAGGAACCGAGGTTGTGGAACAGGATGATCGCCAAAGTCAATCGATATGGCACTAATACTGTTTTCACACTGGCAATATTTTGCTTAACCCCGTACTATAGGTGGGGTTAAGGGGGGTCTTAGCCCCAGCTATAGTACGGGGTTAAGCCTATTCCACTTTCTGTTCAGACTGGTTTTGACCAAAGTGGGCTAAAGTTGGCTAACCCCACCTATAGTACGGGGTTAACTAACCCTGCAAAATAGCAGGGCTAACTCCGCAATTGTGGTGCTAACTCCTGCTAACCCCGCAATTGCGGTGCTAAGCAAATGAATGAGAACAGAAACGAAAAATAGTCCGGTACTACGCAATGGAGCATATCGCAGCTGACCAGATGCGAAGTATGTCCAATCATAACATACACGATATCAGGGGTTAACGAAATGCAGTGAGAACAGCGGGAATTTTCTTATTCCGGAATAGGTGCTAGTACGGAACTAAAAACAGCGAGTGTGAAAAGCCAAAAAATAGTGCGGGGTTAAGGATAGTACAGGGCTAAGCAAAGTACGGGGTTAAGCAAAACCAGTGTGAAAAGAGTCTTAGAGAGAGAGAAAGAGACATAAACACTGTAGGAATGATTTGATTGATATTAAGGCCACATTTGTTTGCACTGTATAAGCCACTTTGGAGAGCCATCTGTGTGTAGGCAGATAATGGTCCTTCGTACAAAAAATGTAAAACGCATCGTGATGACTGCTGGATACATGTTCATGAAAGTTATGTAATCATTATTAATTTATCATAATAATAATAATGATAACAACAATAATAGCTAAATTTATATTTTGCACATAACCTCCCAAGGGGATGCTTATGGTGCTTACAAAGGTAAGGTGCTAAAAACATTCAGGGATTAAATTCCTACAAGGTAACCACTTACCAG
Organism: Strongylocentrotus purpuratus; assembly: GCF_000002235.5. Lineage (NCBI taxonomy): Eukaryota > Metazoa > Echinodermata > Echinoidea > Camarodonta > Strongylocentrotidae > Strongylocentrotus > Strongylocentrotus purpuratus. The sequence goes on along the minus strand of NW_022145601.1, from coordinate 28,572,820 downwards.
ACATGGGTGGAGAGTGGCAAATGTAGATTGTCTTACATAAGGACATTAGTGCAGCACCGTGACTTAAACCATGAACCACATGATATATGGTGCGGTACAAATCCTCTAGACCATGACACCTCTTTAAGCACTGGCTGTACATGCTACAATACGCGGTTAGCAGGTGGAAGTATTTTTTTCAAGAAATGGTATTCATAAAGCACCTTCATCACCCTGTCAGTGATTATTCTGAAATGCACAAAGTGGGATGTCTCCATGTCTAAATGATCTGTGGATGTTGGGGGCCATTCGTACAAGTACTGTCTTCGAGGTGGCCAACACTAAGTGTCATATACATGTACTGTAGTCCTAGCTGTGTGCTATCACGAGTAAGCTCAAGATCTGCTATTTTGAAGGTTGGCATTTCGAATGTGTATCGGATAAGCCCTCTGCACTATGAATTATTCATCTTGATCGATTCTCTCATCACTGTATATGCGCGTGCTTGGCACACCACATAAAGAATATGTGTTTCTGCATCAAGACATCCTAAAGAGGACAAGAAATTAAACATTCATAGTCACATGCAATATCAACGCATTTAGCCCATCTTTTCTGAGTATCGGCTTTCTTAAAGTACTGGTATATATTATGACATGCATGACGTAGTTTTTCATCAACATTGCCAAATCTTTCTGTGATATCAGGTTCTTTCAAAGAGCCAACATGTCAAAATAGGGCGGAGCTTACATGTATATCCTATTCATTTTTTGGGTATCTGCTTATGGTCGCTTTCATCTACAAGTTTTAAAGTGTCTATTAAGGTTGGTTACCACATTAGTTAGAAACTTATCGTCTGCTAAGAGGCAGAAGGGCACTAAAGCTCATCTAAAGTTCTGGTAGCAAAATGATACTGGAAAGAAACATGCTAAATAAATTCTTAAGGTGTTCTCCTTGTATAAAAATACAAGATCATTTGGTACTCTATCCATGATTTCTGGTGAATTCTAGTGCGAATATCTGCAACAAATGCTAGATAACGGCTATACACTCCCAAAGCAAGGAATCTTCCACCCATAATTTTTTAAATTTTAAATCAACATTTCCTTTAATCCCTTTGAAAGCCTGGCTTATGGTTAAAGATAAAGACCAGTTATAGTCATGCGATTGCATTGTTAAAGAAACGCTGTGGAAACGATCAGAAAAGGTTGATCATCTAGCATATAAGTATTGTTGTGTACTGCAAGGTTTTGGAATCATCAAAATGATAAGAAATTTGGCCCAGTCTTCGTAAAGTTACAAGCACTGTACACAGAAAGATGTATATGGGACTACACGAATACGTGGCGTAAAAATCCTATCCCAGATTTTTACATGCCATATTTAAAATATGAAGGCATTTGAAGAGCCATGCTTTTCAGGGTTTATCTCTCACATACCAATAGATAAACTAATTTACCAAATATATCAATTAGTAGGCGGTTTCCCGGCACAATTTTTATCATCATGTATTAGTCAAAACATATTCTTTCACATGATTGGTAATAAGAGCTTCCATTTCCTTTTTTGAAATAGGGGTGTTTCCAATACTGGTGTTTACCTTTAAACACCTTGGAAAAGCTATGACCTGGAGCAAAGCACTGAAGAGGAACCAGAGTATGGAAGGCTGATCATGGAAACTCCATGCTCACACTTCTCCTGTGAAAGTAATTAAAGATGGCACGTTAATGTGTTTCCCAAGCCACCGCATCCTTCCGACATATGCATTCTGACTTGAAACAAGGCTAATTACCTTACTTGATCATTTATAGGTTATCTTAACCCATCGGTATCTATATATACAGTCATTATATTACTACTATTCTTACTTCTCAAGGAAATATTGCTTTGTTGAAGAAGTAGAAGGAGTTCTAAGAGAAGAGAAGGAGAAGGAGAAGGAGGAGATCGAAGGAGAAGAAGTTGAAAGGAGGAGGAGGGAATGAAAAGCAAAACGAGAAGAAGTAAGAGAAGGAGGTGGAGGAGGAGGACAAAGAGAGAGAAGAAGAAGAAGAGGTGAGGAGGAGGAGGAGAAGAAAGAAAGAGGAGGAAGAGAAATAAAGAGAAGAAAAGGAACTACTAGACTGTAATTCATCACTGCTGCCGAATAAGGTGATCTGCAGAAGATCTCAAATGAAGAAGAAATGATTGCCAGATGGCAGCTGATCAACAAGCGCTCACAGTCAGTAAGAGGAGCTGAAGTTCCCCCTCACATTTGAATGACGGAAGTTCCCTATAGATTTTCTACACAAAGTTCTGAGCATTATGTCTGGACCCCATCTTATAAAAAGTTATAAATCCTCCAATCAGTAGCCAGTTTGCAGTCTCCTATCTCTAATGTTTATAGTTACGTTTGATATTAATCGCACATAAGATGCGATTAATATCAACATTTTTATAAGATGGGGCCGGCCCAGGATAAAAAACTTGGGGTCTTGGATAAGACTTATAGGTAAGAACCCATGGTGCTTTATATAAAGAAGATGAAAAGCAGTACGACACTGTTAATATGAATTTTCAAAATGATTAATTTTCCCATAGGCTTTGTACACAATTTAAATGCAATAACTACATAAGATCTGGGCATAAGACTAATTGTCAGAGTAAAATGGGAAATTTGTTCTTATTTTATTTGTTTTCCTATTTTCAAGGTCATCTAGACATTAGAGGGCGTTAGTGATAGAAAATATTTCGCTTGTCTGAATATATGCAAATTAGGGTGTGGTGCCGAGAATGCTTAAAGGTGTGTACGTGTGGACTTAAATCAGGGCAGTTGACTAGAAGACGAGGTTGTAGCTGGACGTGTGAGAGGTCTTGAACATGTACCCTTATGTGTGTTGTGGAAGTTGCTACCAGAGCCTTGATTTTGTATTCGGCGCAAGCAGTCCTTTTCCTCAGGCGACACCGGTACGAGAGGTATCCTCCATGTAGCCCAGAACCTCGATTTTCCTGCCATTGGCACAATTTTGTCAACATAACTGTAAGTAGCTTTCTATACATAACCTATGTGTGATAATGAGATTCAGATAATTTACATGTTTACAGTGTGCAAGAAGCACCACGTTAGAGCAAATTAGCTCGTATGTGTATCAAAAGTAATTATTCACGAACACGTGACGAAAGAGCCGTTCATGAAATATCGTTCTCCTGAGCGTCGTTCGATAGGGATAATTATATACGTTTATTGATATAAATGCTTTAACGCTTCATGCATACATTTTGAAATTATATGTAAAAGAACATTTTATTTTGTGTTAATGAATTAACGCAGTACAACCTAGTAGTAATGATGAGAAACAAGTTATTATTGAAATTACTGTGCTGGAAATGACTTAATTTCTCTAACGAATTTTTATTGACATAACGAAATTCTTATAATGATTGATTAAGTTTGTGGGTCATCATCCTTCCGACACAAGTCTCCAGGGATTTATTCCTCGTAGAAACCATGTCGGTTTTGGATCTTCTGATATAGCAATTAAATCTATTTTTGCCCGGGTCAGTTAGATTGGTGACCCTAGTTAATAATGAAAAGAAAGTGTAGTGGAAGGAAACCATGTTGGTTTTGTTATAACCGGATAAAGAAAGTCTGGTGAAATAACCTTTATTATTTCATCGTTTGCTTTATTCGAAAATGAGTATTAGAAATAAGTGTTGAAACCGTAGAAATTAAATATCATGTATTTTGAAGGATATATTGATAATTTCATTTATAGCCGTAAGAGCGGACAAGAACGTTCTTCACTACTAACTAGTAGCACGCTGATCGAATCGTCGAATTAGCATCCAAGCATCGAATCGTCGAATTAGCATCCAAGCATCGAATCGTCGAATTAGCATCCAAGCATCGGATCGTCGAATTAGCATCCGAGAATCGCCGAGTCAGTATCCGGGATCTTGAAGCATGTGACCGATTGCCGTAACAAGCGATTACGGGACATCAACATTCACAAGTCTTCAAGCATCGAATCTTCGTAGGAACTATGTCGGTATTTGATCTTCTGATATAGCAAATACTAAGCAAAAGGCTTTCGCCTTATTTCGGACAATTGTCTCCATTTCGGACACTTGTCTTCATTTCGGACACTTGTCTTCATTTCGGACACTTGTCTTCATTTCGGACACTTGTCTTCATTTCGGACACTTTAAAAACTGGGAAGTTAACTTGTACGAATTACACTCGTGGGTATTGGAATAATTAAATGGCTGTACGTATTTGTAATATTTGTGTAACAGCAGATGTCTATGGATTTAGATGTTGGTGTAGTTGTCAAATAAAAGTCTGCAAAACTCATTTATGAGAGTCGTTGTGGCTATTTTGTATATCTTGACAATAATTGGCGACCTTGCCAGGACTGGCGAAAAAAAATAAAATTGTTAGGATTACAATAGGGTATGTATTATAGCTGGGATTTCTAATATTTGAACGACTATAGGATATTTCTGGAACTTGCATTTAATATTTATAGTGTGCATATGTTTCTGTATAATATTTTCTTTGTATGTTACCTACTGTATTACAGGTTAGAGGTAATCAACTGGAGGTACATGCAGGATACCTGGTGACTGGTGCACGTTCGCCTTCCACATCGTCGCTCTCCACGCGCTGCTAAATTGTTTCTGGCTCTGGTGGTAAGTTCTCATTTGAATGACTGTGAGTGTTTGACATGGATGTCGAAAAGTTAGTAACAATTGGGGAATCTTTGGGTCTCACAGGTTTAGAATTAAGGGATTTCTTAAAGGTAGAACAGGACAGAGAGAGGGATAAGAGAGCAGAAGAGCGTGAGCGATTGAAGGAGGAAAAAGAATTGGCAGAAATTAGGTTGAAAATAGAAAGTGTAAAGCTTGAGCAACGAGGTAACCAGGATAGTAGTAACAGTACTCATAATATTCGTCCCCCTAAACTTCCCTCATTTGTTTGTGGTAAAGACAAATTAGATGTTTATTTACTTAGATTTGAACGTTATGCAGTTGCGCAAAAGTGGCCGTCAAATGTTTGGGCTGTAAATTTAAGTGCTCTGTTAACGGGAAAAGCCTTGGACACTTACTCCCGGTTAAGTGAAGACGATGCTCAAGATTATAATGTAGTGAAGACAGCGATATTGCAGCGGTACTCGCTTACTAGTGACGGTTTCAGAAAGAAATTTCGGAGTTCGAAACCTGATTCGGGTGAGACAGCCGAGCAATTTATCATCAGGCTCAGGAGTTATGTTGATAAATGGATTGAGATGTCGGGACGCCAGAAAACGTTCACCGAGGTAGTGGAGCTGTTCCTTATAGAGCAGTTTTACACTACCTGCTCGAAAGATTTGGAGACTTTCATAAAGGAACGAAAGCCGAAGGGACTCAAGGAGGTCATAGAGATTGCCGACTGCTTTGTAGAAGCAAGATCGGGATGGCAGGGTGGGACTGGTAAGTCACACACCATTAAACCCACTTCTCCCCCTGTGCATGCAGGCTCGAAACCAGCAGGCTCGAAACCATCAGACAGGTCGCAAAGCCGTCTTGGTGGTTGTTTCATCTGTGGGAAACTAGGGCATCAGGCAAAGCATTGCACGCAACGGAAGAGGAAAGAGGTTGCAGCTGCGGGAGCTGAGATTCAGAGTGAATCGGACAGGACGTCGAGCATGCCGAAGCAACCTCAGAGACAGGTCCATGACAGAGATACAGATTCACTCCCGGAGTCGACTGGTCGGGATAAAAGAAGGGTGAATCGTCATGAGTCGGAAATGTACGATGTTAATGCATGTTTGGTAATAGTGTCTTGTTTCTCATGTACAGATGTAGAAGGAGAAGTCACTGAGATACAATCGGAGTTGGCATTGCCGATAGTTAGTGGTGCTGGTGGAGCTAAACCCCTCCAGCTTATGCCAGTCAAAGAAGGGATCATCAACGGCACGCGTGTCAAAGTCTTGAGGGATAGCGGATGTTCCACAACCTTTGTGAAGATGGGACTTATCAAGCCAGACCAATTTGCTGGGGAAGAAAGGAGGTGCCTCATGATAGATCGTACTATGAGGACGTTCCCCGTTGCTAAGGTAACGCTTGACTCACCCTTCTTCATTGGTGAGGTGGAAGCATTATGTGTGGATAATCCTATCTATGATGTAGTTCTTGGGAATATTCCAGGTGTTCGAGAACCGAAGGATCCGGACGAAGACTGGAATGGTGATACATGTCTAGCTGTAGAGACAAGAAATCAGCGGAAGAAAGAAAGCAAACATATCCAAAAGTTGAAGGTACCAAAGCAGACTGACGTTGCTACCGCTGAAGAGTTCCGAAAAGAGCAAGCTAATGACGCAACGTTGGGGCGTATACAAGAGCAAGCCGAATCGGGAGTAGTCAAGACGACTAGAAATGGGAACCGGTCACTCTTTCGAAGAAAACAAGGATTGTTATATCGCGAGTTCCAATCCGCATCAGGTGATGTCACCCATCAGCTAGTTGTTCCTTGTAAATTCAGGGGACAGATTCTGCGGCTTGCACATGAGTGTCTATTGGGTGGGCACCTAGGATCACATAAAACCGCAGAAAGAATCTTACAGAATTTCTTCTGGGGTGGTGTAAGAGCGGACACATCTCGATTTTGTAGGTCGTGTGATGTGTGCCAGCGCTCAGTGTACAAGGGTACGGTAAGGAAAATACCATTGGGGGTTACTCCCTTAATTGATGAGCCATTTCACCGTGTGGCTGTTGACATTGTTGGCCCTATCGCTCCTATGACGTCACGAGGTTGTCGGTATATACTGACGCTCATGGACTACGCGACAAGGTATCCTGAAGCTGTTCCACTTAAGAACATAGATACAGTGTCCGTAGCGGAAGCTCTTTTCAGCATCTTCACTAGAGTTGGATTTCCCCGTGAGATGTTAACCGACCGTGGGACACAGTTCGTGTCAGATGTGATGCAAGAAGTGAATAGGTTAATGTCAGTACGCCACCTTACTACAACTCCCTATCATCCGGCCTGTAATGGTCTCGTTGAGAAGTTTAACGGGACGCTTAAACAGATGCTTAAGAAGATGGCGGAGGAGAGACCCACTGACTGGGATCGATATATAGATGCACTCCTCTTCGCATATCGCGAAGCACCTCACGACAGCACAGGATTCTCTCCATTCGAACTTCTCTATGGACGAGAGGTGAGAGGCCCCTTGATGATCCTGCGGGAACTTTGGGCAAATGATGAAAGCACGGATGCTGAGACAAAAACCACATACCAGTATGTGATGGATCTGCGTGAGAAGTTGGAAAATACAGTCCAGCTGGTGAAAGAGCAACTGACGAAATCGCAGTCTGCGTATCGAGCGCAGTACAACAAGAAAGCCAAGGCTAGGTCTTTCAAGGTTGGAGATGAGGTGTTACTACTACTTCCTACAGACAGGAATAAGTTACTGATGCACTGGAAAGGCCCTTTCAAGGTAGTAGGTAGAGTTGGTAAACTCGACTACAGAGTTGACCTTGGGTCAAGGATAACTACTTTCCATGCGAATCTTCTCAAGGCTTATTATCGTCGAGACGATAATAATTCAGATGCTGGAATAAAATATCCAGCAGTAGCAGGTGTATCTGTCATTGAAGAAATTGACGAAGTCAATGATGACGAAGATGCACAGACGACAACCAAGATGAGGGTAAACGAGCAACTCATCGAAGTCCCCAGCCTGAGACAGACTCAGACAGTTGCTGATGTCTGCATTGGAGACACACTTTCTGAGGAGCAGAATAATCAGCTGAGGCGACTTATCGGTAATTATTCGGACGTTTTTACAGATGTTCCTAGCGTGACCAGTTTGGGTCACCACGACATCAAGTTGACAGATCCTCGACCGGTAAAGTCCAAGCCCTATCCTCTTCCTCACGCTCTCCGACAGGTGGTTGGTGACGAAGTCAAAGAGATGCTCGAGCTTGGGGTGATTGAGCCATCATCATCCCCATATGCCTCTCCGGTGGTTTTAGTCAAGAAGCCGGACGGGTCTAACCGATTTTGCTGTGATTACCGTAAGCTGAATATGAACACAGTATCAGACGCAGAGCCCATACCTGACCAAGAGGAAATTTTCACTGCGTTAGCGAAGGATCACTACTTCAGCAAACTGGATCTCACTAAAGGATACTGGCAAATTCCCCTTACTGAGAATGCCAAACCCCGTACAGCCTTTATCACCCCTAATGGCCTTTTCCAATTCAAGACAATGCCATTTGGTTTGATTAATGCCCCGGCCACCTTTAGTAGAGTTATGCGAACTTTACTTCGTGATCTTGATGGAGTTCATAACTTCATTGATGATATCTTGGTACACACAGTTTCTTGGGAGAAACATCTTGAGGTTCTGAAAGAACTCCTAAGTCGCTTACGCACAGCCAATATGAAGGCAAAGCCGAGCAAGTGTAGTCTTGCTCAAGAGTCTCTAGATTTCTTGGGACATAGGGTTGGTGGTGGAAAGCTCCAACCGATGACGAATAAGATTCAGGCGGTACAAGAAGCACCAAGGCCCGAAACGAAACGACAGCTGAGGTCATTTCTCGGCCTAGCGAGTTACTATCGGAAGTTCGTACCTTGTTTCGCAGAAATAGCCGTACCCCTGACGAATCTGACAAAGAAAGGCAAATCAAACACCGTAGAGTGGGGAGAGACTGAAGAGAGAGCTTTTCGATGTCTCAAGAGCAAGATCTCAAATGCTCCAATCTTGCATCTGCCTGATGTCGACCGCCCATTCATACTTCGAACTGACGCCTCCGAGACTGGTATAGGTGCAGTCTTATTACAGGAGTTCGACGATGAAAAGTTTCCGGTGGCGTTTGCAAGCAGAAAGTTGTTGGATCGAGAAACGAGATACTCTACCATCGAGCGAGAGTGTCTTGCTGTAGTCTGGGCAGTACAAAAATTCGAAGCCTATCTCTACGGTAGGGAATTCGTACTCGAGGTTGACCACGAACCTCTTCGCGCTCTTCGTCGAGGGAAGCTCGCGAACGGACGTGTGCTCAGATGGGCGCTTGCCTTACAGTCTTACAGATATCGCGTACAAGCGATAAAGGGTAAAGAAAACGTAGGAGCAGATTATATGAGTCGTATTTGCTGAATATAAAGGGAATGTAGAAGTACACATTTTGTGTTGGTTAATGTTAGAGTCCCAAAATATTTTCTGAAAAAGGGGGTAAATTGTCAGAGTAAAATGGGAAATTTGTTCTTATTTTATTTGTTTTCCTATTTTCAAGGTCATCTAGACATTAGAGGGCGTTAGTGATAGAAAATATTTCGCTTGTCTGAATATATGCAAATTAGGGTGTGGTGCCGAGAATGCTTAAAGGTGTGTACGTGTGGACTTAAATCAGGGCAGTTGACTAGAAGACGAGGTTGTAGCTGGACGTGTGAGAGGTCTTGAACATGTACCCTTATGTGTGTTGTGGAAGTTGCTACCAGAGCCTTGATTTTGTATTCGGCGCAAGCAGTCCTTTTCCTCAGGCGACACCGGTACGAGAGGTATCCTCCATGTAGCCCAGAACCTCGATTTTCCTGCCATTGGCACAATTTTGTCAACATAACTGTAAGTAGCTTTCTATACATAACCTATGTGTGATAATGAGATTCAGATAATTTACATGTTTACAGTGTGCAAGAAGCACCACGTTAGAGCAAATTAGCTCGTATGTGTATCAAAAGTAATTATTCACGAACACGTGACGAAAGAGCCGTTCATGAAATATCGTTCTCCTGAGCGTCGTTCGATAGGGATAATTATATACGTTTATTGATATAAATGCTTTAACGCTTCATGCATACATTTTGAAATTATATGTAAAAGAACATTTTATTTTGTGTTAATGAATTAACGCAGTACAACCTAGTAGTAATGATGAGAAACAAGTTATTAGTGAAATTACTGTGCTGGAAATGACTTAATTTCTCTAACGAATTTTTATTGACATAACGAAATTCTTATAATGATTGATTAAGTTTGTGGGTCATCATCCTTCCGACACAAGTCTCCAGGGATTTATTCCTCGTAGAAACCATGTCGGTTTTGGATCTTCTGATATAGCAATTAAATCTATTTTTGCCCGGGTCAGTTAGATTGGTGACCCTAGTTAATAATGAAAAGAAAGTGTAGTGGAAGGAAACCATGTTGGTTTTGTTATAACCGGATAAAGAAAGTCTGGTGAAATAACCTTTATTATTTCATCGTTTGCTTTATTCGAAAATGAGTATTAGAAATAAGTGTTGAAACCGTAGAAATTAAATATCATGTATTTTGAAGGATATATTGATAATTTCATTTATAGCCGTAAGAGCGGACAAGAACGTTCTTCACTACTAACTAGTAGCACGCTGATCGAATCGTCGAATTAGCATCCAAGCATCGAATCGTCGAATTAGCATCCAAGCATCGAATCGTCGAATTAGCATCCAAGCATCGGATCGTCGAATTAGCATCCGAGAATCGCCGAGTCAGTATCCGGGATCTTGAAGCATGTGACCGATTGCCGTAACAAGCGATTACGGGACATCAACCTTCACAAGTCTTCAAGCATCGAATCTTCGTAGGAACTATGTCGGTATTTGATCTTCTGATATAGCAAATACTAAGCAAAAGGCTTTCGCCTTATTTCGGACAATTGTCTCCATTTCGGACACTTGTCTTCATTTCGGACACTTGTCTTCATTTCGGACACTTGTCTTCATTTCGGACACTTGTCTTCATTTCGGACACTTTAAAAACTGGGAAGTTAACTTGTACGAATTACACTCGTGGGTATTGGAATAATTAAATGGCTGTACGTATTTGTAATATTTGTGTAACAGCAGATGTCTATGGATTTAGATGTTGGTGTAGTTGTCAAATAAAAGTCTGTAAAACTCATTTATGAGAGTCGTTGTGGCTATTTTGTATATCTTGACACTAATGAATCAGGAAGATATAAAAAAAATTCATAATTGAATGACACACGCCCTTAACAACAACAACAACAATATCTCTGATGGGACACACAACATAAAGTTGGAAATCATACTGCAGACCTGCTGCAGATCACCTAATAAAGAAATATAGAATAAAGATTCTGACTTTTATTAAAATCAAGAGATGATCTGCAGATCACCTAATTATGATAGTAATTTTACAAAATACAGAAGCTATACAAATATACTTTCATGTGCTTCAAGAGCTTCCAATGTGCTTAAAATGGGATTTATGAGATTTGTTAAAATCAATCCTTTTCCTGCCTCTTCGATCTTTCTGTGCTTTTCCTCTCCAGCATTATACTAGATAAATTCTAGTTCATGTTCCAAGCTGAAATAAATACCAAGATGGGTAGATTGATGGTGAGGTTTGAATGAAAATAAAGGTAGGTTCTTGTATAGCGCCATCTGTCATGGTACCCCCGCAGCTCGAGCATTACTTTTGCTACTATGGCACTCTAGCATTCACAGAAACTCTTCCAAACAACTACCACGACACTTACAAGCAGCATCTAACTACATTACTACTCCTGGGTGGAGATTGGCATTAGTACATTGATTGTCCTGTCAAAGGATATCAGTGCCATGTCTGGGATTAAGCTTTCGCCTCTCGAGTCAAGTGTTTCGATCAATATTCTTCAGATCATTCATGCCGTGACTGCTCCATTGAATCCCTGCTCAGACTTTATCCGATCTATTCCTTCACTTTGATCATTTCTTCACTTCAGCTAACATAATCTTTGAAATGATATTACCAACTTTTCTAACCAGTGAATCGATCAGAAAAGGTTGATCATCTACATGTAGCAAATAAGTATTGGTGTGTACTGCAAGGTTCTGGAATCATCAACATGATAAGAAATTTGGCCCAGTCTTGGTAAAGTTACAAGTACTGTACACAGAAAGATGAATATGGGACTACGCACACGTGGGCGACACGTGCATAATATCTATCACGTCCAAATAGATAAACCAATTTACCAAATATATCAATAAGTTGGCAGCTTCTCAGCAAAATTTGTATCATCACGTATTACCGTAGTCAAAACATATTCTTTCACATGATTGGTAATAAGAGCTACCATTTCATTTTTTGAGAGGGGGGCGTTTCCAAAACTGGTCTTTACCTTTAACCTTACAATAACCAATAATAATATAGGTGGACAAAAATACCATACTCTCAAAAGTTGTAGTAAAAGTCATCAAGTATATGAACTAGTACATGTATGTCTAGAAAGAATGTGGCATCCGGATCCCAGTACATATTGATCTAAAAACTAGAACAGGTACATTAGAATGTGCCCTATGTGATTATGCTACAATATGCAATATCGATTAGGAACACATCGTGCCACCAGAACCTTTCCTGTGCTTCTCTGCCCTACTCTCTAACATGCACAAACAATATTTGCTTTTACCTGCCTGTCTCTCGATAGTCAGCTACCTTTCCCTCCATCCAAGTTTCCTCTTTTGCTCATCTCCACCATTCCCCCTTCCCCCTGTCTCTCTCCATCTCTCTCTCTCTCAATCTCTCTCTTCCAACTTCCTATCTGATATAAAATAAGGTTACCGGTACGCTTCTCAACTATATTCAACACCATTCTCATCCAATTTCCTGCCTTACCTCAATTTCTCTGTTGATCTGTCTTGCTCTATCTTTTATCTAATATGTTTTCCACTACATCCTCATTCCATTCTCCCCTTCTATCATCTCTCTCTCTCTCTCTCTCTCTCTCTCTCTCTCTCTCTATTTCATCCTTCCTTCCTTCCTCTATGTGTCTACATGTATACCTCTCATCCACATCACCCCTCTTCATCTTCTTCAATTTTAATTTTCATTCCTTCTTAGTTTGCCCCTTCCCCAATTAGTCTGTTTTTCTCCTTCTCTCACATCCACCAGTCCTCCCTCCCTTTATACCTTTTCTCCTATTCTTTATTTAACCTCTCTCTATGTCTCTACATCCATCACCTTCTCTTCCTCCTTCTCTCACAAGCACCATTCCTCTCTATCTCGATATTTTCCATTTCACTCTCCATCTTTGTCTCTACACTCATCATACCATTTCTGTTTTAAAACCCATTGTATCTCCCTCCCTACGTCTTTCTTCCCTCCCTCCTCTATTCATCCCTCACTCCATCACTTCATTTCCTCCTTCTCCCATCCTTCCAATCTCTCTCCATCTCCATCTCTCCTAGTTGGCCAGCATCATCTCGTTTCATTTGCCACGGCTCATTTAAGAACCCGACGGAGCAGACATCGTGACTCACACCTGACACCTTGTATGTCTGCAATAAATGTCACCAGCATTCCTGCTATACAAAGTATTAAAGATAATATCATTGACATGCGTATATCGAGCGCTCAAAGACTACCTCGATATATTGTCCTACCCTCGTTTCCACTACCTAAATTCATTGAAAGTCTGAATGTGGTACATGTTTGTATAATGAAACATTATAGCATTGTTTCATATCTTCACATCATACAAAGAGTGTATTACTGGGCGGAGCTTATATAATGAGTGCCCACTACTGATTGGCCAGCTGTCATGTCAACTGGCCAATCAGTAAAGCTAGTTTCTATACCCGTATACAATGTTGTTATATCTATTCTGTACGCTCCTTTCAGCCTATGATTATTCATTATGCAACGTTTCTGAAGTTTTGTATAAATCACCTCTAGTCTGATAAGACTACTAGAGACTATTTTTTATGTACTTAAAATATTACACAAAGTGTGAACTTTGAACTCTTAAAGTAGCCATCTTTCTAAGATATCAATACAAGCAATCTACATGTACAACTTTAATCTCAATTTTTATACGTAACTGATTGAGGCTGTAATAACAGTTCATAATTGTCAAAATAATCCTTGTACCAAATAAAGAGTGAATATTATCTGAATTGGGTGACGTGATAACACTGTCATTTCGCTTCATTGGAGATTTCATTGATGAAATATACTTAGTACTTTGAAATAATCACAATATCAATATAATTTCCCCCCTACAATATTTCACTAAGTGATTCATTCGTACTTCATAATTCTTTTTTTGACTGCATCTGCAATACATGTACATAAACAACATGTATTTCTATATTTTGTTTGAATGCTCAAACACATCATACATGTATGAAATGTCCATGTTATCTTGTTAACTCTAAGTATGATATACTATCTTCTAAAACAAAACAATGTTTCAAGCCATTAGTCACTTACAGCCATCTTGCGCCAATAGTGAAGGCAACTTCCCTTCACAGGAGTCTCTTATCAAATATTGAAGGACTGAAGAGGAGGCTTCAGTTTTTGAGGCCATGCATATTTACAGTGATTAATAACAAGCTTTGCACATGTAGCATCCAGACCATCGCAATGCTGGTTGCCTACAAAGCCAACAAAAGAGGGGGCTCTTCTTTATAATAAATGATCTGATCTCTATCAATAGATCATCATTGGAACCATCGTGTATTTCATTGACATGTTTATAATGCTTTTTAGTGGTTGCTAAATCTTTGCTGAAAGAGGGCGCTCTTCCACTGATATCAGAGACAAGCTTTGTAACTATTTTTCTCTCAATTTTAATTAAAAACCGGACTCAACTCTACAACAATACGACACTTTTCTTTGATTTATTTTGTGCAAACAAAGACATCTGAAGATGCTCTGTGCACGATCCTATGGTGCGCAAGTCTTCATAATTGAAATGAACATGATTGTTTTATGGAACAGCCTTTCCTCAAAGGCCTATATGACTTAAATAACTAAAAATTACTTAAATACCTTGTATTCCTTTTTGCTATTTTTATCCTGCAATCTTAGTCATGCCACAGGTTACATTTTGAAGAAACAAAAGCAACAAAAATACTTGTAACACATCTTAAGACAAATTAGAGCTGCAATTAGTGAAGTTTTAAAAGCAGGACTGAAATTAAAGTCTACACATGTCAATCAATTTACCTCTCACTCCCTCAATTACAAGCCAATCTCCTCCCCCCCCCCCCACCCCCAACACACAAAGGTTTAGAACAATGGGCACTAATGAAGAAGCGATGACTGGTCGTCTTCTTCACCTGGGGGGGGGGGGGGGTGTTTCACAAAGATCCTAAGTTGAACTTATATCTAAGTTGGACTTAACAATTATGGAAGGCCGTTATCATCTATGAAAATATTTTGTAAAAGTTATTTCAAAAGGCATAAAATGTTGATTCAAATCATTCATATTTTCTATTATCAAGGAGATTTCATGTAATTGATGTGGAATTTATAATTTTTCGCTTTTGAATATATTTTATTTTAAGGCTACAAATGGCTCCTCATAATATTTATGTCCAACTTAGAGTTAAGTTTGACTTAATATCTTTGTGAAACACCCCCCCCCCAGGTCTTCTGTGTCTCTCTAATGCATAACAATGATTTAAAGCCATCATCAAAAACAAGAATACAGTACATGTATGGTAATTATCCTCTTTTTAAACCTGGCTATTGAGTTATATACATGTATTTGCCCTTGGTCAATCATGTATACATATATGGCTGATATTAATTAATATTAGCTGTGCATATCAGCACTGGCATCCACTTCCAGTACGTCAGCACTGTGTGAACATGTAATACCTTTATGCATGATTGCTTTGCCGAGTTTTGACATTACATTATCATCAGTTTTTTAACTCATCCTCAAGACCAGTTTCAGCACTTCTTGCTAGGATGGACATAATGTCAACAACCAATCACTATCAAATTGAATACTTTAAAGACAAAATTAATTTTCCTCAGTTCCTGCCTTTCCCCTTCATTTTTAAAATCAAATTGAACATATTCCAATGGTGATGGAAGTTTTAATACTGGTAGCAATTACGTACGTGTACAAGAAAGGACAGAAAGATTAGCACAAATTACAAATATGTTGTCTATGCTTTGCCACTAGATGGCGCTATGCTTCTTGATACATCCCCACTTGGCCTTAGTATTCATAAATATTTCTAAAATCTGGTATCACTATGTTGTGACTATTTTTCATTTCATGATTGTGAGATACAAAATATGATAAAATAAAATGGGGAAGGAAAAGAAAAGTCATCCTTCCTCAAGTCCAGTACAGCTGTTAATTTAACCAGAGGATTGCATTTATAAATGCATGTACTTCAACACACTCATACATGTATGAGATGAGAAACCACTTTTGGTATTCTACCACAAGATGGCACTCTTCACTTTTCTTTGCATGTCAAATTTTTTGCCATCAGAAGATCTGTACAAAGTGATAAATGTCTAAGCACAAATTATGACAACATTCAAACCTATATTATTACCACTTTTCATATCTCAGTTCTGCCACATCATTAATTCTTAAATCTTAAATGATAATTGTCTCCCTGAAATTTTCTTACTCAAACAACTAAGGGTAATATCAATTAACAAAAAATGACAGTGCTTTGACAAGCATGTTAAAGATTTGAATGTTTTGCTTGATGTAAAATTATTTTAATAAACTTTCATTGCATCTTGAGCTTCTGCCTACATGTAGCTCTGGTTGCCAGCTAGGAGTAATTTGCTTCTAAGTAGGTCTACTCAAATTCTACCTTTGATGGTAGACTAGGGATGGAACTATAAACTGGGTACTATGGTCCACCCAGAAAGCTCCCGGTCCCAGGTAAAACAATAAGATACCTGTTATTTGAAATAAGATGGCAATGAAAATAAGCCCCTTTCAGCAATTAAATAAATTAAGTCATGTTTATCTTGGCTCATGTTGGTATATTCTCCCATTTGATATTATTTTAATCCATGTTTGGCTATGTTATAATTGTGCTTCTGAAAGTCAAAACTCGGGTAAAAAAAAGAAAGAGAACAAAAGAGCCCCCATTTTCATACAGGATGAAATAATCAGGCTACAAAACAATGATAATTTTCAAAAAATAATACAGCTTTCCAAAACTTTATGTATGGTGGTGGTTATTTTACCTGACTGCTAAAAAAGCATAAATGCTTGTAAGTAAGCAACCAGACGGCCGACGGCTTTAGGTCCTCTCCGAGGGACCTGGTAATGAGGATTAATGCCTTACCAAAGGGCACTAGCGCATCGCCTTGGTTTCGAACCCGGGTCACCGGATTACGAGACCACTGCTCTACCGACTGAGCTATCGCGCCTCCTCTATATTATACAATTCAAATGATTTTTTAAAGACAAGAAAATATTTTTTAATTGTAAACACCACATGCTTCTTTTAAAAGCTCATATTACTTGGTGATCATTACATCTTTTGAGATGCATCACATGCTGAACAAACCCAAACAAATATGTACCTGCTGCTGCACATGTATTGTTTGTGCTGATCAATGTATTTTACCACAGAGGGCAGTAGAGTGGATTCTAGTGAAGTGATCAACATACAATATCTTGTAATCAGACAGGCGATCTGCTTGTAAAAGTCACGGGTTCCTGACTGACCTAAAGGTTTATAATTATCATTGCAGCATGAGCTAAATCCAGGATTTTGTTTCAGAATCTGAGACAAAGTTACCAGATCCCTTTAAGACAAGTTTTGAATTGGTTGAGTCTGACAGTTTTTGACATGTAAAGTTACCGTAAATCTCCGTGTATAAGGCACACCTGTGTATAAGGCGCACCCCTACTTTGAAGACAAAAAAAATAAAAAATAAATAAATAAATTCTGTCATCTTTAGTTGTAAAATTTTCTAAAGACAAAATAAATATTTATCTCTTATTTTAAACACTGCATGCTTTTTTTAAAAGCGGAAAATTACTTGGTAATCACAACAAGTTTCGATACTGATAGCTGTTGCAGGGCAAGTTCAGACTAGTCACAGAAAAAATGCGCAGTGCACATCATTAGCTGCAATACGTGCCCAAACGAACCCAAACAAATATACGTGATCGTAACAAGAAATCATTCAAAACTACGAAAGCATAATTGGAAAGACAACTACTGCTTAACATTACCATAATCAGATACATAACTTGGACAAAGAATTCAATAGTCGTTCAAGAAATGCCACGGAAGTTGTGATAATCGAGGAGTAACTGGGTACATTTTTATCGAAAGGGGCCTGCTGCTTGTTATACTGCTTTGTACCGTAGAGGGCAGTATATTGGTTCTAGCTCAATTTAAACACATGTAATTTTGCACAGACATCGCATCAGGCCCATTCCGATAATAAATTTACCTATACTTACTCCTTAAATATCACTATTTCTGTGACTTTTCTTGGACAAGTATTGTATTCTTCCTCAAATTTATGTATCTGCTTACGGTAATTTTGAGTGCCGTAGTTGTCTTTCCAATTGTGCTCTCGTAGTTTTTAATGATTTTTTTCTTGTTACGATCACGTATATTTGTTTGGGTTCGTTTTGGCACAATTACAGCTAATGAAGTGCACTGCGCATTCTTTCCATGACTAGTCTGATCGAACTTGCCTTGCAACAGCTATTAGTATCAAAACTTGTTGTGATTACCAAGTAATTTTCAGCTTTTAAAAGAAGCATGTGGTGTTCAAAATAAGAGAAAAATATTTATTTTGTCTTTTAAAAATTATTCGATCAGTATGTTGTAAAGAAGTATTTTTTAGAAAGCCGTTTTATTATTCGAACATTAATGTTTCTTTCAATCTGATTTATTCATCCTGCCGAGAGACCCGGCCAGTACCGTAGCTAGCTAAAAATGTAGCTGTGCTGGCAACAACAACCCCATGCGGCGAAGTGCTTTGCAACCCATATTTATAACGGCAGTTTGGATTGATTCAGGATGAGATAGAATAAGATTGGTAAACATTAAATACTTAAGTTTTAAGGTGGATTAATTTTAGTGGTGTGCAAAACTGCAATTTCTTACATATTTCATTATTTTTTTCGGAGCATTTGTTCAGACTCAAAATATCCTGTACATTTGTATAAGGCGCACCCCCGACTTATGATTTTTGCCGACGGAAAAAAAGTGCGCCTTATACACAGAGATTTACGGTACTCAGAATTATACATTTTAAATTTCAAGACTCATCGATGATTCTATCTAAAGATACAGCCCTCCAAAATCTAGGCAATATTCATCCAATTTTTGTCAGAATCGACAAAAAAGACATACACGCAGAGTTTTATTTTGTTTTGCTAATTAAAGCTAAACATCTGCATCGTGCAATATACAAGCGTACGCATGTTGCTTAGCTGCATGTGCTACATGAGCGCGATCGCAAGCTCCACCTCCATTGTCTTCCGTGTGTGGGTCCGTTCGCCAATATACAAACACAACACATGCATATATGCATGTGCAGATTTTACGCGCTGTCACCAGGCATGTGTATGGGCTGATCCTACGCCATCCTACTTACATGTACATGTAGCTAATCCGAAAAATGGAGGGAAGGGCATTTTTCAAACTGTAATGGCTTGTGATCCCTTAGGGCTAGCGAAAAAATAAGCGCATTGATGTATTCCTACCAACTGGGACTGCTTATCGCTCGGGCGTCATTTCTCCGAATTGGCAAATCTCGGAGCTACGATTGAAACATTATTTAAATCACTGTTTTGACAGATATTTTTAGAATTTCAAGATGACGCCCCTTAGGAAATATGGAGATAAACCTGCTCTTTCATATGGTACCTCATTTAAGTATCACCTTCAGGATCACGACCAATAAAGGTTTGAATCTCGATTTGGTGAACTGTGCATTGACCAATTTTGCATGATCGCACAATGCACATAGACTGCATAGAGATGCGTGCAATCTCTACGGGAAGGATTTTAGCACACAACATCCGACTACAACATCGGTTTGGTGGCATGATCGTATCACTAGACCCTATGGCCGGCTTCTGTCTCTAAAGAGAGGAGCCGACCCTACTCAAAATAAGAGGCTAACGTATGAAAGAGACATAATTTTGGGTCTACAACTTACAAGGCATATGAAGCCAAGCAACAAATGGTTTGTTTATACGGTAATCATTCAATTTATCCCAAAAATAAAAAGGCAAAATCTTTTTCAAAGATACAGAATTTTACAGACGCGACGTATTGGTTAAGGGTGCCAATTAAAGGTAAGTGATATAAATATCATAGTTAATAATAATAATAATAATAATATTTAGCTCTTATATAGCGCATTTAATTACCGAAGGTAATACCAATGCGCTTTACAAATGTAGAAGACAATAGAAATAAAGACATATATAAAAATAATTACATATAATTAGAATCAAAACTTACAAGTAGGCATACGTTATACATTAGAAAAATCGAAAGTAGCTTCTATTAAAGGTGATACATGTAATATTTGAAAATGATTATAATGGTGAGTAAGGCCCAATACAACAATATAAATATGAATAGATAAATAAACATCAGCATTCAGTCAGTCACAAAGATGGTATGTGCTGCACCAAAGATGGTTTGTGCTGCACCAACCCTTTGGAACCAGTACAAAATTAAAAGGAAATGTTAAACATATCATCACCTTGCCCTTAACTTAACATGCGTAATGCTATAATTATACCAGATGGTTATTTCTGTCTACCTCCTCCGGGTAGCTCCTAGTCTAGACCGAAAACTTCAGTCTCTCTAATCGTCGGTTGTTCCACTGAGACTACGTCTGGCTCCACTAGACCTCCGATTATAGAGACTGAAGTATGGCCTATCGGGACTGTACGGGACTGTACGGAACAAATGGTTCGGTTCGACTGGACCGCGATGAATGAGATATGCAACGAGATTTTCACTCTTTACATCCTCATAACTGCTGCAATTATAATAAAAATTAAATATAACATTTATATAGCTTATTTGACTTACGATAGCTTGCTCATTTAGATCCTAAATTAATGATTAATCCGAGAAAGTCTCGTCGTCAACATTATCCGTCTTGGTTTTTGTTGATGAATATTCATTTTTTTCTTTTTGAACGTCCAATAGCTACGTATGAGTCAGCCCGGCTTGACCAACGAACTCCCACGAAACGAGTGCTCTGATTGGCTATTGGCTATGTTTTGGTATAGGTTGACCCGGAAATATATATCGGCCGCCGGGTCATATAGCTCTATGTTTGAGTGCATGAAAGTACGGTTTCACAGTTTTGAGATACAAATTGGATAATTCATATAAGTAAGTCCGTAAATTATGCATTTAATATCCAGTTATCAAATTTTGATAACTGTAATTAGGACAAATGACATACCAACCTAATTTACATCTGATTTAGAAATCAGAAAATTAGATCTAAATAAAGAAAATCGGGGAGAAAATGTCATGTACGAAAAGTTGTACATCGCTGGCTCTAGCTACCCCCACGGTACGAGATCTCTGGGTTACCGTCTGTATTGGGGAATGTCGGGGAATGTCAGTTTTATTAAAGAAATGACCCAAATCAGACGGTTATTTCTGTCTACTCCTACTCCTACTCCTAGTCCTACCATTTGCTCTCGCTCTCCCGGCGTCGCTGTCTCACTCTAGCTCTCCCAACATCTACCAGTACCAACACGGCCACTGCACCATACCACTCATTCATTCACACTCCGCATCAGGCAAACACCACACAAATTTAAGCGATCTTTAACCTTTTACATCACTAAATATACACAAATTCATAAATTTACCATCAACTGGAACTAGCAATTTACTCTCGTCTTGATGACACTTGAAATTCAGCGAGTGATTCGTCAGAAGTTGCTTGAAAATTCTCTCAACTTCAGGTAAGGCGGCTCCAATACGAGACACTCCTATCTCGCCATCTTTGCTTCAGATGGATTGTACCATTATGTAAGGAGGGTTATAGACAAATATTGAGAGTTTGTGGCTTTGCCTCAACAAATTTCTATACAAAATATAACTTAATTTGATTCAAACATTTATGATACATTTAATTTTTATCAGTGTGAGTAATTTAATCAAAATGATAATCTCTAGTTTCGGCTGCATTTGTATAGTAAATAATTTACTCCCCTATCATTAATGAATTTTCCCCGAAATCGGCCACTTGTCAGATAGAGCAGTAGAGGGTACTCGAAATCCACTTCCGGATAATATGACTAACAACATAGGACTCCCAACCAAAATACCATAAACGTATACACCTGATAAGTGATATGATTCGAGTTTGATTACTGAATTTCACATGTATTGGACGTTACTCAAACACGAGCTGGAAAACTTAGATCGGATAAACAGAATTTGAAAGTGAGTATGTATGAAAGTTTTCTGTGCCAAATAAGTTTTAATTTATGAATAATGTTTTATCTACTTGATGTTTCTCTAGATGCCTGCCCACATTATTAATCATTTTGTTTAGCTGCTGGTGGTAGATGAGTGTATGTTTTACGCGTATTAAATCGAGTGCAATAAAATGCATGCATGCAGGTCTGCCAGCGCCAGTGGATTGGACTGGTTGATATGTAAACAAGGCAAAGTGGAAGCAACGGTAGCAATACAGACTTGGTTCAACTTCAATCAATATAAATAAATGGAGCACATAATTATATATAGCTTTAATATAAATTACCAGTTACTACATTACAGACTGCAGTATTACTTCATGGATTCTTTTAAACTGAAGAATTGGGTATTTATGATATTTTGCTCATGTTTTTGATGGAAAGTTCTACCAAGTTCTTCGCCTCCATTCTGATTCTTCACCTCTATTTCTCTTTCTTGCTCCCTAAACAGTATTATTATTTTTAAGAAAATGGTAGTATTAATAACTGTTAGTTGTTTTTCTTTGTGTGTTGAAACTATTTCATTTAACATTGCTCTTAGTCTGAATTATCTAGTTATGTTATGCATTTTATGTGTTTTTCAACTGCAACTAATTGTCCAGTACAAATTTATTTTGTTGTTTGCAAGAGAGTGAAGAGACCAAGGCAAATATCTTCCCTATCATGGTAGCAACTTCTAATTGATAGGTTCGACCTGCTCTACACGTTTATGTAATTGGTTCTTGTCTCCCATTAGAGATGGATATGTTGCGCTTTATAAATATTGTTATTATTATTATTATTAATTTTGGTTAAAATGGCAATACCATGTTAACCCGTTGGCTACTGAATTATCTTATTCCCATAGGCTTAACACAGGGACCACCAGGTTCCCGTAAGCAATGGGTTAAGAACTGTCAAATAGAACAAATCTTACCAATCAAAAATGAATCTAGATCTCGGCTATTTCACACATCTGTGACCGGGAGAGAGTAAACCGGTCACTGGTGCATTGGTGTCTAACTCGTAGGTCCGGTGGTAGAAGGGCATTAGTGCGCGAGCGACTCAAAAACTACTTTTCAAATTATTCACATTTAAAGATTTGTTTTATATTTAAACTGCTTTCCTCCAGTGGTCTTTAAATACAGGTATGCCTATATGAGTTGATAGAATAGCTGCAATTGCAATTCTATTCAGCCATAAGAAATCACCAATGAATTGTGTTAATAATCAGTTTTAAAGTGGTGATTCATTTAATATCCTAATGCGTTTTTCTGAATTTTACATGAGATATTAAGTTCATTCACATCCAGTTAATCAGTCATTACAGCCAGTTTACTGAGGTATACATGTATATGACTATATGTCCATCATATAATCATGCAAAAACTTAAGATTTAATATATTAGTATGATTAAAGACAGGCTGATGCATGTGACCCCCTCCCCCCCCCCCCCCTCCTCCCCCTCAATCATTTACTCTGTCAAAAACTTCCGTTTACTAATATCATATTTTTGGATGACATGCAAATCATGTACGTGACCCTCCCCCCTCCTCCCCCCCCCCCCATGCATGGATAATGATGGTGAAAGTGACCATCAACAACCTTCAGGGGTGCCAACCCTGCCCTCCATCTGCCCTAGACTGAAAGGGAACTGACTCATTGAGCGCTGAGCGAGCAACTTGAGGCTAAAAATGGCATTTTTACCAAGATTTCCTCCCCAAATTTGGCATTGATTGCTGTGTAGAGGTAACCCAGATGGCCATCGCTGTAATTAATTGAATCAGGACTGTCTCAATCCAGTATGGAATGACTATTGCTTATCTACTGCCTTTCTGATAATAATAATGAGCGCAACAGAATGCAGGAATGTGATTTAAGCATACAATGTGACTGTGTGGAATTACTATTAAATAATTTGGGAATTTGTATGGTATAACTACCAATGTATGAACTCTAAAAAAGGGTTATGATGACTGAAATACATCTGATGATGGTGGCTTCTATAGTACTAGTGTCTGCCTCTGATGGGCACTCGTGGCGCTTGCTATAGATCTCTCTTTACAGCATACGTACTTCTTACAAGGTGTCTTGGTAGAGTGGTTCATTCACTTGACTCTCATTCCAAAGGTTGAGGTTTCAACTCCCAGCCCAGCAGTTATGTCTTGTGGCAAAACATTAATCCACATTTCCCACTCTCCGCCCAGGTGTAAGAGCAGTACTGAGATTGGTGTGGCTGCTCCTGGCCAAATAAGACCCCATCGTTAAAGTTATTATTTGACAAAATGAAATTATTTTCATGAGTATTTGATATTCAAGAAATGATTAATTATTATTAAAAACAAAATTCAGTAAAAGACATAATGTTAAATCTATGTTTAATAGGCAATATTGAATATGAAACATTATTTAAGCCTACCGGTTAGTACAATGAAGTATATCCTTTCCATATTTGTCATGCTTCTTTGATCATGATGCATGTGTTTTCCTGTTTTGAGTTTCTGATAAGTGGTTTCTGATAAGTAGTATTGTTCAGGCCCGGTGTTCAGCAGGTCAGTTAAAGATAATGACGCACTCAAGGAAATCATTAAACTTCTTGGATTGCCTCATGACTTTCCCAACCCACAGATAGAGACAACCAATGAGGCATGGACAACAGGCAAATCAGATATCACATATTTGAATTGACATCATTTTTCATATTTCTGGTCCTAATTTTACGAGTCTGGTCCTGCTTTCCTCCTCAGAATCTGAGAATTTCCTCTCGAGCATCCTGTTATTGAGCCTCTCTGAGGAAATCGGGGTGACACTTTTGTGCCCCTGTTCAACGACAGAGTTGTGGTTGAACTTGTCGGGGCAGGGAAGTTCAACATTTTGCTTGTTTGAACCCCCCCCCCCCTTTTCTCTCTGTCTCCATCTCTCAAACCTGTCTCTCTCACACCCTCTCTCTCTCCCTCCTCTCCTCTCCTCTCCCCTCTCTTTTTCTTCCCCTCTCTTCTTCTTCCCCTCCCTTCTTTTTCCCCTCCCTTCCTCTCCCCTCTCTTTTTCTTCCCCTCTCTTCTTCTTCCCCTCTCTTCTTCTTCCCCCCTCTATATATTGCAAAAAATTTACTACAGGAATAAACTTTAGAAGAATCGTGAATGTACTCATCATTCCCAAAATAAATGTCAATGGTGTGCAGAAATACCATATGGTCTAAGAATCTCAGTACAGCACTATATATTAAAGGAAACCTGGAACATTGATATTGCTGAAAAGGAAATTCCCTTTCTGTCAAGTAGGCCTAGTGTCCACTTCAGGCCAGACTTTTAATATTCTATTGGTTTTTAAATCTTCGCAGCATCCATGCACACACCATCAATTGTATCGCATTCGCCAATAGGATAAATTTTGTTATGGCATGAATTTTATTTTTATTCTCACTTCTGTGGATAGTGCAAGGGATTGAGGGAAGGGGCCTTAGAAGAGATATGAGAGAAATTGAGTTGACAACTTGACGTTTAGAAAGATGAAGGAGGTCTCAATGAATGTGAATACCTTCAAAAGTTTAAAAGTGTCCACCAGACAGGCATTGTAATGAGTAATGTCTCATACATGTACATTTTAAGCATCAGCATACAGAACTCAATTTTTGTTTACTTGGGAATTTGGATAAACCAAGAAGATACCTGAATTACATATAATTGCAGATCTGATAATTTGATACCTACATGTATCTTCACATCAATTGTTGCAGTTGTCGGCTTTATACTTTAGATTTAAATTCTTGCACAAGCATTTAAAAGTAATTAAAGCTCAAAACAAAGCAATATCTCAAGTTCTCAACCCAGAATAGCCCTCCCTTGTGTAGAGTACTTTGTACTTTTCATATACATGCTTGGCTCTGTAACAAGTTTACATCCTTGGAGAGTTTTCCTGTGGCCTTTAAATATTGCTTTCTTTGCTTCACATACTCTTTTTGTGATGTCATGTAACATTTGTGAACAATTGCTCAGGGTGAGCAAAGGATAAAAGTAGAATACAGCATACTATGAGGACCCATAGTGAGGAAAGAGGGGCTCACGTAGGACTATCTCTTGTGTGCACTCTCCTGTCTTCTCATGCTGTCTTCTGATATGACACCTTCTTTGAATTGTCCTTTACCCCCTTTTCCACCGGAGCAATTCCATTGTTGCCCCTTATCTAGTCCAGAAAGCTCTTCACTGGCTAATTGGGAAGGCATGTGTCCGCTGTGACTGTCCAGGGACTCCTTACGTCAGAGTGCCCTTCTCTGTAATGACGGGCGACTCATTTCAAGTCCTGATAACGGATGATTCGTGCAGAATCTTGCCGAAGAAAGAGTGGGGGAAAAAGATGGCCATAATGTGGCTCTGATCTTGCGGACTACTCTGGCTCAGTCACTGACTTCTTATCTCCGTATCTTGCACAAACTCTTGGAATAAGATCAAAATTGGCTTAATTTTGTGTGATGAGACATCTGTGTTGCAGCGCCTGAAGCATTTTGGATTATTTTGATTTGATATTCAAGAGTGAGGGACCTTCATGTTAAGATTTGGAACTTATGCCCAAGGAAAATTTGTACGTTGATAGAAACTGACAGCCTGGAAAGGGGATAGAACATTCACAATGTTAATGGTAAGATACGTTTTGTTAACTTTCAACTTTCAACCAATTGAGATTTTGTAAATTATGAAATTTGCCTTTTTAACATTTTCTTATACATGAATTGTTTAAATAGTTGAAAAATCGTATATTCCCAAACAAATTTTATGTTCTTGAAAAAATGTGATGATTGTTACTACAAATTCAAAGTATTGATGATCATTCTTATAGATTTACTGTGATGAGTGTACAAGACAAAAAGCTTTATAACATGTATGCCTGTATACTCACTGATATGTGTGTAAAGGTGTAAAGGTTCATTCAGATATGACACAACAAAACTTGTTTTTAATTAAAAAAATTATAATGATGCTTCTCATTATGCGCTTGTCCTTTGTCGCACGCAGTTGCTATTCATTTACTGTTAAAAAAGTGGCGTTTTTTTTAACAGCAGTTTACCGTGCCATATCTGAACTAGCCTTTAATGTGATTTGGAAAGATTTTTTAATTCATGTTTAATAGGTAAATTTTGCAGTCAAAATAGGGAAATGTCAATTCGCTTAATTTACTTATTGATGCCGCTGAAAATACTTGCATCATATTAAACTTCATGTAGGATGCCATGGGCATATTTTGTTCTTTTAAATGTACCAGGAATTTGTACTACTTTCTGAGAAATTGTTGAAGAATAGGATCATAGATTATTTTATGATGTGGTTTTAGGCTTTTAGCATCAGGACTTCCCGAAAACATTCAAACAGTTTGCCCTCTGTTCCAGAACAGTACACCAAACAATTGAAATTCCTTTCAGTAGTTTCAGATTAAAGAATAAAAGACAAGGCAAGGCTGCCCTTTGTCACCTAGAATTATTCTGTATTAACAGTGCCAACCCATACATAATCATCCATATAATTGTTGATTTGATACAGACAAGTTCTACTATGTATGTGCTCATGGGAAGTATGTATGCGTAGGTGGATTAGGTTCCTTAATCAAATGATTCAATTTTCTATTTTCTACTTCAATAGAGGGATTATCTAGTTTTCACAAAAGGTGTGTCTGCACTATCTCGAGATTGCCAAATATCCAGCTATTTGAACTATCCCGATCGAAACTATCCAGCTAATTTGGGTCTTCATTAGACCGAAGTAGCAAATTAGCTGGATAGTTGGTCGGGATAATATCCCAAGATATCTCGGTCTAGTTTGCGGTTTTCCGTGTTTACTAGTTGTACTAGCGCGGCGCTGAGCGGTATAGATCGCATATTGTGCGAGGAAAACCGGAAATCGTTGTGCATGATGGGATCGGGATATTTGACTCCGTACTTCGGTCTAATGAAGACGGTCGCAAACTATCCCGCTAGTTGGGAAATAGTGGGATATTTTGCAAACTAGACCGAGATATCTTGGGATATTATCCCGACCAACTATCCAGCTAATTTGCTACTTCGGTCTAATGAAGACGCAATTAGCTGGATAGTTTGCGATCGGGATAGTTCAAATAGCTGGATATTTGGCAATCTTGAGATAGTGAAGACACGCCTAAAAGGTCAGTTATTATAGTGAAAGAACAGAATTTGTTTATCTTCCAAAATACACTGGTAAATGTATATTTAGAAGCTCCTCAACAACTGGTCAAAGGATTTCTGTTTTTTAATCACCTAAACAAAAATACAAACTTGTTTATAATATTCTTTCATAATATATAGACAAAGAATCCAATGCTTGTACATGAGATAGATTTGGGTGAAAGTTCTTGAACTGTCAGAACCAACCTGTTGACTGTGCCAAACATTTGATATGAGTACAATGTATTTAAATGTCATGTACACATAAAATAATAATCTTAATAATATGTAACATATTTATAGCACCTATTCATAAAGGAGATAAAAAGCAATATATGATATCACATAATTTGCCAACAACATTACCGGTATGCTCTCGTACAGACGTACACATGTATACCTACATGTACCTACCGGTACATGTACTTTGTATAAGAGTTCCTTATACATGTGACTTTGAATACCGGTACCGGTAGTTCTTTGGCAAATAGCAGAATCTTCGAATGATTTTTCAAAGAACTCTCAAAGCATTCTGCAGTTTGGAAGTTTTTATCTTTAAATGTACTTGTACCCTAGCTTGTAAAGCTAATTTACCCAAGATTTTTGTTCATGAAGTTTCTCATTCTGGTAGCGTGATTAACAAATTGTGCTTTTGAGCACTGATGTGAAGGCAATCAAATTGAATGATGATACTAATTGTCTTTCTTAACACAATTACAAATTGTTTCAGGACCTGTGCAATTTGCATGATCTCACAATTAATATAATCCCATAATCAATATGACCTCGTTATTGATATAGGACCTACATAAATAAGAGGTAGCAATGCAGTGAATGCACAGACTACTAATTGCTGTTATGTACACACCTGTAGAACCATATTAACAATGCAACTGATGACTGGTGATGATTCCTTCTGTGTTTGTGTGTGTCATCCATTTGTTATGTTTACTCTAAAGCTACGGTCACAAAGGTTCGTACAAATTATTTCGTACGAATCTCCCTGTTTTTCTATTGTTTTCCTGAATTTCCATTGTCTGAAAATCGTTCGTACGGCGTTTGTGACCGAGGCTTTAGTCATCTTCTATACCGTAATCTGAACAGATTTCATTGTCCCCATTGTTATTGAAATTGATATTGTGGATATAAGGGTAACTTAATTTCCTTAAAAATTCATGATTAATCTAGATCATAAGAGCTCCTTGGTTTAGATTTTTTAGAGGTTAGATTTGGTCAGAGTTTCCTACATGTAATTTACAATACATGTACTGGTAGATGTTCTAACTTTTCTCAAAGTGCCACAAATAATGAACAATAAAAGCCTACAAGATTGGACTTGGTATAGCTTAATGCAACAACATTCATAATCTTCAAAATATCACAGAAATGTATTGAATTTTGTTTAATTACTTATAAAATACATTGTTACCTACATGTATGCACAACATTATGAAATTACATATTTTTGTTTTGGGGTTTTAAATTTTTAATGTTAACTGAAACAAAAATGTAAAAAAAAAGTAGTTCACATTTATATGTTTCACAACTTCATAACTACTATTATATTATACAGTGCGTCCCAGAAAAAATGAAACCGAAAATTATCAATGTTTTATCATAACTTAATCACAATTATAATTAATAAACGACACATATTTGGAAAGCTTAGATCCTCCTCTTTCATTTGATGCAACTCATATGATTCATATCTCACGCATGATTGATTAAAAGCAATTTGAAGAGAGGAAACCAAAAAGTCATTTGGCGGGCGGTATCTGAATTTCAAGGTGAAATTCACATTTCTAGAAAGTTCAATTTCTGCCCTTTCATATGACACCTCAGGCTCAATCAGGAAAAATGAGCCAGGAATAACAAAGTTCTGTTTGTTTAAAGTAATGCTTGCATTTCCATAATTTGATCAAACCAGTTCATTTTCACTGGCTGCATGCTGTAGCAACAAACAGAGATGACAAAAGACTTAACTCCGTTTCGTTGACGATCAGCAATGCACATTTTCTCCTTTCATTTGATTTTAAGGGTGTAATACTGGTAAAACAAAAAAAAACTTGTTTTTTTCCTTTTTTTACCTATAACTATTCTGTGTAGCCTTATTAACAAGAACCAGGGCACTGGAACCTCTGGAAATACCCCTATATGTGAAAAAAATGAATATTTATAACCGGAAGTAGAATTATTGCAAACCGGAAGTCGAACATTTTGAGTAAAAACTTTTATTTTAGCCTAAATATAAGGACCAAAAACTCAGGAAAATAGCTAAAAGTCTAAGGAATTGATAGCGCCATCTCTTGGTAGGGTACATATAGGCATATTTCTCACACATGCCCCATTATGTGGATCTACTTTGTGCACAAAGTGAATGTAGATATTCGCGACTCTTTTTATCGTCAAAATTTTTGGCATATAATTTGTAATAACTTTTGATTGAATCACTCAATTCAGCTGAAATTCGGACAGTGTGTGCTGAATGTCATTTCCTTAAAAATAATGATGGCTTTTAGTGATAGGGGTAGCCATACTTAAGTTATTGAAGAAAAATGAAGTGAAATCTGCTTATTAGCATAATTAACTAATTAATGAACCTGAGACATAATATCACAAAATTCTCTCATTACATTATAGAGAAACCCTTTTTACATATATGTGCCATATTTCATATAAAAAGAATAATAGATGGCAGAGTAAAAAGAATTTGAATTTTGCTCTTTGTTTTTCTTTGTTTTTTAAATTTCTGTCTAATTATGCAAATTATATGCATGTAAACACATGCAAAACTGCCAAAACTGATATAAATCAAAGTTTACAATATATCTTTCAAGAAAAAATTCATATTTGGTTTGAACTTGATTATATTCATGTGTAAATTGCCTCTTAAATGCAACTATGTAGTTTTCACTCTGTTTTACCAGTACTACACCCTTAAACCGACTTTAATATAGAGATTTGAATAAATGCGATCTTTGGGCATGTACTCTGTATATGAACAAATTAAAATCAAATAAATGGCAGCTACATCTAATTTGGTCATATACCCCCACTCGTGCACCCCTGCTAGGTACATATTACTTATTTTCTTCTCTTATTCTCAATAAGTCAGTACACTATTCTATGGCACAAATACATGCATAACAAGGTGTGCTGTGTATTAATTGTTCGCAAGGTTATCCTTGGTTGGAGGTACCATGTAATATATTTGCAGGTACTTATGATATCAGATTACTGTAATTTATGTATAATCTTTCTGGTATACACACTTTACACTGTATTGTCTCTGCTAATTAGAGTTATAAGAATGTTTTTGTACTTCAAATCTTTCAGCATTGAGTGATCTATCTAGATGTCAATTTTAAATGCAGTCGGCCTGTAGAAGGACAAAAATCAAAGATTGTTTATGAGCCCCACTCCCACTCCAAAGCACACTGAAGAGGTTTCCTATCACCTCCAACATATACTGTGCATCAGAAACCAATAATACACAGGAGAAGTGAGCGATTTAACCTTGTACGGTAAGCGCTAATAGTACTCTGTTAAAGAAAAACAACAATATAATACTTGAATATCATTGTGAGTAAGTCCCACTTATATAATTAACATACAGTCCTAAAAGTTCATGCTCCCATGAACAGCAAAGTATTTTTTACACTGTTGTGGATCCACATGCATAGTATGTTAGCAAATTTAATGATCATTATCGTAGATATAATTAATACATCTTATCTAGGTTAAAATTATACAGTTTATATTATTTGTTTGAATTTTTGCTATCTTTCACTGATCTACACTGTATTATGCTTAGAACTCAGATTTTTCTGCTTCTAAAAATTAATGAGACTCACTGTTTACAGTGTTTAGTGTCTATAATCAGTCAGTTTCCTGGCCTTTCTCTTGTTCAATATAAATCTGGTTCTGGTTCTGGTGGGCTACTGCATAAACTCCTCAGCTGGGATGTAACATGCAGGCGCAGTCGACTGAGCATAGTATCCTATACTTAATTTCTGAAGTGGGCTCTAGCAATTATTTCGTCCATGTCGAGCTTTTGTAAAGTACCTTTAAAGGCTCCAAGGGTGGGGGTATTTCTAGCATGGGTAGGGAGAAAAAGTTCCATTCGGGGAATGTCCTGGGATATAGAGAGTGTTTATAACAGTCCTTTACAGCGGATAACTTCTTGAATGATACTGAAGACCTTATTCTTGTAGATACCCCTACTCCAGATGACCTGTTTTGGTAGTGGTCAGTATCAACAGCAATTAAGTTGTGGATGGATTTGTAGAGGAAAGTCAACCTCTGGGCTGCTCTTCTGTGCTCCAATGGTTGCCATTTCAGATAGGAGATCATCTCAGAGACGCTGCTCCGGCGTTCATTACGGTTCAAGACGATTCTTGTAGCACGTCGTTGAACTCCTTTGAGTTGTTTTATGTATTCCTTCTGATAAGGGTCCCAAACTGAGGCACAGTACTCAAGTCGTGGCCTGACGAGAGTAAATGAATGCCTTTAAATACTGTCACCCATTATGTCATGTTTACCATCATCACAATCGTCTATATGTGACATGACTTTGCATGTTTTGTAACATGAACCATTTTGATGAACTGCATTGTAACCTTTGTGGTTTTTGATGATGTCACATTAGACACAAAATGTTGGGCAGTCTTCATGTAAATACAGTGTAGTCATTAATATATACAAAATAACATGGTTCTCTCCTATAATTTTCTGGATAGAAGTGTATACATGCATCACTGGCTGATTTAGGGGCACAACCCCCCCCCCCCCTCCCCCCACATGAAACCTTATTACATATACTGTAGCATACCTCTAGTATAGAACCCCTAAAAATGTGCGCATCCCTTCAAATTCACCTTTTCAGCCCAAATTCACCTTTTTCAGCCCAAATTGTACCAGACAAATGTGATTTATAACTCATGTTTGTCGTTGTCAGATAATTGTTCACCACCATCCCACCTTTAAAATCTAGGAATCCATGCACCCCCATATAGTCGTATCAGATTTTGTCTACTAATGATATGATCTATATCACTTGCATGATTTGGTATTCTCATGATGATACTAGGTGTAAATTTGTTTAGATAGATTAGCTGTTGCTACACTAGAATCTCTGTCAAATCCTGGTTTTGTCAACAAGATGTACACTGCAGATACAGATGGAACTGAAACTTTAGACTGAAACCAACAATAGTTAGATCCCCAAGAGAAACCTAACATGATTGGAAGAAATAACGTTTTGATAGATCAAATTTTGAGTTAATCATACCGGTAGTTATGATTGTTTGCACAGATAACGTCATCTCTTAAGTTTAAACCTGGACTAAAAATCTTTAAATGAATGAAACTTGTTAGTGTTGCATTTTAAGAACAACATGTACCTTATCACTAAGTTATCACATAAAAATAGAAGACTGCTTTAAAAAAAATCAAATTGATTTCATGTTGAATTAAAGAAAATTATAAAAGGAAAGAAGTTTCTAATTACATGAATACAAGACTTGTCATAAATTTGATAGAGTTCAGAATTTAGAACCCAGCATTTAAATAATTCAAGCATTCGATCTGGCTTAGCATAAATACAGCATCTTCAAATGGAACCGTTTATAATCCTAGCAACGGGTTACTGTGTTATGAACGCAAGTTCTTTGTCATCTATTTTTCTCAATTTATGTAAGAAAAGGGTTGACACTTTCCCCATCTACTTGAAGAACCACCCAAAAAAGAGCTTCACATAAAAGAGAGCGCTTGATCACATGAAGTCTGGCTGTTTACTCTTGAAGAAATGTCAATATTATCAGGTAACACTGTGCTATTATAGAGGGTGGTTCCCTCAATAACAAATAAGCAGTATTTGTAGCTAAATTGATCTGGTCATGGTCTCGTGATGCGGAGGTGTATGGGAACAATATCATGGCTTTAAAGTTCAGCTTTTGTGAATTTGAAGTAAGGTTTTAGTCTAATTATTTGAGGGTGAAACACTGGTGTACCCAATGACCCAAGTGAAAGGCCTGTATGCATGGTGTCTGTTTGGGTCCAGAAGGGTCTTAATTTATATAGTTTAACACAGTGTTAGTACCTTTCTGGCCCTAAACAGACGATACATATAATAGGATTTTTAGTTCAAGAATGCTCTTCAACTTTCAATCCAGCATTTCATCTAGAGTTGCCTCTCTTGACCCAGGTACACAGTATGATATTTTGAACTCTACTTCATACAGGGTAAATGTACAGGATTAAATTCCTTGAATAACGGCTGCTATTAAAAGGGCATATTATAGTCATATAATTTAACACATATATTTCAACTAATTTTTCAATTTTTTAATTTTGTTATTGATATACTTTTAAAGATGAATATTCATATTATATCAATCATGATTGTAGTCTGGAGACTAATATTATCATGTTTAAAACATACAATGGATAACATAACAAACATCAAAGTCAAAAATATAAAAGTAGATGAGCCAATAAAGTGTACACAGTGTATATCAAATAGTAAGCAAAGTACTTTTAGTTTTACAACGATGTGAACACTGACAAAACGTTGGTTTAAAATTTATGTTCAAGATAAACAAAACAAAAGAATTCCATCACACATTCCATCAATACTGTACATGTACATGTATAGAACTCCTTAATGTACCTGTAGTACTATACACTAATTTAAAAAAAGTTCACTCATCAGATTATAATGTTTACTTGTTATCAGGAAGGATGCTATTCCACGAAAAAAAAATTGTATTGCATATTATGTTATTGTAAATTGTAAATATAATTATATCAATAAAGTGCATGTATTCCAAAGTTCATGGCTATAAATGTATGCCCTGCAAATTATTAATGTTGATAATTAGTCTAGACAGAGAATTTAAAGGGAGTGTCAAACTGATGAGACTATGTGTCTTTCCCGTGGCCTGACTCGGGGCCAATCAGGTATGATATGGCTACGGCCGATCTGACCGCAGCATTCACGTGCTTGCAACATACGCGAAACCGAAGCGTGAGGAGAACTTCGGTCTGTTTCGTGAACGCTGACCATGTAGAGATTAAGTCGCTGACTACCGTTAATTAAGTCCATTTGTTTACAGGCAAATCCAAAGAAGACTTAGATGCATTTAATTGCTACACAGCCTATAAGAGACAGGAATATGTTTTTGAGGCTTATTACTTATTAGTGGTGTGCATATTGGAGTGTGTGCATTCATGTACACGTAGCTGTATTGTAATTCAATACAAGCTGCCCTGGTTATTCAACTAAAACCTTGCAATTCGTCCTTATTATTGTAAACCAACGAATCTGTACTTTAATACTTATGACAAATTCATTGGTTCATTGAACCACCTACAAATTGTTTGCATAGTGTGTATGGCCACAGCTACACACATGTATATTCTTTGACAAATATGCTTTTATTCAATTTTATTTGGAGAAGACGGTGTTCATTAATTTTCATTAATTTTCCATACAAGATGTTTTTTGTAAGTTAGTAAACTTCTCAGAATATATCAGAGCTATTAAATTGAACAGTTAAATCATAGCCTGTATGCCAGTACATGTACAGTAATTATTAATCAAGTCCTAAATTATTCATACCTTTGCCAAAGTTTTTTAATCTTTTAAAGTATGTGACATATTGATTTATCCTGATTTATGTTTTTTGAGTAAATGACAGAGACTTCGGTGGTAAGCGCTTTATAAGTAACGTTTTTATTATTATTATTATTATTATAAAGCTTACATCTACAAATATTCAACCAGTGCACCCTTCATTCTTGATTTCTGAAAAACACAAAAAACATCAAATTTACAAGGGGTATGAAATGAATAATAACAGTTGTTAAACATACATGAGAGATCTCCCTGTTCATAATACATGTACCGGTACATGCAAGCATGCAATCTTTACGCCAATTAAGACGTTCTACTCAATTAAAGTGTGGTTACTACATTTCATCACTTCAGTCTTGAGCCATGTAGGTCCATGCTTGAACCGATTGACATGCTTGATATAAAGTTCATAAGGTAGCTGTGATTGATGTAATTACCATAGTGTTAATTGCAAGTTTACAAACTTGCTGTCAAGTAGCATTTACACCTATAGATCTACATGTAGGCCTTTATCAGGGGGGGGGGGGGGGGGGAGAGTAACGTACATATGTACATACTCTTGTATTAACATACCCTTCTATTTCCAAAGGTATATAAGCCATTTCATTTTTCAGAATTTTGAACATTATTTTGTGTCAAACCTTTGAAATTACAAAACTATGGCATGAACCTTTGGAAAAGGGCAATTACATGAAAAATGTTTGCTCGCTAAAAGTCATAAACTTGGCAATAACGCCAGAAATATACCTTCCACTGTGACAGATTTGGTATCAAACAAAAGTGCTCAAAAGCTCTTCACTGTGAGTATATCAAGTGGATTTTGTATTTTTAGACAAGACTTTCTCACCCCCCCCCCCCCAAAAAAACAACAACACAACAACACAAATTTTTAGGGTAAAATGTAGCAATTTCTTTGGTCAATATGATTGGTTATATATGATTAATTAAGGATGAGAGCTTTCCATGACACATTGAACATGTTGAAGCAAAGCTACATGTATGTACATGCATAGGGGTCTATAAAAGGTAGGTAGACAAAAGTGTCATGTCTGTTACGTTTCACCTGTCATGTCCATTATGCAATATTTTTAGCCATTACAAGGAAATGTATAATTTATCCAATTATTTTGCAATGATTATCTATGTTGATAGGATATAGAGTATAATAATAAGCTTCTGTTCACACGAAAACTACATTGTAGATTCTTGCTTGATTCAATATTTTATCTACTTTAAATACTGTACATATTGTACATGTATGTTTTTTTACTCTGTGTACTTGCACAAGCACAGTTTTTAAACTTACTGCATGTACATCTTAATTTTAATTCTAAAGAAATTCAAGCATTTTCTGCCTTTCATGTTTGAATCTATTTTTTTTAGCAAACATAGCATAATTAACAAAGTACTTGTATTTACAAAGTTCAGAGCTATACTTATACATGCCACATTTAAATCTAGCATGCATGTATTAGGCCATGTAAAAAAAAAAATACATGTTTAGCGTCCCCACCCGCTTCCTTTTTGGGGGCCCCTCCTATTTTTTATTTTTTTATTTTTGAATTTTTTTATTTATTTATTTTTTTTTTTGAATTTTTTTTATTTTTATTTTTTTTAAAGAAAAAAAAACATGAAAAACACTGCTAAAATGGCTCTATTTCTGATTTTAAAAAAATGTTGGCGGCCATCTTGAAAAATAGCCCGACTGTCAGGGAAAATGTACCGAGCGGCCATTTTGGGCAGCCATTTTGAAAGAAAAAAAAAAAGGGCCTCCTCCTTCCTATTTTTCCGAAAAAACAGGACGCTAAACATGTTTTTTTTTTTTATTTGGCCTTATACAATGCAGACGTGCATTGAGAAGTGCTCCTTTTGACTGATGTATTTTTGACACAAAAACAACCTTCTGATGCATATCGACACCATGTCACAAAGTTTATGTCTACAAAGTATGCCTGTTCAATCAAAAGAGAACAAGGCATCTTTTGTGCCTTTTATTTACTCGAAATAGGAAGCAAATGAGTGGGTCACGGTAGATGGATTAACTGTATTCAACCCCCAACCCTGAAGAAAAAAACCAATTAACACAAGAAGAAAACATACATGTACAGGTGTACATATTGAGTATATACTTTGAAACCCTTCACTGTTGCTACATGAAGATTGTAAGCACTGACCATTTTCATGGCAAAAATATGTCACAAATTGCATCATTCAGAATGATGATTCATAAATGTCATTGCATGAAACTGTTACAAGTATTGACCATTGGTGAAGTTCACAAAATTCACACAAAAGTTTCTGAAAGTTAACAACCAAAACATTGATGTATTCTGTGGACCAAGAAAGATGAGTGGTTGAATTTGTCTTTCTTCTGCATACAAAAAGCTTGTAGATGGAGATATAGAAATTATATCTTTAGAATTTAGAGGTATTTAGATGTACTTTAAGAACATAGATGTTACTATATACTATACTTGTCTGTCTGAATTGTTTGGAGAGGCTAAAAAACTTGTTTTTGTTTGTTGGTTCCCCAAACCCATGTTGATTCAAAGAGGGTGGGATTGAGAAACGTGTAAAAGCAAAGTTAAACTATTCTAAGATCTGGCTGGGGCTTTGTGAAGAAACTTTCTCAAAACCAAATGTCATTGGATTGGAATGGAAATGTCATAACTTATCAAGCCAATTAATCTAGTCAGGTCTTTGGTCATTAGATCAGTGCCGTAAATTCTCCCAAACCATATTTCATTGAACAGGAATGGGGATGGGAGGAAACAGATTAAGCCAAGCTAATTAATATGATTTCTGGAGCTTTAGGAGGGGCTTAATTAATATTCCAAAACCAAATTTTATTAAAAGTGAGTTGGTCTTAGGCTTTTGGAAGGGCTTTACATGTAAATGGTTCCCATTACAGCCCCCCCCCCCCCACCCTCCAAATTCAAATCAAAATTACATTGAATGAGGGAGAGGATGGGAGAAACAGATTAATCCAAAGGTAATTAATGCAAGGTTTAGGACTTACACTGTAAGGATAGGCTTACAAGATAAGGATAGGATTATCACCTCAATAATTAATCCTTCTTCAGTAGGAAGTGAAGCCGCTAGACAAGGAATAGAAGTGGTAGACGTATTGCAGGATGCTCATTTGTATACACCTGTAGGCTGTTACAAATTATATGATAATAATAATAATAATAATAATCTGTTTTTTTATATAGTGCTCAATAACCTACATTCTGGCACAAAGTTGACATGTATGACAAAATATGAATGTAGATGATAGAAATATCTGTGATTTATTTTATATCAGTATTTCTTGAAAGTTTCTAGAAGTTTCTTGACTTTTCATGGAGCTTTTACTGCATTATAACAAATCTTCATGACTTCATTACATTTAAAATCTGTTAGATAAGAACAGATTTTAATGTATATGAAGCTAATTATAATAATAATAATATTTTGAGTTTATATAGCGCTCAATACATTGATCCGACGATGCGCCTAAGCGCTTTACAGATATATTATTACCCGGTCATCGGATTCAGTATATTACAGAACAATATCACATAAAGAAATAAGTTTTGAAGAGGTCTAACAGCTGGCCGATCATCAGTACCCATTTATACTTTATAAATATCGTTCACACTTCTACGGGACTCTGGTTCTTTATTGAGTTATCTTTTGAAACAGTGCTCAAACATATCGCTGTACTACGTTTCATTATACCATATATCTCTTATACTGCGTTTAGACTAGGAAAAGAGTAATTACTGATCATATAGCTTTCTTCTATTGATATACGATGAACCTGGTAAACTGAATGCTGTGATACAGCTAGCTCCATAGCTGATGCTATCTAGATTTCTGGCTTCCTGTAGGCATGTATTTTGTGCATTTTTATAAATTGGTTTACGTCATGTGGTCTAAACAATTTGATGCTGTTACAATTTTTTCATCGGAATTGGTCCCAAATTGCTCTTATTTTATAAACCTATGACGTAAAGTATGTAGGTGGAAATGGTCAATTTAGCAGTCATATTGTCCTCAAATTGTGTCACGCACTAAGTTGTTTTCTATTTGGCATTGCAAGTTTTGACATTATTAGAAAATACCATAATACTTTACAGAACAGATTATAATCTATTGGGTCACAATACTGTATTATGGCTTTACTGTGCCCCAAATTAAACTATTGCATAATTGAAAGTAGATTAATGCCATCCATATCTGTTGTGTTTTAACACCCATTAAAGCTGTTGCGAGTTATGACAAATGCAGTGATCAAATTGAAGTTGAATGTGTTGTCAATTTAGGGATCATCTCTTCAAGTAGGGATTATATTTACGGTAGTCTATTTTATCAGACAGTGTGTTTTTGTGCTCTCAGTGGAGCCGGGCCATAGGGTATCCATCATTGAAGAATGTTTGAATATTAAAAAACCTGGATAGAGAGTGGCAATATATATGATTTTGCTGTTTTATAATTCTCTCAAATGTTAAGAAAATTCTCTAACAAAGTTGTAAACTTTATATCGTATACTAGGGCCCTGCTTACAAGCAACTTGCTTATTAATGGTATATCCCTCCATTTTTATGTTTATATTATTTTTTAAATGCAATGTACGTGCTAATATTATGTTATATTTATTCTTTTTTGAAGATGGAAAATGAATTAATTGAATTGAAAATTAAATTAAAAAAGTATGACCCGTATGGTCTGCTGCAGAGACAGAAGGGTGTTACCGTAATCATTTTTATACTTTGTTTATTTTTGTTGTTGCTCAAAAAAATAATATAATAATTTAGATTTATATAGTGCTTAATACTGTATATTGTCTTTTAGCGCTTTACAAATATTATTTCCCCGGTTATCGGATTCATTCACGCACAATGTGCACCATCGCCAGGGCGCGACAAACCCGCTTGCCCGACGTCCCGGGGCAACCAAATTGAGCCGTCGGGCAAGTAAATCAAATTATCACTTGCCCGATTCGGGCAAGTGATACTTTTACAGTAATTTCCTAGTGTCCAAGAACTCTACCATTCACCCGTCAACTTCTTACCCGTCGTCAAAATCCAGAAGCAAAAAAGCGATCGTTCCGATTTCGAAAAAACTTCACAGACAGCTAGCCAGCTCATGCAGCTAGCTCAGCGCGCATGCAACAGTGACACTTCAAGCCATGAATGCCGCTCCGCCTCCACGCACGGCCGGCCGTGAGCTAGCTAGAGACAGCTAGCGCGATCGTACCAGCTGCGAGCTTATTCGCGCTCTCTCTCTCTAGCTCTGCAGGCCGCACCGACAGGCCTTTGCTATTCTCTGATTGCCGATTGGTTGAATCACGCCAAATATGACGTCATTATTCTAGGGAAATGAACACGTGCGAATCGGAATGGAATAAACAACAGGGATTTTCTAGTAAGTACAAAAAGTCAAATGTTTGATATTTATTCATAATGACTGTTAATGATTGTGAACATATTATTTAAAACTCGCTGCTCATATAAATCAGATGAATGTTTTTGTCTCGTTTTCAATTTATTACTGCGGTCTCAAGATCCGACCGAGCGAGTCATTTTGATAATAGTATCGAGACCCCCAGAATATAAGCCGTTGTTGTTTTGTTTTCATGGTTTTAGCGACGTTGTTTAGTCTAGTTTTCGCATACTTATCCGAGATTTATCGTAAAATATCTTCAATATTATTATTTAGTAAGAATTTACAAATTTTGGCATGATATTTATAGCAGTGAATGATGAAATAAAAATGTCCGTACTTTATTTAAAATAGTTGATTACCCATTATTTACATGACGTTTCTTGATGGAAGAGTTGACCCAAATTATTAACAGCTGAAAATTAGCCTACGTTTCCAAATGACAGCGGCTTGCACAGACACACACGTGCGTTGATCAGCTGTTTTTTCTCGATTGTGCTAGTAAACATGGAGGCACCGCCAGCCAAGAAAGCGAACTACGAACACAACAGACAACGAGGGTTCGTTCCGAAATGGAAGACGGAATTTCCATGGCTACAATTCAAT
The DNA here is from genome assembly GCF_000002235.5 of Strongylocentrotus purpuratus. NCBI lineage: Eukaryota > Metazoa > Echinodermata > Echinoidea > Camarodonta > Strongylocentrotidae > Strongylocentrotus > Strongylocentrotus purpuratus. Next base: position 28,530,805 of record NW_022145601.1, on the reverse strand, counting down.
AGTGATGAAAATACCATGAAATGTGGTATATGTGTGGATTTTCCTGCGATCGCCGATAGAAAGGCAGCAATGTACGTTTGAGGAAACAGTGCATTCAGGCGCACGAGTCATTATGGAGAATCAATAAAATGCGTTTTTTAAACCTTCAACCATCCTTTGTTGACCATTTTCTTTGACATATTAGGTTATTATTCAGTACAGTTACACTGTACATGTATGTGCATTAATTTGCTATCTAAAACACTAACTTATCATTACGAGATAATAAATGCTTTAACCTCGAGTCCTTTTTCGCTTTAAAGTTTTGGGCAAGTGGAAATATTGTTTGGGCAAGTAAATTGAAAACCCACTTGCCCGACAGGGCAAGTGGTGAAAAAAATTATTGTAGCACCCTGATCGCCACTCCCTAGGGAGTATTCCTACAATATGGTCACCGTGAGGGCATAGGCAATTACTATCACAAATTCTTTCGTCATCCTGCTGGGTCCCCATTTCTCTCTTGGGTATTGAGTGGCAAATGTAGATTAATGCCTTGCCAAAGGACATAAGTGCTGTATCAGGGATCGAACCACGACCTTTGAATTTCAAGTCAAGTGCTTGAATTAACCACCCGACTACGACACTTCCCCGTTAATACTGTTAAACTGGAAGAAAAAATTGTGATATGAAATTTTCATGAATTATTAATGAGAGTGATTTTCATGGCAAAAAAATCTATCACAAAAATTAAGTTATAGTTGTAATTCAATTGTTTTGTGTTATAAAACTGTCATGAATCTTAACACCCTGCAAAAGTTGTGAACTTTTCATATCTTGTTTCTGGTTCATCAGTAGTATATAGAATGCTGTGAAGGATAAAAGACATGAATGTCAGAGATTATTTCTTTCTAATCAGTATTGATGTGGACAGCTGTTCTTATTAGAGATTAATCAAAGTTAATCATTAACCTCATAGGATATAAACATTGATTATCTTGTATTGGTCTGAGAGGGACTTCCCCTATTATCTGCATCATATCCTCCTAGTACCGGTATACTTTGACAGTAATTCATTAGTGCATCAATTTCTTCAGCTGTGGAAATTACATTCATTGAAATTCAGTCTTGTTTGGGAAATAAACTTGACACTCGCTTTGGAATCTGTTTTGGTCAATCTACACAATTTATTTTGAGACAAACAACCAACCTTGAAATAATCCTGATTAGGGTAAGAATTTCTTATATTTCTGAGCTCTAAATCGTAGTTGCTGATCCTTCACCTGTTTGAGTGCATTTACTATCGTATCTCATTTCTGCATTCTGTAATTGTAGTAGCATTGCTGGATTATGTTAGCAGTTCACTCTCATATCTTTGTAAGCTCTTGTACGTCAACCGTTTGACAGAAGGTTGCTTGGAATGCAGAAACCCTGAGAGAAAATGTTGTTATATTATCATTTTCAAAATACATGTAGCATAGTGGAACTTAAGGGTAAAGTGTCTAGTATGGAACATACAGCATGAAGCATGTTTAATTGATATTCCAACTGCTTTTGATTCTTAAAAACAGTAAAAATAGACAGGTGGTCAGTAAAACACATTTCACTGTATTTCTGAATGATCTTTGAATGAAAGAGAAATTTTAAAATAAATTTATTTTCTTCTTTGATGTAATAAAATAGATGAACAACACCACTACAACTTCAAGTGATTTGCATTTGTGCACCATCTCCATGTACAACATCTCCTTCAGTTGTGTAGATAAAATATTCAGATTTTGCAACAAAGTAAATTTTCTTCAAACTAACACTGGATAAAGGTGAAAACTTAGGGTTCCCTCAAAGTGTTAAAACTTTCTTCTTCTTTTCCCTTAAAAAAAAAAAAAAAATTTGAATGTCTTCAAAATGAGTGACACTTAATTGAGAAAGGTATGGACTTCCACTCAAGTGCTCAGATTTATGACAAATTTGAAAATCTTTAAAATGAGTGACACCAAATTAATTGAGAAGAATGAGGTTTGAAATCAGTGCCTTCATTGTGTGAATGGAGTCATTTTATTTTATGGCCTAGATCAGATCAAGTTCATTCCTTGAGTGTAACAAAGCTGTAGGGGATCATGTTTGGTACCAGAAGGGTGTTAAAGTCACTGTCAATTCATTTATTTTAACAATGAGTAATTGCACGAGAAGGATGTGGTTTTATAAATAATAATAATAATAATAGCTCGTTCTTATATAGCGCTTTTCAGGACCGGAGGCCCTCATAAACCTATGCCTTGCATGTATGGAGTCATTTTTTTGTCTCTATAGTGACCTAGATAAATCAAGTTCATGTATAACATTTACTGAGGAATATGCAATAGCCAATTATTACCAAGTGTTACAATAAAGCCTCAAGGATTTCCGCACTTCCTGTAAATCATAGTTGCTGATCATTTCTGCATTCTGTAATTGATGTAGCATTGCTGGATTAATGGAAATTTGTAACATTGTGCATATGGTAGTGACTTCAATGCTAGATGTACAATTAAAGATAATCTGAAAGTTTGAGTAAATAGACCTGTGATGATGAAAATTGGGAAAAGTGATCTGATCGATTCCTTAATTTTCCCAACTATATAGAGTGGCGAAGTGTGACGTCATCAAAAATCTAATTTTAGAATTTCGCATTTTTTTCTTCATTTTCCGAAATGGCATAAAAAATAATGTACAATTGTTGAAAACCAAGTAAATATGTTAAGTATTGGCTGAGATATGACCATCTGAATAAATATATGTCCTATGGGAACTCAGTGTTATATATATATGCTCTGGCTCCTAATGGTTAGGAGCCAGAGCAAATAACACTGAGTTCCTATGGGGAGTATATTTATTCAGATGGTCATATCTCAGCCAATACTTAACATATTTAATTGGTTTTCGACATTTGTACTTTATTTTTGATGCTCTTTCGGAAAATGAAGAAAAAATTGAGAAATTCTCAAAATAGATTTTTATGACGTCACAGCTTCGGTACTCTATTACAATTTAGGTGGATGTTAATCGTCACAAAGCAATAAATTGGCTCTATATACCATTCCAGACATTTGAATGTTGACAGACTTTTAAAAGCCTGTCTGATGTGTTTTTTTTAATGGAAAACAGTTTGGAATTAAAATTTAAAAATGGCTGGGAGAATTTACTGTTAGGGTGTTAGGGTGTCGCACAGTGACGCCTACAAAGAAACCATAGATATCTTTGTGGTTTAATTTTTTTTTTCCAGAACTTTTTGCATGTTGTAGAAGGAATATAATAAGTAACATTTCATACATAAACCAGCTTTTTATCAACCTTTGACAATGATACTGAGTCACTGTAGTTCACTCTCATTGCTCCTGTCAACTGTTTGTCATTTCTTGAGAAGGTATGCTGCTTGACATACAGGAACCCTGTCGACACCTGTGTCTTATTATGTGTATGGAGTCATTTTATAGTCTCTAGTGACCTAGATAAATCAAGTTCACATATTAAACATTCATTGAGGAATATACAATACCAAGTTACTGTAAAAACTTTAGGATTTCCGTATGTTTCAACTTTTGACTTCATTACCTTCATTTAAAAATAGATGTAAATGTCTACTGATTAGTAGGAAGGGTGCTTTGTACAATGTTATACTAGCCTTATTGCTCGGACTCTAATTTGATGCTTTACCACAATCCCTAAAGCCTTGAGCAGAGCCTACCTCTGTCAGTCTCTGGCTGTCTCAAATACAGCTAAAGTACAGAGCCTATGGTGTGCAGTAGACTGTGCAGTCAGTATAGTCTCTCAGCGCAGACACTGTTATGCACATGGTCTGACAAGGGTTTGTGCTTGCAAACTATAATGTGCGTGTGATACTACCATACAAAAGAAAACCAAAATAGAATATTGCTAAATATATTTCACCCTTGAGCCAAGCTGACTTTACAAAGCCTGATGAGAGACCCACCTCACCATGCAAGCATCTAATAGAGTTATGACAAGGCAGTGAAGATTATGTTCACAAGGCCGTATCATTATACCATGATTAAAGTGAACCATGCCTATAGTTCATTTTGCATGTCTTTCCAGGATTATAGTGTGTGTAAGGTAGAGCCCTAGTATTATACGTCACAAACCCATTTGATATTCATTTGTACAGTTTACATGTACATGTAGGCCTATAGAGATCGCAAGATGTTCAAATCCTCTTCATAATATTTGGGGGTTTACCAGTAACCATGACAATAGGAAAATAAAATGTATGTTATTGCAATGAATAAACGATTCATTTGAATAGTTAAAATTGCAAAACTAATCTTTGTAGTTTTATTTGTTCAATTTCAGGACCCTTCCATATTCAGTGAGGCCTGATTTTTAAGATCATTCACCGTTGTGTGCTTAAATGCTCATACATGCTTTGATATTAATGATATCATTGAATACTAAAACATGAAATAAAGTCATCTGTATTATGTAGATTATTTATCCTTTTTTTCCTTTTGTTTCAGTTCTGCATGTTTCATCCTCACATCTGCATGAAATCGATCCATTTCGACATGTACACGATAAGTTGATAATGACCCACATCAAAACAGAAGACAGGTGTTTATCATCTCTTTAGTAAAGGTAAATTATTACTTATTTGACGCAGGTCTCAGATGTAATTTAAAGCCCCCCTTAAGTGTTGGAAGCCACAAATTGCCCCCAAAACATTATCTCAAAATTTCACTTCAAAGTTTTAATGACGTGAAAGAGGATGTCATTTAACACCCACTTTTGCAAGGGTTTTCAAAATAAGTGTGTTTTAAAATAAAAATTAATGAAAGAAAACAAAATTTGAGTATTCTGCATACGACAGAAACCCAAATTGTGTACTCTTTCATCAATATTTTTCTTCAAACACAATTATCTTGAAAATCCTTGCAGAAGTTTGTGTTAAATGATGCCTTCTTCCACTTTATTATACAATAGAATTGAAATTTTGCCATCAAATTTTGGGGGCTCCCAACACTTTAGAGAGGCTTGAAGCATTGATAACTGTAAAATCAACAACCTATTGCAATATTTGATCTAGAATAATGAAAATGTCATTTACCAGCATTTGGTATTTCCAAGAGATTATTAAGAGCTGGTCACATTCAAACATGGTAACAATAAACCTCTGTCTATAATAGAAGATGTATTCAATTAGAGAAAATTTGTGCTGAATGTTCATAATTTAGTGAGCACAATACATTCTTTTTGTTTTACATAGACCAAGTTATCATCATTATTGTTAATTTGTGACCATGACAGCTAGGGGCTCTTTTCACCTTACTTCCCTCACCCTAACTCAGGTTAAAAATTAGTCAGGAATTTCAGTTTCACATTTAATCAGTTGTAATAAAACTGAATAATACCTACACCGTTCCTCATTGCCTGTGCTCCCCGTTCCTTGGCACTGCACCAAATAAGGTGAAATTTGGGATTAAATTGTTGATTCATCGAATGCAATGGGGCTTCATAGTACCACCCTTCTACATCGAAGAATGCATAGAGATACAGTTCTTTGACCTAAGATGTACTAATACATGTATGACCTTCTGAAAAAGACCCAAGTCATACGATTATTTGTTGAGAGTCAGAAGAGCTTAAACCTATGCAAAATGACATGCAGTTTTAATGTAATATTTGCATAGTTCTATGAAAATATGTTCCTTCTCTCTGCTTGTATGTTGTTTCTTCAAACTATTTACATGTTTACATTTTCCAATTTATGTACCCATACATGAGGATGACATGATAAACATTAAAACCTATCTTCCAGAAAACTGCTCAGAAGAGTATAAACCTGAACTGAAGTAATGTTCAATTTCATTCACGTTTCTCTCCAGAACCCCTTGTTAGAGATCTATATAATTTACTGTTATGCATAGTGGCATATATCTAGTGTGCATCATTTGTTGCTATGCCGGGCAAGCTTTTGAGTTGTCAAGAGATACTTATGTTCAAGAAGTATTCATAAACAGCAGAATATTTTCTGCTTGAAGCCTTGAACCATATCAGTCTTGTTCAACCTCTCCCTATATGTGACTGGAGTCTTGCATTAAATTAACTAAAACAAAGTTCAATTGTTTAGATGGCCTCATGCACAACACTGAAATGCATTTATTAGAAGTAGAGAAAGTACAATGGAAATTAATAATTACCCCCTCATTGGCCGGACACACACATGTTCTAGTCACTACTCTAACTGCACCAGAAATTTGGCCGGACGGACGTCCCAAAAAAAGTTTGCCATATATTGGAATCATATCCTCTTCTTTCACATACATCTGTCTTCACTCCTCTAAACATCCTTTTTTCGTACTTCTCATACCTCTTCATATCGTTCATTTACCTTCTCCTTTCCTTTTCTTTTCCTTCTATTTTCCTTCTATTTTCCTTCTCTTTTTTACTCTCTTTCTTCTCTCTTCCTTCTATTTTCCTTCTCTTTACCTTTTCTTTTCCTTCTATTTCCTTCTTTTTTCCTTCTATTTTCCTTCTCTTTTTTCTCCTCCCTCCCTCCTCCTTTCCTCATATCTTCCATTTCTTTTTCTTTTCTTTTCCTTATTTCTTTTCCTTATGTTTTTCCTCTTTTCTTTCTCTTTTACCCCACATTTTTGTTCTCCTTCCCTCCTCCTTTCCTCATATTTTCCTTTTCTTTTCTTTTCTTTTCTTTTCTTGTTCATCCTTCTCTTTTCCTTCTCTTTCTCCGTTCCTCTCAAGATGGGGCTTATCGGAGGGGTAGAGAACATGGCAGAGAGTGTTCTATTTCCCCAGAGTGATTCACGAAACAGATCACTATCAGTTTGAAAAGTGTGTGATGTGAAGGAAACACTTCATTTTCTTCCGCCTTCAATTCTGAATATCAATGCTGGCCCTTTTCACCCCCCCCCCCCCCAACACACTTCATCACAATCTGAACATGCATGTTAGATTAAAGAGGCAGTATATGGAAAGTATATGAATACCCTAATATACATGAGCATGTATATAATGTTTTATGTACCAGTAGTTAAACCAATTTTCAATCACTGTGTTGTAAAACTAATTTCCAAAATAAGTATTACATTAAATCTGTTTGGAGCCAGAAGGGCTTTAAACACTGCATTCAAGAATGTGATGTAACACCCTTCTGACTCCAATCAGATGATTTATGGCTGCCAATTCAATCAATTCTGCAAAATGAGCACAATTCTCTGTTATGAACAAGTTGGCTGTCAAGTGTCAATCGATCCTCCTTTAGATTTATTTACGATATCATGCTTGCATGTTATGAAGTCATTGATGGAAGCCTACTCGTTAGAGTAAAAATAATATATTTCTGCTGGTAATTATTTTCACAGAATATTTAATTTCTATAAATAAATATACATTTTATTACCCAGTACAAGAGAGCTCCAACCTATGTTAATGACTTAGTTAAATAATAATAACAATAAAATAGATTAACGCCTTGCCAAAGGACATTAGTGCTGTAGCAGAGCTCAAACATACATGTACACACTGCCCCTCCTACACAGTCTGTTTAATGATGTTGCCTTCTAATAATTTGGAATATTTGGAATAATTTACCTGAAAATTTTGAAAATTCTTGATCCCTGAATATATTTAAATCCAAACTTTAAAAAGGAAAGGTACCTTGTACACAATCTTTAATACCTCAGGTAATTCATTTACCTAAACAGAATTTTAATTATTATTCATTCATTTCATTTTATTTTGTTTTGCCTTCTTTTCCAATATGAATTACACATTTATCAATACAAACATGGGGTGATGTTATAAGTTTATCCCTTTTTATAATCTCTCATTAATGTGTTAAATAATTATTATCTTTTCATGGAAACGTGGAAAATAATTCAATTCAAATCAATTATAAATAAGTTAGGCGTCATTACTTCAAACCAGGTGCTCATACAAGTCAAGTACTCATATGACTTGTATCCTCTTCAAACTTTCCTCTAAATGTATTTCTTCAAAGGTTTCCTCAAAATATTTCCTTAAAGATTTCCTCAAGATGTTTCCTCAAAAACTTCCTCAAACTATGAATATTGATGTCTTTTATTGTCTTTATGTACATTAAGTACCTTTCAGTTTTTCTTTTAATGTTGACATACATGTAAGTTGTGCTGAAGAAAGTGTAGTTTTGTTTTTAAGTGTTGTAATGTGATTCCTATTCTTGTTCACAATTTGTACTCGAGTGTAGTCAGGTCGTTTTACAAAGCTAAAAAGTTTACTTTAATACTTTTAATTCATTTAAAAAAAACTTAAGTAAGGTTCATACAATGGTCCTTTATCTTGAAGTTAAAGATGAAGTTGAGTTCTGGTCATGCGATTGCATTGTGAAAGAAACGGTGTGGAACCGACCAGAAAAGGTTGATCATCTAGCATATAAGAATTTGTGTGTATTGCAAGGTTCTGGAATCATCAAAATGATAACAAATTTGGCCAAGTCTTGGTAAAGTTACAAACACTTGCACAGAAAGATGTATATGGGACTACACGAACACATGGCGTAAAAAGCCGGCCCCCCCCCCCCCCCGATTTTTACGATGTTACATGCATATTTAGAATATGAAGGCATTTGAAGAGCCATGCTTTTCAGGGAACATGTCTTAACTGATGTTCTTCCACACTTGCATAATAAGAATGAGTAATGCTCACAAATTATTTTTCACCTCTTCCCAGAACTCAACCTTCTCTTTAAGGTTGTGGTTATAAACTTCAAAGTTATCTTGTAGTTAGGGACACACTCATGGTTACTTGAAGTTACAAACCTGGTTCCTCACTCAAAGTTAAATGCAGGTGAGGATGTAATTAAGTCCAAGGTTACATCAGCTTGTAGTTAACTTTGGATACTCGTTGTTTCGATCCAGTGTGAACCCTCATAGAATCATAGTTTATAACTTTGAGGTTTATAATTACAACGGTCCCATGTGAATGTAGCTTGTTTCAAGGTAAAATAGCTGCATCCTCCACCTATGAAGAACTTATATCTGATGGGATTAAGTTTCTCTTTTTTACTCCTATTTGCAAATGTTTATCATCTTTATTTCAGTCAGTACTCTTGTAGTTTTCAAGAACTGTTGTAAATATCAAATTCATTTATGCAATAAACCGAAACCTGACCCTTAAGTGGTTCGGTGAAGGCTATGTATAATCTGTAATTTACACCTCTTTATTGTTATTGTATCTTAAGCACATGCTAGTGAACAATTGAATTTAATTATTAAATATTGGGGGCGGGGATTTAGCGAAAAGTAAAAATCTAGAGGAAAATTATTAGGGAAAGGTTGGTAGAGTTTCTGGATTTGACTGAACTTGTTTTTGGCTTCACACAAACCACTGCCCAGTTCCCATCAATGGCAGATCAATGAAACCAAATTAAACTGATCCACCACGCATTACGTTGAGGGATTGAGTTTATATGAAGTTTGACATGGGAAAAGCCCAGCCCCGAACCGGTTGAAACCATGCTGGCGAGGGGGCTAATTATAGATGGTTCGCCTCGGACACGATTCAGCTGCATCATGGGTAAAGGGAAACCCCCCAGGGTGTGCAGGGGTCCCTAATGGGAGGGGTCATAGACGGTAGACCATATAAGAAAACTTGAAGTCTGTTCACACGAGGGAAAGTTTATACAGAACTTGGATTTACAGTGTAATTCAAACGTAAAGTAAATAAAAATATAACATGATTATGTCTATAAACATGCAGAAATCGTTGTATAGCAAAAGGGGTGAAACATGTATACGATTTATTTCCCCCAGTTTAAGGCAGGACTCCAAGGAGTAGGCATTTACCAACATATTTTTTAATATTTAGTCTTTGTACATAATATAATAATAATAATATTTAAGATTTATATAGCGCTGGTATACAAGTACAGTTTCTAAGCGCTTTACAAAACAAGTGAAATAAAAAGTACGGTAAAAAACACATTGTCTTTTTTATGTTACTCCTACACTGTATACAAAGCCTATTCCATTGCTAAGGGCAACAGAATAGTGATCAGATAAACAAACTAACTCCTTCTTGTCCAGTTTGGCTTTGAACCCAATCCTTGCTCTTCTTTATTGAACATGTGCTGCAAAGATGTAGCATTCAGCTTTATAAACACAGTGTATCATATGAATAGGTGATTGACATTTTGGCTTATATATTCTGATTTAATGTTTTATTGTACTGCTTTCTATTTTCCTTTTCAAAGCTTTGATAATCAAAGAAGTATGGGTAGATACTTCTTGAAGATGTCTTTAGATCCCTTGTGGGTGGATTAAGTGACGAAGAGGAGGCAATAGATTGTCAAAAGTAGTAAGGGGAGGGGAGGGCATGATGTCTTTGAATAATGCTTTCATGGTATTTGCAGGAAATACTTCATCCTACCCTTCAAGTAGCGGATCTGAATAATACAAAATCTTTCAGTGAAAAATAGCACATTTTGAGTTGAAAATCCTGTTTTTCAAATTTGTGTTACAATAAGAAAGGAAAATTGTGTAGACTTCCATGCAATAATCACCAAAATCTGATCGATCTCTATCAAAATGGATTAATTTGAATGTGTTCTGTGCTGTGTAAATGGGGATAGTGTAGCAACTTGACCTGTTATATATTGACAAGATTTCAAATAGCTATTAATTGTAGCCTCACAAGTTTAAACCGTGGCAAATCATTAGTCATCTATTGTTTGATAAAAGTGGATCACAACCACCTCGCTTATCCAAACACTACACAATCTTTGGATTTAATAGGAATGGACTATCTATTGGCTCGAAAAGTGAGTAATTGTTGACAATCTTTTGTTTCATGTAAGTAAATGCTCCAAATTTCTATAATTATAGATGATATTCCTGTGTTTTTTTTAGGAGTGTGAATGAATTGTTGAAGCCTGTGTACTTTGCATTGTTTCAATGTTCTAAATTCATTATTGATTATTCATGAGTTGATGGGAAGAGTATTCATGTGTTGTTTTAATGGCTTTTTCATGTAGTCACTTATTCTAAAATTTGATGTACTTTAGAAAACATTGACCTCCTCTTTTTTCTAGGTGGATCAATGTTGGATATATATAATTTCAGTGAAGTCATTGTCCTTTTCTGTACCATTACTTGTGTATTCTTTTGAAATGTTTAGTCCTGTTATAACTGGATTATATTATAAATGATAAGGTGTTTCCTACATTTTATCTGTGGCAAGTGTGGGTAAAAAAGCAGCATGCACAATCCCTTACACAAGTATGATATCTGTTTACCTACTGGTACGTCATTATATTTTGCTATTATTTTAAAGATGGTTTCTTGAGGGATAAAGAGCTTTAAGATTGTGGAGGCTGAAAGAATCACAGGGATAAAGAATATTCCTACATTATATACAAGAAGGAGAAGACTCTTTCAAATTCTAAAATTCATGTTCCCACCTTCCTCCCCCTCCCACTCCCCCTTACCATCATCTCTAATCCTTCACATGCCTTATTTATTGCGATCCAAAACAATATCATAATCAATGTTGCTTGTACATGAACAGATATTCCTGTTCTGTATCACATGTTTCCTATCAACACTCACCCAATGACAGCTACTACCTGTTTTTCCCAGATACGAGCGGAAGCATCACCTCTGATCGCATCTTTTTTTATAGAAATGTGTCCATCTTCAATATGCCTCATAGAAAAACACAAACAAAATGGCCTTCGTTTTGACTGGCGATAGGATGCTTTCTAATACATGGCTTCCTTGGAACCAATCAGGCATCGGCTCTCATGGGTTTACTTTGACCTTATTCTGGTCCTAATTCTGTCTCTAAATATTGCCTTATTGACCGATAGCTTCTTATGAAATGGTTTAATATAGGAGAAGAGATAACCTGAATATTCAATGCCGATGCCATGTTGTTGAAGGGGTTGATTGAAGCGAAGAGATCTGGAAGTCACGTAAGGATTGAGTGCGCCCAAACGTTCTAGCTCTGTCTTCGCTTAAAGATAGTTTGCTGTAATGTTAGAAGCAAAGTTCTTTGAGAATCACTGTGTTATTGTGCGATCAAGTGATATTGACAATACACCATAGAAATTTAAATTTTCCTATTAATTTTTTGTAATAGTTTTTTGTAAGATTTTAAATTTAAAAAGTAGGATTATATCAGAAGAGTTATATAGAGTGCATGTATTCATGCATGCACATCTTTCCTGAACACTTCAGGAGGTTTCCAAAGCTATATGTCGCTAAACCTGCTCCAGAGCATGACTACCATTTCACTGAGTACATAAAAATATTTAAATCCAGCCTGTAGAATAATCCTGTCACAATCACATTTATGTTGAAGGAATTAATTGACGATTACCCAAAGTTCCATAGAAAAGTCAACCGATCTGTTTTCTGTAGCTTCATTTAGCCTTCATATAAATTTCCTTTCAATTGATTTTTGATATGACACTGAATCAATGCACAGGTCTGCCATCTAAAATAAATTTTACCTTTTTACAACTCTACAAACACAAAAGTAACTCTTGGAGATTGCGCTTTCAATAAAGCTGCTCCAAAGATTGGAAATAACCTACCAATAGACACAAGAAAAGCCTCATCTGTTGCTGTTTTCAAAGTTTTGTTGAAGATGTGCTTGTTTTCAGGAGGTTTTGAATATTTTTTTTGTTATTGTATGTCTGCAAAGTAGCACTGTGAATGAATTTTGTTTTAATCACAGCACAGTAGAATATATTTATAGTTATCTAATTATAATTATCATTATTGTTTGAATGTAACCAAAGTATCAGTCCGGTGCATTTTTCCTTTCTCTTTAATTGATCAAATGACCTTTACATGAGAAGAGAAGATGAAAGAGGAAGTGAAGAGGCACCCTTGTGAAACAACTTTTGTAACAACTTTTGTAATTACGGGTTATAGTTTTAACATACCGGTAGTAATAAATAATAATAAAAACAGTGCTTATAAAGCGCTTATCACCTAAGTCTCTAAGCGCTACAGGCAGGTTTCCTCTTTTGTTTTTCCATTTCTGTGTAAAGAAAGATGAATACTGTTTGATAAGCTTCATGAAAGCCTCCATATGATAGTGAAACCATAATTATTTTATATTATTATTACTATTATTATGTCTTTGTATCAGTATTATCAATATGAATATTAATGGCCTCATATGCTCATAAAAAAATTTGCGAACTAATTAATTTACTAATATACTTAAAATAATGTTTTTAATGACGTTTAAAATCATCCAAAATTCCCTCAGTAATTTTGCAAAGAAATCCAAGCTATAAAGCAAGATAGGGCTTTGATGCTTGTGTGGAGGAAGTTGTAAACTTTAAGCATTCACGCCCTCTTGCCCAAGAGACTGGCAGAACATGATTCTATCAGCTGAACATGAAGAGAGTGAATTCTAATAACATTTCTTTGTGGTTATCACATCACAAATGGGTGTGTCTTAATAGCAAGATAAAACGATTCTCAAAATACAGGGTATTTGATCTCACTGAGATAATATCTCACATTTTATCTGAAATAAAAATGAATCTCATAATACTGACCACCCCTATGCGTTATTTTGTCAAAGGTAAGGGTTAGTGTTGCTTTTGTGTTTTGTGTTACATGTTGTTAATTAGGGTAAGAGTTAGGGTTAGTAGATTTGATTTTTTTTTTTTTTTTTTGAGAGCTGAAGCTGAGTATTGGGTTGGTTTAGGAAATGACCACCAAGCAATTGCTGTCAGAGCATGTGTCGTTTTAATATCTCAGCTTTAGATAGATAACAGCACTTTCACATTTCAGTATGATCAGATAGAATGGGATAATGATCTGATAAATCTTTGGATAGCTGCTGAATTATAGGGATAGTCTCGCATCATATTGAGATCAACTACAATATAAAACTAGTCTCACATCTTACCAAGATCATAGGAAACTGATCTCACATCACACTGATATCAGTTAAAAGAATATTATCACATACCTAATTAAATTATGGTTAATATCCTCCTAATATGAATATCATGGATGAATATATTACTAATCTAGCTATCATTGGCAAGTAGATAATAATTTAATCAATTAAGAGAATGTTTTTAACACCTTGCAGTTACAAAATGCTTCACAATTTGCTCCCCTTTTACACAATGATAAAAACACTTCAAAAACACCCGTTGAGGCCAGTACAAAGGTACTGTAAGTCCTGTTGAGCTAATAAGAAATTATAATCAATGTTTCGTTTAAATTTATCAAATCAGCTATGACTGTGATGTACATATTTATTGGACACCTATAACATTTTTACAAAAAATAGCAAGAAGAGTTTGATATCGCTGAAGAAAAAAAACCTGAATGAAGATGGTCATAATTATCATCATAAGCTGAATGTTTTCATCCGATGTGACAGATTGGAGCCACTTAACCCAGTTTCCAAAACTTTTCAGGCATGACTCAGCTAACATTAGGATTAAGAAGTGATATGTCACCACTCTGCAAATCAAAACCATACGCTACCTTCAGCAAGCTCCTTCAAAGTAATTGATAAATGACTGATCATCGCAAAAAAAAAGTGCACACGTGTATCATAATGGTTACAAACATCCTGAATTGATAAAGTACATGTATGAATAAACACAAAATATTTTTCTAGGTGTTGTCATTGAATATAATGTAGGGTTAATTTAACAGCAGACAAACGAGTTATTGGAAGAGGATCAAAGTACAATTTTTGCTTGAGAAATTTCTTTCGTATATATAGGTAAATATTTGACAAACATTGTTTAGTTCTGTAGTACTATGTATATGATCAGTTTCTTAAAAATAAATGAATCAGTCAGTTAATGGGCCTACTTTTCAAATGGATTAAACTGTTAAAAATCTACTATATAAGATCCTTTCTCCTTTCTGCTATTAAAATCAAATTTAAGATTTGATTTGATCCATATGTAAAAATACAGTTTAATGATATCTGTGAAGATTTGTGAATTTTGTTTCTAAAAATGGAATCAAATTATTTATTTATTTTAATGACATATGATAGTCCTTTTATGGAGTGATGTAAGTTGCACAATACATTGTAATAATGACCAGGCCGGCTGAGTGAAAATGACTGATGGTAATTTTTTTCTATTAATGGATGAATTCCTTTTTCTAATTTGTCTACAGTGACCATGAGGAACTAGTACAAATCTAACCAGACGTGAAATTGTATATTGGTATAATGGGCCTCATAATTTATTGGTTTTCAAGGAACTTGTGGATTTTTAAATTTAACATGATTTAAGAAAATATATTCAATCTTATCCCACATCCTCCACCAACTCCCATTCATCCAAATACATTGGTACAAGCAATACTTTGAATTCAAAGAAAAAATAGTTATTTGATCTTGGAATGAATTGAAAGAATTACCACGCTTCCGTCCAAATCAGTCTGCAATTCTACATCTCGGTGTGCAATCAATCTAAAGAGATGCCGTTTGATGAGGGGAAACACAGCGTAGACTCTCGTTTGAAACCTAATTCAGGACGAGGACTTTTGAACATCCCTCCCCTCTTTCACACTAACAAATTTAATCCATGGCTATACAGAAACCGAGAAGTAATTAACTTTTTAGAGTCTGAATGTTGCATAATGGAAGGTCGTATGACGAATCATCATGAACCTAAACGCATGTCTCTGAGCATTGTTTCAGTCTAAAACTCAATGAAATTATAGGGTCCCATTCTAGTCTAAACGTCATATCTTAAGAAAATTGTTTAACTGGGCCGGGCTAAGCGAGCACTGATGATTGGTCGGCCGGCTGTCATGTCAACTGACCTCTTCCAAACTAGTTTCTGTACATGACATAGGGGTGTTGTGGTATAGTGGATAAGTCACCCGACTGCAGATCACAATGTATGGGGTTCAAATCCCAGCCCGACACTAACATCCTTTTGCAAGACGTTAATCTATACTTGCCACTCTCCACCCAGGTGTTCATTGGGTACCCGGTAGGGTCTGTAAAATGACACCTGGCTGGAATGCTCCCCAGGGATTGGAGAATGTGCATATATTTTGTGCGGGCCAGCCTGAATCCAATGATCAGAGTAATAATATATCTGTAAAGCACTATATAAAGTGGAATATTATATCATACCTCTATTTATGTGTGTGATGTGATGATTATTCAATTGCGTTTCATTTTTTAAATGTGTGTAGTCTGAATAGGGCATATAGTTGAAGTAGACAGTGAGATGTTTATCTTAACCATCGAGAGTAGGGGGAAATGGAATCGTGGGATAGGAACAAGAGTAGGATGGTGCAATGAGGTGAAGAGGTCATGTGATGCGGTTGGAGGGAGGATATTTTGAGAAGCGGAGGAAACCAGATTAGTTTCCTTGAATGATATCAAGTGAAGTTGGATCGACTTGAAATTTAACAAGAATCAAAGTTTATCGTCATCAAGGGAGCGTAGAAAGCCGTAGATGTAGATCCATCTGGCAGTTTGCATGTAAGCTCGGAATATACAGTACCGGTATTAATTTGCCTCCAATAAGATAGAGAAGGAATGCTATATTTGCTGTGTTCACAAGCTACTTGATTTGGCACTTAATTCTCCTTGTCTTTAATTTCATTCAAGCCTATAATTTGTAACAATGATTCAGAAAGCTTGCATTAGTTGGAGTAATCATGAAATGGAGTTATAAGTTTAAGTTTCAAGATCTAGAGGCACAAGACTATGTGAAGAATCACTCGGCTTGAGAAAGTCCACAGGAGTGGATGAAAGCTTGCCAACTATAATCTTAGATTGGTAGGAGCTTAATCTACATGCTAATTCTTTACATCATTTATAAATATATGATACATACCTAACATGGATTGCAAATTGACAACATGATGTTACATTCTTGCAAGTCATGAATACTCACGATTTCTGAAAAACCTCATCAACAGCAATCAAAACAAACAGTTTCCAAAACTTCTCCGTCCAAGGGAAACATTTCACAACTTACTAATGAGATTGATTAGAGGGTGTCACGGCAGGCAGGAGCCATCGTGAAGTCAGGTGTCTTACCCACCTCCCCCTCTTGCTGCGATAAGAGCAAGACAACCTTCATCACTCAAACTATGAAGACATCAAACCTCACTACCTCACGCAAACATAACCTTATCTTTTAACTAGATTTCCTGGGTTAATTAGACTAGTGTCAGGGGTGTGAGATGTGTAATGTAACCATTATGTAAATGGAAATAAACCTCTCAAAAAGTAAGCTTCAGTTTGATCAATTATATCTCACCTGTCATGAGGCAATTTTTACTTTGTTTAGTATCATTAGAAAGTATGTTTATTCCTCTTTAAAATGGTACCATATTTCTTATTATTGTTCTGCCATGGAATGAGCAGTACATCAGAATAAGGGGCAGGGTCAGAAGTGTAAAGTTACAAAATGCACTGGTAATTGAGCCCCGGTGTTGTTACGCATTGTACAACACAGCAGCCTATTCGAAAAAACGAATGCCCAGCCGAACAAGAGCAGCTTGTATTTTACAACTTTTAACTTCTGACCTTGCCCCATATTTTTATGTAATGTACAATAAACGTTAATTTCTGATATCAAGTTCATTTTCTGTCCTTGCCTACAAAACTAAACAGAATTGATGGATCTTCATTCAATGCTGTATCAGAAAAGTTTTATATGATTACATTCACTTGTCTATATTGATTCTACTCTTATCATCTTTCATCCCTTTTTCTACTTTTTCACTGTATTTTGACGTACAATGTCAAATACCCTGTTCACACACTACCCTCCTCCCCCTCCCCCTCTCTGTCTGCCTTTCAGTCTCCCTCCCCCTCTCCCTCTCTCTCTCTCTCTCTCTCTCTCTCCATATATCTATTTCTCTCTCTTTCTCTCTTTCTCTCTCTCTCTCTCTCTCTCTCTCTTTCCATATATCTATTTCTATATTTTAATCTTTGTCTCCCTCTGGATTAATTTTTCTCTGTATCTAGCAGTAATTTACAGTGGTAACACTTCTCTTTTGTTAAACAAAGAAGTTGATGTTTCTCCCCTCCCCCTCCCTGTCTCCTCTCTCTCTCTCCCTCCCCCTCTCTCTCTCTCTCTCTCTCTCTCTCTCTCTCTCTCTCTCTTCCTCTCTCCCAAAACTGTTATATTGCACATACAGATATATCTTTAAATTCCCATATAGGAAACCATCAGGTATTTCCCCTTACTTGACTATACCGACAAACGGTTCAATAATGCCCAAAAGAGCTTTCACAAATACCTCCATTTGGCACGGTGTCCAGTTTTTCTGAGTTACGGGCCAAGAATGTTTATTTCTGGATTACCCCAAATCGTATGTGTGATGTGTTCGTGCTTGGCATGTATAATAAAACCTGTTCATTTACCAATCAGAGAAGTAATTTGTCATCACGTTTAACAAGTTATTTGAATTTCAGTGAGAATGCAAGGATCGTTCTAGCATTTGCCAAGTTTTTACCATTTTCTGCCCTGTTAAACTAGCCTTGATTTCATTGTTTTGTGATCTTGATTTAAACCCCTTTTCTTATCCTCTTAAATCAGTAGTCTGTCCAATTTTCTAGCATGTTTTATTAGGGTCAGTCTATACCTTAATTAAAGGGATAATCCATTATATCTTATAATCATTTTAGTACAAATTATTGGGATAGATCATGGAGGTTAGTTAACGAACACAGAAAGCAGTTAGAAGGATTTATAGTTTATTAAAGAGATTAATGTATCCAAACTACACAGCTTTGATTAGTATCATCATGTTATTTGATTGTATTAGAGTCATCAAGCCGATGTATTTCTTAAAAATTTTCTTTCACTTTTATTCTTTTTAGGAGTAATCAAATGATTCAATTTTACATTTCCTACATTAAATGTACTATGTCCCATATTGCAGGCCAAACAAATGAAAAGGTTAAATTCCAACGGCATTTGAAAGATAATACTAATTTAGAACTCCCCTAAAAAATGGGGGCTTGAAAATGTCTTTAACATGACATATTCATAATTCCTTCAAAGTTCTACAGAATTTGATGTTAGCTGCAAAAGGAACATAGTACCTTTAAGGGTTTAATGTAAAACCATGTGCACACAAAAACACCACTTCCTTTCATGATGGATCATTGCTTTTATGAATGAGAGTAGTAACAATGGCTCAACTTAATTCTGCCCTTAATCTCATATCCACTTGTTAATCCAGTGGTCACATTTCCTACAGCAAACGCCCTTTATTAATCCCTATGTTAGCTGATGGCTCTTGCCATTGAATGGGTGTTGGGGTTGTGTTTTTTCCGTAACTCAAGAATGAAAGATAGACTGGTTGAATAAGGGCCTGTGTTGAATACTTTTAGTTGTTAGCTTTAATATGTCATTCTCAAGAAACGTAAATTGGGACAAATCAAATTTCACATCTTTTAACAAATTACAAAACTTGGTGAGGGTAAAGGTGAGGATAATTTGATTTTAGATGTTAACAACTTAACAAGTGTCTTCAATGATTAAATTTGATAATTGGAAAATTGATGATTACTCATGAGGATAATCATGTTCTAGTCACTTTACAACTGAGCATTTACTGATATTAAGTCATGAACAGATATATAGAAAACCTATTGAACTTAGCTTAACTGAATTGTAGTTATTCATGTTCAACTTGTAAGATTTGATTAGATCAGGATATGATAGGCAGGTGAATGAAATTAATCAAAATCTCATTTTTCAGAAAAATTGTTTACTAGGTTAATGCCTGTTCTGTGTATTTTTGCCATTGTACATATTTATGAGATCATTTGAATGACCATCATATTGCGTTGATCTAGATTGATCTAGATTGAGCAAAACTAAATTATTTTGTAGCTTACCGGTAGTAACTAATCATGGGGGTGGTTATGTCATTATCTAATTTTTAAATGGCATTTATTTTATGTTCCCTCCATAATTCATTATTTGATACATTTAGATTTGACATTCATAGTTTCATACTGTAAGACAGGTTTCTGGTTTCCATAATTACATAAAATGTTATGAATATATAGGACGTATATACATGCATTTGTTGTTTGTTTAATGTAGATAAACATATTCTCAGCATTTTTGTTTTGCTGTAATGTTTTTAAGAAGATATCATGTTCTGAAATATTAAAACAGATCTTGCATGCAGCTGCCTATAAAATCTATCAAAATCCTTAACAATTTACCATGGTGTAAAAAAAGTAGTGCGGTATTATTACCCCTCTACATGTCAAAACATATCAAAGCTCCAAGCCAGATTACTGCATATCTCTACAACCCCCTTCATTAAAGATGATCGTGTTGTAAGCCTAGAGTAGGGAGGGGTTACATCCATACATCCCTCTCCCTGACAAGTCACTTCCTGCTCGACGACCTCGGTAACGATGACGTCTGGGCCCTGGCTATAGCTGGTCCAGGGGAAGAAGAATGACACAGAATAGATCGATGGCTGGGTTCATGCATACCAGCTTGTTTTCCTTATTACTATCATATAGAGAAAGTATTTACATCAGAGTTCATACTAGGATTTCTCCTTCATTAAATTGACCCAAAGTATTTAAACCTGTATTCAAGCACAGATTTGTTCATCAGTTATGAAAACTAATTACATTTGTAAATATTTTGATATGGCATGACGATGGTTTCTGTCATTTTATTCACCGATAGAGCTATGTTCATATTAGCTATTAACTTGTTTTCTTCAACTTCTAACTGCATTTGAGCATATATCTTCATTATTATATAGTTACACTGTATGTGTTTATATTACTCTTGTATATATAAAAGCTAGGAAAAGCAAGATTTTCTAGTTACTCTTTCAAGAAAGCATTGTTTTTTTCAATGAAAAAATGCCTTGTGTCTGACCTTTTTTCTTGATGAACTAGAATAATTAATTTACTCTGTTGGTTTGGCTCGCTGCCACATTAGAAGAATGGAAAGGTTATTTAAAGAGCACTTCATCATGGAATCATCTAACAAATCAAACTTCCTTTGTATTATTCCTTGAGGACTCAACACATACAGTAATATTCATTGTGAACTTCAAGCGCTTGAAAATATATGTTATCTTGGAAAGCAAAATTACAGCCAGGATGTAATTTCCAAACTTTGCTATATGATATAATTTTATAATCTATAATTTGAAAATGAAATGAAACAGGAGATACCAATTTAAGTATTTTGGAAGAAATACCATATGAGAAATGTAAGACAAAGAGATACTTATTCAATTGTTAACTGTATATCTGTTAATAAACCACTACAAGAAACATTAAAGGAAGTATTCTTCATTGCAAATATTTTATGACAACATTTTTTCTACCCAATTGCTCTTGAGGTCCTCCTCCTGTAGATCCCATTTGTCAAGGTTTGACCATGGAGATCTCTTCTTATATCTCCATGGTTTGACATGGGGATTACAAAGTTTCTGAAAGTGACAGATTAACCCATTGAATCTTGGAACCTGGTGGTTTATGTATTAAGTCTATGGGAATAAGAGAAATTCGGGAGTCAACAGGTTAATATTTGTAATGAATACCGGTAAGTATAAATAAAGTGAGACTGCAGAAAACTACCAGCTACCGGCAATCTGTGAACTGCTAATGCATCCCTCATACAGAGTGATAGATGTCAATGCTCAATGGATTATACAGGTCAATCCTCTTTTAATCAGCTGGAAATAGGACCTGTATGCTATGTATGTATGATATGAAATTGCATGTTCAGTGAGCAGTAAACGGTTATTTCAGTCATTTGAGAATCTTGTATTCATATGTGCCTGAAATGAACACTTGTTCACAAGTTAGTTGAATCAAGAAGTTACTAGCCATTCTTGGTTTAATTATTGAAGCTGTATGATGCCTATTATTATTATTCACCATTATATTTGTCCACAGCTAATATTGATAAACTCCTCAATGTTTGAGATATTATTTTATTTAAGGTAATAGAAATTTTAAGATGCAAGGAATAAACAGATAAAGATAACATTATACAAATATACTGCCTTGAGAGGTTCTGGTTAAAACTATACGCAAGAGGTGACTTCAATAGTACTATTTGCTGAGGGGCGCAGCCCCGAAGCAAATGGTACTTTTGGGGTCACCGAGGCCCATAGTTTAACCAGTACCTCGAATAGAAGGCATGGTATATTTGTTTTATATCCTGCATCAAAAATTTATTTTAAAAAAACAAAAAAACAAAAAACAACAACATTTTTTGGGGAAAAAAATTTAAAACAAAAAAAATGTCAATTTTTATCTAAAAAGATTTAAAATATTTTGTTTTTATTAAATTAAGATTTGAAGAAAAAAAGTTGATTCAATTCAAAACAAAAATTCCCATTTTTTTTTCAACTCCCAAATAGTAAACCAAAATAGTACTCTCATATACTACTTTCTAAAAATAGGTCAAATATTTTTGGTCATGTGACGAGCTCTCAACCAATCAAAAGCCAACAAATTTTTGATGCAGGATATAAATACAGTTAACAACTAAATTATTCATACCCCTTCAAAATTTGATTGATGTTTTTTTTTTTTGTATCTCGAGAATGAAAGGTACAGACTGGTTGAATGCTTTCAGACATAGCTTTTATATGTCACATTCTCAAGAGATGTAAATCAATCTTTGGGACAAATTAATTTTCTGAAAAATTACAGAACTGGGTGAAGGTATGAATAATTTAGTTATTAACTGTAAATGTCATGCAGGGCTTAAATTAATCCAAGGCCACCAAGGCCATGGCCGTGGATGCCCTTTTGATTTGCCTCAATGCCCCTCTCATTGGCCATGGAGATTTTTTTGTGCCCTTTCCAATTCTTCGTGCCCTTTCCAATTCTTCCTATTTGTGCTGTAATATAGGAATGTGCCCTACACAAAAGCGGCCTTGCCCTACAAACATTGAAATTTAAGGCCTGTCATGCATACAAACATGTGCATGAACAGACTTGTGTGTTTTACTCTACTAGAGAAGATTGAGCAACTGTTCTGTATTCTATCATCCCAATTTTCTGGCACATATATCAGTGCCAAAACTATTGTGGCAAGTTTTCTCAAAAACTGAAGATAACAATATTTGGATAGAAATCAGCTTCTAATTGTGTTCTATTGCTTTCTGATTAGTTTTACTCTCCTATATATAACACAAATAGGTTTACTGTGATATATGAATTCCCCTTCCAAAAATGAATATCAAGGTCATGTTCATTGATGTTTCAGCAAAATTATAACTTTCAAAAATTTGTTGCAACTTTGAAGAGGAATATGAGATATTCTTCAAGGAATTGTACGTTCTTTGCATATTGATTTCTGAACAACAGATGAGGTATCTGACTATCTGTAAAATCAGTTCATTTGGCATTGGTGCAAATAGCTGTGAGGGAGTTGTGGAAAAGTTTTAGCCCAGTCTAAGCTGTCAAGTGAGAACCCTGCATTCATAGAGCATCGTGAGTCAAGACACCCTCCACCCGATGGGTGTATCCCGCCTTCGATGTGAATCCACAGCTCAGGAAGCAGAGCGCAGCGGTAACGGACAGCACAGCAGTCGACGATTTAAATTGGATCGCTTCACGCCCGCTCAAAGCACCGTCGATTGATCTGCCTCTCAGATAGGCCTCAAACGTACTCCAGACTCGCTCTTGCACCCCTTTTTTCCTCTCTTGTCTTCTTGTTTCGCAACCAGGGATACCCCTCCTCGTCGGAACTTCCGACAGCTGCACTTATCTGGCAGGCTTCAGGTCCTGGCTGGGAGATTGAAGCCGAAAGGGTGGGAACACTCTTCTCTCCAGAAAGAAGACAAAATTGGATCCACAGCTGGGGGATGATCCAGATTTTGTTTTTCCCAGCTACCCCCTCACCAGAAAAAAAATTAATATCTCGTAATTTCTCTGGGCTATGATAACTGACAGGGCAGGGGATAAATACTAGGGTTTATATTTATGTCGAGGACATTTGGAGTTCCGACTGTCGGTGAAGAAGGAGCAGGTAGAGTTGATCACTTTATCATGTAGTGGCAGCAGTGGGATAGATTCATTGGGAAGGATGCCTGCTGAGGTTTGGTTGCATCGTAAGGAGGTCTGGTTGCATCGTAAGGATTTAGCAGATTTTATGGATGTTTCTGTCCAGAGTCTTGGACGACACCTGTGACTAGAAGCTTTTTCACCCATGAGTTCAAGCTTTTTGGACTCTGTAGGCCTACATCACACATTGTATAAAGCCTGCTTTTGGAGGAGTATTTGCTTCAGTTGGTAACTCAAAGTTTGAGGAGCTTGATTGTGGTTGCTGAACCCAGGAAGTCATCCTGCTTGCACCTTACTTGTACAGATTTTTGATTGTTTGTACACGCGTAGGACAATCTACCAAAGTGAGGATTTTCAACTGGAGTGATTTACATCAACATTGTGTGACTGATCTATCTCTCCTCAAAAAATTGTTGATGGTGTATTAAAATTTCATCTGATCGGACAACCATTCTGCTCCATATTTCCCACAAGCACATCTTAGTTTGAGCTCATCCTGAAATGACTACCAAGCATACTCCAGCTAAAAGTTTTCAGAGTTCTTCAAAAAATTCCATACTTTTGGACCTTAATTAATTACAGCCACATGTAGTGAGGACCTATACTGCGTGTCCAGTGTTCAAGTATTGTAAAGTTCTGTGGACTTGTGGTTATAATTGGAACGAGATGTAAAATGTGATTCAGCCATCGCCAGTCCAAAGCATAGCGTGATATTAGAGAAGTGGACAACGTCAACATCATATATAGTCAAAGCAGACACACCCTACATCAGAAAGAAGTTTGGCATTTCTATTTTTACCTTAAACTCTGAATTAATCCTGTCATAAACATCACTTATACCTTCAAGGATAAGACCAATACACCTATATATATATATATAGTTTGAGCAAAATAAATTATATACCGGTACTAAGAACAGCAGCAGAACTGCTTAGTGTCTCATCAATTTGTGTACAACTTTGCAAATTTGATAAGAAAACCGCTTTCGGATCCCACCATGAACTTGCAAAAAAGCAGAGGGCTTAACTAGTTTAAGTTCTCAGACAGTCTGCAAGGGTTGTCCATCATCAGATGTCATTTTGGAAACTAATTGGCCCTCCCACGAACGGTCACTGCAAGTCTAAAGCCGCTTCCCTCGCTTGAACTTGTAAGGGTGATGTCACCGGCTTACCCACGTCTGGAACGAACTGAGGATGAATCTCTAAACTGGACAGTTGCTTGATGATGGCAAGGACTTCAAAGTTGTAAGATATAATTGCAATTGTTCTTTGCATATTCTTTCCTTGACTGTGGAGGAGAAGCAGGGATTGTTCAGAATCTTATGACTTTTTGGCACAAGAGAAGTAGAGGATTACCTCATATCTGCCTCTTTTGTTTTTGTTCTAATTCTGGATTAAGAGGACTTCTTTTTGATTGCTGGCTAACTCTGCGTAAAGGTACAGATATAGATGTACATGTATGAATGACCTACGTCCTAGATAACTAGGACACCTCTCTTCATTCTACAATTGGACTGTCCCTGATTTGAGACCCACAAGGATGTGTTCATCTCCCTTATCTCTTCATGATCACTGTTATCTTAATGTGAGCCAGTATAATCAGGAAGGATGTATTCCATACATGTAGATGATACAGTTTGATCAGATGTAGAATTGTACTGGGATCTCAATGTCAAGTTTTTGGAAGTCTGTGGCTAGCTGTCTCCATGTAGAGGATATGCCACATAGTATCATCTTTTAGATGTGTCCTGATAGTCCTGATGTTGTTGATTGACTTCATATTCTAGCAGTGTGCATTGACAAACCTTTATCAGAGCCATGATTCCTTGTGAGCCAAAAGGCGAGGAAGCAGCAGCAGCGTTTCCAATCATGGAGGACTATAACATGACTTTCACTGCTTATGCCTGGATATTTGAGGAATTTTACAAGGTGAGGTATATAATGTTGGCATGATAGAAAAAATTTGTGTCGTGTTTTTTGCAAAAGTTACTGTTCTTATACAATTTTGCAAGAATGACACCCTATATAGAATATGTTTCCTTTCAAAAATTCATAAAAGGATTACGATATGTGGAGAGAGTAAAGATGGGCATGCAGGCAGGTCCATGTAATGTATTCTGTATGACCACTTCTATCTAGATCTATTTTGTCCAAAAAATAACAATCGCATCATATGACCATTGATTACTGGTTTGTTCTTTTGTCACTACCACAAATGGTCATTCCAAGAAGTTTGTCATTTTCTATGAAATGAGTGGGTGATACTTCAGTCATACCGCCTAACTAACTACTAACTGACAGTTCTTGGCCAGAAGGGTAACAGTAATTTCTTGATTGGTCTATTGTCAATGTGGTGTTGGTCTTATTGGTGTGCCTAAGGTATTAAAATGTATGTGTGATAATGTATATATATGCCTCTTCCGGATTGTGTGTATGTGAATTTTTGTTGGACTGCATCATCTTTTCGATTGAACTACGAGTTTGCTGTTTGAAGACTTGTATAAACCCAGTAATGACATTTCCACCAAGTCTGGTGTCAGCGAATTATAACCTTCTGCACATTGAAACTGACGACCCTTTCCCTTTAAGTGCTAACCATTCCCAACTGGTGTAATTGGGACATAGCTATGTTGGATCCATTTCTTTAATAAACCATTCCTATCAGATTAATGTTCATCCATCAGTGAATATAACCTGACTGCATGTACACCGAGAAACCATATACCAATCAATGGATCCCACGTTTCAGTTCTAGCCTTATTTGGATTAATCCTGGCCTTCAAATGTATATTACCTCATTAAGCACCCATACCACCATCCATATAACATTTCCATGTAGATTAATGTTATTCCCAAAATATGATCTAATTATACACCACAGTATTCATGTAACATACTAATTTTAGACAAGGACGCCGTGACTTGGCGAAGTGGTTTAATGACTTCAATCGTTTGCCCATTTGCTGGCTCAACCCTGTGGTTTCAGTATGCCCTTCAGTGATTATCTGACAAAAATTGTTAGAATTTATATTTAAAAGTAATTTCATGGAGTGGCCATGAATTAATGTATTTTGATTTTTCGTCAATCCATTTTCTGTACTCAAATTTGCCACACACTTTTATGTATTTTTTGTAATGTCAGTGTTATGGGAGTTTGTGAGAATAGCTTTAGTCCAAAGTTACATGTATAAGTGTTCATTCTTTATGAACAAGGTTGTTTGCTGATGATCCATGAAATTGCTTTCCTTAATCTGAACAAAAACACAAACAAATTTTAGATCAGCAAACAACTTTTGATGAAAAATGTTGACATTGTGAAAAATTTAAGATGTGAAATTGTGTAATGGAGCAAAACTTTAATTATACTTATAAGTAGTAATATGATAAATAAAAAAATAAAAAATGGGAGGAAGAGATTGAGAAGGGAAGTTAAGAGGGGCTGACAAGAATTTACTCATTGAAGAGAGAAAAAGAGATGCAAAATGACTGGACAATATATATGTAGAGAGAGAGAGAGAGAGAGAGAGAGAGAGAATAAAAGACTGAAAGAAAAAAGAAGAAATCAAATGGAAATAATAGAGGTACTATAGAGAGGAAAACAAGAGAAAGGGGGAAAAAGAAAAAGATGAAGGGAATGAGAAAAAATATGAGTGATACATTTTATACACCTAAAGCAACACAGGAAAAACAGAACTTAATATTTTCATTGACCATTTTATCAAAGAGCTCCCCCTGTGTTGAATTGACATTCTTTTAATTTCCTGCCTGATGTCACTTCTAATTTCCTTTGACACCAGACACGTATAGTTCTATACATGTCTGGATTATCATGTTAATCTCTTGAAGTAAGGATTGCTAATCTTCATTAAGCTACCTAATCATTTATATTAAATCTGGATGTGTTTATTCAATCAAATGTCCAGTCACAAATCATGCATTCCATTTGTAATCAGTTTTCTCTATCTTTCTACTCTATAATTATGATATTGTGTTATTTAACATTTGAATGATTTGATTTGATTTGATTTGATTTTATTTATTCATCATCAATAACATCAGTGATTAAACATTTGAATACATCGTGAATGGTACATGTTCATAAATGAATATTATAGATCATATTAAAGAAAAACCTAACAAAGTATTGATATGCTAGACATATGTCTTTTCTCATAGAATATAGAAGGTGATGAAAAGGAGCCAAATAATAGCACATGTGCTAGTCGAGTCTGGCCCCTGTTCTTAGCACACACTTGGCAAAAATAAATATATCATTATCAAAAAATAAAACTTGACAGTAGAAGTATACATGTTGAGTAATACCGTAGCACAATTTCTACACTCCAAATATAATTATGAAGAGGATATACCAGGTTAAAAAGTCATAGATACATGTATCTACAGATTATTTATACAAAAAATTGCATTTTTTGACCAAAAAAAAAAACAACAAAAATGTAATATGGAGATTATTTACAATATATACATGTGTACTTGCATAATTCAATCACTTATTCATCAAGTAATCGTTGAGATGTTTACGAAAAGTGTTTCTAGACCCTTTGTTTTTGATTTCATCGGGAAGTTCATTCCATAATCGGGTTCCTACACAAGTTACTGAAAATTTGCCTTGTGTTGTTTTATACAGTGGTATGCGTAGATGGCCCTTTTCTCTTTTTCTTGTATTGTATCTATGCTCAATTTTATCACAATAATCCGTCAAACAGTGAGGTAAATTATTATGTACTAGGTCATACATAAATGTACATAGAGACAACTCATAGAACTTGTTAATATCTAAGATTTTCAATTCGTAAAACAATGGTGCTGAACGACTCATAAAATGGCTAAATGTGATTGTCCGTATGGCCATCTTCTGTGTATACAGTATGCAATTTAAGTGAGACTTGTAAGTGCTCCCCCACACTTCAATTCCGTATGATATATGAGGTTGAATAAAGGTTTTATACAACAACACTAGGATATTTCTAGGCACAAAATGCCGTAAGCGGAAGAGGATTCCTACTTTTTGTCTGATGCATTTATTAACCATTTGTATGTGGGGTTTCCAAGTCAAGTGTTTATCAATCTTTATCCCAACAAAGAGCGAAGAATCAACTTCTATTATTTCAGCTTCTGATAT
The DNA here is from genome assembly GCF_000002235.5 of Strongylocentrotus purpuratus. NCBI lineage: Eukaryota > Metazoa > Echinodermata > Echinoidea > Camarodonta > Strongylocentrotidae > Strongylocentrotus > Strongylocentrotus purpuratus. The sequence goes on along the minus strand of NW_022145601.1, from coordinate 28,501,645 downwards.
AGCCAGTTGCCCTTGAACATTAATCTGCCGTCTCTGGTTTCTTATTAGCATATAACTCGTCTTTTGTAAATTAATTGTCAGTTTATTAGCATTACACCAGTCTGAAACAATTTGAAGATTTGTGTTCACTTCAGTCATATCAATTTCTTTTTGCCCTTCAGGAAATGTATGGAATAAGTTTGAGTCATCCGCAAAGAGTCGAAAGTTAAAGTAACGTGTAGCAAATGGCATATCATTAATATAAAGTAGGAAAAGCGTTGGGCCTAGGACAGAGCCTTGCGGTACACCACATGTTAAAGGCAGCATGGGAGATGTTACATTTCCGTACTGTACAAATTGAAATCTTCTATAAAAATAGTCCTTAAACCACTGTAATGCTATTCCTCGTATTCCATAGTGTGAAAGTTTGCTGTATAAAATATCATGATTAATTGTATCAAATGCTTTCTTAAAGTCTACAAATATCCCAAGTGTGATTCTTCCCTCATCCATTGAATTCCTCAAAGTGTTAACTAAATTTATCATTGACAATTTTGTACTGTATTTTTTACGGAAGCCATACTGGTGCTCATATAATACATGATTTTTTTCAAGAAAGTCAAGAAGCCTATTATTTACAATTTTTTCAAAAACCTTCCCAAGAACAGGTAATACTGAAATAGGTCTATAATTTCCTGCTTCAAGTCTTCATCGAGTGACACAATTTTGATGTGTTTATTTAATTACTTGCAGTAGTTTAATGAACTGCACTGTTTATCTTTCTTCTTCATACAATCATAGATCAAGATATATTAGAAGTGATTTTATTATATTTGCCTTTTGTAACTGTTCATTTTCATGTTGCTTGTGGATCAGAGAAGATATTTCTGATAGGCATTGAATGACTCCAATGAGTATTGAGGAGAGAGATTATACAGTTCATTTTTAGAATGTCAGTATTATGCCAAAACTGATCAAATGTCATGATTTATTTCTAGCCTTAAAGCGGTATTGAATATCATATTTGAAATCAATAATAAACACCTTCTCCTCATCAAAAATTAGGAGATTGTGTCTGAAAAGTCAGAGTGTGAATTATTTTATCACAACTAATGTCATATTTCTGGTCCGTTCTCGCTGTGAAAAGGAGGACATTGTGATATCTTGAGAAAGGTAGATAGGGATCCTTCTTTATATTGATGTGTCTTATTTGTAACATAAATTTACAATTATTCTACATAATCATGAGATTAATCGTCATGAGTAAAAAATTTGTTTTCAAATTAACCTGAAGTCATTTTGTTTTCAAATTAACATGAAGTCATTTTGTTTTCAATAATATTTTCTTCGTTATTGCTAGTAATTTAAACAAGCAGGAATTTTTTTACAGGGATTACAAGTGTTTGCCATGTGGTAAAAGCAACAACAAGTTATTCCTTTTTCTTAGCAATTCATTGTGAGGCGGATATCTATTTGTGGTTTTAGATACATGTATACATTGTTCATTTTATAGCATTTATTGAAGCACTAGACCCATTACGACTGCTTTCCCCGAAAATCTTATGGAAATGACCTCTCCATTTGACACAAAGTGCCCTAATTCCTTGAGTCTGTGCATTGTTTTCATTCTGATTCTTATCCCGAGTACAAGCTTTCCTCACCTAGCCCGATATAATTCTGAATGTTTTTGTTTTTGTCTGCTCCTAGATCCTCCCCTACAACCACAAGGCACAATGCATGGAAGATATCATGTCCTCAACGGGAGCCATTGACGCGATGTCAGAGGAAATCATTAAGCCAACCCAGCAGTATGAAAGAGCAAAGTCACCACCCCTGACAGAGGGGTCTGTCACCGGTGTTCCGGACAGGTCAGAGGTCACAGAGGCAGGAAGTGACATCATGATGGAACCCTGCGAGACTTCCTCTGTCACTTCTGAGAAGAGTGGTGTTAGAGAAGAGAATGGAAATACTGGTGTCACTGGTGGGATAGGCTCTGATAAACATGGTAGGAAAAACCCTCTATCACCCTCACAGCAGCGGAAGAACGTCGTTGGGAAAGCCGCTTCTGGAAAACCACTACCATTAGGACCACCACCAAAGCTGCCCCCAAAACCTCCAGGTTTGCTGAAGGTCAAAGAAACCGGCAAAGCTCCTCCCTTGAAGCAGAAGCCAGCAGTGCTTCCAAAAGGAAAAGGGCTCAAGGATAAAACCAAGAGCACTTCACAGGAGTCTGTGGTTCAGCATAAAGTAGTGATTACTACTGTAAGTAACACAAACTGTGAGGTAAGTGTTAAGGACACTGATGTTTCTGGTCATTCAACAGACGGTGGTAGACCTGGTGGTAGGACCTCTCCAAAAGCCAACATGGTAAGGACACCACCTCCTCCTACACCTCGTAACCCAGTGGTTATGACGCGCTCACTGGCAGGGCCGCTGCAGCACACAAAACAACTCCATGATGGTATTCAACGCACCTGCAGCTCACCGCTCGCAGCTCCCAATAAGGCTGTTAATGTGACATCCTCTCTTGACTCTGAAACCCAACACAGTACTGATCACCCCCACAAACCCCCCAAGGTCATGTCCAGGGTGCACAACATTCAAGATCACCTGACACACCCTTCTGCAGATGTCCCTGCCATAACCAAGAAACTATCTGTTATGGACCATCATATCAAAGTGCGGGAACGAGCAGCTGTATTTGAAAAAATTGTCCAGGGAATATCGGAGGAGACAAGTATCTTGTCTCTGGATATAGATGCCGCAGGGGGAAGAAAACGCTCTGCAAGAAAACCGGATGCGCCACTTTCTCCAACTTCAAGCATCACCAGCAGGTCTGGAAATCATTTGATGGAAAGGGAAGAAATGGACATAGCTAAAAAAAGCATATTAACAAAATCAGAATCATTGCCAGTGACAGGTCCCGCTCTACCCATCCCCCTTCCAAGAAGTAATAGGACTCTAATCAAAGACTCTAATGAAACAAGTATTCAAAGTGAAGTTGACCGTCCAACCCCTCAACCGAGAATAAGCCTTGGCCAAATTGCCAATACTGAACCCGCCTCGGCAGCAGAAACATTGAACATTGAGTCAGCGAATTCCGATGATATTTATGATGAAGTTCGTGAATTTGCCCATAGCGATGATGTCATTGCATCGTTAGCCAACGGGGACAGTGAACATAACATGTATACGTATACAATAAAATCATCGGTCGAACATGAAGTAAGAGAGAATATTTATGAGGATACTCTTCTTCCTGACACCTACATGGATAGCATCCCTCGTCTCCCCCCTGATCCCCCTTCCCCTGGCCCTACCCCTCTAGCAAACACCTGTCAGCGTCCATTATCCCCCCTCCTCCCCGAGAGAGGGCCCCCCATGAGAAGCGCCGCGGCAGCAGAGGAAATGGTTGTGACTGATGAGTCGGCTTCGCGTGAACGCGGAAGCATCTACGAAGTCTGCCTTCCCGAGGATGACCAGAGTGACGACAGAACAGAGTCGGTAGCAGACACAACAACTACTGAGAACCAAGTTACACTCCAGGAAATGCCCGCTCAAACACCAGGGGATCAAATTATGCCCTCTAAAGGTAGGACCAATATTGTTCTTTGTCTCACCTACACTTATCTGTAATGAGTTAATGAGCTGAAACAATTGTTAGGCGATGAAAGGCTACTCTGACTCATTTCTAAACTGAGAAGTCACTCAAAAGTTCTCTGTATGAATCCTACTATTCAACTAACAACTGGTTTTGACATTTGTTCAATACTTTTCTTAAACTCTGTATATAATTCAACTAAAAAGTACTTATAATGCCTATTTTTTGCCTCTTTGACACTATCTAAATGATTTTCCAAACTTTGTTCTGTAAGAAATACACCAAAAATTATCAAACTGTATCATGTACACCTTTTATGTTAGGAAAGTCAGGTTGCATCAGATTTACATAGATCCCCTCAAAATTTCTTGTGAATTTGATTCTGCCATGAAAGAAATAATATCATTCAATGATTTCAGGAAAGGCCACAAAGTAAGTGATGGAAACTTGCCATTTTTCGGCTTGAAACTGGATAGACATTGATATTTTTTCTGGATGTACGTAAATATCTTTCCTATGGTCAGCAATATTGCTGTTGCCATTTTGAGCAACGGGAAAAAGGTAGCCTAGACATTGATGACTAGCTTGTGTCGAGAAGCATCGATCGCTTCCAAAAATAGAATCGCATCAAGGATCATTGCTCTCTGAATTGGCCACAGCCATGCAGTCAGGGGTTGCCAAGTCCGTGCGCAGCCCTGCACAGGATGCCTCATTTGAGCTAATTGCATGGGGGAAACGAAGCTCTAATGAATGAAAGGTACAGATGGTCTCAGAATACCTCTTCAGACTTAAGCAAATTTATACCAAACTCGTTTTAAGAAATTAGTTATTAAGAGTAATGGTGTAATGAAAGCATCGTACATACTATAATTCAATGTCACATAAAGAAACTGATTGGTCAGTTGACATAACAGCTAGCCAATCATTAGTTTGCGCACATGATAGCCCCACCCAGTTATACGATTGGCGTACTACATTTTACTTCATTCAAAACGGTGCTCAAACAGGCTTTTCACTGTACGATGTTCGTTATAACGTTTCTTTAAGCGATGTTCAGACTAGGGAAAGTTTAATGACTATTGGTATAGCTACAATGTATACGAGATTGGTATAGCTATACAATGGATGCTGGCAGTCTGAACGCAGGCTTAATGACTGCTCATTTAAAGGGGATTTTTGGCTTGCTGGCTGACAGTGCTGAGCTGCCATGATGTGCGCTATCTAACTCACTCAACAGGAAGTCTGTCATTTCCACGATCGAAATTGCCCCTTGAGAGAGGAAAATCTTCTTTTGGCTACCTACCTGTGTACCGTGCAGTATACCTAGATAAGTCTAATAATTGACAGGTGGGAATGAAAGAAATTTATAATTTATCATGAAAATCTTCAATATTTTGAATAATTGGTCACGCAAGGCTTTAGGCAATAACGCTGCAGATAATTAGATGGCTATTCAATGAAAACAACAGATATAAGGAGATACAATTTGAAGAAGTTTGTAACATCTGAAAATGACTCCTTCAAACAGTTTTCAACATTTCCTTGCAAAATTGAATGAACAAAATTAAAGATGCATAGTAATGAGCTGTCATGGGGAATTCGACACCGTTCGGGTGTTCACAAAATAACAGGTGTTGTCAATTACGAGGATTAGCTTTCAGTTGTATGACAAACAGGTTTCGTTTAGGTTTGATGGTTTGTGTTACGTGGCTGCTAAGAAAGTATGTTTATATGCTTTTAAGTAAGCAACCTTGGGACTGATGGCTTTAACCCACTTCGAGGGACCTGGTAATGAGGATTAATTCCTTACCAAAGGGCAATAGTGCATCAACTTGGTTTTGAACCCGGGACCTCCCGTTACAAAACCACTGAGCCACCACGTCTCTTGATGTAATACTCTGCATTTTCCACCAATCGGCCGCTATTTCCCTCTACGAGAGACTAGGGGGGTATTTTATGATCGAACCGTGGGTTTGCTGTGTGTGCGAGACTTGAACACTCATTAATGGTGTTTCCACCAAGTTTGGTGTCGGCGAATTATGATCTACTGCACATGAAAACTGACAACTATCTCCCTTTGAAATAAATGAGGGGAATACACAGGACTATACCGGTATACATTTCAATGTATTGGGCAGCTGCTTCTACGATAGGCTTTTCCAAAATATTCTCTACTTGTTTTTATATCATGCAGATGCAGCAGATCACTACTTCTATTTTTATAATGGTATAAATGTAGCTACTATTTTATGCTGAGGCATCCACTGATCATCATTTGAATTTAGAGGACTGTCATAGAAAAATGATATATTTTGGAAGGATTCTGATAGTTTGTGCAACATTATTTAACATACTTTATTTTCTGTCATAGCAAATTCCTTCAATTCTTTTGCCTGATGTACTTAATTTTTGTTTCCCAAGCAATATTTTTGCTTGTCTGAGCATTAGGGGAAGACTGCCCAGGACTGCCCAGCTCTGGAATTCTTTGTACTCTTTTTTTTAAACATTGACAAGAAAGGAATTTTAAATGAAATTGTAGATGGATTTGTGAACTGACGTAGCCTTTAGCCTTTTAGTATTGCCTTTACATCGGGTCGTGAAACCTTTTCACAGCGACAGTATAGCCTGGACACCAGCAATTGAATTTCCTCTGTTTTTAATTGGCAGCAGCAGGGGCTACATGCAGCACTAAACAAACCTACTACAAAAGCTCTTAATTATTGTGCGGGCACATAAATAGATTATACTTGCTATGTAATACCATGGGCTGATGAACATAGATAACATGTGCGTTTTTTCAAAAGGTGACATGCAAGTTACAATGTTAATGAGTTGATTACCCAAGGCGTAAAGTTATCCTCAGGAAATTTGCAATTGTTCAATGAGTGTTGCAGGGGGCAGTGCTATGAAACACTATTTGACGCATGTGATAAGGCCTGCTCACATATGATAGGGTGATCTGTGTTTTGTTTTACAAAATGTAAACCTTTATTTTACACCTGTTCGAAATTTAGTAAAGGTTACATGACCGTAAAAAAGGGCAAGGTTTGCAAAAATCACATTAATTATACTTCAAAAGCTCTTAATTATTGTGTGGGCACATAAATACAATGGGCTGATGAACATAGATAACGTGTGTGTTTCTCAAAAGGTGACATTCATGTTACAATGTTAATGAGTTGGGATTACCCAAGGCGTAAAGTTGTCTCAGGAAAAGCGCAGTTGTTCAATGAGTGATGCAGGGGGCAGTGCTATGAAACATTATTTCATAAATCTTTATTTTACACCTGTTTTGAATTTAGAAAAGGTTGCAGGACCTTAAAAAAGGGCAAGGTTTGCATATCTCTAACGAACCACCTTTCTTTGACATGACATGTAGTTCTTCAGAGAAAGTGGATATTTTTATCTAAAAGATACCATTTAACCAATCTTCAAGAAAATCTGAAATATGTATGTTTGCCTGAAGTAAAAAAAGTATTGATGTATTTCTGAGACTGGAAAGCAGTCTGTTTTCTTCATGGGCTATTAGACCCAAACTATCAATGAGATATGAGTGTATATTTTGGCCTAATATATATATATATATATATATATATATATATATATATATTAACTGGAACATAGAAAAAGAGTGTGATTTAAATTATGAATTAAAAAAAATTGTTTACCCCCCCCCCCCTCCCCCCTCTACGATAAAGAGTTTGTATGCCAATGTTTTTTACTTTCTAATTGCAATTGGCTATTACAGTCTGAGGTAATAAATTGCTCTTTAATCTTCCATTCTTTTCACTAGTCAAACAAAACAAACTGAATACTTGAATGAGAGAGCTACTGTACTTTTTTTGGAGATAATATTCAGTTCTTGTATAGCGCATGATACGCAATGAAATAATATCTCTATGCGCTTTCAAAGAGCTTTGGAAATAATTACCCTAGCATTAGCTCTGGCAGTCGTAATCGGCGCAGAGATGACTTTGTTTGTGTGTTTTTATTTCAAACAAACAACCCCGTCATCTGAAGGAACACAAACAAACAAACCAGTCATCCACAGGAACTGATTTATAAAACAAATTGATCAGCTGAAGATGTGAACTGATTAAATGAAAATATGAAAATCAATTCTGGGAATCAAAAAGGCCAAGTTTCTTTAGATACAGATTGGTAGTAGATACTTAAATGCATTTATCAGTTTAACTACTTGACATATGTATCTTGTATTCTATACCAATGAATTAGTTAAGTAGTATGAGTATTCCAGACTTACAAAAAATGTATTTAAAGGTTTTTCAGACATATTTACATTAGATTTGTGAATCAACTTTACTTTTCTCAATCATTTCATTCTCTATTTCATGTAGATGAAGGGGAAGAAGCCGGTCTCGGAACCCACAAGATATCTCGACAAAGGAGGTAAGAGTTTGGTGTTTTTAATCTTTTTGCTTCAAAGAAAGTGTACATATTAATGATAAAAAGAAGTTTTTTAAATTAAATTTGTGTGTACAATTAACATGAAACTTAATTGTCAAGCAGTCCTCATACTCTGATTTTAATCAAGGGATGAACAACACATAATATAAGAGGTGTTAGATCACAGCGTCTACAATCTAAAGAGACATATCTTGAATAATCCTCTGTGTATTTTTAGTTCACAGAAATTAGTTTTTACAGCAGCCATTGACATTGAAAACTTCTTGCAAAGTTACATGTGCAATTGGGAGTTATTTTTGTTTGTTACTGACATATGAATCATTTGTTACCAGCATTGTCTGCTCAAAGCTGTCCTTCCTTTTTTTTACATCTTTCTAATTTGTATGAACTCACCTGACGTACTTAACGCTATTTTAGTGTAGTTTTAGTGATAAGACTCTTGGTGAGTCAACATTTTATCTGTAGTCCCAGGATATAGGAAAGGATGTTAGTTAATAGTCCTTTCACTTCTATTTACATGAACCCTGTTATCTTAATACCAAGGTAGGTTAAGCAACAAAAAAAATCAAACAGGAATGACAAACATTTATTTACTTTCCTTGGTCGGGTTATTTCCAGAGTATATAGATCAAAGACTTGGAGTAAAACTCACATTCAAAAGAAATAAGAGTTTGGGAACAGTTGCCTGTTTTGACATTGTTAAGGATTGTTTTATAATGCCAAATTGGACTTGGATTATATTTGCTAAGAACTAGGATGGCCCTTCGTCGTTGGTCAGCGAAAGAAGAAAGTGAACATGGAACCAGGTATTGCATTTCTACACTGTATATTCACCTCTTAACTGCCAACTAATGAAACATCGCAATTATTGCCAGATGCTGCTGATCAATTTGTAGAGTTAAATGTAGTTCACAGATTCATAAATTCGTAGATTTCATATAGATGCTTGGATAGGGTGCTCTAGCTGACATTTGCTCTGGCAGCAATTGCTTCAGGCTTAAATTTCATCAATATACATTTAGAGTTAAGATTGCAACTTGAATTTAGGTTAAATTTATGTTTAGGGTTAGATTTGGGATTTGTCAAAGTTTAGGGGAAGGACTAGAGTTGCAAATGGGCTTTTGGATAAATTATATGTTTAAGTGTTTGGGTTTAATAAAAGGGTTTAAGTTAAGAAATTTGGTTAGGGTAAGAAAATGACCATTGACCAAAGAACATTGTCTCTCATACAACCTCATCAAAAGTATAGGGTTAGGGTTAGGATTAAAGCATTGCAATTGGGTCTGTTTGGGGTTAGGTTCGTCAGTTAGCTTTAGGGTACATGTTACTGTTGGGTCCAGGGGTGAATTAAAGCATACAATTAGGGTAGTAAATTGGCCATGGAGCAATTGTTACAGGAACGAATGTCATGTTACCACAATTTAATACAATAGATTTCATTATTTCACGTCACTTTTTTTCTCTGTCGATGCAACGTCCATACAATGGATAGGCTTAAGAAAAGTGCCACGTTGAGCTTCAGAATGAGAAAGTTGTCAATACGTAAATATATCTCATCACTGTGAGTAGCACAATTTGTTGCACTTCATGAAATCATTGGGTCCGTACTGGTATCTATAATTCTATCGCAGTGGCAATTGTACATGTATCTCAGTGTTTTGATGTAGATTTAAATGCATGTCTGGTACCTTATTGGCACTTGTATTTTTGTATCAATTATCAATGTTCAGTTGACGTAACGTAGTCTGTATTTGTTCAGGAATGCACTTTTGGGTTTGATAAAGAGTTTTAAGAATCAAGTTTTCTGTCAAACTATGAAATATACATGCAGTTTACTTTCAGGGTTTATATTTATTATCATTCACTTAATACCCTTTTGTAGTGTGTTATTTTTTTCTATATTATAATTTGTAAAACATTTAAACACTCAATCATATATGGTTTCATTGGTTTGATAGATGTTGTTTCTTACTATTCTTTCTTTTTATGCATTTGTGTTTTATAGATTATTCAATCCATGTGATGTGCATGATTTTTATACTTTGGATTCACAAAATTGATTTCTTTGAAGTATTTTGCATGTTCCTTTCCAGTATTACATCATTTGCTATTTGCTGCCATGTTTTTTTCAATTAATTCCATATTTTATTGAAGCACATTCTATTTGATTTGCAGTACATTTCATTTGCTTTGTTAGTTGTTTTGATTTGTTTATCATTTTGCTTTTTGTTAAACAATTTCCAAAGAATACTTTTTTATTATCTTAATATCTCTGGAAAAGAGCTGCTGTTTATGTATTGTTATAAAACAAACTTTGTCACCGGCATGCATGAAATTACATTAGGTTTCTCTAATTTATATTATATAAGAAATGGTCAGTTCATCATGTACACTTTAATATGTGAAATAGTGTATTCATTCAATTCCAGATAAAGAAGGAGCAACATTTGATAGCTTGTGGTCTAAATAAGTGAGAAGTTTTTAAACAATGAATACCCAATTATACATAGTTTCAAGTTTCAAGTTTTTATTGTTCCACATTTTACACAAAATATAGACAAATATATAAAATAAAAAGTATACAATACATGTAGTATAAATGAGCATGTCTCAATGATGTTTATACTTATACTTTTTACCAATTAGATTTTTTCCTGTACATTTAAAAGAATTTTGCCTTCTAAGATGCCAAAGATCTATTTTTCAAATGTATTTGTATTTTTTGTATTAATGTCACATAGACTCAACATTTCCAATTAATTGTAAGTTTTTCTTTCTTGAGTGATTTGGTAATAGACAAATGAAATAAGAAAGGCTCACTTTGTCATTATCACCTATATGGCCCAAATTCACAAAGGAGATTTGTCAACAAAACTAGGTTTATGTGCGTCATATGATGCATTTTGAGGCGTTTCAGACCAAGGTCCAGACAAACCTTGGTCTGAAATGCATTAAAACACTTCATATGACGCACATAAACCTAGGTTTGTCGACAAACGTCCTTTGTGAATTCGGGCCTATGTGTTCTTGTGATTGGACAGATCCATCCGGCCAAATCTTTCAAGTTATTTAGTCAAACATACCGGGTAGTCGTACTTCAGCGACTATTGTGATATGAAACTTTCATAAATTGTTAGTGATTGTTGGCACCAAGATACTTGGAAATTTAATAAATCTGTGTGTTGGTTAACTTTATATAGCATGAAACTGTGGATCTGGACCACTTTCAAGGACTTGGTGTTAACTTTCTGCTCTGACAGTATCTATCTCCATTAACCCATTGCTTACCGGAACCGGTGGTCCCTGTATCAAGCCTATGGGAAATGTAGGCTTCAGTAGTTAACAGGTTAAAGTGACACCGAGAATTACTCTTCTTTACCTCTGGCTCAAGAGTAAATTCCATGACCCTAGAGATATGAAAAGATTCCTATTGTCATCTACATTATGACCTTTGACCTCTTTGTGTGCAGGCAGCAGCGGGTTGCAGTCAAGATGCGTTCAGCCGAGGGCTCGGGGCTGATGCAGAGGAGGAACGGAGAGTTGAAGAGACAGGGACGGTCCTTGCAAGATCTTGATCGAGTGAGGGAAGAAGAGAAAGCACAGAAGGAGGAGGAAGAAGAAGAGGCAGAGAAAAATGGAGTTTATGATGTAAGAAGGAAAACAAATCACTGTATTTTACCTACTTGTAACATCAGGGTGCTACAAGAATTTTTTTCACCACTTGCCCTGTTGGGCAAGTGGGTTTTCAATTTACTTGCCCAAACAATATTTCCACTTGCCCAAAACTTTAAAGCGAAAAAGGACTCTGATCTTGAGACCGCAGTAATAAATTGAAAACGAGACAAAAACATTCATCTGATTTATATGAGCAGCGAGTTTTAAATAATATGTTCACAATCATTAACAGTCATTATGAATAAATATCAAACATTTGACTTTTTGTACTTACTAGAAAATCCCTGTTGTTTATTCCATTCCGATTCGCACGTGTTCATTTCCCTAGAATAATGACGTCATATTTGGCGTGATTCAACCAATCGGCAATCAGAGAATAGCAAAGGCCTGTCGGTGCGGCCTGCAGAGCTAGAGAGAGAGAGCGCGAATAAGCTCGCAGCTGGTACGATCGCGCTAGCTGTCTCTAGCTAGCTCACGGCCGGCCGTGCGTGGAGGCGGAGCGGCATTCATGGCTTGAAGTGTCACTGTTGCATGCGCGCTGAGCTAGCTGAGCTGGCTAGCTGTCTGTGAAGTTTTTTCGAAATCGGAACGATCGCTTTTTTGCTTCTGGATTTTGACGACGGGTAAGAAGTTGACGGGTGAATGGTAGAGTTCTTGGACACTAGGAAATTACTGTAAAAGTATCACTTGCCCGAATCGGGCAAGTGATAATTTGATTTACTTGCCCGACGGCTCAATTTGGTTGCCCCGGGACGTCGGGCAAGCGGGTTTGTCGCGCCCTGAACATTATTCAATGCTCTATAGTTCTGTGAGGATACTAAGTGTTTATGGCAAAGAGCATCTGTAGGATAAAAATGATATGATTTCAAGCCGCCGTTTTTCTTCTTCTTGTGATTGTTTTTCTCTTTTGAAGCGAGATGGGGCTTATGTTGCCTGAAACAGAAGAGAGCAGAAAAATATATCTACTTTTTAACTTCAATTTAATGAAAGCCAACTGCATCATGTTTGCATTTTTCAACTAACTTTCTTCCGTTTGTTAAGCGATTCTTGTTAAGATGAGGGCATACATGTAAGTCTGTGGTTTTGCTTTTGATTGCAGGTCAGCCAACCAGTAGCATCAGGTGGACACTACATGTCTCTCTGTGATGATCAAGGATCAGACGGTAATGAGTATGAAGAAGTCCCAATCATGTTGTCATCCGATGAAGGCCAGCAGAGAGAAGAGACGAGTGTGGAGTTAGAGAACCACTCTGCGTCAGAACAACCAAGTGAAGACAAGGAGGAAGATACCAATGACATACAGGTGGTAACGGAGGGTGAATATGTGGAGCTGGAAGAAGAGAGAAGGGATTCTGTAGATGTTTTCCCAGATGTCAACATGCGAGACCGTGCGAAGACAAGTCCAGAGACCGTACAGGCCACCGGAAGACAGAACTTGAAGAAGAAGAAGCGACACAGTGAGGGTGCCTTCGAGGACTTTGTTCCATTGTTCTTCAAGAGGGATACTCCTGAGGGTGGAAAGACCACAAAGGACAGGGTTCCAAGGAGTAAGTCGAATGGTTCTGTGTCAGACGATGCTAGACCCAAGTCTGTTGGGACATCAATGATGGAAGACATAAGGGTAATCCGTGCAGAACTGGACCGCAGGAACGCTCGTAGGTTGAATGACGAGAAGGAGGAGGAGGAGGAAAAGACGGCTCAGTTGGAGTCGCACGATCAGGCTGATAATGCAGATCCTGATACCTATCAATATGTGACTGAGGTGAACTTTGAAAACAATGAAAACATGTCATCAGATTCCGGTTCCGACTATGAGCAAGTCACTGGGGATATGTCGCCGTCGGCCAAGAATGGCCACACTTCTGGAGCATCCTACGACCTTGAAGGACATCGCAGGACCCTGTCACGAGAGGGCTCGCAGGCAAGTGCTGGTAGCGGCACTAGTGATTACCTGATGCTCTTTGAAGATTGGAAGGCAGTAGAAGAGAACGGACTGATCGTGAGACGCAACAAGGGATCCAACGAGAAAAAGGAGAGGAGGAGAGTCTTCCCTACAGATTCATCAGCGTCTGATGCCAATATGACGCAGAGCACTACCCAAGGTTAGTCCCAATTCATGTTTTGGGTTTTCATTGACAAGTAACTGAAATGTCAGTGTGGGATAACATTGGATAACATGATTTTCAAGATATAATGGTGTATTTCACCATTGATGCATTCCTAATATCAACCCTGTGATAGTGGTGTTTTTTTTTACCTGACAGCTAAGAAAGCAATAAATGCTTGTTAGTAAGCAACCAGAAGACCGATAGCTTAAGGTCCTCTCCGAGGGACCTGGTAATGAGGATTAATACCTTACCAAAGGGCACTAGCGCATCGACTTGGTTTCGAACCCGGGTCACCGGATAACGAGACCACTGCTCTACCGACTGAGCTATCGCGCCTCCAATCAAACATCAAACATCAAACATCATATCTAACCCTTAACCTAGAAGCCTAACCAAAAACCAGGTTGCACCCCCTTACAGTTTACCCTTACCTTATACATGTGACCAAATAAAGCCTTTTGCTATTGTAACTATCAAATGTCGGATCGCCACAAATTCCCCTTCTGTGTGCAGATATGCCAGATTAAAACAAAGCATAATGTTTGTCTCCTCTGTCAAATGAATCATTCTAACATTTGTTGGAAATGTGGGGGAGGGGAGGGGGTGAAGTATCTATCCCTCAAATCCCTGCTACTTATACAAGGAAGTATGGAAGGAATGTCTTCGGGTGGACAGTCGGTCGCTGCTGAGATCAAGGCCAAACATGATCCTATTTTTAAATAGTTGTTATTTCCCCCGCAGAACTTTCTCCACTTACCATTGTATTTAAAAGTACACTGTCATCTTATCTAGTTGAGGGAAATGTCCATGGTTGATCATGTGCAAGGTTGATTCTAATTCTTTTTTTAGGTTTGAAATAACAAAGGAATTAAAATAATAAAGTAGGTAGAGTCTGCAACCTGCATTCCCCTCTCACAAGAAACTACCCCCCCCCCCTCATGCAAAAGCTCTTTAGATTTGCAGGTATGATCTTATTGCCACTTTTGTTTGTGAACTGGAAAATTTACTGATTGAAAATAGGGCAGACATTTTAATTAGTTGAAAATGATACCCCTGCTGATTACTCTTTCCATAGAATTGGATACGATATAAAATATAACTTCTGCTTAGTGCCTTAGAAAGATTGAAGCCTTGGCTGCCTCGTTCACATATATTGCATAGTAAACTGCTAGGCAAAGTAAGTGAAACATACAGGTCACTATGCACACAACCTTTGCTGGACACCTATTTATTTCATCCCTACTTGACGTTCACTTAAGAAAAATATCATGTTACTTTAAAATTTAGATATTGCATCATGTGTGAAAGGGGGTTTTTGTTTTAAAATTCCAAACCAGTTGTGTCTATTCATTTGGGATGTTTTTAGCTTGTGGTGTGATGAGAATAGCATTATACTGCTAAGTTGTCAGCAGCACTGTCATGGAGTTACAAAATTAATAACACTGTTCCTGCCATCACTATTCTAATGGATAATGACTCACTTTCTCATTCCATATAAATACCCAAGGGAAAAAATCTTTTAAGTTTGGTACTTTCCAACTTTATTCATCAAACCCGAGTCAACTTCCTTCCTCTCTTGTTTTACGATTAAGATTTAAAGTTAGAATGTGTAATTAGTCAAGGATCATAGACCCCTTCAATAAATGGTTTGGTATTCATGGTGTTGAATTGAATGTGTTGGCTTTCTACTTCATGCTTACTGTGGTATTTATCTTAACAGAAATGATGCCATATTATTTGGTTAAAAACTGTAGAGTCTAGAGATCATGATAGATCAATTCAAACTAAAGGTATAATTATTTGGGGCAATTATCAAGTTTTCATACTTTATCTTGAATTCTGATAACTTTACAAAATTCTGTTAACCTCAAGAAAGCTAAAAATGTGTTAATTTGTGCCTACAGTGGCCATTTATTATTCATAACAAACAGACGTATTGTGTGATTTATTTCCATATATACAAAGCAGTATCCCTAACATTGCTAAAGAACTGTATTTTTATTTTTTTTTTTTTTTTTTATTTTCCACATATGGGAAGGATCACCCTTTTCAGCTAAAAGCTGGTCTTCAACAGGGTCTTAACAGAGTAATAAAAAAAAAACTGAAATTATTAAGATATCACTTTTCTCAAGTTTCCATTTTCCTCTTGAAACTATATTTCAATGAAATGAGAATGTGGATTTATCTATTTTAGTTGCATAAGTCGTTAAGTCTTTTTATAATTTGAATGAGTCAGCTGTTTTTGCTGTGGTGTAATATATTGCTTCCTTAATTAATGCATGTCACTAATAGATAAGGATGTAGATAGTTCATGAATGTAAATTAGAAAGTAAGTGATTCATTCATTCTTCCAATTGAATGCTACTTGCAATGTCTTATTCAATCCAGATCATCATCACAAGGTGATGTTTTTATTTCACTGCTTCTTAAATGCTTTCTCCTACCTTTTCATCATGCTTTTATTATTACTTTTCCCCTTTCTTCCCATTCTCTATCTTCTATTATTCTTTTTAGATCATTTGCTCTTTTAAAAGAGATTCCTAAGCTTTTATCTTCTTCGTCTTTTTAGAGAGGGGGGGGGGGTCATAGAGCTTCAGTCTTTACACATTATCGTAGGCCAATTATTAGAATTTAAAAAAACATTCCCATTTTTGATTTGTAACACTAATAGGCCTCAGAGAACAAATTGAACAAATGGTAAAACATGTTCTTACAAGCTTCTTCCTGAGACAATAATTTTGAAATGGCCCCCTTAACCTAACATAACCTAAGAAATAACAGCGATAAAAGAAAGCAGAAATTTGGAAAAGCGTCCTGATGAAAGTTTGTACAAAAAATGTACAAAAAATAAGAAGTTATGATTGATTGAAGTTGTAATCATTATACTTATGGGAACTTCAAAATAGGTGATGTCACTGTGATGTAGTGTCAGACAACTTTCCCATTTGTACCAATGAAACACTAAACGACTAAAGTGTCATCTTTTTCAAAATGTGTGACTCTGGAGCGTCTTTTCTGGTGAAGGTGAAGGCACTTGGGAGAAAATCAGATATTAATGACATTTTTTTTACATGACAAAGGTGAGGGTTATTCATGACTATTAAAGTCGCAATCCACTGACAAAATTGCCAATTTGATATTTGCATAGCTATAGTGAACTCATATTTCAAAAAGGTATAACTCTCTTGTTATTGGTTCAATTTATTTCAAAAGTTTGCCATCCTGTTTCCCTTATTTTCTGCTTTCATTTAGCTGAACTTATTACAAGGGTTAGATTGCTCTAATTAAGAGATTGTTCAGAGCTCTAATTATCATCACAAAGTGGATCTAAGAATCACTCCTTCAGTGGACCCCCAAATTTTTTTTGATGAATCATTGTAGCCATGTCATAATTAAACTTGAACTTGACAAATCATCTATTTCACACAACAAAACACTCGTCAAAGTTTACCAAATGTTAATCAAACCACTGGTTTGAGTCATGTCGAGAATCTGGAAGTCTTTGTTTATCTTTCAACTGCGCTTGTTACCTGAATTTTATCAGGATACTGATTTTGTGGTAATAAATTGCATAGCACCCACCAGCTCTGTTGTGATCAGGAAAGAATATAGGGCTACCAGATAGGAAGTGAGTTCAGTCCTGTATGACTTTACAACAATTTTAATGTGTTTTTTGTGTCTGTCTCTGTCTCTCTGTCCCTTTCTCTCTCTATCTCTGTCTCTGTCTCTCTCATTCTGCCTTTTGTTCTCTGTCTGTCTGTCTCTCTCTCTATCTCTCTCTCTATCTCTCTCTCTCTCTCTCTCTCTCTGTTTACCCTTTTCTCACCCTTTTCCCTTCTCTTTCTCTCTTCTCTTTCTCTCTTCTCTTTCTCTCTTCTCTTTGTCTGTATGTCTATCTCCCTCTTTCTCTGTCTCTCTCTGTCTATGTCTCACCCTTTTCTATTTCCACTACTCTAGTTATGTGTCTTCTCTTCTGTTTCCTTTACCCACATCTTCCTTCCCATGTTTTTCCCCTCCCACTTACCACTTCCACACTTCTATCTCTCCACCCCCCCCCCTCCTTTCTCATTCTCTTTATCTCTTCCACTCTCTTCTTTTTTTCTCTCTCATTCTTTCACTCACTCTCCTTTCCTCTTTCTTTTCCTGTCTATGTTCTGTTTTTACCTGTCTACCTGATTTGCTCTCTCTGTTCTCTCTCTCTCTCTCTCTCTCTCTCTCTCTCTCTCTCTCTTTCTCTCTCTAGTTGGTTAGTTTTAACCAATCATGAGTGACACATTGCAGACAACCCTTTGTGAAAAGTTAATGATTGTTTAGTATCCTGTTAGTGTGTTAGGGTTCATGCAGTTGTTTGGTTAATATTCAGAGCTCCAGCGAAATTTAGTGTACATTGGAATGCCGTGTTATGACTGAATTTGTTATCTACTCAAGAATTGCTTAACTTGTATTCTGTTGTTTTAATGGCTGTTGAAGAAACCAAAATGTCGGTGTCTATAGGGCAGCGGTTGTGGCTGCTTACAAGTCACATGGGCAATAAGATCAGAAGTGAGTTTGACTTTTGTGAAAGTTTAGAAAAGGAACTGTTCCTTTTGTTGCTTTTAGATGTGTTTTGTTGATTAAGATAAGGATTATGTAACAATCCCAGTCCTTGTACCATGTACATGTAGCTGTTAAGCTTTAACGCATACTGTACAGGTATATATATATATATATTTGTATGTACATTCTCTGGGTAAGTGTATACATTGAAGGAGATCGGTGTATGCATTTATAGACGATATCTGTAGGTAAACATTTCTATTTTTTTAAGACTGGATAAATTAGTCAGAATTTAATACTTGTTTTAATGGCCATTTTTGTTTTGGACACTTTTTATACTTATATAAAGTAATGTCAACAAACTGACTTCTACCGGTAGTCAACTTCAACTTTAACTTTGATGTTGTTGATAATTTAATTAATTCAGTTTCACACTTGAATTGTGCAAAGGGTTATCAGAATGTTCTCCTTTTTTCTCCAATGCTTAGGATCATTGGATATGCAAGACTTGTCAGACTCTCAGATGAGTGATGAGAATGGTGTAGAGAGGTGAGTAGCATTCACGATGTTGATTTGAATTATATATGCACCATGTTTCTTCAGAGATAGCGTTCAAAGAGTGTAGTAAGTGGAAGATGATTCAGAACCCCATTTTTCTCTTCCCGATATTCTTTAAAGCTGTGATAGTTATTTATTCTTCTCTTTCAATGGTTACTTGATTGTTATCATCTATACAGCTAGCCTATTGAACTTGTATAAAGAAACGTATCAAGAAAATGGTTTGACTAGGTCAGTTGACCTGCGCAGTCATTTAAAATAATGCTCAAACAGGCATTTCACTATGCGAAATATCATTATATGTTGTTTCTTCATACAATGTTCTTACCACAAAATTCTAAATGACTTATTCTTGTATAGCTATACAATAAATTTCAGTGTTCTCAATGCAGGGTGTGTTAAATCACATGAGCTGAAGCCCTTCTTGTTCTCAGCAGACAATATATTGTCTGTTTGGAGCCAGAAGGGCGTTAACTGTGTGTTAAAGAACCTTATAGATAAAACCCTTGTGGCTCTGAACAGACACTGTGATATTGTAGTTGTTGAAATGAACATTTATTTCCATGACTGTAATTTATATGTAAGTAGGAAAGCTGTTATTTAAATCTTGAGACTTTTGAGTAGGTGAAGGAAAGTTCATCATCACCACTTGTTCAGATTCTTCTTCATTACTAATAATTCAAGGCAACACCTGTCAAATGCATGCAACAGAAATTAAACTAGAAAGATCATATTCATTAGGATATCGAGAGAGGGGGAAAGTTCGGCAGTACGTGACACGGTCCTCGAACTCTGAGATCAACCTAACACTCATCAAATGGCTTAAAGCTATACCACCGACCCAGCAAAATATATATATACCCATCAGCATTCACCCAATGAACGTGGCTAGCATCAATGTCTGGTTACCATGGCAACTAATTAGATCCAATTTCCTTGATTTCTTACTGGACTCGCTTAGATGAGATGGTATACTAAGACGTAGATGATATAGTATGTCAGCGTGAGTTAGTGAGGTGCTGAGCAGGGTGTGAAAGACACTTAGGCAGTACCATCTTTTCTATATTTCATATAATGAGCAAATGTATATTTTTGAATTGTCATATGTGTCTGTATATATGTATATATCATATGGTATTTTCAATGATTCTCTGTAAAAGATGTACACTTGCCACCATGTATTAAAATCTATGTATTGAATTGTAATCTTATAGTAGGAGTTTGAATTGATGAAGCAGCCGAATGAGAAGCCTAATTGGCCTGTCTTTAAACATTAACACATGCATATATTTCTTATTATACATACTTTTATGGGTATTTAATACATATAATGTGATAAAAGTACTGTACATATGTGTTAGTGTTTTATGCCACCTCAAGAATAAGAAAAAAAGAAGAGAGTCCCAACCTTCCTCATGGGACTTTAATTCATTGCTGAAATTTGAAGATATATTTGACATTTTGACTTACTCGATCTCCGGATCTTTATCTGCCATTCATTATTCAATCAATTATAATTTTTTGAAATAAGTAGAAGTAAAACAAATTGAGAATTCACATATTTCATGTGACTTACGTTTTATGAACTTGTAAATGTATTACTCAATCTCCAGATCATTTGATGCCCCCGCAAGTCCAGAGTCGACCCACTCAAACGGACATAAGATGTTGAAACAAGGAGGTATATCCCTACCAGGGTTGGAGGTGACCCCACCCAAGATGACACCACCTGAGGAAGCCCGGCCCCCTCTACCTCAGAGAAAAAAATCTGCCGAAAAGGCAAGTTTAAGTACTTCAACCCTTTTGATACCATCAGCCCAAAATTTGACTTTTTAGATTGTATTCCTGAACTGTTGTATCTAGTGGATTTACACTCTAACTGTTGTGTGTTCAACATGATAATGTAAGTGCATATGGTTTTCTGTGTGTGGTAATGTAAGAGTAAATCTATTGGTTTTAGCTATGCCACCACTGCCACTGTTTTTAAAATTCATAGACAAAATGATTTTAACTAATTATTGGAAGATGCTCATGGGCAATGATGTTAAACTCACCTCCTCTGTACTATTCAACATCTTTATAAACATATACCCATGATTGTTTTTATGAATTCATTTATATCCTGATGGATATCAGTGCCTACATAATTGTCCATGTTGGGATAATCCCTATGTTCTTTTGACCTATTAGTTCCCAAATCACACTAAACTGTCCTTTCTGAAACTTTTGACACCCTACCTTTTCATGTGCAATTAGCAGCAACAATATGGCGCCTTAAGCCATCTTTATGATATGGTTCAATTTTGTTTCATCAGCATTGGATTTCTTGGGTACATGTAAAAATATTTGCCACAAATCATGCACAATGATATACAAGTAGAGCTCTTTCATTGCACATGTGGCTACAGTTCACATACTTTGTAGGTCCAAAAGGGTCTATATCCCACCGCTGACACCCTATTTCAGTTGATGAACTCTAAAGAGTTCCTTGATATTAAAATGGAGACATGTGAACGTATCATGCTAGTCATCTCAACATTTAGTGGCTTATCTCCAGTCATTAGTTTATTAACTACTTGATGCAGTGTGCATGCACGTGTGGATGCATGGTGATCATGCACATTTATGTTTCTGCTAGCAATAATTACATTGTCAATCGTTAGAGCAGCCTGGTTGTATTAGATTATGGTTCCTCAAGAGGGTAAGCTTGACTGAAGGAGACATAGTGAACTTCATGTAATGCTGTACATGTTGTCTGTTGAGAGCCAGAAGGGCATTAACTTTATACAAGCTATCATCCTTCTTGCCCTCAGCAGATGATATGTTGGTCTTTGGAGACATACAAATTAGTAGAGAGAGGTTTTATATTAAACTTAATTCAAATCATTTGTACCTTGTAGTTGTACAAAATGTAAATCCATACATTCTGCGACCATTGTAACCAGCTGATTAACTGTTTGGGTGGTTGCAATAGATGTTTGTAGATACTATTGGTTAGGATGATGATGATGATGATGATGATGATGATGATGATGATGATGAGGACGATGACGACAGACGATGATGATGATGATTAGATACTTCCCAATCCCATTTCTCACCTTTGATTTGTACATTGAAGACCCAATAACATTTTCATGTTATCTTTGTTACAGTTGGCTCTTTCACCTAGTGCATTCTCAAGAAAACCTTCCAGATTTGTTGCTAAAGGTAAACACAAAGTCTCCCTTATCAAAGTCATGTTTTAAAAAAAATCACATTTATTCTCTTCAATTAATTCCGTATTTTTGAAGAGGGGTTATTATTAGGTCGAGACTTATTTTAAGAAAAGATATCTAGTAATATGTACCTCAGTCATACCGCCAATCCAACATTTGTTTGGCCTGTCTGGTGTCAGTGCTGTGGATGACTCAGGTATCATTTCATAATTTTACTCTGAATTCAGACTGTAAGAAACTAGAAGGTAATAGGGTAGATGTAATGCATTATAAGTGGTGACCTTTACAGAATTCCTAAAATAAAATCCCAAGGGAGATATTGACGTTTGGCCAAAATTAAGACTGATCAGTTGGGTGTTTCCTTGATGTGTTAGAAGCCACAGATATTAGAGGGAGGTCTCCCACCCAATATCTGTCTTACGCTTGTCGTTCCATATTTATCTAACACAGAGGATAGCTAGATTTTTGTGTCAACTCCTTTGGTTTTTAATTGGTACATTTAGCTCTAAGGTTACTTTATGTTTTTGAAAGTATTACACGACTTAGGCATTAAAATTTATATATGGATGTTGTAGATGTGAATTCCATTTCTCAGAACATGTGGACTTCATTAAAATGCCATATGTACATGTATTTACAGCTTTTGATGTCTTTGTCTTTATCCAAATCTTCAGAGCCTTTGTTCCAGATTTACCAAGCGGACCTTAGAGTCAGAGATTCCAAAGTGATCCTGAGACCGCGGACAGCTCGTAGGAGTAAAAAGCCTCCTTTACCAGCCAGGTCGTACCTGACCAACAGGAATCTACCACCCCCTCTCCCCCCTCATCATCCCCAGGCTAATCCTCTCCCCCCTCATCATCCTCAGGCTAACCCTCTCCCCCCTCATCATCCTCGGGCTAACAAGCCTAGTTTACCAGTGGCCCCACCACCACCCCTACCAGCAAGGAACAGTTCAAACCTTTCCAACATCTCAAATATATCAAACATCACCAACAGATCGCTTGCATCAACAAACTCATCAAACATTTCTCAAAATGCCCTCAGCACAGAGATCCGCGTTTCCCTCCAGAAGGAGTTGTTTACGAAAATGAACAGCTCACTAGAGACATCGAAGATTGAAAATTTCACGCCGATCAACAACAACATCCGCTCAGGTGACAGTCATAAGATTATGGATAACAGTCGTACTTGCAGCGGGAACAGCGCGTCAGAAAACGGAAACGACGTGGCGGAGGTGTCGCAATCGGATGAAATGGAAGACCCCACGTACATGTCAGGTAACGACGAGGGGTCATCATCGATGTATTCATGCGAAGAGGAAAGTTTGGGTGAGATGGATAGGAATAGAACTCATGGCAGCAGTATGGAGACCAGATCATCGCAACAGTCAGCTGAGTCAGCAGAGGGCGCTATTGATGAGGATCCTATTTATCAAGGAGGATTAGGAGATCCTGTTTACCAACCAGGGACAGAGGATGGAATCTATCAATCTGGTATGGATGATCCTACCTATGGAGGAGGCCAAGGTGAATATTTGTTTCTTCCTAATTTGAAAATGATTTTAAGAGTTATTTGTAGCATCTCAATGTGTTCCTAACAAAAGCAATTAACAACATTTTCCTGGTGGTCCAAAACAAAATATTGGAAGTCTGCTTGTGCACCAGCCCCATGTTCAAATTTTTTTAATTTGTGGGGGCCTGGTATCAAGTCCTGGAGCCCCATGTGTACAACACTTTTGTTAGTGTCAAGCCTTGTGATTTATATGAAATAAAACTTTGTTCCATTTGATTTATTTTCATCATCCTAAAGAGCACAGTCTTTTTATTTAACATTCTAATTGCATACAAGTGTTCCCATGAAAGAGAGTATTGAAGGAAAATGGGATGCTCCATGTGAAGTTCAAACAGAGAAGTTTTGGAACTACAACTTCCTTATGCAAGTTTTTCTCAGTGGTATATGGTGCCATACCCCATTATGAGTACAACGTGGAAATGATGTGCAGATTTAGAAGTGGATTAAAAACAAATCAGAAATTGTCCCCAATTAGTAAGAAACCTTTTGTTTTTTCAGCCTCGACACTATTTTATGCTGCACAGAGCAATTTGTTTTGCAATTTATTTACTTGACACTGCACCCAGGTCTAAAGTTGTTTTTTAGTTTGTAAAATGAAAGTTGTTTTGTTGGTTAACAGGGGTAGTAAACCCATTTTGTTAAATGCTGAGTGATATAAAAGCAAATTAAAAGTGTATGCATCATTTCTGAGACCTGGGGGGAAGTTGTGTCAAAACACTTTAAACGATATTTGTCCTGTGCTGCATGGTCATGTATCCTTTCACACTGTTTTACAGTTGATTTTTTTCAGAACAGGTAAATATGTTTTTAATACTAAGTAGTGAATACAATTACAAAAAGGAAGATGGCATATTTGTGACAGTTGGCCTGTTCCTGTAGAATCCTTTTCCTTTTATAACGACCAGACAAACAAAAATATCTTTCATCAAGTAAGCAATTTTAATATCACTCATCGGTTTGATCACTTGCACAAACCATACACTGTTTGATCACGCTGCTAGGAAACGTTTAGGAAGAGTTCCTCTGGTTTGAAGGCCATTCTCATACCTAGGACATGTATACCCTCATTCAGACTAGCACAATTCATCATATAGCTAGACGTAAATTGCTAAGTTTTTTTCTAGTCTGGAAGTCATTTAAGGCCCTAACAAAATTTCATAGAGTGAAAAGTCATATCAAAAGAGGATTGTTTCAAATGAAAAGTCACCAAAGAATCAGTATTTTTCTTGTTTGAACAACATATTGCATGAAAAACATGTAAAATGGACAAGGCTTAATGTTTAAGCATGCAAAACTACAATGACCAGCTAGCAATGGTTGTGTTGTAAGCTGACACTAAACATATGATGGAAGCTCACCTCCCTCAAACTGGTTTCTTTGTACGATATTTTTTCCTGTGTGAATGCCCCATACACTCTACAATGGGTTTTTTCTTCTTCATACCATATATTTTTAAATGAGGTTCTTTATACAAGTTTTGTATGAATTTACTTTTGTGTGAATGCCTTCCTAGAATCCAAATTTAGACCTCGCCTTGCACAAAGCTCTATGTTCCCTTTAAAGATGACCTTAGTGTTGAGAGACAGGAAACGCTTTGATGAGCATTAGTTCATCCATTTCAGCTCGGTACATTCATCGTTAATCACTGCTTCATACTGTAGAGGGTGTGTTAATTTTAAAGGGTCAACTGCAATTATAGTTTAGGAAAAAGGGTTTTAATAGGAATTATTGAAGAGTTAAATTGGTTAGATATTACTAGCAACTGGATATTTTCTTCTTTGATTGATAGACTTTATATACATGCATAAATCAAATAAGTCACATACAGTAGATGAAAAGGATATGAACAGAAAAACAATTTTTAATTTTTTTTTAACATTAGTCATTTTGTATGGAAAAAAACATGACTATGAGGTGATCAATATGTTGCCAATTTTAGACTTTGGATGCTTATTTTTCTTTTAAGAATTTCCTGTGTCAAAAACCATATTGTAAAGCAACAAATTGTCACCCCTTTGGTGGTTAAGCATTTATCTGTATTTTAATTGATAAAATGAAATACTTCATATTTGTTTAATGTGGAACCAATAAGTTAAAATGTAAAGAAATTCTTAATATGAATTTATATGTGAGTTGTAAATTTAAGATAGATAGTATTGGTAATCCACATAAATCTTTAATGTGTCAATATTGTCATGCATTTGTTATTTACCAACTGGTATTTCAGAATTGCAAGTCTTTAGTTTAAGATTATAAACGTAGATACATGTAGGCCTATATTTGAGGGAACTGTCAAAAGTAACAACTTTTGAACAGTTTTAAACAGGTGTGCTTTAATCAGTGATTAACATACATTTCTGACATGTGAGAGATAATATCTGTTGATTGATAGATCTATATCCTGTTACCTTGAATAAAAAGGATGTTTAATTTTTTTGTTCAAATGACATCCTTAGAAATTAGGCCTACGCAGATTTATATTTATGCCATTGGCATGATTAATAATTTATAGATTTAGTACGGTGCTTAAATGATTGTTTACAAATTATCTTCAAAATCAAACCACCTGACATATTTTCAATGGCCTGATTTGCAATTATGGATCAAGGCTTATATGTTTGTATTTACTCCAAATCATATCAAATTCCTGTGGCCTAAAAACTTGGGGAAAGTGTCTCCACTGCCATATTTGTATTTCATCGATGAGATATTTGTCTTTGAGTATACTGCCTCACTCTTTTGTGTCTTGTGCACAGATATCTTGTATCATATTGATGTTTTATGTGTGAAGACAAGACAAGAAGAAGTGGAGGGAGGGGTGTCAGTAACTCCTCATAAGAGGGAGAATGATGATGATTTTCACCAGCTTTTGTATCAAAAGGCTATAGTTAACACACAGGTGGACATGGTATTTTGGGTAGTGGGAACACTCACATTAAAAGAATTAGACCTTGTATAGTATTGGTGATATGCAGGATTTGACATTATGACATCGCAACCAATTTCCATGGGCGTTTTGGTCACAGTCATGTGAGCATGAATTTGTAGGATCAAAGTGACACCCCCCCCCCCTCGCAGACAGACATGTTTGATCTATAGAATTGAAGTTTTGTTTCTAGTTGTATAGTTGTTTCTTATAGAACAAGCATTCTAATGTCATTATTAATATACAGGTCTGAAAATAGTCAAGACTACGATTTTCACAAACTTTGTGATAACTTCAGAGTTTTATGATAGTGTGTATACTAGCCTTATCCTGTCAAGTTTCAGACCCTAATTTGAAAATATACCTCTTTGTCAATTTTTTTCTTCAATTTAGAGAGCCTAAAATATTCAGGAATATATTTGTTGCAATTCTTTGTCGTAAATAAACTTCTTTTTTTTTTGGGGGGGGGGGGGGGGGCCGGATAATTTCTTTATTGACAATGCATTTCTTGAATAGCATTGTGGTATACTACCACTGTCTCTGTCATTTTATGTGTATAGATGTGCAAGGCTATATTATAAGCTCACATACATGAACTTACCTTACCCTATTGTTTGTGTCTAATTGTGGTTTTTGTGTGCATACATTGGGGATAATAGAAACAAAAGAACTATTTTGTAAGATTCTAATTTAGGCGTTAGCCTATACACTCACTGCAGATGACTGGTACATGTATGGGTTCACCTTTAAAAATACTTTTGCACAGAATCATATTTGAAGTACTTTGTTTGTTGATTCTCTGTCATGTGATAATGATGAGGTATTTTAACATCAATGACAATGTTACCAGTCCCTTATGTCCATTGCTGATCATTTAGCCGTGTTAATCACCTAGATATAATTTAGTATTCTTTTATGTTCTTTATGATTCTCACCTTCTTTATAAATACTAGCTTTGAAAGACGGATGTTTTCTTTGAAGTTGCATGTAGATTTATATGTGGGTATGGCTTGATAGTCATTTTTTTGTTCATTTATCCTCAATTATTGAAAATTGCATTTTTATATTTTCATAAAAGAATACAAAGATGAAAGGAATTTTTGATATGAATGGAAATTATAGAATCAGATGACAAGGAGCACACAAAGTTTGGAGAAAGTTATGACTCTTTGAGGGCCATGAGACAGTTCTAGGATAAATCTAATAGCTGTTTAATATGTTACCTCTTATTTCTTTATTAAACACTCTCTTGTCGTTTGAGAGATTATTACAAATCATATTCAGTGTAGCGTAGGTGGTAGAATGAATGAATTGGAATCTTTTTTGATCTCACTTTGATAGAGACAGCAGTCATGCTTTCTGTTTGACTCATCAATATTCTTATCACAGTGCCACATGATTTATGTCTCATTTGTAATCCATGGAGTGAAACCAAGTACCATACATGTAGTTTGTTATTACTATTTTATTGTTCATTGAAAATGCAGACTGAAGTTAGATTTTGAGGCGAAAATTTAGATAATAATGAATAGGTATAACTCTATCAGCATTTACAGAAACAGAAAAGTATATCATGGTACAGCCGAGATCTGAAAACCTGTATCGTGATTTATACAGTATTAATACTCATAATGTTTTGTTTCTATCTTCTTATAAAGCACTTTTGATACCAGTTAACTGACCAAGGTGCTTACAGTTTTATTTTATGTAGGTGGCTGCATAATTGTATATTTTGACCTCATAGCTTAATTATAGATTTTGTTGTATTCCCTGTCTGATCCATATTTACTAACCATTCTTCCATGCTGTTAGGCTTTTGTCATGCCTAATTGTGCTGGGTGACTGGTTTGAGTTGTCAATTTAATTTCAGTTGACCCCAAATCATGAGAAACATGAGGGTATACCAGGCACCATTGTATCAACGATTATATTCATTGCCATCTTATCAAAACAATTACAGCTTGGAGAAGATCAATATTGTTGAGAAGGTTTTAAATTGACCCAATGAGCTTTAGGTAGGTCATCCTTTACATTATGAAAATTATTGATATTTATGATCTGGGCCCCGTCTTATAAAGAGTTGATATCAATTGCAACTTATTTGCGATGGATATCAATCGCAACTGTGTACATAAGAGATATGAGACTGCAAACTTGTGATTGATTGAAGGACTTGTGATTGATTTGGATCAATCATAAGTCTTTGTAAGACAGGGCCCAGGTCAATAACTGAATCTATTCATACACAAAAGTTTTGATATCTTTATTTATAGTTCACCTTCTTAACTTCTAAAAACTGATTTCTGTTTTGAAACACAGATGAGGAGGAGGATGGTTATGATGAATTCGATGATGACTTTGATGATGATGACTACTACGCACCGCCATCTCGCGATGGACCGGTTAGAGAGGGCAGTGTTGTACTCAGGTCATACTGGTGTGAACTGCCAGAGGTTGTTAGTAGCGGACTGCTGCAGAATCTTACTCCAGAGGAGAAAAAGATGCAAGAGGTTAGAAATGAGATGCTATTGAACATTTTTTGTTCACTAGAAGATGTATAATTTTTCATTTGATGATCACATGGTCTAGGTTTACTAATTCTTCTTCTTTTCATATTCAAAAGATTCTTCAACTTCTTGTTTTCCTTGCCAGATTGATTTTTATACATTTGTTTGTCGTTTGAATGGTTTGTTGTTTGTTGTATTTTTTTAAATCTATTTGACTGCATGCTACTGCAATGCTTCATGTTCTATAGAGCACATTAAATGCCAAGAAAGAACATAAATATAGCCATATGATAAATTTTTCTCGATACCAAGTTCAACATATGAGTTATACATTTTTATTGAAATTCTTTCTTTAGATTACTACATAGAAAAATAGATCATTGTAACTTGTGTAGCATTATCTAACACCCCTATCATAGCAATATACTATGTATGAGGAAGGTTGTAATAGAAAAAAGATTCCTATTCTAACCTCTGTCTCAATTTTTTTCTTTAATTTTGTTAGGCCTTGTTTGAAATCATTACATCTGAAGCCTCCTACCTGAGGAGTTTGAATCTGGTTGTCAATCATTTTGTGGAGGCTCCTGGACTAATAGGACCACAGGGTGTACTCAAGAGACCTGAGCACCACTCTCTCTTCTCTAACATCAAGACTGTGAGGGATATCAGTGAGAGGTGAGTAGCATAGATGATAGTAAATGATAATGACAATTTGGCAGTGGTGGTGGTGGTAGAGTGATAGTGGTGGTGGTGGTGGTGGTGGTGGTGATAGTGTGATTGTGACAGTGGTGGTGGTGGTGGTAGTGCGATTGTGGCAGTGGTTGTGGCAGTGGTCGTGGTGGTGGTGGTAGTGTGATTGTTGCAGTGGTGGTAGTATGATTGTGGCAGTGGTGGTGGGGGTTGGTAGTGTAATTGTGGCAGTAATGGTGGTGGTGGTGGTAGTGTGATTGTGGCAGTGGTGCTGGTGGTGGTGGTGGTAGTGGGAATGTGGCAGTGGTGGTGGTAGTAGTAGTGTGATTGTGGCAGTGGTGGTGGTAGTGTGATTGTGGCTGTGCATGCATTGTAGTGTAATTGTTGCAGTGTTAGAGATGATGGTGATGAGGAAAAGGAGAAGGAGGAGGGGAGGGGTGATAGCAGTGGTGGTGGTTGTGGTAGTGATAATAATAATAATAAATAATAGTGGGTTCTTGTATAGCGCTCATGTCTGTCAGACTTGACACTCCTGGCGCTCCCAAAGATGATGTTGTTGGTGGTGGTGGTGGTGGTGGGTGGTGATGATGATGATGATATGATGATGATGATAATCGGGATGATGATGATGATTGGTCATGTGATATCAGATCATAATGGTGACAGTTACAAATTACATTTTGTTTCAAGATCATAATCTTTTCTCTTCTCAATATAATCAAATCCAACTTGTTCTTTCTCCCCCTCCTTGCCCCCCCCCCCCCCCCCCCCCACCAGACTCCTCTTGGATCTGGAGCAGCATCAGCAGGAGAGCATCCTTCTCAGCGATGTTTGTCGCATCCTTCACAGTCATCTCAAGGACCAACGCTTTGAGCAGGGCTTTGTTACATACTGTGCAAACAACCAGTACCAAGTCAAGATGCTCTATAAATTCAAGTAAGTCCTGGACTGCCAGATAGATAGCCTATTTGTAATTGTTTATATAAAAACCAGTAATGAGTTAGCAAAATAACATTGCAAGCAATTACTCACTTATGATTTTCAATTTCTAGCCAAGGTTAGTGATGAATTCTTTGAAATATTGTAATGTCACACAGTTAAAATTAATTATTTTGCAACAAGGTTATAACCTCCACAACATTTAATGATTGAATAAAGCTACTTACATTTTTTATTATATGATAGTTGATTGGTACCAATTTTACCTAAACATAAGAGGTATGCAAAACCCTTTTTTTCTCTTGATTTTATGAATAATTATCATAAATAAACTTTCAAGAGTCATATCTGGGATTTCAATTTTTGTTTCATGTCAAATTTGGCACAAAATATCTTCCTTGGGGATAAATTTACAGTAAGCATAAACTTGGTAGGTTTCAGGAAGAAGATATAGGTATTTCATTAATTTGGAAGGCTTTGCCTTCTTACTTTATTATGATTTCATAATGCAGAAAGCATTGATTGATTGTGTACTGTTCTACCTCTGCAGAGATAATGTAGCTGTGATGAATGTACTAAGAGAACTGGAAGCGAGTCCAGAGTGCTGCAGTCTGGATCTACTCTCGTTCCTCATGCTTCCCTTCCAGAGAATCACAAGATTACCACTCCTATTGGAGGTACAGTCTAGTCTCTAATTCTGCCTTATTTTAGCCCAAATTTTATAGTCCTTGGGCTCTGTCTCATGAAACCATCGTAAAAGCCTTATCTCAGGGACATCCCCTTCACAAACTTGTTTAAATTCATAACATGCTTTTCAACGATCTGTGTACAAACGTAGACTTATGAAGGCTTTGTGAGACAGGTTATTGTGCTTCAATGTGGCTGTGGTGCAGTACTTGTTTGTCTCCCTCTGCTGGTGTGATTTGATCTCTATTTTCTATTGCTTCTTGGTCCTGAAAACCTAAATTTACAATTGAAAATCAATTGATCATCTTTTCCCCCCCAATTAATCCAATCGTAGCATCTTGAATAATGATAGCATTGACAGAGCTGCATGATACAGTGTGTATAAATAAGTAATTTATAATTCCTTGAATTTAGATATTCTTATATTCTTGCATTATTTATTTTAGGCTGTGATTTCAAGAGCACCAGAAGGGAGTGATATGATGTCCCATGCTGTGGATGCCTTCACTGCTGTCAGATCGGTAATATATAGAACTTATAAAAGATGATGATAATGGGGAAGAGGAGGAGGAGGAATATAATGATGATGATGATGATGATGACGACGACGACCACGACGATGACCACGACGACGACGATGATGATGATGATGATGATGATGACAATGATGATGATGGTGGTGGTGATGATGATGATGATGATGATGATGATGGTGATGATGATGGTGATGATGATGATGATGATGACGATGATGATGATGATGATGATGATGATGATGGCAATGATGATGATGATGATGATGGTGATGGTGATGATGATGATGATGACGATGATGATGATGGTGATGATGATGGTGATGATGATAATGATGATGGTATTTTTATAAGGATAATAACATTGAGGAGGACAGGGGGTTGGAGAAAAGGAGGGGATTAGAAGGATGATGTTTGATGATGATGATGATGATGATGATGTTGATGGTGTTGATGTAGAATGTGATGGTGTTGGTGACGATGTATGATGTATATTAAATTAATCAAGGTTCTCAAGTATTACAAACTCCAGTGTTATAACATCCAATCTTTTTTTCCTAGATGGCTGAAAAATGTAATGATGAAGCAAAGCGAATGGAGATGATCGAAGAGGTGACCATTCTGGCAAGGCTGTTAGACTTTAAACAGGGTATTAAGGTGAGACTGTGAACACTACTTCAAGAATTGAGCTGTTAATATGATGTGTATTTTATTTATTTATTTATCTATTTATTTATTTCTAATCTTTTGACAGGGTAGCCCATTCACCAACAAGTAGTGGTCTTCCATGGGGCCCTGAATAAACATGAACATATTTACATTGTTTATAACGTTTATACAAAACAGTTTTAAAAAATAATACTCATTTGCAAAATAAACATATATCAATAAGCTAGTAAACAGTAATGTCAATAGGAAAATATTTATTAAGTCGCAATTATGTGAATAAGTCATGTTAATATTACAGAACATGCACATAGTATTGTATTGTATTGTTGATAACAGTTGTTATGATCAGCCATAATTTTCTTAACATCTAATTTGATACTCCATATTTGCCATATGACAAAACTGTTAATCATGTTTTTTTATGAGGGATATATGTGCTTAAGATGGGGACTTGTCTTATACATTGTGAAATTGTTTTTCTGGATACCCTTTTCTAATCTTTCTTTGGTCAATATAAAAAATCATTGCTTACTATCCTTGCTAAATAAATATTATATGTTCTTTGTAATGTGTAGTTGCAACCGGAGAGCTTACCTTTTTGTTGCACAATATTGCCCTCGATTTCTTCCAATTACCAAATTTGTTTTACTCTTTTTATTTATTTTCATAGAAAATGGACATCTCACAGAGTTCAACGATCGTAAAGCGAGGCATGCTAGACTCCATCGTCTCCCAGGCAAACATTCTTGGAGGAAAGAAGAAGCCGACAACCAAACGAATTTATTGCATTGTATTCACAGATAAAGTACTACTCGCCAAAGAAAAGACCAAAGGGTAGGTCCACACACTTTCTTCTCTCAGTTTATTTCAAGATGAAATCAACTGCTGAGAGAGACGGGGGCCCGTTGCACAAAACTTATCATTAATGGTAATTACCATGGAAACCTTGATTTTTAGTGGCTGTTGAGCCCTGTTACCATGGTAGTTGCCATTGATGGCAAAGTTACCATCAATGGTAAGTTTTATGCAACAGGTGATGTCGGGACTCTTAGCAGCTCTTAATGTAGCAGGTACATTTCTGAAGTTTTACAAACAAAATCAGGTAGAGAGCTTTAGCTCAGTATGATTATCCATTTTGTTCATCATGCACAAATCTCCTGTACCAAAGTTTGCTTCATTCATTCATTCATTCACTTTATATTACATGTATCTGTTGGGTAGAGGTGGAGAATATCACCTCCAGACATCTATTTTGATATTTCCAGATTAACAACAACAGTTAATTTTATTATGAAATTAGAGGGCAGAATCCTACATTTCTAGTCATATTTTTATTAAATATGAGGACATTTACACTAGTGTTTTCTCCCACACTAACATAAATAGAAGAGAAAAGCTCAGATTTATAATTCATATTTACCAGGTCCCTGTCTTACGAAGAGTTGTTGGATCAATCGCAAGTCCTCCAATCAATTGCAAGTTTGCAGTCTCCTATCTCTTATGTCCATTCCGGTAGTTGCAATTGATATCAACTCTTTGTAATATGGGGCCCAGAACTCAATCTTCTCTTTAAAAACCCTGGGGGCGTTTCATGAAACAATTAGTCGGTGGTTTTCACCGACTAATATCATGTTCACCGACATTTCTTTTGTCACCGACTATTTTCCAGGACTGTGATTGGTCAAATTTAGTCAGCGCTGACTAAATTGTAGGTGATCATGATATTAGTCGGTGAAAACCACAGACTAATTGTTTCATTAAACGCCCCCCTGGGTTTATGATTTCATAATACAGAGAGCAGACCAGAACTGATACCTGGGCCCCGTCTTACAAAGAGTTGATATTGATCCGAATCAATCACAAGTTTGCAGTCTCCCATCTCTTATGTACATAGTTGTGATTGATATCAATCACAAATAAGTTGCGATTGGTATCAACTCTTTGTAATACAGGGCCCAGGTATGATAGACTGATATTAATTTATCTCCATTTTTCAAAGAACATCAAAAGAAAAATGTAAATCTTGGCAAGTCCAATTCCATGTAACAAAGTATTAAATCCTGATACCTTTTTTTTTTCCATTTCAGAGAGCAGAAGCGGTTTGAAGTGATAGACTGGTGTCCGCGGAACCTGGTCCAAGCTACGTTAGTAGACCAGCCTAACATGTGTTCTAAGCTCTTAGACGGTGTGCCTCCTGATTGCCATTGTATCTTAACATTGAACCTACTACAGAACAACCAACGCAAGACAAATGAGTTCATACTCAACGCTAAGTCACTGTGAGTGCACTCTCAATCAAGTATAAGATATTAATAGTGCTGGGGGTGTTTCACAAAGATCATAAGTTGAACTTATCAATTATGGAAAGCCGTTAGCATCTTTGACAACATTTTGTAAAAGTTATTTTAAAAGGCACAACTCTTGATTCAAATCAATCATATTTTCTATTATCATAGGAGATCTCATGTTCTTGATATGGAATTTATGACAAGTCTAAAATACTTGAATTTTTGCTTTTAAACATATTTTATTTTAAGGCCACAAATGGCTCTCCATAATTTTTGAGTCCAACTTAGAGTTAAGTCGACTTAAAATCTTTGTAAAACACCCCCCAGGTATTCATAAAAGCATACCAATTTCAATCCCAGTTGAAGGCCAAATGTAGTGAATTAACAAAATGATGTCAATTGGCATCATTATTTCATATTCATTCATTTATTCATGTCATGCAGAATTGAACTGACATTCATTTCCATCATCATCACATTATAAACACCATTATATACACCAGCTCGTAGTCTAAGATCATCACACCAGCATCTTCTTAACATCCCAAAGACACGAGTATCCTGTGGTGAAAGGGCTTTTTCATCTGCAGCACCTTGTCTTTGGAATAATTTACCATTTAATTTGAGAATCATAACTTCCTTAGAGACTTTTAAGTCCAAGCTGAAATCTTATCTTTTTTAATAATACCTGTACTTGGCACTATGACACTCATCCAAACTTTCTCGTCCAAACTTTCTCATTCTTTCTATTTTTCTTGTGCGCCTCAGAATAGCATTGTCTAGATAGACGGCGCTATACAAATGCCTATTATTATTATTATTAATCTCAATTGAATTGATAGATTACACACACAAAGAAAAAAATATATATCACATGGAAATCTGTACCTCGTCATCTTTTTGGCCTAATCCCTGATTTGATCAGTATCAAAAACTTCTCCTTTGTCATCATCATAATCTCTGTTATCATCTTTATCGTATTATTGAGGTTTTACACATTTGCAGTATGGAACATAATTCAAGTAAGCATGACCTGGATTCCTGTACAAATGTAGTATTCAAATACATGTTAAAGATAAACTTAAGTTCTGGTAAAAAAAAAGAAAATGAATTCTCACAGAATCTAACAAAACTTACACTGAATGTTCAAGATTACAAATAAATGTCATGTGCCAAAAAAATTTGGAAGAAAATGTATACTGGCTAAGTGATGAGCATAGAAAGATAAGGAAATCAAGGTAGTACTAGCCCCGACACCATTTGTGTTGTCCCATATACATCTTTCTGTGTACAGTGATTGTTACTTTACCAAGACCGGGCCAAAATTATGATGATTTTGATGACTTCAGAACCTTGCAGTACACACCATTACTTACATGCTATATGATCAACTTTTTCTGATCCATTCCACACCTTTTCTTTCACAATGCAATCGCATTACCAGAACTCACCTTTATCTTTAATGACATCGTGGTTTCTCTTGTCTTTTCATTTCTTCTTTTGTTTGAATGAATTGTAGGAGTGAGCGCCAGAGATGGATGGATGCCCTCTGCCCACCAACCCAGACAGAAGATGGAGAGAGGATCTACGAGTCATGGGGTGAGAATTAGCAGGATTTGATACAATAGTTAGGAAGCACATCTGTTTGACCTAATGTGCTGCAGAAATAGAAAGGATTTCATATTAGAATTACCGGTAAATGATTATATGATGTCCATATCTTGCACAGCTTTTTCAATCCATGAAATATTTGCCTAAAGATTGAAAGAAGCAATGTATCTTTTTTTTAATTCACATTGAAGAGATAATGTTTGATTATATTGATATAAGATTTTGGCTTAAATTCTATAATCAGACCCACCTTATGAATATTCTTTCCAGTACGATCCACAAGTAAATGTATTTGGGAAAACGCTTTTTCCTTGCATTTACAAAGTGCTTCACAATTTGCTCCAGAACATAATATGAGGACCATTTGAACCGTAACACAACACCTACAAGAGACCAGTTGAGCCAATAAAAATAATGTCATGTTTCCTTAAACAAAATAAGTAGGTCTTCAAAAGTTTCTAGAATTGGTATCAATTAACACAAATTTTCTCACAGACAACAGTATTTTATCTGTTTAGATCCAAAAGGGCGTTCAATCTGTTTTGATATATAAGAATTAATTCCCTTTTCGATACATGTACATTTTGTGAAAAGCCAACTAACAAAGTTGATATTGTCTTTCTCTCTCTCTTTCTGTTAGACTGCCCTCAAGTGCTCTGCGTGACTGATTATGAAGCCAAGGATCGCGATGAGCTTGCACTAGAGCAGTCAGACAGAATAGACGTCTACAAAAAGATTGATGGTAAGAGAATTTAGATGTTTAAGTGTTAAAGTAAGATAATAATGATAACAACAATGCTGGTTATGTAAATATTTATAGTACACAACAAATCTAGCAAGGGTGCTAACGATACTTAATTAAGCACTCTCTATACCTCTTCTATTTTAGTATGGTATTGCTCCAGTAACAAGTTTGCTTTGGGTTTTGTTTCATCAGAGGTGTAGGTTGGGAGTTACCTTTGCATTTGGGTTTAATGTTAGATTTAGGACTATGGTTATGGTTAGGATTATGGTAATGTTATAGTTATGGTTTTAAGTTATAGGTAGGGTTACTCTTAATAAATAATAATAATAATAGTGGGTTCTTGTATAGCGGTCATGTTATATAAGACTTGGCACTCCTGGCACTTCGCAATTATTACCCCAGCTTAAGCATGGCTGCCATACGGCGCTCTAGCATTCCAAGGAATTATTTCCTGCTAGGTACCCATTTACATCACCTGGGTCAAGTGTGGCCAATGTAGATTAACGTCTTGCCAAAGGACATTAGTGCCGCGGTGGGACTCGAACCGTGGACATTGTGATCCACAGTCCGGTGACATAGTCCCTCGACCATGACACCTCAAGTAGGGTTGTGGTTACAATTACGGTTAGGGGCTTAAGTACAGAATACCGGACCACACATCAATTGTATGTATTAAGTGTAGTACATGTATGAGGCTTAGATTTAGAGTTAGAGTTAGGGATAGGGTAAGTGTTGGGATTAAGGTTCCGGGAGGTACAGGCCTTAGGGTCTGGGTCAGGATTAGAAATTATATCGCTCGTTCTTGTCTCCTTAGATCAAGATAGTTATGTAAAGTTCCTTAATTAAATTAAATTAAATTAAGTTCTTCCATTATATAATATGTCTACTTCTCAAACTTTTGTTGCCAGGTTGGTACGAAGGACAGCTGGTTGGAAGTCGAGAGAGAGGTTGGTTCCCTGCATCCTGCGTGCAGGAGGTCGTCAATGATCATGTGAGGGCGCGCATCCTCAAGAATCGTCATAAGATCCTCTCCATGTGTGAGGAGCAGATCCGTCTAGCCATGGTGGGCCCTAAAGTTAAACAGACGCAAGAAGATGTGCTTCGCTCTATACTGCAGGGAGGACGCAAATTATAGTTAGCTTTTGAGCCCAGTGCCAACAAAAACACTTTCATGAAGATATTTTTGTTATTGTTTTGATGTTGCAAGAAATATGGCTATGGGCCTTGAGCTAAGATTTAAAACTCTATACTGCAGGGGGGACGCAAATTATAGTTATCTTTTGAGCCCAGTGCCAACAAAGCACTTTCATAAAGATAATTTTGTATTGTTTTGATATTGCAAGAAATATGGCTATGGGCTTTGAGCTAAGATTTGAAACTGAGTCACGTCTTGCGGATGGTGACGTTAAAGGTCGGTCCACAGACGTTAATAATCATATCTGATTGATACACGTCTGTAAAAGCTAATTACACACACACACAAGTACAAGTGAATCATGACTCAGTCATGAGTATGTGTGACTACCAACCAAGGGACGTATGGTATTACGTCCTATCCTAGGGACTAGGATGATCAGTGATTTCATAGGCACTATGGTTTATTGACATCCGTACTGGCACTATACTCTGCTGGTAATCCATTTTTCTTGAAGGGCTGGTTCCCTCCATTACAAATCAGAAGTGTCAATCATTGAAAAGCATCTTCTTTGTCACGTCTGAGCCTCTCATTTTCCTGTCTTTCATTTTTCTTCTCTTCTTTATGCCTTCATTTTTCTCAGCAGTTTTTTGACTTATTGAAAGAAGAAGGGATATACATGTATTACATATTGAAATGATAACATTATTAGTTAGGAGATAACATGGTGGAGAGCTGAATAATTATGAACAAGTATACACAAATTATATCATTTTCCTTTCAAAGTACACTCCATGTTTACCTCTTGTGAAATACTAAGAATTACTTCAGAGAGCAATATAAGGAGAGTTATCATGTGTCTTTATAGTGAAATATAGAAGTATTTCACACATTTTTATCAGTCATAACCATGGGGTGTAAATGTTGTTTTATCTATTACAGTCCTGTAGCTTTGGACTGTCTTTCTCTTTCAATTTTTGTCTTCCAACACAAAATATCTCCAGGAAAATAAAATGAACATATATATTATGACAATTATGACAAGGAATAGAACATTTATCAATGGAAGTATGAAGTCTTTCTATGTGTGCATGTTGTTATTCTAATGCTGCAACACAACAAATTACAGTGATTATTTTTACACTTGAATTAAACAGTTGGGAAGTATGACGTTGCATGTATATCACTGATTTGAGCAGGGTTTTTTTTTAAACCTGTACATTCCATACATTCAGACAAACCTGCGTGTATTGGTATATGTAGGATACATTTCCTTTGTTTGTATGTTGTGCAGATTGCGCATACATTGTTTTTTTGGAAGCCAGAAGGGCACTAACACTTCAAAATTTTATGAGACAACACCTCTCTGGCGCCAAACAGCCATCTTCAGCCACTGCGGCTTGTGGAGCAGTTTTTTGCTATGATCGGATTTCAAAAAGAAAGTGAAATATTCTTCTAGTTGTGTGTGTTGCAATTTTAGGATTGGTCAGTGAGATCATTTTCCTTTTTATCAAACTAATGATATGATGGGATCTCCATTTTCAGCATTTTAGCTTTCAAGACTGTCTTTCAAGTCATTATTTTTTAAGAGTCAATCAGTAATTGGAAGTAATTTATATTGTGATCCTCTGGCAATTATAATGCAATATGAAGTTTCTAAGCTTTTGAATATATTGTGATATAAACATTCTCATGTTACTCAGACACTGGCTGCTTACTTGTAGTAGTCTACTGGCAATACAGTCTTCCAAAATATTATTAGTGCTGCAAATATTTCCATATCGTTTTCTCACGTTCTTTGTAGAGCAGATTTATTTTTACACTGTACTCAATACCTACAGTTTATGCATTTATATCTTTGTTTAAAAACTTGAATGAATACACGTGTATACAAAAAAGGTATTTTTTAAAAGCCAAATGCTTGTGAAAAGTTGCAGTGAAGTATGTACATCCTTAAAAGCATTTTAACTCAGATATTTTTTACATTCATTAGTTTTTTTAGAAAGGTAAAGTTGATTTATTGGTTAACATGCCCATGTAACATTTCCAAGCAACTTTTTATGCTTTAACCTTTATTAACTGGAAAACATAAATCATGAGGATTTATATAATAGTGTTGTAAATTAATTGTGAAACTTGAGTTATGTGGGATTTTAGAAACATTGTGAATAGTAGAAAGTTTATATTTTTATCTTAGATGGAGAATATACTCCCGATGGAATGTGTATTAACCCACAGAATGTCATTGTATCCATGCTTTGCCCCTTTCAATGTGATAATACCTGTAGCTGTAAATAACTTGATATTTTCAAACCCATTATATGTATATAATTGATATAAACATGAATTAGGTTGTATATACACATTCAATGGCATCACAACCTGTACATATTCTTTGTCTTTTGTGTCCTATTAACAGTCTGTTGAGAGCCAGAAGGTGTTTGAGTTTAACGTCCTTCTGGCTCCAAACAGACAAAATGTTTTTTCGGGTGAGATGGTGCAATTCATCGGCTGTACAATTCTGTTTTCTGTCTATAAAGTGATATGACTACATTTTAGAAAGTAATATATGGCAGTTATGTCAGGAATTATGGGATTCATTATTGTTAAAAATGAAATATCTATCTTTACTATACTGCTCTTATTCAATAATAAATCATATCTTTTCATAATGTACTTGCTGTGTTATTTTAGATCTTATTCAATGATTGATGTGGATTTTTAGAATGACAAACATAACCTTTAAAGGTATAGATAAGTTCTGGTCATGCGATTGCATTGTGAAAGAAACGTTGTGGAATCGATCTGAAAAGGTTGATCATCTAGCATATAAGTATTGGTGTGTACTGCAAGGTTCTGGAATCATCAAAATGATAAGAATGACGATGATGGGGATGGTGATGATGATGATGGTGATGATGATGGTGGTGATGATTGTGATGGTGATGATGATGATGGTGATGATGGTGATGATGACTGATGATGATGATGATGGTGATGATGATGATGATGATGATAATGGTGATGATGATGATGATGATGATGATGATGATGGTGATGATGATGATGATGGTGATGATGATGATGATGATGATGATGATGATGATGATGGTGATGGTGGTGATGATTGTGATGATGGTGGTGGTTGTGATACTAATGATGGTGAGGCATCTTAGGATGATGATGATGAAATCCTGTTTTTAGCTCGACAGCAGTTAATTTTATGAAACTGGAATGCTTTCTTGAAAAGAAACTGATAAGACTCAATGACACAATGGGAAATAAACATTTCAATCAAAGTTTTCTACCAGAAAATACAATTTATTTCCACAAAAATGCTCCGAAGTTCATACAATGGGCACATTGGAAGTACCAAGATGGAAAAAAAATCAGTCATCTCTTAGTCTTCATAGTATATTTCTACAAATATCTTACACAAATTGTCCAAAAAATTCACAAAGATATATTTACATAAACGTTTATATATGATACCTATATCAGCAATTTTGCATATGATCTACTAAATTCAGTGACATATAACTCTATACACTTGTAAAGTGTTTACTTTTTTTCACATGGTAGCTTTCACTTTCATTTTGCATGATCCAATATGTGCTCTACAGATAACTGCTTTCATGATTCATTTCATCAAAGATATAGGTTGAAGCTCAAGCTTAGATTGAGTTGTAGTTTACAGGAGTTTCGGTTTGGGATTATGGCTTGAGTTTTGACAGCGTTTTGAGTTATATATGGGCCAATATTTAGGGTTCTGGATATGACTTGCTGAAGCCTTAGGTTCAAGGTTGAAGTTGATTGTAGAGCAATTGCAACCGAAGCACAGTCACACAATATTATTTTCAGCTACATAGAATATTTTGTACAAATTTTTACATCGTATTTCATAGCACATCTGATGAGCCTAATATGAAGAAATAGTGATTTTTCTTTTCAGACTAATTTTGCCTTTGTAATCACAAAAATGAACTATTTTCATCACCTGATACTGAAAATCTGCAATTTTCTACATTGTGTTTTTTTCCACCAAAGTTTGAAATTCAAATTTATCCAGAAAAAAACAAATGCTGATTGGAACTTTCAATCCATCATAAAATATTCCCTCTAAATGATTACCAATTGCATGGTTTAATACAATTACAATAGTAATCTGATGTAAATCTACAAATACAAATAGTGTTATGTACTTCTTTGATAGTTTATACATTGGCTCCAAGTACTTCTACATTTACATAGAAATGCATGATTAACATTCTATAGTCTTTAGCAGTATATACAAATACAGGTATATTACAAAACACATCTTTTAAGACTACTTAGACTACAGATGTAAATTATGCCATCATCCCCATAAACTTCGACATGGAGATTGAAAATACAATAATGCTTTCATAATTGTGAAATGAGGACACTTTAGCATTCATTTGATTTCATTATTCAATCAAATGACATATTGCTTGATTAATCATTATATCACAAAATGGATATTGCTAAAGAGTACAACTGCGTAGGCACCGAGGAAAATGACAAACTTTTCATACAATTATTGAACTGATTAATTATTTATATTTCAGGAAAATCAAACCTTAATATTGACGGTTTAGAACCAGGGGGGGGGGGGCGATAACTCATATCATTAATACAAAGAATGAATGCCCTCCTGACTCCAAACTAGAGATATTAATTTCATCTAATGCTGAAATTATGAACAGGAATTATAGGAGGGATTACATGAAGCACATCTTGTAGTTTACATATTTCATAAAACATTAATAGACATGTATACTTCAGTCATAACGCCATCCTCCATACAGACTTCAATCATCCATTTATTGGAAATTTGTAATGTTTTGTTCAGTCTATTGTGAGTCTGGTGTCACTCTGATTGGTACTACTTGGGTTTTATTGAAAACATGTTTCATTCCATATATGATAATGTAAACATGTTTCATTCCATATATGATAATGTAAACATGTTTCATTCCATATATGATAATGTAAACATGTTTCATTCCATATGTGATAATGTAAACATGTTTCATTCCATATATGATAATGTAAACATGTTTCATTCCATATATGATAATGTAAACATGTTTCATTCCATATATGATAATGTAAACATGTTTCATTCCATATGTGATAATGTAAACATGTTTCATTCCATATATGATAATGTAAACATGTTTCATTCCATATATGATAATGTAAACATGTTTCATTCCATATATGATAATGTAAACATGTTTCATTCCATATATGATAATGTAAACATGTTTCATTCCATATATGATAATGTAAACATGTTTCATTCCATATATGATAATGTAAACATGTTTCATTCCATATATGATAATGTAAACATGTTTCATTCCATATATGATAATGTAAACATGTTTCATTCCATATATGATAATGTAAACATGTTTCATTCCATATATGATAATGTAAACTTCACAGAAAAAAATTGAAAAACATGAACATGTACATTTAATAATCCATGCTTGAGTAATTTTGTAATACTTTCTTTTAGCTCAAGAATAACCTGCCTTAATATCTTTAGAAACAAAGACTTTCAATTCATTCTGTCATCAATGCAAGCCATATGTAATATAGCACAAGTTGTATATTATCAAATGATATCAAATATCCAACGTTTGTAGTTTTAATTGCTTTTACTCAATTGCTATAAGCACATCACTTTTACTTCAAAGCACAAATTT
This sequence comes from Strongylocentrotus purpuratus, assembly GCF_000002235.5. NCBI lineage: Eukaryota > Metazoa > Echinodermata > Echinoidea > Camarodonta > Strongylocentrotidae > Strongylocentrotus > Strongylocentrotus purpuratus. The sequence continues at coordinate 28,457,502 of NW_022145601.1, read as the reverse complement.
CTTTATAGCCCCATTTATTAATGTCGATGTATATAACATAAATGTACACAAATCAATTACAATAGTAAAATATACAAACAAAAAGCAGTACAAAGTAAAAAGGAAAAGAAAAAGAAAAGTCCAGCTCTTCATATAAAATCAAGATAAGTTGAAACTCTAGGCATATACAAGTAAACATGATTTTAAATACGCAAATAATGAGTATGATAAATTTAAAACAGAAGTAAATAAAACATCTTCATATCACTTTCCAATTACTATTTTTGCCCAAATCATTGCTACATGTAAAAACGCCGTGGTAGTTTTGTTTTTGTGCAAATGCAGACATTAGCCCAAACGCTCCACATAGCTGTATAAAAAAAATCTGCCCATACTCAGTGAGAGTGTAAGATAAACTGTAAAAGAAAAAGAGCACAACAAAAAAGTTGACTGATATAATTTAGAGGGTGAAAATCTCATTGAATGATATAACCAAGTGCACACATTTGTATTAAAAAGCATTGACAGAGCTGTCCAAAATATAAATTAGATAAAATTAAGTTTCACCAAAATGAAATCTGCACAATGAATATGAAATTCAGATACGGTATCAAAAAGGAACAGTCCATTATTCTAACATTCTGATTTAATAGGAATTTAAACCCTCACACATTTCAATTCAAATAAAATAAGAATTAACTTTCCTTTGATATCAACCATCAATATGTCACAAAACAAACATCAGGTGGGTTGTAACAGACTGCTTTAGTCTAATACTGATTCTGTATACAACTTAACCATGGCTAAGTTGTATACTGAAAGTTCCTTAAAACCAGCATCGGTATTCAAGAGTAATTGGGTCAAACACAGGTTTGAATTTTTACATGAAAAGTCCAACAAGCGGGTAACTTGTAAAAACTTATTTTTCAAGCCTTATCTAGATATTTTAGCACACAGTTTTAATAGCTGTACTCAGAGACATCATTGTTCAGCTTTGATAGGAAGACTTATTCATGATTATCAATTAAATGACATCAATGACTTTCTTTTTGACAAGTTCATCAGGGTAGTTTATAGATATCTGAAATCAATTAAACCCCCAAAAGTAACCTTTTTAAAGTTGCTCAAGCACGGGTATATAGAGGGCAGCATACGAACGTACGCCCGGGAGCATAAAACCCATTGGCTCAGTGTTATGTAATGATAGCCAAGTTGCATACTTCACAAACGACTACATACCCATGCCTGAACATCTTTAATGTGTCTTGAGAAGTGATTCCTTATTCCTTTCTTGTTCACTCACAATAACTGTCCCAAATATTTTTTCAGCAAGTTCTTGATCGTTAGATACATCTTATTGACGCCCTCTAGTAGCAGTGAGTGGGATCCTCCTCCATGGTTTCGAGCTTAAAGCCCCACTGTACTACTTGTAGCTACTTGCCCCCTCTACATAGAAAACAATGCCTAATCGGTGACCATTGGTCCCCCATGATGCTCTTTTTCTTATGTTAATTGAGAGCTGATTTGATGAGATAACCACATGTCCAGTGACCTTGCAGGGTGGTCTAATCCCTCCAGTACACTTGTACAGATGGGCTTTAAAGCTAGAAATGGTACCAGAGTGGAGAAATCCAATGCTTCATATCTCACAGAATACCCTCTAGTATGACATTCTATTGAGCGCCCTCTAGCATGACTTTGTAGTCAGTGATGCAGCTGTAACCGTGATCCTCCTCATCGTCTGACTCGGACATCTCACTCTTAGTGTCTTGTTATAAAGAAGCTTCATATCTTATTGAACGCCCTCAAGAATAACTGAAATTCTATTGAGCGCCCTCTAGCATGACTTTGTAGTCAGTGACACGGCGGTAGTCAGGGTCCTCTTCATCGTCAGAGTCTGACATCTCACCCTTAGCATCCTGCCTGTAGAGAGGGTTGGTCCCAGAGATGACCAGCTTACACGGGAGCTGGTCCTGATGGAGGGTGTAGAAGTGCACCAGCTGGGGTAGGTCAGGGAAGTCTCGTCCAAATCCCTGTCATTGAAAGAGGGGGAAGAGAAAATGGGTGGAAGAAGCTGCTGAGTCAAATCTGTTACTAAAAGAGGGAAATTCCAACATATTGGTTATATTTTTATCCAATTAGATACCAAATATCATGGAAAATTTGAACATAATCAAGATCAAAAATGTATATTCCCTAACATTTGGCCTGATTTGGGCTATACTGGCCCAGCTACACATCCCCAATCAGTTATATCGGGAGGAATGACCAGATTGTCACAGAGATTCAGTTCACTTTTCCCTCAAGGTACAGGTGACATCAAATACTTAACAATAATAATAATATGCTTGTAAGTAAGCAACCAGGGACCAATGGCTTTAAGTCCTCTCCAAGGGACTTGGTAATGAGGATTAATGCCTTACCAAAGGGCATGAGCTCATTGACTTGGTTTTGAACCTGGGACCTCCTTGTAACAAAACCACTGCTCTACCACTCAGCCATCGCTTCTTAACTTTTTCACTTAATATCTATGAGGCAGGAACAAGAGACGATGCTACGTACCTTGATGGTGTAACCGCCATTCTTTGACCTGACCAAGAGGTAATTAGCCAGACTAGAATCATTGAAGTTAGTATCCACCTTCATAGAGAGAGCATAGCTACCAGGATGACTCTTACTCTCTCTCACAATGAACGCTCCTTTCTCTTGTTGATGAAGAATCTCAAATGCTATTTCTCTGTAACATACCAATCAGAAGATATTCAAAGTTTTATTCAAATTCCAAATACTGCTTAAAAGTAACATGACTATTTGCAATGTACAGTAAACGAAACTATCATCTCTTTCTCTTGCTGACGAAAAAGGAAAAGAAAAGGTAATATCTGTTTCCATAAAAATTGAATATTACATATACTTTGTAAATCATTTATCCTGGCCCTTGAGGAATTATTGCATTTGTTTATGATATTACATTTAAAAAATTGCCTAAGTTATCAAAACATAACTTATTTTTTTATGTATATGGTATCCTATGAAAGTCCATAAATGATGTTTGCAAGTTTAGGTTTAAATTGTATTTCCATTGACCCAGTGGCCTTTCAATCTTGATATTCTATATATATCAATCGTATGCAACCCATTCTTAACTTCTCCAAAAAACACAAAATGTAACTAAAATTGAAAGTACAAGTGAATGGGGTATTTATACCAACATTTCTTATGATATGAGGCTTGCTATTCTGTATATCAGACTTTAGGGGACATATTTCAAATCCATTCATGTAAATACACAGGTGATAGTTAATGTTTTGGAATATAAACTTACTTTGGAATGCCTGCTTTAAACCATGGTGCTACCACTCCCTTTCCTTGCGCTGTATCTTCTTCTTCATCATCATCATCTGGTATCTCAGTGAGAGATGTCGATCTGATATCAGAAAAGAATGAAAGAAAACATGCCCTGATGAATAGATTTATCAATTGTTATTTTGTTTATTTCTTGTGCTGAATACAAGAAATGGAAATGAAACCTGTTGAATGTGGTCTTATATGTTTCCATGTGAGTTGAAAGATACATTTGATTTTGAGTTTGAAATTGAGTACCGGTATGTTAAGAATGATAAGAACTTACACAAAATATCACGACAAACAAAATAAAATTATACATTACATTCAACAATTAATGGATAAAATTTTAACAAGATAAGGGGGAATCTAGATATCAACAAAAATTTACATAAGTTCTGCTTGTCATGTTTGACACTCATTTGATTAAGACCAGACCAAAATTGTAACAAGGCAGGATGAGCAAGTGGCGCAAGCAACATACATATATCAGTCACTTGCAGGACGCTATCGTTGTAGCATTGATAGATAGATCTTTCCTATAGAAAGAGTGCCAGGAGTGACAGACATGAGGAGAGTATACAAGAACCCACTATTATTATTACTATTATTAAACGTGCCCTACAATGTTATAGAATTTCACTCCCCTGTCAAAGATACTTTCTGACTAATGTCCTACTTGATTACTTTCATCCTATCATTCCTACCTTGGAGGGAGAGGGGGAGGTCCTCCTTTGAGCGGGATCTTCTTGCATCGGAACTGTCCAATCTCTACTTCCACCTTGTGACCTACATGACCCGGTGACCTCAGCGATCTTTTGTCTGGTGATCCCGGTGTCCCAGAGTAGGTCGTATCAACAATGGAATTAGCTCTCGCTTCATCAAGTTGTGTTCTGGGGTTATTGGATGAGTTAGTATCAGAGTATCTTGATGAGGCTGCACCCCTTGGCTGTGGTAAGCCATTGGACTGGCCAATCTGCATTGTTGATTGTTGCGATTGAGGAAATCTTTGGCTGGAGGCCACTGCAGCATTGGACGGGGTCGGGTCAATGACATTTGACCTCGAGCTGCTCCTCGATAATCCCTCACTTGAAGACTGCATCATTGGAGACACAGCAGCGACTATCGATGCAGCTCCATTCAAAATCACATTTGAATCTGCACTAGGTCGCCTCGGAACAAGAGGACGTTGTTCAGCCACTCCTGAAGGGTCGACCTTTAAGAGGTTTGAAGAGGATGGTGGAGAGACAACTATTTCAGGAGATATCCGCCTTGGTGCTGGCACAGGCCTTTTGCGTTCACTTGGTCCTTCTTCTTGCGATGTGGGAGGAGGTGGCGGCCTTGGAGGCGCGCTTGGCTCTACTGCTTTAGCTGGAGTTCTTGGAACAGCATAATCAGCCCGACACCGCTCTCGACTCTCATCCTCACTCTCATCACCTGTCATCTTGAAGACATGTCCATTTTGAATGCACGGTACGCTATCATCGCTTCCGTGACTGATATTACCTCTCCTCTCTGCTTCATCTTCTCCAAGGGCACTATCACCATCATCTTGCCGATGTCCATTCTCCTTCTCTCGTTCACTGTGGTCCTTGCGCTTCAGCTTGTCTCGGAAGCTCAACTTCGGTCGTGCAAAGTCTTCTTCCGTGGAGTCTACATCATACACAGCATTAATAAATTGTTCCGCACACTTCAGCTGATAGCGGAAGTTGGCTTCCTCGTCGAAGCTTCCAGCACTAATGACGCTCTCCCTCCCGGTAAAATCCATCTTGTAGTTCTCAAAGGCATACACATCATCCACGGTCATATCATCGAAAGAATTCTCGCTTCCTGATCTGCCACCATACACAAACGGCGGCGGTACACTCGAGTCTTGAAGAAGAATCTGTCCTGTGGAATGAGGTCCAGCAGCAGCGGGCGCAATACCAGCAATTAACGCGGGAGGTGGGTGCTCGTCTTGGAGCAAGATTTGGCAAGAAGTGTTACTGTCTGTTTCAGAGACAACTGAAAGTGCAGAGTTGCGTCCTAGTGCGCTCTGTAAGCTCCATTCATTGTAAAAGTCTACTTCGTAGTACGGTGCTGGAGGCAATGGTTTGCTCTTCTGTGTCTGTTTGGCAACCTATCAAAATAAAATGTAAAGGGTAGATTATATACACTCTCTAGAGGAAAATATTTTCAAAAAACATGTTCAAAATAACCTCATTAAACCCACTTAAAATTAATGAGCAGCAAAATATAACAACAAAAGTGTAATGCACTTGCCAAATATGTTCTTAATGTGTATTTTATGTTACATGTATATAGCTGATTTTTTAATGAAATAATGTCTTTTTAACTGAATGAAATAAATTGAATTGAATTGAATACCTGAACAAGTCTACAATCTTAAAAAGCAATTCAGTATAAATAGATTGTAAACCAATAGAATGATATTTAGCACAGGAAAAATAGAGAATAGTATCTCTGTTTATACAACCTTTATTGTACACTACATTATCTTAATACAATTCCACTGTACATCTGTAGAGTCTTCTTACATTAACATAAATAAAAAGGTACATTGCCCCCTCACCAATACTCTTCCTCCCTCCCCTCTTCTTTCTAGCTATTGTTATCAGACACCTAGTCACCGCACATCTCAAGGGATAATGGGAGAGGATGATGGACCCCAAGGCTTGAATCCACCTGGAATACAACCTCTAAACCTTTTGTTGAGTTACAGAAAGCCTTCTACACCTTGTAGTGACGGGCAGGAAGGGATACGATCAGATACAGATCAATGGAAAACAAACATTACCCCAGAAATGATAAACAGCACTATCTGAAAACTCTGGAGTGCTCGAGTGCAAGAGTGCAATGTCTTCCCAAGACTAGAGAGCTTGCTTGAGAATATTGTTTTCAAGTTTGAGAGATCTTGCTGTGAACTTTCAGACATAAATCGTCTGTTTGGAGTCACAAAGTCGGTCACTTCAATACTTTAACACAGAATAAATGCTCTTGTTGCTCCAAACAAACAATGCATCAGATTAAATTCTTGCAGTTTTCTGGATTGATTGAGTACCGGTGCAAGAGCAAGATGTGTGTCCCAGTAAGAAAAGTTAAAGTAGAATACTGCTTTTAAGTGTTTGAGGGAAGATTCTTGCTCTTCTCTATATAAAAAGGCTTCTAATACTGAAAAAGTTGGTAGGATATTCCAATAGAAGGGACTTACAAGGATCTCTACAGCTTCAGATTGAAAGCTTGTAAAGGTCTTGTTTAAAGGTGATTAAGGGGTTCAACTGTGATAATGTATGAACTGTTTAAAAACAAAGACTATAAAGTGCTTGGGTTACAGTGCATAGCGTAGAGTATTCGGTGTTTTACCCAGACCTGTGTTTGAATGAACAGTGTAAATCCAAAGGTACACAGTCTACCCTGCTAAAGATATAACTAAGTTAAAGTGTATTACAAAAAATTATTTTCAAATATATAGGGCCTATTTGGTGTCTGGAATTAAAGGAATGTGGTGTGTATTTAGCTGCACACAGGCAGAGAATAATCTGTTTGAATATTCAGTGTTTGGTGTAGATTGTATATGGTTTATGGAGTATAATGTAATCAAACACCCAGTATGTCAGGTGTCAGGTTTAACACCAAACTGACTTACAGGCTCTTGGGAATAAGCGTCCTTCGGTGAGAGAGGAGGTGCTGATGGTGACATCGGTCTTCCATCGGGATCCACTTCGCTATCAGGATCAACGATCACCCAACTATCCCTATAGAAAAATAATTACAATGAAAACAGGGGTTTAAAATCATAACATATTTTTTTAAAGTGAAATATACATAAACACTTGTACACAACACTAACTGCTATTGTATTTTATTTTATTTATTTTATTCATTCATTTCTGTTTTTGCATATGACCTTGTTACATTTGAAAACCCATTTAATCCTTCATTTCAACGGAAGCATTACAAAAAAAACGCACTCAATGAACTTATTAACAATCCAAATGTTCAAATATTGATATATTTCTTGAATGAATGAAATTCTTCACAACTATCTGCACCTCATGATACTGTATCGTACTGGGTATACCATCTATCATCGCAAAAAATATTCCTACATTTTTTGGAAATCATTACAAAAGTACCCTTAAAGATACTATGTCCCTTTTGCAGCCAAACTCAATTTCTGTAGAACTTTGCAGGAATTATGAATATGTTATGTATGTCCTATCTGTGAAATTTAAACGTTAGCAGTATCCTAATATTCAAATAATGCAAGGAAACCTGTTTACTTGCTAGACTTCACTGTCAGACACTATTGTCAGTATTGAGTGACTGACTGGCTTTTTCTTCTTCTTTGGTAATAACAGACATAAAATGAGCTGTAAAGAATTTGTCTACATCGATAACCCACTTCTTGTAATGGCCAAAATTAAACTGATTGAATCTTTGCGCAGCATAAAACGTACGGCCATGCGGTACAACGGTCTGAAAATCAAGACTATTGCTTATTGGCTCTGTAGCTCCTAAGTCGATTTGACAACTAATAGTCGTTATTTTCCCACTTAAAGATATTTTCAAGCCCCATTTTTTTAAGGGGAATTCTAAATTAGTATTATCTTTCACATGTCATTGGAATTTAACCTTCTCATTTTTTTGGCCTGCCAAAGGGACATAGTACCTTTAACATCTAAACAACAAATTTAAAATGGGTTTACCTCATAGACGGATCTCCAGCTGGCTCTGAGAGACGACTGCCAAGCGACCCACTGTGATTGGACGCTGGCAAAGGTGGGAGTGGTCCTCTCGACAAATCACAGGGCTGTGTTGGTAATGTGGGCGGAGCTTCCATAGCAGCGATCAGGTGTGGCTGCTTGTGTTGTATCTTTCCCGCTTGCTGTTTAGCCTACAGAAGCAAATTAGCAACACAAGAATATTTAAATAACATTATGAGGTCAAAGGTCAGTGTTAATCTTCTTCTGCAAAGTACTCGGTTACACTGACTGGTCTAGTATAACATTAACTTCCAACTTTAAAGCATGCACATTTCTAACTCCCTGTTCAGCACATGTACATACACGTCCAAAATATAGTAAAATAAAATATTGCACCTTCAAAATCAAGGAAAATTTGCACTGTAGCATGACTAGAGCGTATGTACGGTAGTCAGAATCACTTCTCATCTCTAACTTGTCCACTTTCCACTGTGTTTTGTACATGCACAATGGACATGTATCTGCATATTGCAATTCAATTACAATTGTTGAGTGCAAAATCATGTCAATGACTGAATGTTGAACTAACATCTGGTCATATTGCATAAACCAATTGTGTGCAGATAGAGAGGAAATGTAAGTTCACCAAACGGATAGAGAGGTAATCAACTTGATAAAAAATAAACAGTGCTGAAAAAAAAAGAATAGATATGCATGGTACTGGCTACCATTACTATGGGGGGGGGGGTGTAAATGGTATTCTAGCAGTTTTGGACGCTTAATTCATGTTGAGAATTGTCTCACAGCATGAGAATATCACTTGTAAACCTGGCAAAAGTGAAGTCTGAAGTCTCTCACCAATCTAAAATAAACTCTTAGATTGGCCAAATCTTTACTTTAGAGAATGATGATATATGTTAAGAATTTAAAGTGATATTATATTCATGAATTTCCCATGATAATATTATCTTTGGAACATGAAACGTTACATGATCAATGCAGTAGGTCTATACATCCAGGGTTAGATAGGTAAATATGTGGTACTGTAGTTAGATAAGGTTAGGAAGAGAGGGAGAGGGGAGAAAAGCATGAAAGAGATGAATGAAAGATGCATTGAATCTTGAAGACACAATATATGGAAAAAACAGAGCGGGAAGAGAGGGAGGGAGGGAGGGAGGGAGGGAGGGAGGGAGGGGGAGGGAGGGAGGGGGAGGGAGGGAGGGAGGGAGGGAGGGAGGGAGGGAGGGAGGGAGGGAGGGAGAGGAGAGAGAGAGAGAGAGAGAGAGAGAGAGAGAGAGAGAGAGAAGGGGTACAGATTCCTGCAAAAGGGTTAAGACAAAGAAGACAGTAAGAAATAGTCAAAGTGAGATGAAGAAAAAATATTGGAAGAGAGGAGGTTGATTGAGAGAATGATATAAAGAGTAAGAACGACGAGAGAAAACAGTTTAATATCAGCTTTGATATTTGATGAAGTAAATGAAATTTTGTATCATAATAAGGTAAATCTGATGTCAGCATTCCCCTGAAAATAAGTTCAAACTTCAAAGTTCAAGAGAAAATTAGTGACACCTCCATAATCACAGCTCCCTGGCTTTCAAATTATGTCCTGAATTAATTAGTATTTGCTTAATTACATTTATTAATTAATTAATTACAAGCAGTGTTAATTAGATGATAAGCACTCCAAACTTCATGAGGTGGGCCAGGATACAGCAATGACAAGCAGAGTTTTCTTTTTTAATATTCTTAGGGGAAAAATTGAAAAGGGGGGAAAAAACCCAAATAGGACTGCAAGGTCAAAATATTTCTTTAAAATAAAAGACACACCATAATCTTAAACAGCAAAGAACACACTTTGTAGACATTGCATCAGCTCATTAAATATAAGGAGGGGAATTAAAATTGCAAAATTCACAAAAATTAACATGTAGCGATTAGTACATGTATGTGTTTACAAAGTTCTATCAACTCAAACATGCATGTATTTTATCATGATGTAAGTTTGTAAGATGTTGTTTTGAATTAAGTACCAATATTCTTAAGCTAATGTACAACATTAGAAATGAGAAAACATATTAATAAGAGTAACTTTAAACCCTCAATATTTCAAACAAAAAATTGAAGAATCTAGGAGGGTAGAGATTTATACAGAGAAAACAAATTCACTGCAAAACCATGATGATGGGATCATTGGGATGAAGTCATGAATATTATATCATGAGAATTAAGGATGATAATTGTTATGAAGCAAACACATACTAAGGGATGAAATGGAGATATTATATTTGCTATGAATTATGATTATGAAGATGAAAAAACAATTACCACAGAGCTCTTTCGGTTTATCTGAAAGGTAAGAACAAAAGACACCACAAAATGATAACATAATGACGTCATTCACCAAAATGGTCCTCCTGCAATATCAAGTTATCTTTTAATTGTGGGATTTTCACTCATAGAAATATGTGATGAAAAAAAAAAGTTTCAAAGAAGACTGGCCACAGTATGATACGGACGATATATGATTAACAATTACCTCTGAATTACTCTTCAAATAATGATGCTATTTATCATTCTAGGATTAGTCTTATATTTCTTTACTTAAATAAAATTATCACTTTTCCCTTACAATTACTGATCACTATTCTTGAAAGATTATGTTGTTGTTGTTTTTTTAAACATTTTACAAAATTTTACAAAAATCTTAGCTACTTTTAGATATTATATAATACTTGTTTTCTCTACTAAAATATAAGTTAATCCTCTCTTCAAAACCTCTTTTCTCCTGCTACCCACAAATAAAACTATTTTCTAGTTTATACCTTTAATTCTGATTCATGATAAGAACACTGGGACAGCGCCTATGCTTCAGACATACATGTTATAATCAAAATATGTGTAATAATTATGCTTGCTCAGCTAAAATACTTGCCCCATCAAGATATTAGCTTGTTCTACACTTCAATATATACCGCTATGTATACTCATCATGTAGTGTTACATCTGTTTGTCAGAATTCACCCATGTGCACTGAACATTTCAAAAACATCAACAGACTTGTGGACAGATTGATGTATCCAGTATGTATCTAGGCTATCATATCTGTGCCTCTAACTCGATCACGCCCCTGCCAACATTTTTACTACTTTTCCTAGATTCTGAATCCCTCCCTAATGTGGAACTACTATCTGTTTCCTACACTTGCCTAATTAAAAGATTCCATGTCAACCTCCCAGCATGTTTCCACTGAAGTTTCTCTGCCCTTCCCCTTCCCGGCTCCAAACCTTTTCCCCAAAACTGCATCTTCTCCTAGCAGGTTTTCTTATTTTTGACATATAGCCATCTTTAATATACTACATGCATTTTGCATAATCATCCCCTACCTTGCTACAGTAAACTATTTTATGTTATTTTTGTTTTATCCTTCATGACTATATTTTTTCAACATCCCTTTCTGGAATCTGAATCTTTAAAAGTACTCTTGATGCATGGTTTTACTTCTGCACTACTTTTATTTCTCCAGCTCTTCACTTCTTGTGTGTCTCTTGCTTTCTGTTACTCTAATTTGTTACTTTATACTGTTGTCCTATCATATATTTTCTTTCTCCTCATCCAATTCATGTCCTCTGCCCCCTCCACGTGATCTCTCTCTCTATCTCTCTCTCTCCCCCTATCTATGTCCTCATAAATCTCTCCCCCTTTGGTTTCCTCCATCTTCATCTAACAGATTATCCTCATTTTATCACCCTCTCTACCCTCTCCTCCTCTGCTCCATTTCTTCCCTCCATCTCAATCAGACTCTCTCCATCCCATACATGTAGTCCCAACCTTCCTTCATCACTCTTTCTCTCTCTCTCTGTCTCTCTCTATTCCCCCCCCCCCCCCCCCCCCCCCCCCCCCGTCTCCCCTTACCTGCATTTCCTCCGGCCCTCACTGCACCCCTACCATTTATCTTCCTTTTTAATTTTTGCTCACTCATCTGCATCTCCCCTCACTACCGAGTAATTAAACCGAGCCCTGTCAGGAGCCATTTGCCCTCCCAATTCGCCCCTTTCCTCTACGCAATGAAGAGCCTGTTCACACTAGAAGGGATTTATACAAAACTTGTACATGGAACATTGCATAAAGAATAATTGTAATGCGAAAGGGTTGTACAGACCACCTAACAACATTGTATAAAGAAACATCTTATTCAGAAAATAGTTTTGAAAAGGTCAGTTTATATGATAGGCAGCCAATCGTCAGTACCTGTAGAGTAATGATAAACCCTCCCCAGTTTAAATATGCTTTTTGTACGATACAATACTGACATCCATCCGCAGCACATTTGGTGCCATACAATTACTCTTACATATTATAATCAATATTTAAAGCAGACCCTGATGCTTTATCAACTTTTTATACAGCACCATGTTCAAACCCTTGTTCCCTAAGCTAAACCACGTTTCATTATATGTTCAGACTAGACACAATTTAATAACTTATTGTACAGGTATACAGTTTTTGTACATGATGTATTTGGCTAGTCTGAACAGGGCTGGAGATTGCAGGACCACATGGTGTTCCAATTCAAAAACACTTCCTCTTTACCGAGTAAGATTAGCTCAACTTATAACACTTGAAGAACCAGGTATATATGTACAAACCAGTTTTTAATTTCAAAGTTGCGGAGGAGTATGAAGTCTACTGACTTTCCCGACAAATATCTTTGAGCTGCTTCGACCGTGTGTGCTAGCAAGATGTACATTTATTTTTTGCTGGAATATTCATCATGCATGTTTGTGCTATAAAGATTCCATGGTTCCTAAAGTTGTACAGTTACAGGTAGCTCCATCATGTTGTTGACCAAAAAAAAAATCCTAATTGTAGAAACTGTCCTACATTCTGTTTTTATATTTGGAAAATATACTTTTATTACAAACCTTGGTATTTTTAAAAATAATCTTTTGGCATGTACAAACAAGAGTTTCTTTTGTCATAAGCAATAGTCAGCAAAGTTTGACAATTTGATGAAATGAGATTTCATTGGAAAAAAGGCAACTTCCTCATGCAAATACATAGAATTCTTTCTATACCACTATACAGTGGCAAAAAGTTGGTGAAAATTTATCCAAAATCCCACAATATCGTAAAATTCATTCCACTTTTTTTTAAAACTAGATATATTAATTCCTTCCTGACAGTTCCTTCAGATCAAAAAATTATCTTATCAATCCCTAAACTTGCCTCGTTTAATACATTTCAAAACTAATTATGATCCTAATTCAACTATCATTCCGTAAACACATCAGAATTTGGTTTGGTGCCTACATGTAAGATTAGAGGCATGCAACCATGATGATCGGCTGGGAGGAAAAGGGAGGAATTAGGAGAGGGGAAGGTAGGGGCAGATTAACTGGTAGGATGCGTTCGGTAATTTGTAAAAGAGTGTTCAGACTAGTTGAAGTTTATACAAAATGCTTAAAAAGAACCATCCTAGTAGGAATCTTCGTAGAGCGAAATGGGGCATAGAGATTATCTCAGACATCTACATCGCATAAAGAGACGTCATATAAAGAGACTAGTTTTTTTTAAGAGATTAATTGACATGACAGCTGGCCAATCGTCAGTCTGCATTCCTATAAGCCCGCCCACTAATATGATTTTCGTACTATATGATGTTCAAATTAAAATGGGGCCCTGATTCTTTATTGAATTTTCATTCAAAACTATGTTCAGACAAGCGTTTTGCTATAGGACATTCAGATTAGAAATTATAATTATTATTACTTATCGTAGAGCTATAGTTAAAACCTACATTTTTTAATATCACTTGTAAGTTCAAAGATTTTTGGAACTTTAGAATGAAAGGTGGGGATTGGTTGAATTAGGGCCTTTGTTGAATACTTGTACGCTTTAATAACTCACATTCTTAAGAAACATTAATCAGACAAATCAATTTTCACATACCGGTACTAAAATTACAAAACTTAATAAGGGTATGAATAAATGAAATCTGAAAGTCTGATCGCGGAGTAAGAGAGGGGAAGGTAAGGGGAGATTATCTCTTAGGATGCGTTTGGTAATTTGTAAATCTTCCTCCCTTATCATTAAAATCATTTTAGCCTCCAGCTGAGCATCTTGGCTCTGCTACTATGCATGCAGACCAGCTCGCAAGATCTCCCAAACTTTGTATATTGTGAAAGTTCTTTTAATTTTGGTCGAAGGTATTTGAGAGAAGATGGAAACCAGTTTGCACTTTACAACATGTATCTATCTCATTCTTTGTGCAAAAAATGGCAATTTTTGAGAGAGCAGTACAAATAAATCTCTCTTAGATATTACCCCAACAACCAGAAGTTTTCAAAAATATTTTAAGGGGAATTTAAGCAGCATACATTAATTGTTTTGTCACTCACTCACTCCTGCTGTTCCTTAATCAATTAATATCATCCTTCCTACAAGTAATCCTTTACATTTACATACAAATGTTCCCTGTAATTGTAGAGGTGAGACTGTGATGACTGATGAGGGGGTGGGGAGAGGGGGGTGGGGGAGGGGGTGGGGAGAGGGATTGTGGAGGGGTATGATAATGACCACAGGAAACAACATGAATGTATTTACAGCATGACGGAGACCCACAGTGGATAACAGTGATACATATGTAGTGTTATGACAAGCAAACACATAAATTACACTAACCGTAAATGACTTTCAAACCCATCCACCCCCTCCCACCCCCCCCCCCCCCCCCAAAAAAAGGGGGGAATTTGGTGCATCTGCAGATAATATCGGGCTAAAGCAAAATGAATACTGTTATCTATACTATACCTCAGAACTGCATTATTAACTATGGATTGCACATTACAAAAGTACTATCCTTAATCGAGCTCTTTCTTTGAATATCCCTCTAAAGAATTTCTCAAACACTTCAAACCCAATTTTTCTTTCCATAATATATTCATAAATATTACCCAAATATGATCTTGAAAAATTATGAAGAGTGATAGTGAATTATCGAACAACTGATAAACGATAACAAAAATCTCCTTAAGATATATACCAATACCATTGGCTTAAGATATATAAGTGAGTTTGCTGATGAATGTAAATCTTCTTACCCAGACTTTACTCTGTCCAACAGAGAATCCTCGCACCCTGTCTGAAGACAGCACTGGTTGGTTTGCCATCAGGACTTCAGGACGCTTTGCTTTAAGCTCCTCCTCCTCCGCCAAACGAGTGATCTGCGTAAAGTACTCCTCCTGCTCGCGGTTGAGTTCATCCACCAGCTCGTAGAACTGCTTCTTGCTGCGGATGCTAGCGTAAGCAACCTTGAAGGCCTTGCTGATAATGGCATTGATCTCCTCTGCCTAAGAGTGCCCAAAAGAAAGAAAAAATCATATGCATCCATTAATATTCAAAGTCAAGAGGAAAATTGTACAATCAGAAAGGTTACGTTTCGGAATTCAAAATATCATGCCCTGCGGATGATGGCATTAATCTCCTCTGTCTAAAAGTGAACTTGAAAAAGAGAGAATCAAAATCATGAATAAGCAGTAAAAGGAAACAAATATTTTAGAATATTAAAACTGAAATTAGAATACAACCTGCTGAGACTTGTTTGAATAACATGAGCTTTGACACCATTGGTAAATAAAATGCATTATTTAGAAATGGGTTGATAAACGAATCCTGTGATATTACCAATGGTCGCATGGGAGATGATGAAGATAAATTTCAGTAAATCATGTGAAATACCTTATAATAATTATGAGGTGAAGATTTGTAATTTGTTTATGGTTATGTTTCATCCATCATGCATTCTCATGCCATAGGATGGCGGCTCAAGCAAGTTTTTAAATGTTCTTAATTGAATTCCATTATCCTACCTGTACAGGATATTTAAAAGGCTCCAAGCAGAATTCATCAAAAAAGAACCGTACTTTGTTTTAATACATGAAACCTCTCAGGAATCTCTAAATTATGAATTGTAAATATTCCTGTTTTTTACAACATAATATTAATGACTTACGACTCATAGTATATATTCACAGTTTATTTCAAAGGTACAAATTGAATAATTTATTTGTAATTTGTATAATTATTCTACACCGTGTTGATTATTGAAAATGAATTCAGTTTTATAGATCTTAAATTGAATTGAATTTTCTGCCAAAATACTCTCTGATGGAGGCAATTACAATGATTGAAAGAATGAAATTTTAATAATGCCTATACCCTTCCAGAGCTTAACTTCCTTTAACATCAATGTAAAGCTTAGAACAAAGGCATTCCCTCTGATGAGAACAATTTTGTTAATTTATTTGTAACAACTGACTTCCCCTCTTCTTCGTCAAACACATAAAGACGTGGTTGGAATTGGCAATCTATCAGATAATTCCCCTGTACAACACCCCTTGTACAGATCCAATACAACAATGGGCCCTTAAACCTTGACAGAATAAAGTGCAATTCAATTAGCATGAAACTACGAAGCACGCAACTTCAGAGAAAGTGAAGTTCAGTGTCAATAAACACAATTGTTTTTTATAGAAATCTTCAGAAAAGTAAAAAGGAGGTTGCAAAATATGGACACTTGTACATGTAGCAGCATTGGAACAATGGTTACCGACTGTAGAATTTCTTGGATTTGTACTTTACAACATGTATTACAGTGTAGAGTGCAAAATGTACCCAAAACAAAAAGAAAGTTGGAGTAGAAGCCATGTTCAAGTCAAAACATGCACAAATATGATGTTCCTTTTGTTTCAAAAAATTGATTCATGGCTTATGTATTATAAAGTCACATGACTTTGCAAAATTGGGAATGTGTACATACATATCCCAAGACA
Source organism: Strongylocentrotus purpuratus (assembly GCF_000002235.5). NCBI lineage: Eukaryota > Metazoa > Echinodermata > Echinoidea > Camarodonta > Strongylocentrotidae > Strongylocentrotus > Strongylocentrotus purpuratus. The sequence goes on along the minus strand of NW_022145601.1, from coordinate 28,440,641 downwards.
ATATAGAGAGTGCATCATGAGATTGAGAGTATGACCACATGCAAGTATCATATTTTGGAATTATGTAGTTATGCCAAAGAATTTGCTTGGTCATTAGACAATATATCTAATAATAAAACAAATGTATTATATTACAAATACCAGATGGCATGTTTATAATTGAATAAAACATGCTCTTACCATTATCTATGAAAGTATTTTAAAGCACAGCTAAGTCACATGTGCATTGTGTAGAAATATGAAAGTACATGGTCTCCTAAAAGTTGTCTGTAAAATCATATTTTAAAAACAAAACATATCTTAGGCTTTATTTATATATATATCACTCAGGAATTAAATTAAAACCTATCATAATGAAGAAGCAAACTCTCAAGGATTTTTATCTCAATTGTTTTGATCATCATTCATAAAAAATATATATATCCTTGAAGGTTGGAGAGTCAATGTTGGAAAATTTGTTTTGTAGGGTGCAGTAATGTAGGGCCCTGTATCCAAATCAAATCAAATCAAATCAATTCATATCAATTCAAAATGTTCTTGCCCTTCACTTTTAATGACTCTGAGAATTGTAATTACATACTTAACCATAAGTTTTCACTGAAAAAAGTAAAACACATCTTTTCATTTAAAATACTTCAAGAATGTTGCATTTTTAGAGGATATACGGTGATGGGACAAGAATATCTGCTGGAAGTTTTAGAGAGGGGAGTTAAGATGGGCGCAATCATTTATAGATAGCTATGCTTTCATCAAGCTAGAGATTGACGAGGGAAATGGAAGTATTAATTAGAGTTCCCCCTCGCCTCCGCCAACAATTATCATTCATGTACGCCCTCCTTCTTCGCATTTCCTCTCCCTTCGATCCCCATAGCCCTATGTATCTTCTTTCCTCTTGCCTTTCTCTCGTAGCGATATATACACATGTGATATCCTGTGATATTTCTTGGCAAAGCGCATTCCTAAGATTTTATTTCTTTAATGGAACCCCCCCCCCCCCACACATCCTACCTGCCTAGCATGTTGAGTATTAATGTGTTAATAATATTTTTCATTATATTTTAATTTTTGTTGCATTTCACTGATTGAATTAATCTTATTTTCCAATGAAATTATCTCTATTTATTTCTACATTCCCTTAAACACGTCTCTCCCTTTTTGTGTCTGTTTTTGGATGTTTGAATACAGTGTCATGTGATTCGAAACAGGTATATTTTTGAAATGTATGTTCTTCTTTTTCTCTGTCTCTCTTTCTCTCTCTTCTTTTCTTCTCCCTCTTGCTCCACATGACACACATATCATTACTTCATAATACAATCACATCTCTCATTCTCAATTGTATTCAAAATTTCTAGGCTCTTATTCATTCTTTGCGAAGTGCTCTATAAAATAATGAAATAAAGGTAAGCTTTTCATGTCATGACTGACGACATCATAGAACCCAATGTATCATCTCATCTCACATCTCGTGTGATCTAGTTATTACAGAGTTCATTAGTTCACAGGAAAGATGAGTTAAAAAGCTTTCAAAGTGTGGCTGCAACAGTTGGTTCATTTAAATTTGGAAAGTAAAAAAATAGCTAACACCAAACTATGCTCAAAGTCGCTGATTTCTGGTCATGATTTGAGCCTAAACAAGGAACACAAAATTGGCTGTATGTGGATGACATACACATAGTTACAGTAATAACGTCCTTGTATTCACGAAGTGACGGTAGTGAGGAAAATCGTAATGCAAAGTGAATGCAATTTTTTTTCACTACCGTCACTTCGTGAAAACAGCAACGATAATACTGTCTCTTCGGAGCAAGAAGGCTGTTTGTTCAAATCATTTTACACAGAGTTAATGCCCTTCTGGCTCAAAACAAATGTTTGTCTGGTATTATCAGTTGGGTGTTAAACAATAGTGCTTTAAATCAAGTGAACACCCTTTTGGCTTTCATCAGTAGAACATTAGGAACCATCTAGTGGTGGTGTTAATACATGAGATGCTTCTTACAGCATTAAGTAAACAATTCCCTACAATTTGTAGAATTTAGAAATCAGGTCGACCATAACATACCTTACCAACTCAACATGGTCTTTGGTGATGTGCCAAGTTATATATCACCAATGATAAAGAGAAAGTAACAAAATTAACATAGCATGTGTCGGTTTCTTTATTTGTCCTGATCCAAGCTCTATTAAGGATATTTCAATTTGATAGAATAATTGCCGATACTAAAAGCTGATAATGTTAGAAATGCATGGGACAAAATATTTTGGATATTCCCTATAATGAACATAAGTTGACATTAAAATGACCATTTTACTTCATACTTCAAGATCTTCATCTGATCCAAGCTTCATTAAGGCTTGCAAATCAAAACAACCATCAGATACACTACAGTATTTATTGTGGGCAGTAAAATACCAATAAGGCCTGTCTTCACTATCTCGAGATTGCCAAATATCCAGCTCTTTGAACTATCCCGATCGCAAACTATCCAGCTAATTTGCGTCTTCATCAGACCGAAGTAGCAATTAGCAGGATATTTGGTCGGGATTGTCATCCCAAGATATCTTGGGATAGTTTGCAAAATATCCCACTATATGACAAAATATCCAGCTATTTGTCCCGTGCATCTTCACTAGACCGAAGATTCGCAATACGCGCTAACGCTGAGCAAAATATCTCGAGCTAATTTCTCAAGGTCGAGTTTCAAGTTTCGAGGTCGAATCTCAAGATAGTGAATACGCGATTTGTTACTTCGGGATTATTTCCCAAATCAGAAATAGCGGGCTATGTGGCAATCTCAAGATAATGAAGACGCGCCTATAGAGACAAATTCTCATGGCATGAAATGAAGACTAAGATCGATTTCTTGTATTGGTTGGTTTCTGAGTAGAGGGCAAGGGAAAGATTGAATGCTTGGTGGAACAGAGGGTCAACTTGACCATGTGCCAAAACAACAGCGGTCATCTTTCTTGACGTCACACTTTAGGGTCAATATTCAGAGCAAATGACATTCAATCTTCTCAATATATTAGTTTAAATAAAATAAAATACTAATTTCTGTGGTATCAAATGTTTAATGTAGAACCAAGAGGTAGTTAATTGAAAAATCAACAATGTCCTTATGAAATCATTCTGTACTGTTTTGTCTTGCAACAAAAAAAAGCTCAAATTATGAGACAAAATGGACTTCAATTAAAGTAATCGCATTGTCCAATCTTGAAAGTGTTAATAACAATATTGTGTATACATATCTCTTTACCAAGTGGAATATCATACCCTACTTTAGATTCATCTAATCTTTCAAGCTACATTGTTTTAACTACATCACTCCTAGGAGATTGACTGTTTTGTCTGGCAAGTAACCCTCTAATAATTCAGGCAAAATGGACTTCAATCGGCATCAGGAAGATGTCCCTAAAACTTCTTAATGAATAAGAAAAAGTATCCAATGACTTAACTAATACAAAATTATCTACTATGAAGATTCACTAATAATAACTGTTATAATAGTAGCAACTGTTCTTTAAAATTGCCTTTTGACTATTACCAATCAAAGCAATTTACTGAGTATTATTGCAAGTACTTCAGGGATAGAAACAGTTTTTTATTTTTGAATAGAAAAAAAAGGTATAAAAGACCGTCGACAATGGCTTTAGGCACTGTACTGCCCACATTGCTTTGGTGACTGGGGTTAATTTTGCTTTATTGATTAAAAAAATTCAAATCAGAAAGGAAATTAGATGTGGTATTCAAAATTGTTACCATTTTAATTCTCTTCTTCTGCCAGTAAAGTTTTTGAGCAGATACCACACTATAAACATGGCATGATGGATGTAGAGGTGTAACAGTTACATGGGATAAACTATGTGAAAGTACCTTCACTGTATTAAAGTACATCCTTCTTGGTCAAAGAGTAGAGGTCACATGCAACAGATTGATTCATGATGATCACATGACACCTCTTTAAGAAAGGTGTTTACTAT